>NC_053036.3:30925967-31633709 GCF_002575655.3 Aegilops tauschii subsp. strangulata | reverse complement strand
ATGGCACACGCCAGCTTTTGGTTTTGTTTTCGGGGGTAGGCACACGCCAGCTACGATAGCCTCGTTACATCAAAAAAGATCGCGAACGTATCCTGCTTTACCAGCGCAGCTGGGCTGATGTTGGTCGGCTAACTTCTAAAGGGCACGAGCTATGGAGACATCACTATACTAGTGCCCCACGCTCCACCTAGATAAAAAGTATCTGAAGCTACTGTTTAATTCCACCTTCATCCATAGCAAGCACTAATATTGTTCTCAGGTTTGGTAGCTTTTTCGCTGTACAATAAAGTAGCATGCATGGTACTGTTGAGCTCAGCAATGGTGTTGTCCAACGCTTTCTCATTGGCTGCCTTGCACTTGCACTTTCGTCATGGGAGAATCAGCCTCCTCTGCAGGATCCCATCTAGCTCTGCAAAGCAGCACCTTGCTTTTCCAGTTCAACTCCAGTTAGAAGCAATGTTAATAGTGAGTAAGAAAGTGATGCTAGTAATCCATAAGCAAAGGTAAACCAATGTGGAGATAGCATAAGAGCATTATAAACATAAGTCTGGTACACAAGGCATATAGGTGACACTGAAGGTTTATGATGATGTCCTCATAGGCGGACACGCTTTGCCTTGTGCCTGAAGGTGAAGGCATACATCGTTCATTGGGAAGCTGAGATAGCATTATATACAACAGTCGCAAATACTTCTGCAATATAGATTCCAAATTCATACATAGCTGACATAGGGTTTATAGTGCCTGGACTTATTGGAGTGGTAGCGTATCATCATATACGAATGTAGCATGCGATAAAACCAAAGGATTAGCCAACAATAAACGAAGGCACTTAATTAGTTCATTACATTTAGTTAAAACTGCTTCTATGAAGCGCAGGACTAAACCATTTAGTTAACACACCAAGAAGTGTCAAGGAGCATAGTATACTACTGCACTAAGAGCACCAAGAATCTTCTGGACCAACAACAGAAACAACCAAGAAGCACTCATTTTTCAGTTCACAGGGCTAAAAATATATTTATCTGAATGGCACTGAAATCAACCTCTTTATCTATCATCACAAGGTCAGTATGCTTGATAGGCCCATTATGAGTTGCCCCACGGTAATGCCACAGATGAGACAGAGGACGCACACATTGCTGTAGACATTGGCAAGACAGGAACCAACAAAATGGTGCTTGCCATCTGCAAGGAGAAAGCAGAATACCAAAAAGGTTAGGAAAAATATATAGAATGATAAAACAAAGAAGAGATGCACCCACTCATTAGAGAAGTGGCATACCCAAAAAATGTGAAGCAAAAAAGGCCACCAAGAAAGCATATTGTTGTAGACATTGGCAAAATAGGAACCAACAAAATGCAACAGACTAAAACCAAACTTTATACAGCAGGGAATGATTTACAATAACCAGAAGATTTTGCACAACAAGCAGTAAATAGGTAGTAGATATTAACACCCATGACATAGGACCAGCATAAAAAAGAGCATCGGTGTAGAACAGGCATATAATCAGTGCAGTCAGCAAAAGATAGGGGGAAGAAAACTTGAAGAACCTAGAAAGAGCATTCATATATGAGGCACTAAGATGTATGAACCAAAAGACTATTGACATCAGCTAGCAAAGAAATGGCAGTTGGCACCACACATATCGGGCGACCACATGAAACAGCTAGAACAGACTGGTTGGCCATAGCGAACAGGGTAAATAGAATAATGCACATATTGTAAAAGACACCACCAACATGGATTCTAAGAAATGGATTGGAAGAGCTCAGGAAACACAATGTTCCTGGTCTGAGAATCAGTAGTACCATCTTCATTTTCAATCAAGATTTTCAAAGCCTTTTTTAAGGTCACGCGCGACACTCCTACATAAAGCTGGCCATGCGTGAACACAGGTGCATTAAAGTATAGACCAACACTGCATAACACAATGTTCAGTACGTTCAGACAACAACTTCTGTCCAAAGGAAGTAGCGAGTGTAACCAAATAATCAGTTTCAGTAGGCTTTCATAAACCTCTCCCCATATGTCGTTGGGAAGTGGAAAAGAAAAAGGTCGTTGTGGTGTGATCATATCGGATAGGAATTTTCAGCCATGGGAAGGAAGGAGGAGATTCACCCGGCTGAGTCTACCATTTTTTCCTCTTTATTAAAAAAAAAACAAAATCAAATTTCCTATTGATTTGGGAGAGTCTCTTGATTAATATAGCTTGCCTCAAAATCAGAGAAGTTATATCAATCAGAGACCATTGCCTCTTTCTCCTTGCCCCTTCCGCTTACTCCGGCATCGACTCATCATTTGAACTTTTTAAGGGTTCTCTCCTTTCATCCTCCCCCAGTCACCCTTTGTCCATGGCTAATCTATACCTCCAAGGGCCGACTCGCTACCCGCCACCTCGTGCAGCACTGTAAATTGAATTGTAGACTGTAGTGCTTCTCTGAAATATTTTTTAATCAGTTTTCACCTCGCTCAGTGAAAATGAGTATAGGTACTTCTCTCAAATATTGGTTCAGTGCTAAACTGAATTGCAGACTGTAGTGCAACTATTTATAATTTATTTGATACAACTTTCTGTACATGACTATTCCTTGTCCTACAATATTTTGACTCCTACCTATTTTCTTATTTTGGCAGGCGTACAACAAGACATTTACAAACAGAGCATCAACAAATTAGTTTTATGTTCCAGTAAAGGTGCACACTATCGTTTCCCAATTCAGAGATGTGTTTCAGCATGTTTTTCAAAACTAACACTCATATGTAACTAAGAAACGATGTACAAAGGCTTTTCTCAATGTACAAGTGGTCTTGTAAGCAATTTGTTACAGTCAAATGGCCAGAAAGAACTGCACGTGTGCTACTGCTGCGACAACACATTGACTTTGTGAAAAATGGTCAACTGCATCTCTAAACTGATATTATTGTTCAGTTTTAGCTTCTAAATAGACTCCTAAATTAAACCAAGAGGCGAGCATGTCATCTGTATACAAAGCAACACCACAGAAGCCTAATCTGTCAAGAGCAAGAGTCAAATATATTTGTCAGATATATAGTTCAGATTGTGCAGTCAACAAACAAAAATAAATGTTCCTGAAGGTATGTATATTAGCTATCCATTCACTTCTCCACTTTTCCCTGTTTCTAGTTTGAAACATGGCACAACACAATGATTAATCTCATGTTTCAGTTTACACTGAAATTTGAACCCCGTGTGTATGGATGAATGTTCTGTAGGACAGTAGTGCACACAACATAGAAAAGGATGCGGGAAGAGAAAGGTCGGGTCTAGTGGCGGCGCACCTCAGTTCGATGGTGTGCTGATCTCTTGCGCCAGAGGGGGCGAGGCTGCGCTGCCACCACGGTCCTCCCCATGGCCGAATCTTGTTGAGGAGCAGCTCCACAGACACCGCTGGGGACGCAGCCGACCTCTTCCTTCCCGGCAGCCCCACTGCACCACGACGGCCGGCTTCTTCCTGTCCTCGTCGCCCGCCTCCCCTACTCCTTCACCCAACCATCAGCCTCACCTAACCTACGCCCGATTCCGATCCAGGCGCATCCCATTCCCATGGCCACCAGACAACGAAAGGGGGGAGAGGTGGAGGGGCTAGCGTTGTGGAGAAGCAGCGAAGAGGAGAAGGATGAGCGGCGCTCGATCTGAGAAACGCCACCATGGCCGCAAGAAACCAACGGGAATGGGAGAGCCGCTAGCAAGAGCCCCACCCTATCGCCCGTGCGCCCTCGCTGAACCGCTTGCTGCCGCCCAACTCTCCCTCCGGCCACGGCGAAGTCCCACCGCCGGGCATGCGCCGGTGCCGGGTCGCGGCCGCAGCTCCGCCTTGCGCCCGGCCTCGTCCGGACGCCGTCGCAAGGGTCCGTGCTCGAGCCATCAGCAGGACGGCTCGGCTAGTCACCACCACACGCTCCCGCGCCAGATGCAGGATGCCGCACGGGCGGCCATTCAGCATGGGGCGGCCATAGCTAGGTGTCGTCCGAGAGGGAGAGGAAGAGGCATAGAGGAGGCCAGCGGTGAGGCGAGAGAGGAGGCGGCGGTGGATGGGGAATCAAAGAGGGGGAGAGAGGAGTTTAGTGTTGAACGTGCAGTCATGACCCACCCACCCCGGTACAAAAAACGTGGGGAGAGGACCATCTTTCCTGCAAAGAAACGTCTCTACGACTCTCCCCCACCTGGAACGAGCCATCCATTACACTTACATGTGGGACCAAAAGAGGAGAGGGACACCAACACAGCTGGGTAAGTGAAGAGCGAGTAGAAAAGCAGAATTACACCCCACGTGACCCAGCCCACGCCGCCTCGCGGGGTACTGCATGCAACACAAGTAAGCGCACGCCTCCCACACACCCAACACGCTGCGATGCGGGACCACCCCGAAGCAGGGGCCACCAACGCAGCTGGGTATGGACACGGCGGGTAAAAAAGCAGCGACCCACCATCCACCCACCCATGTCGCGTCGCCTGGTCAGCAGGCGCGCGCGAGGCATGCGACCCCCAGCCTATCATGTTGCGAGGATAGTAAAAAATATTCATCCCACCTGCGCCACACGCCCTGCCACCCACATTCACTGCTGACGCCCGCGTGCGACAACCGCTGAATTGCTGGTCCCGCGCACAAGGATGGCCCAGCCGTCATTCGGTCTAACTCAAGCAACTAACGTATGGAAAAATGGACGTCGGGATGTTTGACAGCGAGATTAAAAGGACCAACCAGGTATAGCGCAGGGTAAAATGTGTGCACTGGATTCATCCGAGACCAGGATGGCGCTAGAATGGCGGGTACTCTACCAAGGTTTATATGTTCAATTGAGACAAGGTCTACTAGCCTACCGGCCTAGGAAGCAGCCTACCTAACCAGAAGGAACACGACCTTTTCTTCACGAAGAAGAAGAGCAGTGCTATTCACACGTAAGTAGGTTTATTATTGTCGGAATTAATCTTGACAAGTGTCTTGTGCACATGCATGTGTGCACATCATTTGAGTAATAGCTGGTCAATGCGTGTGCATGGCCAAAATAGTACTCCCTCTCTCTCAGTTTACAGGGCGTGCACGTATCCCTAGATCGTCAATTTGACCAACCTAATACAAGTTATATATTACAAAATATACCAATATAAACTTCAGATGTTCTATTTTGAATCAGTGAAAGAAGAAGGCCGTGAGGGCTAGAAGAAAACATGTAGTCTTTGTGTCCACCAAGGAGAAGAGACTCTCGTCAAAGCTTTGTGCTCCTCCTTGGTACATGTGTATACGTGTGTGTGTGTGTGTTCTTGAGAGAACCCAAGGGAGGGAGGGAAAGAGAGAGAGAGATGATATAGATTGAGAGAAGAGAGGGTTGTGCGAGGCAGCTCGAGGTATAAGAAGAGGCGATGTGGCGCCGGCTCGGCGAATGGAAGCCACACCCAGAGGGCCGAGCCACCTCGCCGCCACCGCCCACAGCCGGAGCCGCAGCCACGCCGGGCCGGGGCCCCAACCTGCTCGTCCGCCGGAAAAAATGTGTCAGATCCGGCCGCCGCGCATCACCACCGCCACCATGCCGCCGGTGACGAGCGCACCGCAGGTTCAGGAGGATCCTGGCCAGCCCCCACAGTGACAGACCCATGCTGCCTAAGTCCGCGTCGCCTACTGGATGCCGGCCAGAGCACCTGTCCAGTCCAGATCTGGCCGGGATGCCCACAGCCGCCATCTGCGCAGGCCCGCCCCACCGCGCGCCCGATGAGCAGTCGCCCGCGCCGCCAACCCAGGACGCCACCGCCGTGCCGCCCCGGGCGTCCTGCAGAACCTCGCGCCTCCGCGCCGTGTCGCAGTCCCATGCCAGCCCACCGCGAGGAAGGGGAAGATGCCCCGCCACCACTAACGTCGGCCGGGTTTTGCCCGGCGGCGGCGAGGGAGGGGGGGGGGGGGGCTGGAGGAAGCTTGCCTCCGCATCTCGTCAACCACCCAAGGTACGTCATCCATAGCGCCTCGTGGGACACCTGGTTTTGGGACGAGCATGACCTGCAGTGGCAGACATTTTTGTCGGCCGTTCTCCAAGGCCGCCTCGGACACACTCTACTACACACGTGTGCATGCTCCTAGCCCGCCCCTGTCATGCGGTCGTGCGCGGGTGCGCGCATGCCCAGGCCCTCCCCCTCGCCGTCCCTGCCACCACCAGCTCCCACCATGACCGTCGAAGAGGAGGAGGAGCTAGCGAGGAGGGACTTCGAGGACTCCGAGAGGGAGTACAAGTCCAGCTAGTGGGACGGGCTCGACGTGATGACGGCACTGTCGGCCGTCGATGACATCACCATACCCGAGCTGGAGGTGAAGGAGGAGGTGGTTGAGGAGCCTCCCGCCCCGCCCAGGAACGCGGCTCAGGTGGGGTAGTCTTGGATGTGGACATCCATGGTGCCATGCAGTCCACCTTCACCGCCGACCTTGTGGGTAGGCCCCGAGCCGTGGTCACCGGCCCGACCACAGCCACAACAGGCGTCGCCCGCCCAACTTTGGCAGCCCACGGAGGCGCCGCCCCGCCCACCTTTGGTAGCCATCACCATACATCGACCTCGCCATGGACGAAGATGATAGTAGCTGAAGACGACTAGCATGACGGCGACTGCCCGATCTAGGGTTTCTTAGTCTTTATGTTTTTTTAAATTTCAAGTTCAATGTCAATGTTGGCCATGACTTTGTGGGCGTTTTAAGTTAATTTAATATATGTATATCGTTTCTAATTATTTGTATTGTCTTCTTTATTTAAATTTAAGTCCATAATGCGGAAAAATATTTGAAATGCGGTTGGGCGCACCGAAGGGCGGATGGCCGCAATTGGACGCTCGAGTCCGTTTTGCCGCGCAAATGGACAGAAACCGGACAAAACCCATGTCCGTTTCTGGTCCTGTGTTAGAGTTGGCCTTAAGAGAATCGTTGAGTGGGCCAAGCCTATGACGACAACGACTTTAAAGTCCACTACACATAAAAATAAACAATAAGCGGGACATCTATTAGATCTCGCCAAATCTCATGAGGAGAGCGACCCCCAAGAGAAACACACACCCCTATAAGTATCATTGAGGTAGGACAAGCAATCAACCACAATAACTTTTAAATCCACTAGATGTTGGGGAACGTATTAATTCAAAATTTTCGTATGATCATGCAAGATCTATCTAAGAGAAGCATAGCAACGAGCGGGGAGAGTGTGTCCACGTACCCTCGTAGACCGAAAGTGGAAGCGTTTAGTAACGCGGTTGATGTAGTCGAATCTCTTCACGATCCAACCGATCCAAGCACTGAACGTACGGCACCTCCGTGTTCAGCACACATTCAGCACGATGACGTCCCTCGAGCTCTTGATCCAGTTGAGGACGAGGGAGAGTTTTGTCAGCACGATGGTGCGGTGATGGTGATGACGAAGTTACCGGCGTAGGGCTTCGCCTAAACACTACGACGATATAACCAAGGTGTGTAACTGTGGAGGGGGGCACCGCACACGGCTAAGAGAAGACTTGGTGTCCCTTTGGGGTGCCCCCTCCCACGTATATAAAGGGGGGGAGGAGGAGGTGGCCGGCCAAGGGGGGCGCGCCATAAGGGGGGAGTCCTACTTGGACTCCTAGTCCAAGTAGGATTCGCCCCCCTCCTTCCTTCCACCGAAGAGGGAAAAGGGGAAGGGAGGGAGAGGGAGAAGGAAAGAGGGGGGCCGGGCCCCTCCCCTAGTCCAATTCGGTTTGGGCAAGGGGGGGGGGGGGCGCCCTTCTCACGTGGAATTTCTCCTCTCCCCCAATAAGGCCCAATAGGCCCAATACTTCTCCCTGGGGGTTCCGGTAACCCTCCGGTACTCCGGTAAAATATCCGAATCACTCGGAACCATTCTGATGTCCGAATATAACCTTCCAATATATGAATCTTTAACTCTTGACCATTTCAAGACTCCTCGTCATGTCCGTGATCTCATCCGGGACTCCGAACAAACTTCGGTCATCAAATCACATAACTCATAATACAAATCGTCATCGAACGTTAAGCGTGCGGACCCTGCGGGTTCGAGAACTATGTAGACATGACCGAGACACATCTCTAGTCAATAAACGATAGCGGAACCTGGATGCTCATATTGGCTCCTACATATTCCACGAAGATCTTTATCGGTCAAACCGCATAACGACATACGTTGTTTCCTTTGTCATCGGTATGTTACTTGCCCGAGATTCGATCGTCGGTATCACCATACCTAGTTCAATATTGTTACCGGCAAGTCTCTTTACTCGTTTCGTAATGCATCATCCCGTAACTAACTCATAAGTCACATTGCTTGCAAGGCTTATAGTGATGTGCATTACCGAGAGTGCCCAGAGATACCTCTCCGATACACGGAGTGACAAATCCTAATCTCAATCTATGCCAACTCAACAAACACCTTCGGAGACACCTGTAGAGCATCTTTAATTATAATCACCCAGTTATGTTCTGATGTTTGATAGCACACTAAGTGTCGAGGATATACCCCGCGGTATGACCCGGCCGGAGATATGGACTTGGTGTTTCATTGGTAAACCACCCGAGCCTTCTGACTCGTTGGTGACCCGGCAGACTGTAAGCCGGCGGGCAGATTATAAGCCGGCAGATTGTAAGCCGGCGGACAGTTATAAGCCGGATTGTAAGCCAGACTGTAAGCCGGCGGGCAGATTATAAGCCAGCAGATTGTAAGCCGGCGGACAGTTATAAGCCGGGTTGTAAGCCAGATTGTAACCCGGCAAGTACTTAGCCATGAAAATGAGTCATCTAGAGTTAAGAAGCCTAAGACGTTAAGAAGCCCATGGTGAGAAGCCCGTGATGAGAAGCCCATGGTGAGACGTCAGAATAGGTTAAGTCCTAATCCGAGTTGGACTCTACATGTAACCCGCCCCTTCAACTTATATAAGGAGGGGCGGGGCACCCCAAGAGGGACAAGAAATAATCTCTAAGGTTAGACACAATGAGGAGAGCCGGTTTATACGACGACTCCCTCATGAGTATAATGAGACCTAGCCACAAACAACATGTAGGGCTATTACCGGATGATGTTTCCTGGGGCCCGAAGCTGTCTAAATCCTTGTCTTGTGTGTTGCTCCGCCACGCGTCTCTCATCCCGATCAACACCTCTCAAGGTACCACATAGATGTGTTGGCATCACGACTAAGTCCTCACACTATGACAGCTGCCCTGACAATTCTACGACAGTTGGCGCCCACTGTGGGGCCTGCGCACGGTGGTGTTGAGTTCTTGAAGGGATCCTTCTCAGGGTTTCGAAGAGTTCGTAAATTTCCGGATGAAGAAAGGCCTGTTTTCGAAGGGTCTATGTCAATGTCAAGTTCACTAGAGAAGATCCGGAAGGTTTAGCACGGTAGGATTCTCCGCTTTTGTCCAGCATTGGATTCAGTAGGTCTGATGGAGGTAAATTGTCAGCACGCGCAAGTCCCAATCGAGTTGTCAAAACCATAATATGGGACAAACCAACACTGACCCGGATTCGGTGAGCCGTCGCTTCAGCATGTCTCCGCCGTGGTCTTTCCCCACTGTCTCCAAGCCGCCGCACGCCGGCCTCCTCACAAAAGAAGAATAGAAAAAGGACTTCAAGTCACTGTCAAACACCCGATTGAGCCTGACTACGGTTACCAAAAAGAGTTGATGCTCGCGTGCTAATACTACAACAACCATGACTCGGACATGGAATCAACCAACCAGCCGCGACTCGGAACTGGACAGTACGGCTCTACCTCCGCCTGAGAACCGGCCTAGCAGTTCTTGCTGAGTTGCCGGGGGTCTCAGCTGCCTTGGATGGCCGTACCTCGCCTTTGTATCGCCAAGCCGGTGTTGTGGCCTGCTTTTGCTGGAGCTCGCCCTCGAGCTACCGGCGTACCTTACCAGCCTCCGGCGAGTTACCCGCCTTGAGTAGCCCGGGTCGTTCCATTTTCGTGGACGGCCTCCGAGTCGCCGGTTTCACCGCGGGAGCCGCCGCCCACCATCCGGCCTTTCCTGGTTGAGAGTCGCCACGCCCCGCTATGCCAAATTTCTGCTCCGAGCCGTCCAGCTTCGCGCTGACCCGCCCTACCTCCAAGACCAAGTCGCCGCCACGGCCTCAAACCAACCCTAAAACGCTTCCGATCTGGACCGACTCTACACCTCCGAACAGCATCCGAGTCGCCCTTGCGCAATTCCGCTGTCGAGTCACCGGTTTTTGTTCGGCAGGTCTCCATTGCACCCGCCTTGAGCCACCGTTCTCACCGCGGCTGAGCTGCCCTCACCTCGCCATTGGGCCTCGCCCCCGTTGAGCCGCCGCCGCTCTCCGCTATTGCTGCGGCCCTGCATCGCTGAGCCACCCCCGCATAACCTCTGCTGGCGATTCGCCCTCACCCATTCTTTGGTCCGGGCTGGTCGCTGCTACTGTGAGCCGCCGCCCGCTGGAGTCTCTGCCGCAAGCCGGCACTGCTTCACATTGCTACCTCTTGAGCATGCTTTGGTTTTCCCTTGAAGAGGAAAGGGTGATGCAGCAAAGTAGCATAAGTATTTCCCTCAGTTTTTGAGAACCAAGGTATCAATCCAGTAGGAGACTACACGCAAATTCCTCGCACCTGCACAAACAATCAAGAACCTTGCAACCAACACGATAAAAGGGTTATCAATCCCTTCACGACCACTTGCAAAAGTGAGATCTGATAAAGATAATAAGATAAATATTTTTGGTATTTTTGTTGTATAGATTGAAAAGTAAAGATTGCAAAAATAAACGGCGACAAAAATAGCTAATTGACGGGATATTAATATGATGGAAGATAGACCCGGGGGCCATAGGTTTCACTAGTGGCTTCTCTCAAGATAGCATAATCTACGGTGGGTGAACAAATTACTGTCGAGCAATTGATAGAAAAGCTCATAGTTATGAGAATATCTAGGCATGATCATGTATATAGGCATCACGTCCGTGACAAGTAGACCGAAACAATTCTGCATCTAGTACTATGACTCCACACATTGACTGCTATCCAGCATGCATCTAGAGTATTAAGTTCATAAGAGCAGAGTAACACATTAGGCAAGATGACATGATGTAGAGGGATAAACTTAAGCAATATGATATAAACCCCATCTTTTTATCCTCGATGGCAACAATACAATACGTGCCTTGCTGCCCCTGCTGTCACTGGGAAAGGACACCACAAGATTGAACCCAAAGCTAAGCACTTCTCCCATTGCAAGAAAGATCAATCCAGTAGGCCAAACCAAACTGATAATTCGAAAAGACTTGCAAAGATATTAAATCATGCATATAAGAATTCAGAGAAGAATCAAATATTGTTCATAGATAATTTTGATCATAAACCCACAATTCACCGGATCTCGACAAACACACCGCAAAAAGAATTACATCGAATAGACCTCCAAGAAGATCGAGGAGAACTTTGTATTGAGATCCAAAGAGAGAGAAGAAGCCATCTAGCTAATAACTATGGACCCGAAGGTCTGTGGTAAACTACTCACACATTATCGGAGAGGCTATGGTGTTGATGTAGAAGCCCTCCGTGATCCATTCCCCCTCCGGCGGAGCGCCGGAAAAGGCCCCAAGATGGGATCTCACGGGTACAGAAGGTTGCGGCGGTTGAAATAGGGTTTCGTGGTGCTCCTGGATGTTTTCAGGGTATATGAGTATATATATAGGCGAAAGAAGTAGGTCGGTGGAGCCACGAGGGGCCCACGAGGGTGGGGGGCGTGCCTACCCCCCTGGGCGCGTCCTCCTACCTTGTGGCCGCCTCGTTGCTTCCTTGACGTCCACTCCAAGTCTCCTGAATTGCGTTTGTTCCAAAAATGATCCTCGCGAAGGTTTCATTCCGTTTGATATTCCTTTTTGCAAAACACTGAAATAGGCAAAAAAACAACAATTTGCACTGGGCCTTTGGTTAATAGATTAGTCCCAAAAATAATATAAAAGTGCATAATAAAGCCCATTAAACATCCAAGACAGATAATATAATAGCATGGAACAATAAAAAATTATAGATACGTTGGAGACGTATCAAGCATCCCCAAGCTTAATTCCTGCTCGTCCTCGAGTAGGTAAATGATAAAAATAGAATTTTTGATGTGGAATGCTACCTAACATAATTTTCAATGTAATTTTCTTTATTGTGGCATGAATGTTCAGATCTGAAAGATTCAAGACAAAAGTTTAATATTGACATAAAAATAATAATACTTCAAGCATACTAACTAAGCAATTATGTCTTCTCAAAATAACATGACCAAAGAAAGCTCATCCCTACAAAATCATATAGTTTGGCTATGTTTCCATCTTCGTCACACAAAATATCCAAATCATGCACAACCTCGGTTTCAGCGAAGCCATTGTTTCATACTTTAGTATTCTCAAACTCTTTCAACTTTCACGCAATACATGAGCGTGAGCCATGGACATAGCACTATGAGTGGAATATAATATAATGATGGGGGTTATGTGGAGAAGACAAAAAAGGAGAAAGTCTCACATTGACGTGGCTAATCAACGGGCTAGGGAGAGGCCCATCAATTGATGTCAATGCAAGGAGTAGGGATTGCCATGCAACGGATGCACTAGAGCTATAAATGTATGAAAGCTCAACAAAAGAAACTAAGTGGGTGTGCATCCAACTTGCTTGCTCACGAAGACCTAGGGCATTTGAGAAAACCCATTGTTGGAATATACAAGCCAAGTTCTATAATGAAAAATTCCGACTAGTATATGAAAGTGACAAAATAAGAGACTCTCTATCATAAAGATCATAGTGCTACTTTGAAGCACAAGTGTGGAAAAATGGATAGTAGCATTGTCCCTTTTATCTCTTTTTTTGGGCCGTTCTTTTTTTGGCCTTTCTCCTTTTTTTCTCTTTTTTTGGGACAATGCTCTATTAATGATGATCATCACACTTCTATTTATTTACAACTCAATGATTACAACTCGATACTAGAACAAAATATGACTCTATTATGAGTGCCTTCGGCGGTGTACCGGGATGGGCAATGAATCAAGAGTGACATGTATGATAAATTATGCATGGTGGCTTTGCCACAAATACGATGTCAACTACATGATCATGCAAGGAAATATGACAATGCTGAAGCATGTCATAATAAACGGAACGGTGGAAAGTTGCATGGCAATATATCTCGGAATGGCTATGGAAATGCCATAATAGGTAGGTATGGTGGCTGTTTTGAGAAAGATATAAGGATGTTTATGTGTGATAGAGCGTATCATATCACGGGGTTTGGGTGCACCGGTGAAGTTTGCCCCAACTGACAATGCACGGTACCGAAGAGGCTAGCAATGATGGAAAGGTAAGAGTGTGTATAATCCATGGACTCAACATTAGTCATAAAGAACTCACATACTTATTGCAAAAATCTACAAGTCATCAAAACCAAGCACTACACACATGCTCCTAGGGGAAGGGTTGGTAGGAGTTAACTATCGCGCGATCCCGACCTCCACACAAAGGATGACAATCAAAGAAATACTTCATGCTTCAAATTTGTTACACAACGGTTACCATACGTGCATGCTACGGGACTTGCAAACCCCAACACAAGTATTTCTCAAATTCACAATTACTCAACTAGCACAACTTTAATATTACCATCTTCATATCTCAAAATAATCATCAAGTATCAAACTTCTCATAGTATTCAATGCACTTTTTATGAAAGTTTTTATTATATCCATCTTGGATGCCTATCATATTAGGACTAATTTTATAGCCAAAATAAATTACCATGCTGTTCTAAAGGACTCTCAAAATAATATAAGTGAAGCATGAGAGACCAATTATTTCTATAAAATAAAACCACCACCGTGCTCTAAAAAGATATAAGTGAAGCACTAGAGCGAAATTATCTAGCTCAAAAGATATAAGTGAAGCACATAGAGTAATCTAATAAATTTCGATTTATGTGTGTCTCTCCAAAAGGTGTGTACAGAAAGGATGATTGTGGTAAACTAAGAAGCAAAGACTCAAATCATACAAGACGCTCCAAGCAAAACACATATCATGTGATGAATAAAATATAGCCCCAAGTAAAGTTACCGATAGACGAAGACGAAAGAGGGTATGCCTTCCGGGGCATCCCCAAGCTTAGGATTTTGGTTGTCCTTGAATTTTACCTTGGGGTGCCTTGGGAATCCCCAAGCTTAGGCTCTTGCCACTCCTTGTTCCAAAATCCATCAAATCTTTACCAAAAAATTGAAAACTTCACAACACAAAACTTAACAGAAAATCTCATGAGCTCCGTTAGTATAAGAAAACAAACCACCACCTTAAGGTACTGTAATGAACTCATTATTTATTTATATTGGTGTTAAAACTACTGTATTCCAACTTATCTATGGTTCATACCCCCCGATACTAGCCATAGATTCATCAAAATAAGCAAACAACACACGAAAAACAGAATCTGTCAATAACAGAACAGCCTGTAGCAATCTGATTTGTTCGAATACTTCTGGAACTCCAAAAATTCTGAGAAATTAGGAAGTCCTAAGCAATTTGTTTATTAATCTTCTGCAAAAAGAATCAACTGAAAAGCACATTTCTTTTATTTATGAAAACTAATCTCATGCGCGCAAAAGTTTCTGTTTTTCAGCAAGATCAAATTAACTATTACCGTAGATTATCCTAAAGGTTCTACTTGGCACAAACACTAATTAAAACATAAAACCACATCTAAACGGAGGCAAGATGATTTATTTATTACTAAACAGGAACAAAAAGCAAGGAACAAAAATAAATTTGGGTTGCCTCCCAGCAAGCGCTATCGTTTAACGCCCCTAGCTAGGCATAAAAGCAAGAATAGATCTAGGTATTGTCATAATAATGGTAAGGCAAATCGCGAAAACTCATCTCGTATTGCCTACGTTCAGCATCAAGTTTTCTTTGAGGCAAGCAAAAGTAATCAAAAGGGCTAAATTTAATGGGACAAAAGTCCCCAAGATCAAGCTCGGGAGGTATGGGCTCCTCCTTTGGCCCCTTATATTGCACAACTTATTCATCATTATAAGAATTCTTTTGGCAAAAAGTCATGAGACTTTGTTCAAGAAAAAAACCTAGCCCGTTGTTCTGAATGGAAAAATTATCATTAAGCTCAGAAATTTTATTGACTAGAACATCGGTAGGAACCTTCTTTCTAAGGTTTTCATTATAAGCAACATGATCTAAAGATTGTAAACGCATTATATCTTCCTGATTAAAAAGGATATCCTCTATGGGTGGACGGCCGGCATCCACCCTATAGTGCGCAAAAATTTCCTTGGCTTCTTTCATAATAAATCTGAACTCATGTGCCAAAAAGATAGTAGCTGCGCGTTTGACAGAAGAATGCTCAATATTGGAAAATTCTAAGAAAATCCTTTGTATGGAAGGATGCATATGCATAAATTGTCTTTCAAGTTCAACTATGAGCAAAGATATAGCATCCGCAAGACTACTAGTTCTATGAATAATTGACCCTCCCATAGTGGGCAAAGCACCGGCACAAGTAAAGAAATCTTGAATAACTCCTTTTCCAATAATATTACCACTACCAATCCGAAACTTTTTAGTGTGTAAAATAGTAGGATCTTCATGAGGATCATCAAAAGCATCAAAGTTTTCCATGTTATTACCACTATCCTTATCAATGATAACCTCCCCATTTTCAGACATGACGGCAGCAAATCGCACAAAGAACGAGCACACAAAAGGTAAGCAAAAAGAGATGAACAGAAAAAGGGCGAATAAAACGACAAAGCTGAAGTGGGGGAGAGGAAAACGAGAGGCAAATGGCAAATATTGTAATGCGAGGGAGAAGAGTTTGTGATGGGTACTTGGTATGTCTTGACTTGTGCGTAGATCTCCCCGGCAACGGCGCCATAAATCGCACGTTGGCGAGAGATAAAATCTTGACTTGACTTGGCGTAAGCCTCCCTGGCAACGGCGGCAGAAATCCTTCTTGCTACCTCTTGAGCATCCGTTGGTTTTCCCTTGAAGAGGAAATGGTGATGAAGCAAAGTAGAGTAAGTATTTCCCTCAGTTTTTGAGAACCAAGGTATCAATCCAGTAGGAGACTACACGCAAATCCCTCGTACTTGCACAAACAGTCAAGAACCTTGCAACCAACATGATAAAGAGGTTGTCAATCCCTTCACGGCCACTTGCAAAAGTGAGATCTGATAAAGATAATAAGATAAATATTTTTGGTATTTTTGTTGTATAGATTGAAAAGTAAAGATTGCAAAAATAAACGGCGACAAAAATAGCTAATTGACGGGATATTAATATGATGGAAGAGAGACCCGGGGGCCGTAGGTTTCACTAGTGGGTTCTCTCAAGATAGCATAATCTACGGTGGGTGAACAAATTACTGTCGAGCAATTGATAGAAAAGCTCATAGTTATGAGAATATCTAGGCATGATCATGTATATAGGCATCACGTCCGTGATAAGTAGACCGAAACGATTCTGCATCTACTACTATTACTCCACAGATCGACCGCTATCCAGCATGCATCTAGAGTATCAAGTTCATAAGAACAGAGTAACACATTAGGCAAGATGACATGATGTAGAGGGATAAACTCAAGCAATATGATATAAACCCCATCTTCTTATCCTCGATGGCAACAATACAATATGTGCCTTGCTGCCCCTGCTGTCACTGGGAAAGGACACCGCAAGATTGAACCCAAAGCTAAGCACTTCTCCCATTGCAAGAAAGATCAATCTAGTAGGCCAAACTAAACCCATAATTCGAAGAGAGTTGCAAAGATATCAAATCATGCATATAAGAATTCAGAGAAGAATCAAATATTGTTCATAGATAATCTTGATCATAAACCCACAATTCATCGGATCTCGACAAACACACCGCAAAAAGAATTACATCGAATAGATCTGAAAGAAGATCGAGGAGAACTTTGTAGTGAGATCCAAAGAGAGAGAAGAAGTCATCTAGCTAATAACTATGGACCCGAAGGTCTGTGGTAAACTACTCACACATCATTGGAGAGGCTATGGTGTTGATGTAGAAGCCCTCCGTGATCGATCCCCCCTCCGGCGTAGTGCTGGAAAAGGCCCCAAGATGGGATCTCACCAGTACAGAAGGTTGCGGCGGTGGAAATAGGGTTTCGTGGTGCTCCTGGATGTTTTCAGGGTATATGAGCATATATAGGAGAAATAAGTAGATCGGTGGAGCCACGAGGTGCCCACGAGGGTGCAGGGTGCGCCTACCCCCTGGGCGCGCCCTCCTACCTTGTGGCCGCCTTGTTGCTTCCTTCACGTCCACTCCAAGTCTCCTGGATTGCGTTTGTTCAGAAAACGATCCTCGCGAAGGTTTCATTCCGTTTGGATTTCGTTTGATATTCCTTTTCTGCGAAACACTGAAATAGGCCAAAAAAACGGCAATTTGCACTAGGCCTTTGGTTAATAGGTTAGTCCCAAAAATAATATAAAAGTGCATAATAAAGCCCATTAAACATCCAAGACAGATAATATAATAGCATGGAACAATCAAAAATTATAGATACGTTGGAGACGTATCACACATCGCTAACAGCCGCCGGTCTGCCTCTTAAGCTACAAACGTGGGTTAAAAAAAGAGGGTCAACGACCCGGAGGAGGATTCGTTTTTTGCCTTGCCGGCCCTCTGTTCCGCCTCTGCTTCTGCGGGTCTCTGCCATTGAGCTGCCATGAGCCTTCACCTTGGCCTGTATCCGCCGCGCGCGACCCGACCTGCCTTGCCTATGCTGGTTGCCTCCGCTGGTCTCTGCGCCCGAGCCGCCCGTTAGCTGACTCCGAGCCCCCGCCGGGTTGCTTCCGGTCATGGCCGGCCACGAGCCGCCCCGCTACTTCGCCTGAGCATCAAGGCTGCCACGGCCGCCCCGCTCCGCACATCGCCGGCTCGCTGCTGTCTCCACCACCGGCCTCCCACTAGCTCCGCCGCACTGTGGTGCAATCGCCCGCTCCAGCGCATCCGCGTCTCGTACTGACGTACGCGCATGCTGGGTCGACCGCCTCCCGCGCCGCCGTGCTGGTCGCCGTCTCTGCAACCCGCTTTGCTCCGCTAAGTCGCCGGCTGATAATCCCCAAGTGTAGGGAATCATCGTAGCAATTCCCAATGGTGGAAGTGATAAGTATGGAGTGTCGAACCCACAAGGAGCTAAAGGTAAGATCAATATTCTCTCAAGTCCTATCTGCCACTGATACGACTCTACGTACACCGAACGTTTGCTTCCAACTAGAAACGAGAAATAAAACTATGTTGTGGGTATGAAGAGGATAACTTTGCATGATATCAGAGAGCTAAAATATAAAAGTAGGTGCTGTTATCATAAAGTTAGAATATATTACTAAATATTATAAATAGAGAGTGTGGAATAATGATGGATCGGTGTGCGGAATTATCCTAGGCAATCGTTAACAAGACCGGTAGTCGTCATTGCAATTTCATATGAGGGAGAGGCATAAGCTAACATAATTTCTCTTCTTGGATCATATGCACTTATGATTGGAACTCTAGCAAGCATCCGCAACTACTAAAGATCATTAAGGTAAAACCCAACAATAGCATTAAAGCATCAAGTCCCCTTTATCCCATACGCCACAACCCCCTTACTCGGGTTTATGCTTCTGTCACTCAAGCAACCCACTATAAGCGAATCATGAACGTATTGCAACACCCTACAGCGGGAATCCCTCACGCTTGCACGACACGGAGGGCACAATAGGACAGCACCAAAATAAAACATACAACTCATACCAATCTATATCGTAAATCAACCCAAAGATAAAGGATATCTACTCAAAACATCATAGGATGGCAACACATCATTGGATCATAATATGTGGCATAAAGCACCATGTTCAAGTAGGGATTACAGCGGGGTGCGGGAGAGTGGACCGCGTAAAATAGATGAGGATGGTGATGATGATAGTGATGTTGATGAAGATGATCACCGCGGCGATGATTCCCCTCTCGATGGCACTCCGGCGCCACAGAGAGAGAGAGAGAGGAGGAGAGGTTCTCCCCCTTATGCTTCCTCCTCCATGGCCTCCGGTGATGATGGCCCCTCCGGGATCCTTCTCCATGGCCTTCGGTGACTTTCGGTGGCTACAGAGGCTTGCGGCGGCGGAACTTTCGATCTAGGTTATTTCCCGAAGGTTTCTGTATTTATAGGAGAGGTTGGCGTTGATTTCACGTCAGGGGGGCTCTCGAGGAGTCAACGAGGCACAGGGGCGCGCCCAGGGGGTGGGCACGCCCCCACCCTCGTGGGCCCCCCGAGACTCCCCTCCGGTAGTTTTTTGTTCCAGTATTTTTCATATTTTCCAGAAAAATTCTCCATTGATTTTCATTGCATTCTGAGAACTTTTATTTCTGCACAAAAACAACACCACGGTAGCTCTGCTGAAAACAGCGTCAGTCCGGGTCAGTTCTAATCAAATCATACCAAAATCATATAAAACTATTGTAAACATGGCATGAATACTTCATAAATTATAGATACGTTGGAGACGTATCACCAGCCGCCTCCAAAAGGCACTACCGCAGCTGCGGCCCAGAGCATCTGCTGCTTCCGCTGTGGTCCGGCGCCTTTCCGCCGTCCCGACCCATGAGCGCCGCCCGCTTAAGCCGCGGCTGCGGCCTCTCTTCACCTCGCCGCGCCCAGCCGTGTTGCTCCCTTGAGCCGCCCCGTCGTCGGTTGGCTTCGTCTCTGCTCCTGCATGATCCCCTGCTGACTGAAGGAAAGGATAAGAGGGGCTGGTTGGAAGAGTCATGTGCGGCTTAAAAAAAAACATGACCCGGTCGGCCTTATTCCGAGCTGCCGCGCGTCTGGTGCGAGCCGCCTCTGCTTCATCATCCGCGGTCTCGCCTCAAGCCGTTTTCGCCGCTACGGCTTGCCACCTCCACTGTGGGCTCAAGAGGGTGGTTAAATCACTGCTGAAATTGCTGGAGGTGATCAATGGATGTTATATACGACTCATCAGTCGTCCGGACGAATCAAGTGAATCCATCCAGTCAATTTTTATTGATACATTTTTTATTCTTTAAGAACAATTACTCCGGCTTGCGATATTGTTTATGCAGGACAATGGTTCACTACAAGAGCGATGGTCGTGTCATGGATATATAGCTTGCGCCACTATTGTCATGCGCTAGCACCTGACCATGCCATAATGCTCAATGAATGTATGTACAAACCGCCGTTTGTGCGGCCCAATCTACATCAACACGATGGGGTTAACTCATCTGTCCGCACCGGCTTAAAACGCCACGACTCACCGCGTCCGTGCTGCTTATGATGCCGCGGTCGTCTTTACCGTCCGCCCCCGCGGTCTGGTCGACATCAACACACTAGAGATGCACCTGTCTATAGAGCTGCTTATTGAATGCAAGCAAGTCACTGCTCTGGTGGCCTGGATTTTTCTTCCGACAACTCTGGAGCAAATTATCATATATCATCAGTCTCCGTTTGAACCGGATGGCTCAATGAGCAGGCGCACAGGTCGCCGGCAGTGAAGTTTGTTTAACATCAACAACCAGCTGGGATGAACCACTGGCCGGATTACTAGTTTATATTACGGTCAAGTATGGAGAATCTCAAGACAACTCCTCGAGTCGTCTTAAGACTCCGGGGCTACAATGACATGACTCAGCAAATTTTGCCAGTTTCATCAGATTCAAGAACTCCGGGTCATTGGAGGGAAGATAACCTGGTCCCAGAGGCTACTGCTATATTGATGAAAATTTAAAGGCCGTCAGAAAATTTCCGGCTCAAAATGAAGAATACCGGTTTAAAATCCGGTTCAAGGGAAATCTGTCTTTCACCAAGCTTTGAAGCTCTCAATATCCGGTTTAAGAATTTCCGGTTCAAAAAGAATTAATCTCTCGCAAGATCGAGTTTTCAGAAAAATTAAAGGTTGCCAAAGAGAACTTGCTGCCATGATGCGCAGTTCAAACATGGGTATCCTGCCTCATAGGCTTATCTTATTATAGTCACTTGGGGGCTTCCTGTTCATCGAGCATAGCTATGACTACCCTTTTGATCTGGCTTGCACTCCATAATTACAAAATACTTGGGGGCTTCCTGCTCATTGAGCATAGCTATGATTACCCTATTGATCCGGCTTGTACGCCTGGAATGAAATATTACTTGGGGGCTCTTTGTTGAACGGACAAGAATTTTTATGAACCTTGTAATAGGCTTAAAAGCCAGACTTGGAAGCCAGGTGTATTCACCTAAAACCCCGGGTTATCCTGCCTTTTCAAGTCTGCCACTCCGCCCAGGTAATCCTGGAATGACCCGCCATACTTTTGACAAGTCAATCTTATACAGACCCGAACTTGTCAAAGATAAAACGACGATTGGTCATGTGAGGTCTGGCTTATAAGGTTTGCATGAAGGTTTAACTCAGCGGAGGTCTGGCTTATAAGGTTTGCATGAAGGTTTAACTCAGCGGCTGTGCAGCCCGATGAAAGCACTTGATTTTTAGGCCTGGCAGCCAATGAAAAGCCTTGTTTTTATCTTTTGATTTATATTTGAAAGTTTTTGAGGTTCATCTTTTGTGACATGTTAATACATGGTTGAAAACCGATGAGGGCTATGATGCCGTATGGTTCATATATGAAATTACCCAGTGTTTATTAACCCGACCTGGCTTTGGACGTTAAGTCGCCAGTATATTCGGGAGTTGCATAATGTCATAGTCTGAGGAACATGTATAAGTCATGAAGAAAGCAATAGCAATAAAACTAAACGATCATTATGGTAAGCTAACGGATGGGTCTTGTCCATCACATCATTCTCCTAATGATGTGATCACGTTCATCAATTGACAACACATGTCTATGGTCAGGAAACATAACCATCTTTGATAAACAAGCTAGTCAAGTAGAGGCATACTTGGGACACTCTGTTTTGTCTATGTATTCACACATGTACTAAGTTTCCGTTTAATACAATTCTAGCATGAATAATAAACATTTATCATGATATAAGGAAATAAATAATAACTTTATTATTGCCTCTAGGGCATATTCCCTTCAGTCTCCCACTTGCACTAGAGTCAATAATCTAGATCACAGTAATGATTCTAACACCCATGGAGTCTTGGTGCTGATCATGTTTTGCTCGTGGAAGAGCCTTAGTCAACGGGTCTGCAACATTCAGATCCGTATGTATTTTGCAAACTTCTACGTCTCCCTCCTTGACTAGATTGCGGATGGAATTGAAGTGTCTCTTGATGTGCTTGGTTCTCTTGTGAAATCTGGATTCCTTCACCAAGGCAATTGCTCCAGTATTGTCACGAAAGATTTTCCTTGGACTAGGTATTCCTTCAGCAATGCACTAGGTATTACACCTAAATCGGATATGAACTCTTTCATCCAGACTCCTTTATTTGCTGCTTCCGAAGCAGCTATGTACTCCGCTTCACACGTAGATCCCGCCACGACGGTCTGCTTGGAACTGCACCAACTGACAGCTCCACCATTCAATATAAATACGTATCCGGTTTGCGACTTGGAGTCGTCCGGATCAGTGTCAAAACTTGCATCGACGTAACCGTTTATGACGAGCTCTTTGTCACCTTCATAAACGAGAAACATATCCTTAGTCCTTTTCAGGTATTTCAGGATGTTCTTGACCACTGTCCAGTGATCCTCTCCTGGATTACTTTGGTACCTCCCTGGTAAACTTATAGCAAGGCACACATCAGGTCTAGTACACAGCATTGCATACATGATAGAACCTATGGTTGAGGCATAGGGAATGACTTTCATTTTCTCTCTTTCTTCTGCAGTCATCGGGCATTGAGTCTGACTCAACTTCACACCTTGTAACACAGGCAAGAACCCTTTCTTTGTCTGATCCATTTTGAACTTCTTCAAAACTTTATCAAGGTATGCGCTTTGAGAAAGTCCAATTAAGCGTTTTGATCTATCTCTATAGATCTTGATGCCCAATATATAAGCAGCTTCACCGAGGTCTTTCATTGAAAAATTCTTATTCAAGTATCCTTTTATGCTATCCAGAAATTCTGTATTATTTCCAATCAACAATATATCATCTACATATAATATTAGAAATGCTACAGAGCTGCCACTCACTTTCTTGTGAATACAGGCTTCTCCAAAAGTCTGTATAAAACCATATGCTTTGATCACACTATCAAAGCGTATATTCCAACTCCGAGAGGCTTGCACCAGTCCATAAATGGTTTGCTGGAGCTTGCACACTTTGTTAGCACCTTTAGGATCGACAAAACCTTCTGGTTGCATCATATACAACTCTTCTTTAAGAAATCCATTAAGGAATGCAGTTTTGACATCCATTTGCCAAATTTCATAATCATAAAATGCGGCAATTGCCAACATGATTCAGACAGACTTAAGCATCGCTACGGGTGAGAAGGTCTCATCGTAGTCAACTCCTTGAACTTGTCAAAAACTTTTTCACCAAGTCGAGCTTTATAGACAGTAACATTACCGTCAGCGTCAGTCTTCTTCTTGAAGATCCATTTATTCTCTATGGCTTGCCGATCATCGGGCAAGTCAACCAAAGTCCACACTTTGTTCTCCTACATGGATCCCATCTCAGATTTCATGGCCTGAAGCCATTTCGCGGAATCTGGGCTCATCATCGCTTCCTCATAGTTCATAGGTTCGTCATGGTCAAGTAATATGACCCCCAGAACAGGATTACCGTACCACTCTGGTGCGGACCTTACTCTGGTTGACCTAGGAAGTTCGGTAGTAACTTGATCCGAAGCTTCATGATCATCATCATTAACTTCCTCACTAATTTGTGTAGGAATCACTGGAACTGATTTCTATGATGAACTACTTTCCAATTCGAGAGAAGGTACAATTATCTAATCAAGATCTACTTTCCTCCCACTCACTTCTTTCGAGAGAAACTCCTTCTCTAGAAAGGATCCATTCTTAGCAACGAATATCTTGCCTTCAGATCTGTGATAGAAGGTGTACCCAACAGTCTTCTTTGGGTATCCTATGAAGACACATTTCTCTGATTTGGGTTCGAGCTTATCAGGTTGAAACTTTTTCACATAAGCATCGCAACCCCAAACTTTAAGAAATGACAACTTAGGTTTCTTGCCAAACCACAGTTCATATGGTGTCTTCTCAACGGATTTAGATGGTGCCCTATTTAATGTGAATGCAGTCGTCTCTAAAGCATAACCCCAAAACGATAGTGGTAAATTGGTAAGAGACATCATAGATCGCACCATATCTAATAAAGTACGGTTACGACGTTCGGACACACCATTATGCTGTGGTGTTCCAGGTGGCGTGAGTTGCGAAACTATTCCACATTGTTTCAAATGAAGACCAAACTCATAACTCAAATATTCACTTCCACGATGAGATCGTAGAAACTTTATTTTCTTGTTACGATGATTTTCCACTTCACTCTGAAATTCTTTGAACTTTTCCAATGTTTCAGACTTATGTTTCATCAAGTAGATATACCCATATCTGCTCAAATCATCTGTGAAGGTCAGAAAATAACGATACCCGCCGCGAGCCTCAACACTCATCGGACCGCATACATCAGTATGTATTATTTCCATTGTTCCGGAGAACGGAGTCTTAGTCATCTTGCCCATGAGGCATGGTTCGCAAGCATCAAGTGATTCCAAAAGCCCATTAGCATGGAGTTTCTTCATGCGCTTTATACCAATATGACCTAAACGGCAGTGCCACAAATAAGTTGCACTATCATTATTAACTTTGCATCTTTTGTCTTCAATATTATGAGCATGTGTATCACTACGATCGAGATTCAGTAAAAATAGACCACTCATCAAGGGTGCATGACCATAAAAGATATTACTCATATAAATAGAACAACCTTTATTCTTTGATTTAAATGAATAACCGTCGCGCATCAAACAAGATCCAGATATAATGTTCATGCTTAACGCTGGCACCAAATAACAATTATTCAGGTCTAAAACTAACCCCGAAGGTAGATGTAGAGGTAGCGTGCTGACGGCGATCACATCGACTTTGGAACCATTTCCCGCACGCATCGTCACCTCGTCCTTAGCCAATCTTCTCTTAATCCGTAGCCCCTCTTTTGAGTTGCAAATATGAGCAACAGAACCAGTATCAAATACCCAGGTGCTACTATGAGCATTAGTAAGGTACACATCAATAACATGTATATCAAATATACCTTTCACTTTGCCATCCTTCTTATCCGCCAAATACTTGGGGCAGTTCCGCTTCCAGTGACCAGTCCCTTTGCAGTAGAAGCACTCAGTCTCAGGCTTAGGTCCAGTTCTTCACTTGAGCAGCAACTTGCTTGCTGTTCTTCTTGAAGTTCCTCTTCTTCCCTTTGCCTTTTTGCTTGAAACTAGTGGTCTTGTTAACCATCAACACTTGATGCTCCTTCTTGATTTCTACCACCGCAGCCTTTAGCATCGTGAAGAGCTCGGGAATTGCCTTATCCATCCCTTGCATATTATAGTTCATCACGAAGCTTTTATAGTTTGGTAGCAGTGATTGAAGAACTCTGTCAATGACACTATCATCAAGAAGATTAACTCCCAGTTGAGTCAAGTGGTTGTGGTACCCAGACATTCTGAGTATATGTTCACTAACAGAACTATTCTCCTCCATCTTGCAGCTATAACTTATTGGAGACTTCATATCTCTCAATTCAGGCATTTTCTTGAAATATTAACTTCAACTCTTGGGACATCTCATATGCTCCATGACATTCAAAACGTCTTTGAAGTCCCGATTCTAAGCCGTAAAGCATGGCACACTGAACTATCGAGTAGTCATCAGCTTTGCTCTGCCAGACGTTCAGAACGTCAGCAGCAACTCCTGCAGCAGGTCTTGCACCTAGCGGTGCTTACAGGACGTAATTCTTCTATGCAGCAATGAGGATAATCCTCAAGTTACGGACCCAGTCCGTGTAATTGCTACCATCATCTTTCAACTTAGCTTTCTCTAGGAACGCATTAAATTCAAAGGAACGGTAGCACATGCCATTGATCTACAACAACATAGACATGCAAAAACTATCAGGTACTAAGTTCATGATAAATTAAAGTTCAGTTAATCATATTACTTAAGAACTCCCACTTAGATAGACATCCCTCTAGTCATCTAAATGATCACGTGATCCATATCAACTAAACCATGTCCGATCATCACGTGAGATGGAGTAGTTTTCAATGGTGAACATCACTATGTTGATCATATCTACTATATGATTCACGTTCGACCTTTCGGTCTCAGTGTTCCGAGGCCATATCTGCATATGCTAGGCTCGTCAAGTTTAACCCAAGTATTCTGCGTGTGCAAAACGGGCTTGCACCCTTTGTATGTGAATGTAGAGCTTATCACACCCGATCATCACGTGGTGTCTCGGCACGACGAACTGTAGCAACGGTGCATACTCAGGGAGAACACTTATACCTTGAAATTTAGTGAGGGATCATCTTATAATGCTACCGCCGTACTAAGCAAAATAAGATGCATAAAAGATAAACATCACATGCAATTAAAATATGTGACTTGATATGGCCATCATCATCTTGTGCCTTTGATCTCCATCTCCAAAGCACCGTCATGATCTCCATCGTCACTGGCTTGACACCTTGATCTCCATCGTAGCATCGTAGTTGTCTCACCAACTATTGCTTCTACGACTATCGCTACCGCTTAGTGATAACGTAAAGCAATTACATGGCGATTGCATTTCATACAATAAAGCGACAACCACAAGGCTCCTGCCAGTTGCCGATAACGGTTACAAAACATGATCATCTCATACAACAATGTATATCTCATCACGTCTTGACCATATCACATCACAACATGCCCTGCAAAAACAAGTTAGACGTCCTCTACTTTGTTGTTGCAAGTTTTACGTGGCTGCTACGGGCTTACAAAGAACGGTTCTTACCTACGCATCAATAACCACAATGATTTTTCGTCAAGTGTGCTGTTTTAACCTTCAACAAGGACCGGGCGTAGTCAAACTTGATTCAACTAAAGTTGGAGAAACAGACACCCGCCAGCCACCTGTGTGCGAAGCACGTCGGTAGAACCAGTCTCATGAACATGGTCATGTAATGTCGGTCCGGGCCGCTTCATCCAACAATACCGTCGAATCAAAGTAAGACGTTGCTGGTAAGCAGTATGACTACTATCGCCCACAACTCTTTGTGTTCTACTCGTGCATATAACATCTACGCATAGACCTGGCTCGGATGCCACTGATGGGGAACGTAGTAATTCAAAAATTTCCTACGATCACGCAAGATCTATCTAGGAGAAGCATAGCAACGAGCGGGGAGAGTGTGTCAACGTACCTTCGTAGACCGAAAATGGAAGCGTTTAGTAACGCGGTTGATGTAGTCGAACGTCTTCATGATCCAACCGATCCAAGCACCGAACGTACGGCACTTCCGTGTTCAGCACACGTTCAGCACGATGACGTCCCTCGAGCTCTTGATCCAGTTGAGGACGAGGGAGAGTTTCGTCAGCACGACGGTGTGGTGACGATGATGATGAAGTTACTCGCGCAGGGCTTCGCCTAAGCTCTACGACGATATGACCGAGGTGTGTAACTGTGGAGGGGGGCACCGCACACGGCTAAGAGAAGACTTGGTGTCCCTTTGGGGTGCCCCCCTCCCACGTATATAAAGGGGGGAGAAGGAGGTGGCCGGCCAAGGGGGGCGCGCCATAAGGGGGGGAGTCCTACTTGGACTCCTAGTCCAAGTAGGATTCGGCCCCCCCTCCTTCCTTCCACCGGAGAGGGAAAAGGGGAAGGGAGAGAGAGGGAGAGGGAAAGAGGGGGGCCGACCCCCTCCCCTAGTCCAATTCCGTTTGGGCAAGGGGGGCGCCTCTCTCACATGGCCTTTCTCCTCTCCTCCAATATGGCCCAATAGGCCCAATACTTCTCCCAGGGGGTTCCGGTAACCCTCCGGTACTCCGGTAAAATATCTGAATCACTCGGAACCATTCCGATGTCCGAATATAACCTTCCAATATATGAATCTTTACCTCTCGACCATTTCGAGACTCCTCGTCATGTCTGTGATCTCATCCGGGACTCCGAACAAAATTCAGTTATCAAATCACATTACTCATAATACAAATCGTCATCGAACGTTAAGCGTGCGGACCCTACGGATTCGAGAACTATGGGTGTGTTTGGTTGACGGATATGTTTGAGTGGTTATGGGTATCCCCAACCACCTAGATAGGGATAGCCATATCTTTTGTTTGGTTGTGTGGGATGTTTAGTGGATAAAGATAGCCTTTTGTTTGTTTGGTTAGAGGGATGAATACTCGTGTTCACCCATTTTTATTCGCGTGAGGGATTAAGCGGTAGCTGATCGCAAGTGCGTTTACCTGTAAACAAAGCACAACCTACCGGCCTCACGCACACAGGCATCTATGAACAACACACGCACATACGCACGGAAGCTAGCCCCACCGCTGCACGCCGTAGATCAGCCCCAGCCAGCACGCCATAGATCAGCCCCCGCCAGCACGACATAGCTCCGTCACCATCACCACACACGCTGGATTTTCCGCGGCCGCCGTTTGCTATGGCTTCACTGCAGCCGCACGCCATAGATCAGCCGCGGCTTCTACTTCGTCGTCCCGCTCCAGCTGGCCGTCTCGGGACGATTCCCTTTGCCCGGAGGTGCGCGTCGACGAGGTGAGCTCGTCTCCGGCACCTCCTATCATCCACCACAGCCTCGCCCCATTCTTCTTCTTCCTCGTGTCCGACAGCTTTATCCAGATCTTTCTGTCTCCTCGGCGCCTCTTTTCGATTCCGGTAAGCCGAGGTATTCTGCCGTCGACCCGCCGCCGCTGTGCTCTCGTGCAGTTGCCATCCTTCAAGCGATCCCGATGCGAGAGATAGGGGAAGATGCGAGAGAGAGGGACAGGGGTGGGCTTTCTGTTCAGAGAAGGTGGGACTTGCGTAACGATTCGGAGCAGTGAAGGAGGATGCCCATATCCGCGAGATTTCCACGGATGTGCGGAACCGAGTTTTGAGGGAATATCCTACGAATCTTGGCTGCCCTTATCCCGGCTATCCAGCCTCTCTAGTGAACCAAACACCTGGCATCCCCTTTTAAACTGGCTATCCCTGTCCCGTGGAGGATATCCTATGAACCAAACACACCCTATGTAGACATGACCGAGACACATCTCCAGTCAATAATCAATAGCAGAACCTGGATGTTCATATTGGCTCCTACATATTCTGCGAAGATCTTTGTCGGTCAAACAACATAACAACATACGTTGTTCCCTTTGTCATCGGTATGTTACTTGCCCGAGATTCGATCATAGGTATCACCATACCTAGTTCAATCTTGTTACCGACATGTCTTTTTACTCGTTCTGTAATGCATCATCCCGTAACTAACTCATTAGTCACATTGCTTGCAAGGCTTATAGTGATGTGCATTACCGAGAGGGCCGAAAGATACCTCTCCGATACATGGAGTGACAAATCCTAATCTCGATCTACGCCAACTCAACAAACACCTTCGGAGACACCTGTAGAGCATCTTTATAATCACCCAGTTACATTGTGATGTTTGATAGCACACTAAGTGTTCCTCCGGTATTCGGGACTTGCATAATCTCATAGTCCGAGGAACATGTATAAGTCATGAAGAAAGCAATAGCAATAAAACTAAATGATCATTATGCTAAGAGAACGGATAGGTCTTGTCCATCACATCATTCTCCTAATGATGTGATCACGTTCATCAATTGACAACACATGTCTATGGTCAGGAAACATAACCATCTTTGATAAACAAGCTAGTCAAGTAGAGGCATACTAGGGACACTCTGTTTTGTCTATGTATTCACACATGTACTAAGTTTCTGGTCAATACAATTCTAGCATGAATAATAAACATTTATCATGATATAAGGAAATAAATAATAACTTTATTATTGCCTCTAGGGCATATTTCCTTCACTAGAAAGAAACACTAAGTGGGGCATCTATTAGATCTCATTATATCTCACGAGGAGAGCGACCCGAGAGAAACACATATCCCTATGAGTATCATTAAGATGGGACAAGCAACCAACCACAATGACTTTTAAATTCACTAGAAAGAAACACTAAGTGGGGCATATATTATATCTCATTAGATCTCATGAGAGCGACCCGAGAAAAACACATATTCCTATGAGTATCATTAAGATGGGACAAGCAACCAACCACAGTGACTTTTAAGTCCACTAGAAAGAAACACTAAAGTGGGACATGTATTAGATCTCATGAGAGCGACCAGAGAGAAACACATATCCTTATGAGTATCATTAAGATGGGGCAAGCAACCAACCACAATGACTTTTAAATCCACTAGAAAGAAACACTAAGTGGGGCATATATTATATCTCATTAGATCTCATGAGAGCGACCCGAGAAAAACGCATATTCCTATGAGTATCATTAAGATGGGAAAAGCAACCAACCACAGTGACTTTTAAGTCCACTAGAATGAAACACTAAGTGGGACATGTATTAGATCTCATGAGAGCGACCCGAGAGAAACACATATCTCTATGAGTATTATTAAGATGGGACAGGCAACCAACCACAATGACTTTTAAGTCCACTACAAAGAGACGTGGAGTGGGGCATATTTAGATCTCATTAGATCTCGTGAGAGCAACCCGAGAGAAACACATATCCTTATGAGTATCATTAAGGTGGGACAAGCAACCAACCCGAATGACTTTTATATCCACTATAAGGTTGGTTGTAATGGGGAGTATCATATACTAGTATCATGTATATGATAGTAGTGTATGATACTACCTCCTTAATGCATAATATCATATATTAGTATCATGTAGTACTTTATTTATTGTCATACATGACACATACTAGCATGACATTTATTATGATACGGTATCATGATATGATACTCAAACCTTTCTTTCTTCATTTATTTCTATGACACCTCATCAAATTTGTCTAGTTGACATGCATGATACTAGCTATAATACTCGTATTACAACCAGCCTAAGAGACAATGAGTGCGGCATCTACTAGATCTCGCGAGGATAGCGGCCCGAGAGGAGGGCAGCCCTTTGAATATCGTAAAAGCACCATCAGTTTGTCACGGCGTCGGCATGTCGCAAAAACAAAATAGATGCCTATTCCCTCGACGTCGATCAGCAGCTCCGATACGCTGAAGCAGCTGGCCACATATACACATGTCCCCGTCCCGCCGATGCAACAATAGCGTTGCGTATACATTTGCCGTTTGTAAGGCACTAGCGTGCTGCATCTCCCCGGCTCGGCTGGAATTCATCAGACGGTGAGAAAATTCAACGAATTATTAAGACATTTTCCTTCAGGAAGTGGAGAGGATGCAAGCACACAATTATTTACATGCATGTAGTAGCTATAAATCATGAGTAGACATGCAGCCACGCGAGGTCGTAATCACGGCCGCCCGCTTCCACGTGATTCGTGCCATTCAAATACATCGAGCCTGTATAATGAATTTCATTGACTGTATACAAGTTGTATAGCTTGCTTATTATCTCTGACCTTGCCAGCAGATGGCCCACAAGGCATCGTCATGCATTGAATCGAGACTTGCATTGAGTACATGTCAGTCAAAGTGGCTATCTGCACCACGCTCCCCTCACTCGTTTTAAACCTCCAGCTTGCTTGTTTCTGCTGCCCAACCATTCTTGTTCGTGCTCACTGTTCATTCCTCAGAGTCTGGCCGGAGTTCACAAGCATGTGTTCATACATGTCCCAGCGCAGCGCCACACCACACCACCTCCATCAGTGTGAAAGCCACGAGCGAGGCCGGTGCTTATGGATGGCTGCATGTCATGGTGTAAGTTCATCATCGATTTTTCAATCCATCCCATGTACTCATCCCGGCTAACAAAAATTCGTTGCATGTAGGAGGATGCATGTTCTGTAAGTGGGAGGAAAAGTATATTCAGTCCACGGTCTACCACCACCTCTTGCACTCCACGGTCTGTAAGTCCGACACCTGATCTTGCACTCCACGGTCTACCACCACCACGTGTCACTTCTTGAAGACAACCATGCTTGGCTGAAGAACATAGTCATCATGTGCCTTAACAATCTAGTCGTCATCGCCGTGCTCTTCGTCCACAACCACTGAAACTCACCCCGAGCAATCATCCTCGTCGTCTTACTCATTTTGCTGTGACCCATTTTCAGATCGTCGAACGGCAATCAGTTCCCAGTAATGTTTCATTTCAGCACGGTCCTCCATGTAATAGCTAGTAATTAGTTTTCCATCAAGCTCATCAATGTATGTTCTAGTATCTGCTGCCTGGTTCACCTACAGCGCAAACAGCTTTGTGTTATAGTCTCATGGTTCGTCAAGCAATAAACAAAGCGGGTGAGTTCAATTTCACCTCCAGCATTACAAATTAATCAAGGTTTTCCGCAATATCTAACCATGATAATCTCCCGAGTTCTGACAAAGACTGACTGCACACACAAAAACATCAACAATCACATTAACCATGATAATCTCTTGACAAATTAATCAAGTTACATATATGATACAATTCCCACATGTTGCCGACATTCCTTTAAATGGTTGTCACCCCGGCAGTAAATGCATGGCAGGCAATCATTTTTTTTGAGCTGTAAATGCATGGCAGGCAATCAAGGAACCCTGAAATGATTAAAATCATCATTTATCATAGATGAACCTGTATCTCCCATGATCCCTGGCCCTAGAACATCCCAAACCAGAACTATCCACCGAAACCTCCGACATGCTAATACGGCAAATAAAATAGATGAAGTATAGTGTTCAGTCGTAACCAAATAAACAAAAGACTCCTGATCAAGTATAGTGTCGATACACTAGCCTGTTAATCTCCGTTTCTGCTGAAGCCATCTCGTCTTATTATGCACACCCACTGAAGCACGGGAGTTACCCCATCTCCCGGGCCGGGCCTTTGCTTCTCGTCTGATCCATTGAATGCCGCATCACTAGTAGAAAACAAGGCTTTCGTTCGGGCCTGGCCAGCCCATTAGTCCCGGTTCTGCACGAACTGGGACCCATGGGGTGCATTAGTCCCGGTTCGTGAGCCTGGGGGGCCGGCCGGGCCACGTGGGCCACTGGTCCCGGTTCGTCTGGACCTTTTGGTCCCGGTTCCACGCACGAACCGGGACCAATGCGACTCGCCCCTGGCCCATGACCATTAGTCCCGGTTTATGCCACAAACCGGGACTAAAGGGTTGGTCCTCGTTGCGGTCAGAGTTTAGTCCCACCTCGCCAACCGAAGGGCGCTCACACCGGTTTATAAGCCCGTCCCTCTCTGCCTTGTTGAGCTCCTCTCAAAATGAAAATAGATGCCCTTATATAGGGAATTTGACCTAAATAGAGTGAATTTCTCTGAAATTCATAGAAATTTATTATGAATTTAGGTCGAATTCTCTCTATAGGCGCATCTATGATCATTTTTTTATGTTGGGGTTGGCGATCTTTACAGACATTTTGTGTGTTGAATATGCACCATTCAAAATCAGTCTCTGCTTTGAATAGTTCATTTTGAACACACAAAAAGTCTGGAGTTCAAATAAGTTCAAGAAAATGAAATCCCTTTGTAACAGATGAGTTTTCGTCCGAAACCCTGATACTTCGAAAGAGATTGTCCATTTTGTTCATGAAGTGCATCCACCTTTTGCCGGGACCCTCTCAACTTTTTAGCACATGCTATGTGGGTGAAATGATGATACCATGCCAACTTTCAACCTTTTCAGAGTTCATTTGAAATGCTTTTCAATTTTAGGGTCTTATAGCTCAAAATAATTAGTAAATGCATGAAAAATAACAAATGAAGTCAGAAAGGATTGAAAAATGATGATGTGGCTTTGAATGGTTCATTTTGAACACACCAAAAGTCAGGAGTTCAAATGAGTTTTAAAAAATGAAATCCCTTTGTAATAGACGAGTTTCCGTATGAAATCCTGATACTTTGAAAGAGATTGTCCGTTTTGTACACGAAGTGCATCCACCTTTTGCTGGGACCCTCTCAACTTTCTTGCACATGCTATGTGGATGAAATGATGATACCATGCCAACTTTCAACCTTTTCCGAGTTCATTTGAAATGCTTTTCAATTTTAGGGTCTTATAGCTCAAAATAATTAGTAAATGCATGAAAAATAACAAATGAAGTCAGTAAGGATTGAAAATTGATGATGTGGCTTTGAATGGTGCATTTTGAACACACAAAAAGTCAGGAATTCAAATAAGTTTTAAAAAATGAAATCCCTTTGTAACAGACGAGATTCCGTATGAAATCGTGATACTTTGAAAGAGATTGTCCGTTTTGTACACGAAGTGCATCCACCTTTTGCCGGGACCCTCTCAACTTTCTTGCACATGCTATGTGGATGAAATGATGATACCATGCCAACTTTCAACCTTTTCAGAGTTCATTTTGAAATGCTTTTCAATTTTAGGGTCTTATAGCTCAAAATAATTAGTAAATGCATGAAAAATAACAAATGAAGTTAGAAAGGATTGAAAATTGATGATGTGGCTTTGAATGGTGCATTTTGAACACACAAAAAGTCAGGAGTTCAAATAAGTTTAAAAAAATGAAATTCCTTTGTAACAGACGAGTTTCCGTATGAAATCCTGATACTTCGAAAGAGATTGTCCGTTTTGTACATGAAGTGCATCTAGTTTTTGCGGTAACCGTCTCAACTTTCTTGCACATGCTATGTGGGTGAAATGATGATACCATGCCAATTTTCAACCTTTTCGGAGTTCATTTGAAATGCTTTTCAATTTCCGGGTCTTATAGCTCAAAAAAGCAGTAAATGCATGAAAAATAATAAAATGCATAAAACTATAATATTTGTTATGATCAACTAAAAAACTAAAATCAATTAAAATATTCTGTTATGATGAACTAAAATAAAACTATAATATTCTTCAATAGCAAAAAGAATCAACTAAAAAGCTTTTATAAAACTATAATAGCAAAAGGAATCAACTAAAAAGCTTATATAAACCTCTAGTATTTTTGAAACTAAAATTATATAAACTTTATGAAACTTATATTAACAAAGTATTTTTTGTTCAAAACATTAATAGCAAAAAAATTAACACAATCTGGTTTTGATAAAAATAGATATTTAAAATAACCTAAAATTACCAAATTGAGTATAATGATAAAACATATTAATATTAAATAGCAGGAAATGGAATCACTCAAAAATCTATTTTTATAGTAAATTTATTCATAAAACTAGTGATTCACATACATTTAAAAAAAATTACAACTAATGGCACTAACAGAAAGTTTATAATTTTTGTGACCTAAAAGCAAAAAAGAAATCACTAAAAAACTATAAGTATTCAGTTTTAGGTAGAAATAAAAAAAGAAAAAAATGCCACCTACTAGACCTCCACGGCTTGAATACGACTAGAAACCCTACAATGGGCCATGATTCAGGACCGCAAAAGGCCCAATAGGCCCAACAGGCATGGCAAAGTCGAGATTAGGCCCGTAAGCCTGCAATAGAGAGGAGCTCGAGAGGGTGGCGGAAGCAAAGCTTATAAACCACTCCGAGCCCCTCTCAACTAGCGAGGTGGGACTAAACTTCCCACCGCACCGTGCCAACATAAGGCCTATGGTCCCGGTTCATGCCACCAACCGGGACCATAGGTGGGCATTCATACCGGTTTGTGGCACCAACCGGTACCAATGCCCACCTATGGTCCCGGTTCGTGCCACCAACCGGGACCATAGGCCTCAGTTTCCCGCCCTTTGGGCTGCCGAAAAGAGACCTTTGGTCCCGGTTCGTGGCACTAACCGGGATCATAGGTGGGCATTGGTACCGGTTGGTGCCACGAACCGATACCATTGGTTTTGCTATATAAGGTAGCACTTGTGAAAATTTCGCCAACTGCTCCCATTCCCCGCGACGCTGCCAGGCCGTTCCTCGTCGTCGTCGTCGTCGCCGCCCCGAGCCCCTGCCCCGACGCCGTCGCCCCGCCCCTGACCCGCCGTCGACGTCGTCCTCGCCGTCGCCGTCGCCGCCCCCGAGCCGCTCCTCCCCGAGCCCTCGCCGCGCGCGTAACCCCTCCCCACGAGCCCATCGTCCTCGTCGCCGTCATCGTCGACGGCCTCGTCGCCGTCATCGTCGCCGGCCTCGTCGTCGTCCTCGTCACCGGCCTCGTCGCCGTCCAGCCTCGAGCCTCCAGTGAGCCCCTTCCCATCCCGATCCGTGTGCTGCCGCCGCCCCCCTGCGCCACGCCGCCGCCCCTGTTTTTGTATGTATGTATGTATATGGATGTATGTATGTATGGATGGATGGATATGCATGTATATGGATGGATGTATGTGTATGTGTTCATAGTTTTTTTTTGTTCATAGTTTTTTGTTCATAGCATTTTTAGGCTGTATAGTTTTATTTTTGTTCAATGTTTATGGTTAGAAGAGGAGAGGAAAAAATTGTGTTGCAAAAGTTACATTTAAGGTTAGTTGATTTAGTGCATTTTAGGTTATTAGTTCTACTGTTAGTACATTTAAAGTTAGTTTATTTTTAGTTGAACTAGTTGATTAATTAATAAAACTACTTTATTTTACTATATATAGAAGTAGTTTATTTTTAGTAAGTACTACTTTATTTTATTTATAGTAAGTGCTTAATTAGTAGTTGAACTAGTTGTTTTAACAAAACTAGTTTATTTTATTATAAAAGTAGTTTATTTTTAGCAAGGAAATTAATAGAACTAGTTTGTTTTTTTAGTTAAAGCAATTATTCCCGCATCGACGTCGACGATGCCTGTCCCGCATCCTCGTTGTCGACTCGGCGGAGGAGGCCGGCTTGATCAGAGGGGCCATGTCCGGGACTGGGCTCCGTCGGGCTGGTTTTGGGAGGTGCTACCTTCCGGTGGGCGTAGGTTGGTGAGGAGCCAGCCCATCGTTGACCCGATCCTTGTTTGGTGGCGGTCGCGTGGGCCAGTGACGGTGCTGAGGCTTCCGGACACCGCGGAGGTGGTACGTCACCGTGTCAGCGAGGAGGACCAACACGTCCGTCGCTACATGGTTGCGTTGGAGGGCAGGTTCGACAATACCTGGCAGGTTCTTCAGGGATCTCACTGGAGCTATGATCCTGTGATGGTTCGGTCCCTTTGGGTGTCCACCGCCCGCGCCGATACCCGTCGGGCGCTACGGTTCTAGCTGTACTAGCGATGCTATATGTATGATAGTATTCGAGGTGTATTAGTGATAATATTCGACGATGTACGGACGCATGGAGATGATGTAGTTTTGCTTATAATTGAATGCATCCTAATTTGAATACTACTTTATTTTGTGATTTGATTTTGCTTATTGAATGCTCAAAGTGGAAAACTACTCCTACCCTGAATGCTAAAATTGGAGAGCACTATGCAAGGCGTATGCATATGATTAGTTGATAGCTTATAGGGTTTTTGTTTTCGCAGAAATCTAGGAGCCCCCGGCCCCTCCATCATCCCCGCCGTCGTCCCCATCACCGCCCCCTCCGACATCGAGGTGAGACCAGCCAAATCCTCTTTTAGAAAGATAATAAAACGATATTTCGGGTTGACTTTAAGTCTGTCGAGTCTCCACCATATATGAGAGGACGAAGAATCCCGACTGTTGTCGTGGGGGTAGCTTCTCCTTCGTTCCCGTGTGCTAGACAATTTGGTGTAATGCACTCGAGAACGAAAGGAGGAGCTACCATCACCGACGGTCGCAAATGTCAGAGTGGAATCAGTGAGGGAGAGTTCCACCATATATATATGAGAGGACGAAGAATCCCGACTGTTGTCGTGGGGGTCGCTTCTCCTTTGTTCCCGTGTGCTAGACATTTTGGTGTAATGCACTCGGGGACAAATGGAGGAGCGACCATCACCAACGGTCGAATGTATACACCACGTGAGCTGAGAGTTTTCAAGAAAAGATTCGACAAACCAATAGTCAACCCGTGATGAATAATAATGATCTAACTTGGGTTTTTTAGTACATATATTTAATTGTAGACGTTTAATATTTGAATTATGAACATAGGAAATGTCGTACTCGGACGATGAAAGTCTCCCGGAGGAGTGCGACTGGTGCCACGACGACCGAGGTCAGTGCGACAGGCCTCACCTGGACGAAGATCGGCGCTTCAGTATTAAGCTGGAGGAGACCTTCGATGTTGAAACGGTACGCAACGACGACAAGTGTTATTTTTCATAATTAAGCACGAATTCAACTATTTCAACGTGTACTTTTCATCTTTTACAATTCGACTAGCTTATCCCATGCCATGCAAGACGCTATGTCTTGGAGAGGATGGGTTTTGAAGACCATGAAAGTATGGAAACAAAGAAAATTCACCTAAGGACCCATCACGATATAGATTTTGAAGTAAATCTGTATAATTCTGAGAGCTTAACCCATTTTGGTTGCAAAAATTGGGAAGCAATTTGCAAGATGTATGGTTTTGATGAGGGTATGCATGTCACCATGGATCTTGGTGATCCTGACATCGAGCAAGACAATATGGACATTTGGGTACTTGTTGATACGCCTCCAATTCTACCGCTATGTGAGTTTCTCAAACATAGTTATTAGCTAATTTATATTGTTCATTTTAAAGTAGTTGACAGCTTATTTTGATTGTTCAAACAATGTGCGGAACATGGTAGACAGAACCTACTACACCGATGGCTCTGAGTTAACTTATAAGGAGAAAACTCATCTGGTCGGATTTTATACTGATCTTGAGAATTACAATATCTATTGTAAAACTCCTCCACATTATGGTCAATACGTGCCACTAGTGCACGTGTTGAACTACGGTAACTACTATGGAGATACCCTGGTAAGATTTCTTACTATTATGACATCCGTGCATCTTTTGCATACTTCTAAAACTAGTACATCATTGCTAACTATGAAGTTATTACTATGTTTTTCAACAGATAATCCCAGAGGATTGTGTGCCTCATTTGATGTATCAGAATGGTAGGCTTGATGTTTTGAACATACAACCAGATCAACCTACGAATCTCAACTGTCCATACCGGATTTCTAAAAGAAGTGGAGACATGAAAATCAAAGAATGGAAAAAATGTATGGACAGTCGCAAGGAGGTTCTTGGAAGCAAAAGGAAGCGAAGCGCAAAAATTGGAGACAGGATGATCTCCATTCTCCATAATGGAGAGTCGGGGTCTATATTGTTTTATGTTATTTTACCTTAAAGAGGGTATTTAGGTCCTACCTAATACTGATGATCATGTGCTAAGAACAATTAAGTAGGGTTGGTTCGATGACTATGAGGATGATGATCGTATGACTTGTTATTAATAACGAGTAGAAGTTGTATGATGATGATTAGTAGGACTTGTCATTATGATGATGCATGATGCGGGCATGAAGATATTATATATCAGTGGGTGAAATGAACATGGATTGGAATGAAGTGAAGGCAACAAGCATGTGGTGCATGTCGAAAGTAGTACTAATCCAAACTTGATCAAGTTAGGATTAATATTACTTTCGACATGCACCACATGTTGCCTTCACTTTAATCTAAGCCATGTTTAGGCATAACAGTAGCGTTGGTAAATCAAGCACGGAAATAAGAGAGGACAGTTCTCTCTGTTAGCTAGCTTACACACCCTAAATTACCCCCTAAACCCTCCCCCCTCACTAGTACAAAAAGGGCCTTTTGTCCCGGTTTATAACGGCCTTTAGTCCCGGTTCTGGAACCGGGACTAAAGGGTCGTTACTAAAGCCTCCCCCTTTAGTCCCGGTTCTTACACGAACCGGGACTAAAGGCCGTCCACGTGGCCGCAGCCTGGAGCTCCACCTTTAGTCCCGGTTGATTAACACCAACCGGGACTAAAGGAAATTTTATAAGTTTTTTTTCAATTTTTTTTTGAATTTTTTTTGAAATGCTTAACTTCCGGGTTCTATTCTCCATCGTTTCCAAGTCTGCACTTGTTGTTTTTCTGACAATAGTAAGATGTCAATCCTATTAACCCTCAGGATTTAGCTTGAGCATGAAGTCACACATTTCACTGTTTGAGTTTGAAACTATTTTTTTAAAAAACAATAATTATTTAGTAACGCTAATATTTCTTGAATAAGTAGTTTGACCATAGTTTGACCACAGTTTGACCAGATTTGACCAAAATTCAAAAAACTGAAATAATTATTTAGTAACACTAATATTTCTTGAATAATTAGTTTGACCATTGTTTGACCACAGTTTGACCAGATTTGATCAAAATTCAAAAAAACTGAAATAATTATTCAGTAACACTAATATTTATTGAATAAGTAATTTGACCATAGTTTGACCACACTTTGACCAGATTTGACCAAAATTCAAAAAAACTGAAATAATTATTTAGTAACACTAATATTCTTGAATAATTAGTTTGACCATTATTTGACCAGATTTGACCAAAATTCAAAAAACTGAAATAATTATTTAGTAATACTAATATTCTTGAATAATTATTTAGTAACACTAATACTTCTTGAATAAGTAGTTTGACCAGATTTAACAAAAATTCAAAAAAATGAAATTTGAGCATAACTTTTTTTCCTTTTAGAATTTGAGGATTCTGAAAATTTGCAAACAGGCCGTAGGCCCTCAAAATTAGATGCAGATTTTCGTGCTGAACATTTTGATATATTATACGTTTTTTTCTGACATCGTATGCAAAAGTTATAGCCGTTTTACATTTTCCCTACACTTTTTACAAAACATGTCCAAATTTAAGTTTTTAAATTTTCCTAACTAGTACATGTAGTAACATAACTACATCTGGAAGGATATTAATTTTTGAAGTTTTTATCATTTTATTTTGCTTTTTACAAAACTGAAAAGGCGATCCACTGGCGGGGGGGGGGGGGGGGGTAGAGTTTGAAAATGGGACCTTTAGTACCGGTTCGTGCCATGAACCGGTACTAATGCCTCAAACCCCATTAGTACCAGTTGGTGGCTCGAACTGGGACTAAAGGTCTAACCTTTAGTACCGGTTGGTGCCACGAACCGGTACTAATGGGCATCGCACCCTTTAGTCCCGGTTCGTGTCTCAAACCGGGACTAAAGGGCTCAGGTGAACCGGGACTAATGCCTTAGCCGCACGAACCGGCACTAGTAGAAAACAGGGCATAGGTCACAGGGCAGTTTTCACATTAGCCCCGGTTCAGTCACGAACCGGGACTAATGGGGGCATTCGTCCCGGTTCGTGAGCCCAGGGGGCCGGCCGGGGCCTCGTGGGCATTGGTCCCGGTTCGTATGGAACCATTTGTCCCGGTTCGAGCCACGAACCGGGACTAATGGTCCTCGCTCCTGGCCCACAACCATTTGTCCCGGTTCTTGGCATGAACCGGGACAGAAGGCCCGGATTTAGTACCGGTTCATGCCACGAACCGGGACCAATGAGGTGCCTATATATACCCCTTGCCCGCGAGCAGAGCACTCCAGTGCTCTGTTTTTCTCTGGCCGGCGAGGGGAGGGCTTTGTGGTGCTCTAGCTCACCTCCTATGCACATGAGGTGTTCGATGAAATGCCCGAGCCACACTAGTTAAGCTTTGTCCTCTCGAAGCTCGACCTCAAAGCTCCATTTTCCTCGAGATTTGTCTAGGTTTAGCGGCCTGTCACGTCCCATTCCCGTCTTCACCGCCGTCGACCGCCCGCGCCGATCTCGTCGCCGGCAACACCGTGGTGAGCCTCTTGTTCTGATCTTCTTTTTGAAAGAAAAAAATTCTTACTTTAGATAGATACTTGTCTAATTTTCTTACTATTTTATTCCTTCTTATTACATAGTGCGATGGTTTTGGTATCCGCCCCCGTCGGCCCTCGTCCTGTCTATGATTCGGATGTGGTATATATTATCTTTTTATAACTATTTGATTCATTTATTGTTTATGAATAATATACCGACCAGCGTGACATAGATTTTATTTATCTAGGAGGTGGTTGAACCGGAAATTCTAACCGACCCTATTGTCGAGAGGTTAAATTTAGTTGAAGAAGAAAACAATTACTTGAAGGAAAAAATAAAAAAAATTGAGGAGGAGAAGATGATATTGGAGTTGCATGTTGCGGATGTCGTCGATGATCACAAGATCAAGATGGATGCAATGCGCTTGAAGATTAGAAAGATTAGAAAATATGCCATTCATACCGAGGCTTGGTATCATTATGCCGTTGGATCAACTGTTACCTTGGTTGCGATTATGATCGCATTTGTTTTCGCATTGAAATGTTTTACATAGTTTCAATGTATGGTTTAATTAATTAGATGCTCTGGAGAGCTATATATATGTTGTTAGATGACAACTATGTATGTACTTTGGTTCTAATGTGATGATGAACTTCTATTAATTTGGTCACTTAATTATCTATTCATGATGTTCTGTAATGGTTTTTGACACACTTAATTATATATAATGCACGCAGATGAACCGGCAATGGATGTACGGTGACAGACACACCTCCGAGTACATTAAGGGCGTGCATGATTTTCTCGAAGTGGCTGAGGCAAACAAGCAGAATGGTTTTATGTGTTGTCCATGCCCTACATGTGGGAATACGAAGTCTTACTCTGACCGGAAAATCCTTCATGCCCACCTGCTTTACAAGGGTTTCATGCCACAATATAATGTTTGGACGAGGCACGGAGAAATGGGGGTTATGATGGAAGACGGCGAAGAAGAAGAGGACGATGACAACTATGTGCCCCCTGAATACGGTGATGCTGCAACGGGGGAAGCTGCTCAAGATCAAGAGGAACCAGACGATGTGCCCAATGATGCTGCAAGGGGGGAAGCTGCTGAAGATGAAGAGGAACCAGTGCCCGATGATGATGATCTCCGCCGGGTCATTGTCGATGCAAGGACGCAATGCGAAAGTCAAAAGGAGAAGCTGAAGTTCGATCGCATGTTAGAGGATCACAAAAAAGGGTTGTACCCCAATTGCGAAGATGGCAACACAAAGCTCGGTACCGTACTGGAATTGTTGCAGTGGAAGGCAGAGAATGTTGTGCCTGACAAAGGATTTGAGAAGCTATTGAAAATATTGAAGAAGAAGCTTCCAAAGGATAACGAATTGCCCGACAGTACATACGCAGCAAAGAAGGTCGTATGCCCTCTAGGATTGGAGGTGCAGAAGATACATGCATGCCCTAATGACTGCATCCTCTACCGCGGTGCGTACAAGGATCTGAACGCATGCCCGGTATGCGGTGCATTGCGGTATAAGATCAGACGAGATGACCCTGGTGATGTTGACGGCGAGCCCCCCAGGAAGAGGGTTCTTGCGAAGGTGATGTGGTATGCTCCTATAATACCACGGTTGAAACGTCTGTTCAGAAATGAAGAGCATGCCAAGTTGATGCGATGGCACAGTGAGGACCGTAAGAAAGACGGGAAGTTGAGAGCACCCGCTGACGGGTCACAGTGGAGAAAAATCGAGAGAAAGTACTGGGCTGAGTTTGCAGCTGACCCAAGGAACGTATGGTTTGGTTTAAGCGCGGATGGCATTAATCCTTTCGGGGAGCAGAGCAGCAATCACAGCACCTGGCCCGTGACTCTATGTATGTATAACCTTCCTCCTTGGATGTGCATGAAGCGGAAGTTCATTATGATGCCAGTTCTCATCCAAGGCCCTAAGCAACCCGGCAACGACATTGATGTGTACCTAAGGCCATTAGTTGAAGAACTTTTACAGCTGTGGACTGGAAACGGTGTACGTACGTGGGATGAGCACAAACAGGAGGAATTTAACCTGCACGCGTTGCTGTTTGTAACCATCAACGATTGGCCCGCTCTCAGTAACCTTTCAGGACAGACAAACAAGGGATACCACGCATGCACGCACTGTTTAGATGACACTGAAAGTATATACCTGGACAAAAGCAGGAAGAATGTGTACCTGGGCCATCGTCGATTTCTTCCGACCAACCATCAATGTCGAAAGAAAGGCAAGCATTTCAAAGGTGAGGCAGATCACCGGAAGAAGCCCGCCATGCGTACCGGTGATCACGTACTTGCTATGGTCAATGATTTACACGTAATCTTTGGAAAGGGTCCCGGCGGACTAGCTGTTCCGAATGACATTGAGGGACACGCACCCATGTGGAAGAAGAAATCTATATTTTGGGACCTACCCTACTGGAAAGAGCTAGAGGTCCGCTCTTCAATCGACGTGATGCACGTGACGAAGAACCTTTGCGTGAACCTGCTAGGCTTCTTGGGCGTGTATGGGAAGACAAAAGATACACCTGAGGCACGGGAGGACCTGCAACGTTTGCACGAAAAAGACGGCATGCCTCCGAAGCAGTATGAAGGTCCTGCCAGCTACGCTCTTACGAAAGAAGAGAAAGAAATCTTCTTTGAATGCCTGCTCAGTATGAAGGTCCCGACTGGCTTCTCATCGAATATAAAGGGAATAATAAATATGCCAGAGAAAAAGTTCCAGAACCTAAAGTCTCATGACTGCCACGTGATTATGACGCGACTGCTTCCGGTTACATTGAGGGGGCTTCTACCGGAAAACGTCCGATTAGCCATTGTGAAGCTATGTGCATTCCTCAATGCAATCTCTCAGAAGGTGATCGATCCAGAAATCATACCAAGGCTAAGGAGTGATGTGGCGCAATGTCTTGTCTGTTTCGAGCTGGTGTTCCCACCATCCTTCTTCAATATCATGACGCACGTCCTAGTTCATCTAGTCGACGAGATTGTCATTCTGGGGCCCGTATTTCTACACAATATGTTCCCCTTTGAGAGGTTCATGGGAGTCCTAAAGAAATATGTCCGTAACCGCGCTAGGCCAGAAGGAAGCATCTCCATGGGCCATCAAACAGAGGATGTCATTGGGTTTTGTGTTGACTTCATTCCTGGCCTTGAGAAGATAGGTCTCCCTAAATCGCGGTATGAGGGGAGACTGACTGGAAAAGGCACGCTTGGAGGGGGGAACTCAATAATATGCAGGGATGGATATTCTTGGTCTGAACCACACTACACAGTTCTACAGAACTCTACCTTGGTGACCCCGTATGTCGATGAACACAAGAACAGTCTGCGCTCCAAACACCCAGAGCAGTGTGACGACTGGATTACATGTGAACACATCAGGACTTTCAGCAGTTGGTTGGAAACACGTCTCAGAGGTGACACCACTGTTTGTGATGAGTTGTACTCGTTGTCCAGGGGACCATCTTTGACTGTATTGACTTACAAAGGATACGAGATAAATGGGAATACATTTTACACGATCGCCCAAGATCAAAAGAGCACCAACCAAAACAGCAGTGTCCGCTTTGATGCAGCAACCGAGAGGGGAAAGGACACATATTATGGTTACATAATGGACATATGGGAACTTGACTACGGACATGATTTTAAGGTCCCTTTGTTTAAGTGCAAATGGGTCAATCTGTCAGGAGGCAGGGTACAGGTAGACCCACAGTACGGAATGACAACAGTGGATCTGAACAATCTTGGGTACACTGACGAACCGTTCGTCCTAGCCAATGATGTGGCACAGGTTATCTATGTGAAGGACATGTCTACCAGACTGAGGAAAAGAAAAGATAAGGAAGCGAATACATCATACGATGAGCCAAAGCGCCACATAGTTCTTTCAGGAAAAAGGGACATTGTGGGAGTGGAGGGCAAGACAGACATGTCTGAAGATTATGAAAAGTTTCATGAAATTCCTCCCTTCAAAGTCAAGGCTGACCCAAGCATCCTGATAAACGATGAAGATTATCCATGGTTACCGCACAATAAGCAAATGACACAAGCGAAGAAAAAGTGAAGACTTTCTCCCGCAACTATTATGATGATAGCATGCCAACTTTGTAATAGACGAGTATGATACCATTGTCCGTTTTGTACAAGAAGTGCATCTAGTTTTTGCCGTAACCCTCTCAACTTTCTTGCACATGCTATGTGGATGAAATGATGATACCATGCCAACTTTCAACCTTTTCAGAGTTCATTTGAAATGCTTTATAAGCCCTGAGTGCAGAGAGGTTAGGCCCGTAAGCCTGCTTTAGAGAGGAGCTCAACAGCTCAGGCGCACCGCACCTTATAAACAGGTGCGGCTCTCTCTTAGCTAGCAAGGTGGGACTAAACTCACCACCACGCCGCTGTGCAAGGCCATTGGTCCCGGTTGGTGGCACGAACCGGGACCAATTCCACCCTTTGGTCCCTGTTGGTGCCACGAACCGGTACTAATGAGGCTGTGGCCCCATGAGAACCTTTAGTACCGGTTCGTGGCACGAACCGGTACTAGAGTTTCTTACTAGCTAAGCAGTTTTTTAGTCCCACCTCGCTAGCTGAGAGGCACTAGGAGCCGTTTATAAGCCCTGAGTGCAGAGACGATGAAGAAGAGGCGCAATGCTCACGTTGCTTAGCTTCAAGCCTTGAGGAATAAGGTAGACTGCATCAAGCTATGTGCAGTGCAGTCTACACTATACCGAAAGGCTTGAAGCAAATCAACGCGCATTGCGCCTCTTTTTTATTTTTAATCATTAAAAGCAAAAAGAATTTTCATAAAGAACTTTTTTGATAGAAACTTTAATAGCAGAAAGAATTATCATAAAGTAAAATAAATAAGTAATTACAGACAAAATAATATAAAATAAATAAGTTTTTTGTTGTAAGTAGAAATAAAACAAAATAAATATAGCAAAAAAGAAAATAAAAAAACTAAATACAGCAAAAAGAATTTTCATAAAGAACTAATGGCACTAATAGAAAGTTTATATGTTTTCTAAAACTAATGGCACTAACAGACAGTTTATAATTTTGCTGACCTAAAAGCAAAAAGAATTAAAAAATAAAGTAAAAAACAAAAGAAAATAAATAATGCAAAAAATTTAAAAAACTGCCACCTATTGGGCCACCACGGCCTGAATACGACTAGAAACCCAACCTGGGCCAGGATTCAGGCCTGCAGAAGGCCCAATAGGCCAAGAGACAGCACAGTGTGACATTAGGCCCGTAAGCCTGCATTTGAGAGGAGCTCGAGAGGGCAGCCGCAATGGAGCTTATAAACCACTCCGAGCCCCTCTCAACTAGCGAGGTGGGACTAAACTTTTGGCCGCGGGCAGCGCAAGGCCTTTGGTCCCGGTTGGTGGCACCAACTGGGACCAATGCCCCCCCTTTAGTCCCGGTTGGTGCCACCAACCGGGACCAAAGGCCGCCGCTTCCCACCCTTTGGGCTGCTGAAAAGAGGCCTTTGGTCCCGGTTGGTGGCACCAACCAGGACTAATGCCCACCTTTAGTCCCGGTTGGTGCCATGAACCGGGAATAAAGGATTTGCTATATAAGTCCACACTTAGGAAATTTTCGACATACCTCGCCAGTTGCCCCCGACGCCGCCAGGCTGCCCGTGCTCGCCATCGCCGCCCGCTCCTCATCGCCGTCGCCCCGCGCCCTTGCCTCGACGGATCGCCGCCCGGTGCTCGTCGCCGTCACCCTGCCCCCACGCGCCGCCCTGCCTCATGCTCCCCTGCTCGCGCGCGCCGCCTCGGCGCCCCGAGCCCCCCTGCCCGGCACACGCGTGCTCGCCGGCGCCCTCGCCGCCCCCGCCGTCGCCATCGTCCTAGCCGCCCCCGCTGTGAGAGCCGCCGCCCCGGCTCTGTTTTTTTTTTATTAGTTTAATTTTTTTGTTCATATGTGATGTATATGTGTATGTGGCTATAATGTATATGTGAACAAAAAAAAATTTGTATGTATGTAGATGTTAAAAATGTATGAATATATATGTCAAAAATGTTTTTTTGTTCATAGAAAGTTTTTTGTTCATATATAGAAAGTTTTTATATATGACAATGGATATATATTCGATATATATGAGAAATGATGATCCACATGGAAAAGTTTTATATATGCAAAAGTTACAATTTTAGAAAAGTTTTATATATCTAGCTAGGAAGGGAAGAAGAAGAAAAAGAAGGATAGGAAAGAAGAAAATAAGAAGAGGAAAGAAAGAAGAAGAGGAGAGGACGAAGAGGAGATATAAATAAGAAGAGGAAAAAGAAGAAAAAGAAGAGGAGAAGAAGAAAGGAATAGAGGAGAAGAAGAAAAAATAGAAAATATTCTATTTTTTCTTCTTCTCCTCTATTCCTTTCTTCTTCTCCTCTTTTTTTTTCTTCTTTTTTTTCTTCTTTTTTTTCTTCAATCCTCTCCTCTATTCCTTTCTTCTTCTCTCCTCTTTTTATTTCTTCTTCGTTTTCTTATGTTTTATCGGGTCCGTCGTCGTCGATATATACCCCTCCCGATAACTTCAACACGAGGGGGGGTCGATATACCCCCTCCCCGATAACATTATTTTCCCGTGTATATATGTCGTCGTTGTCGATATAACCCCCTCCTGATAACTTCAACACGTGGGGGGGGGGGTCGATATACCCCCTCCCCGATAACATTATTTTCCCGTGTATGTATGTTGTCGTTGTCGATATTACCCCGTCCCGATAACTTCAACACGAGGGGGGGTCGATATACCCCCTCCTCGATAACATTATTTTCCCGTGTATGTATGTCGTCATTGTCGATATAAAACCCCCTCCCGATAACTTCAACACGTGGGGGGGGGTCGATATATACCCCCTCCCCGATAACATTATTTTCCCGTGTATGTATGTCATCGTTGTCGATATATATAACTCCCTCCCAGATAACTTCGACATGATGGACGGCCGATATGTATACCCCCTCTCGACCGTGATAACTTATACCACGGGAGCACCCCCCGGCCCTCTCGCTCGACCAAAACTCTCGAGGACACCCAAACCCTTGAAAAAAACTATGTCGGTCTCCTACCCCCTCCCGCCGCGCCCCTACCCTTGAAGCGTTGCCTAGGCCACCCCAAACCCGGAATAAGCTAGGTCTACGTTTGCACTAATATATCCACCTGCTGTCATGTTTGTGTAATAATTGCCATGTTGTAATATTTGCAGAAACAATGGAGCACGCACGAGATGAGCAAGCAGAAGATTTGTTGGGGGACATAATCTTAGCCGGAGGTGATATCTTGTCGTATCTTAACGAGAATGATGGTCTGGAAGAACATGGTGAAGAAGCAGGTTGCGGTGATCGAAGAGTGGAGGAGGAAAGACATGATTATGATGGCTCCGGTGACCCAATGTTGGTGCAAGAAGGAGCCCGTGGTGACGGCTCCGGTGACCGAACAGAGTCTGGCCAGGTAAATATATTAGTTAAGCCTGTGCTGACTAGCTAATTGATGCATTCATTGTTTTGGTATGTACACATATTAATTAACACTCGTCTTTCTTCTTTTTTCTAGCCCTCCGGATCGAGCACAACTGCGGTAAAGAGACGAGGCCCGAAGAGAAAGTTGCGCTCGGATGAAAGGTTTGAGATCACAGCAATCGCGCGCGACGGCCAACCGATTGAACCCCTCCGGACAAAGGATGCTTTTGCTGCTCAGTGCGGGGTTCTAGTTAGGGACAAGATCCCGATCAGCATCCACCAATGGTATAAGCCTAAGAAGGAAGAACCTGAGGTGTCTTATGTCAATGATATGCAGAAAGATGATCTTTGGACTGAGCTGAAGGCAAATTTCACCCTACCGCCAGAGGAGGATCCGGAGAAGCCAGTTATAGAGCAATTAATCAAGTCTCATGCTCTTAAGAAGATGGCAGACCTATTCAGGAGGTGGAAGAATGAGCTGAAAACGTTTGTCGACAAAGAAGAGACACCTGAATTCATCGGCCGGTATGAGAAGATCAGAGATCACTGGCCCGCATTTGTGGCCCACAAGACATCGGAAAAGAGTAAGAAGATGTCAGCGACAAACAAGATGAATGCTGCGAAGTAGAAGCTTCACCATCGCACGGGGTCAGGTGGCTACCTCAAAGCCCGGCCTAAGTGGGCCAAGTCTGAGAGGGATCTGCTTGATAAAGGGATCGAACCACAGACAATGAACTGGCCAGACCGTTGCCGGACTTGGTTCTTCGGGGCTGGCGGAACCTTGGACCCTGTATCAGGGAGGTGTCGTTGGACGGACGAGCAACTTGCAATACCCGTCAAGAAGATTCAGCACTATATCGATGCAGCGCAGAAGGGACGTTCATTCCAGACAGAGAGAACGACGAGCTCACAATGGCCCTCGGGAATCCTGAGCACCCTGGACGGACACGAGGCATGCCAGGCTCCGTTCCGTGGAAGGCTGGTTTTCTGGACGCGGGCGGTTACAAAACCCAGGAGAGGAGGAAGAAAGTGGAGCAGATCCAAATTCAGCGTCTGCACGAAAGGGTTCAAGTGCTAGAGGAACGAGACAGCAATAGAGATGCCGAAACTGCCCCCGAAGCTACACCGCCATCTCAGCGTAGAAGCAGTGTGGCTTCCACTGAGCTGCCTCAGCTGGAGCATGCGGCTACTCCTAGCTACCCCGTGGATGCTATCACGGAGTCTCAACATTGCCACCTTATGGCGGAATGGCAGAACTTGAAAGTCAAGGCGGCTGTTAGCTCTGTTTTACCTACTGAACCCGGCGCAACCTACCACTGCCGGCCGATTCTTGAAGGATATGCTAGGGTGATGGTGGATGAAATAACGGAGGGATTTGAGGACCTCCAGCTTGACCACCCTACCGGTGAAGGGGAGACTCTGCTGGGTTTAGCTCTGAAGACTCCATGCCTATGGCGGAAGGAGCTCATCAAGCTTCCGAACTGGACGGCTCCGGCGAGTAAGGGCACTCCGCCTCCTCCTCCGCCTCCTCCTCCGGCGAGTGATCAGGGCACTCAGCCTCCGTCTCCGGCGCGTGGCGGCACTCCGCCTCCTTCTCCGCCAGCGCCGGCGCGCCAGAGCAGCCAGCCTCCTCCTTCTCCGCCTCGTCAGCAAGGGCGGAAGAGACCCGCCGCCGCTGCGGCTGCTCCGGCGCGTCGTAGTCCTTCTCCTCCGCCTCGTAAGCAAGGAAAGAAGACAGCCGCAGCCGCTCCGTCTGCTCTGCCGGCGTCTAGCAGTACAGCTGCCAGAGGCGGGAGGCAATACAGATTCGGTCCTTCTCTGAAGACTCCAGAGAAGTTACCATATGAGAGGACCGAGGAGGAGAACGCGAAGATCGTGCGAGCCGAAGTGAAGAACTTCTTTGAAGGGGACAAAGCAAAGAAACATCCACCTCCGGAGGAGAAGGTAGATCCGGTGAAAGCAAAGCGCACTCTGGCTGCCTGACAAAACCACCAAAGTCTCCGCCAAAAGGCAACTATGAGCGCGTTCTTGCAAAGGCATATGCCGAAGCGGTGATAAAAGGATGAAAGAACGACGAGCTGGGAAAAAATTGCCCAGCTCGGCGAACAAGAGAACCAATCGTGCCCCCCGCTCAAGGTGTCAAAAGACATCGTAGCTAATGATCCGAGTATGGTGCCCGGTTATACCGATCTTGGAGATTACCTGCCCGACGATGTACATTATGAAATCATGGAGGTGGACGAACACAAATACCATTACGGGAAGCCTCTCGTCAAAGATATCAAATCTCTAAGCACGATGATGCGAAGACTACATGATTGGTACATGAAAACCTGCAGAGAGTCTGATGGGATGAGTACTTTAACACTGAGAGTTAAACCGGAGCATGACCTCGTTGGAATTGAACTGCTGAATGTTTCATTTGAGGATTTCTTCCAGTTCTACAATCTAAAGTCCCTCGATAAAACAACGATCACTTGCTATTGTCTGTAAGTAGTACTACTTCTGTCATTAAGTCTCTCTATATAGGTCAGCTCTTTCATTGCATGTATTTATACTTATCCTCACTATATTATGCAGATTGAAGATCGCCGAATTGAAGAAAAGACAAATCGGTGATATTGGGTTCATTAACACAAATCTCATAGATGCAACTCAGGTTAAATTTCATGCCAAAGAAGCCGAGGCCAACTTGCTACAATCGTTGGTAATAAATCAAAACAAAGATATAATACTCTTTCCTTACAACTTCAAGTGAGTGTTACTGTCTTCTGCATATTCGGTTTTCCTTTATTAGTCCAGGTTATGGTAATGTAATTGATGACTTATGCATGCATGCGCAGCTTCCACTATATTCTCCTAGAGATTAAGCTTGAGCCGGGAGTAGTAACCGTCTTAGACTCGAGACGAAAAGATCCCCAGGACTATGCGAACATGACTCAAATGCTCCAGAAGTAAGTTAAATCGATCATTATCCACCATATCAGCAACTTTGTTCATTTCCTGATATCAAGTAATTGTTTTCTTTGTCTGGCAGGGTTTGGAGAAAATTCACCTCAAAAGCCCCGGGACAGCCGAACCAGCTGCAATTTAGACACCCGAAAGTAAGTACTATAGTAGCATGTTCCGCGCATCTCCTAGTGATTCAAGCGCTAGTTTGATCAATACCATTTAGCATGCTTGCTTATCAGTTTGATTGACCTCTATTTCTCGTAAAGTGGTTGTGGCAGCAACCCGGGAATAATTACTGTGGATACTACATTTGCGAGTCCATCCGCTACCATACCTGTGAGCGGGGCTACACTGAAGAACAATATGAAGTGCGTAAGCAATAATAATCACAATTTTATTTTATTACCATCATTTGTGTTGAGTTTCATTTATTCATATATATATATATGTATTGACCCCCTTCTTCAAATTAGATTTTTCGGAAGCGGGATCAACTCCTAGCAGAAGATCGTATGCTAGGAATTCAAGAGGAATTGGCGGCATTCTTCCTTGACCACGTGATCGCTGAAAACGGAGAATACTATGTGGACCCAGTGTTCCTACAATATAATTAGGAGATTGTATTGTAAGAGATAATTATTGTATATATGTAGCCGGTAGTGTCGGATAGATATACGAGAACTTGTTGTTCGACCAATATCTCGGAGAAGGAGAGGTGGTCGATATCACTTCTCTCTGTATGCATATATATATGTTCATGACGATCTTCTGTTTCCTTCATTTGATTACTAGCTAGCGTGTCTATTCCTCTCCATACATATATAGTACGTAGCGTCGACAAAGCACGGAGATAAGAGAGGACACTTCTCTCTATTAATTAGCTAGCTAACACAATATATGAAACACCTAAATTAACCCCCCAAAACCCCTAAACCACCCCCTTTCAAAAAAACCAAAAACCTCAGCTCCTGCCAGGTGCTAACGCGTGGATGCCTATTGGTCCCGGTTGGTGGCACCAACCGGGACCAAAGGCCCTCCTGCCTGGGCTCCCCGCACCGGCCACGTGGACGGCATTTAGTCCCGGTTCGTGTAAGAACCGGGACTAAAGGTCTAGGGCATTAGTAACGACCCTTTAGTCCCGGTTCCAGAACCGGGACTAAAGGCCCTTATGAACCGGGGTAAAAGCCCCTTTTCCTACTAGTGCGGGACCAATGCTCACATTAGTCCCGGTTCGTGACTGAACCGGGACTAATGTGAATATTGCCCTGTGACCAAAGCCCTGTTTTCTACTAGTGCCTTTCAAAAAACAAAAACCCCAGCCACTGAAATACTGACGCGTGGATGCCTTTTGGTCCCGGTTGGTGTCACCAATCGGGACCAAAGGCCCTCCTGCCTGGGCTGGCCGCAGCGGCCATGTGGAGGCCCATCTATCCCGGTTCGTGTAAGAACCGGGACTAAAGGGCTAGGGCATTAGTAACGACCCTTTAGTCCCGGTTCAACAACCAGGACAAAAGGCCCTTACGAACCGGGACAGATGACCCTTTTTCTACTAGTGCATGTACCTTGAACGATTGCATGGTCCACTCATGAGTTGTATACCACAGCATATTCGTGTGAAGTGGGATTCAGGCGCGCGCGTATTGCAAAAGTCCTATTAAAAGTAGCAATCGCAGCGCCCTGGCGGACGACCGGGATATCGGCAGCGCGTAGCCGCATGTCCAAAAAATTCACGTCCAGGATTTGGTGAACATGGGTGCGCGCGCACCCTTTATGAATAGTAAATTCAAAAAAATGCTAAAAAAATCAAAAAATCTAAATTTATTTTTTAAATATACATAGTCAACCGGTATACTCGCATATGAAGTTTCACGAAGAAATCACATCCGTGGTAATCTGGGCAAAAATGACAAAATCGAAGCTATATTAAAAAACACTGTTTAATGAATAGTATGATCGCATTTGTATTTTCTTCACTAAGAATATCATGGGTGTTAATACATCATGAAACTTCACACGTGAGTAGAATGATCGACTAAGATTCATACTGCGAAATTTCAGAATTTTATTATTTTTTCTAGTATTTCACCTTTGTATTTTCGAGATTTTCAACTGTAATACATCAACGGGAAAAGTTGCATAGTCATGTCATCGGTTGTTTCAACAGGTCCGGAATATTCCTTTTGCAAGTGGAGGCAAAAGTGTGGTCTGAGACGAAACACCTGCAGCCACTGGACAGCGGAAGAGATGACTACACTAGTGGGTGGTATTGAAGATTATGCCGCCGGGTGATGGACTATGTTGAAGAACAGATGGTTCTCAACGTCAGTTCGAACTACAATGCATCCCAAGGTAAAGTGGTTTGGTGATGCCCCTGGACGAATAATGGATACCATCTCTAGTGCTTTCTGTTGTCGCTCACACACTTTTTCCATGTCCATCTTCTGCTTTTCTATGTCCCATGTCGAACTACCTTGTCTCGCTGGCACGCCCTCTAATTCTTTGTCCTAGGAACCGCTACTGATACCGATCTATCATTTTGCTTGATTGTTCAGCATAAGTGGAGAAATCTACTGAGATCATACACGGTAAAAACTTCCTCAGAAAAGAAAGTGTTATTCCATAAGTTTCTTCTACTCATGGGGGAGCACCACTGATTTTGAGACGTTTTACGGTACATCAAAACAATACTAGCCATCCATTCTCAGCCAATCAATGGACTAGATTCACCAATACTACTGGACGAGATCGGTAGTATTTTTTGTCTAAGGGGTAAAATTGGAACACACAGAACAGATACCAAATGATTTGAAACTATGAAGGCAAAATCAGAAGCGCGTATGTGTTTTCTTCTTCCGCTCTAACCGGATGCAGTCCATCCATTCCGGGACTGTTGGAGCAAGTTCGATCGGTTGAGTACTTTTCAGAGAAGATGCAACGAAGAGACTGATTGTACGTAGTCCTCTTAGATCCTCGCCGGCCGGTGCGCCGAGGAAATCCCCAGATACAAAGCTAGACAAGCTAGCCTCCCAGATCGATCGATTATGTCCAGAACGCCAGATGCACTACGTAAGTGAGAAACCGATTTCTTTCCGGCGATCACGCATATGTATACGATATTTACGTACGCCAGCCGGCGGCTGCACACAACAACGCGCGCGCGCAGTGTCGATGAATTTCGCCGATGAACAAACCGATGGAAACAGAGGAGGGTGGCAGGGAGGAGACCAGCGACGGGGCGGGCAGTTCCGGCCGTCCCAGGCTCAGGCGAGAGCACCGGCCGGTTCGGGGTGGAGTGCCGCGCCCACCCAGACGAGAAAAGGGCGCCGGGGAGGACCAGGGGCGACGGGGCTCACGGTGACAGGGAGGCGACAGAGAGCGGCGGCCGTTCTCGGGGCACAGCCCTAGGGGTGCTCCGGCGAGGTGGAGAGAGGGTAGGGAGGTTCGCCGGACTCCGGGGAAACCGAGGGTGGTGGCTAGGGGAAGAGTAGGGCTCTGGTGGCCGCGACTTTAGGATGAGGAGGCCCGCGGCCATGGCGGTAATGGTGGAGCAGGAGAGCTCCAGAGGCTCGGGCGGATGGATGGGGAGGTTGCTGGGAGTGAGGGGGGCTGGTGGTGAGGTCGAACGGCCTCGGGGTGGGCTTATATAGCCGCGGGGCGAGGTGCCGCGCTGTCATCGCCGCGGACAAGCGGCCGTCGCCGCGGACGCGTGTGCACGCGCATGAGCTTGGGGAAGGCGATGGAGAGGGAACGGACGAAGGGCAGGGCTCACGGAGACGAGGCCGAGCTCGTGGACAAGAGGAGAAGAGGTTGAACGCCATATGCCCGTCGGCTACAGGCTTCCCGTGGGCGCGCGGCGACGAGAGCTGACGGAGGGGCTGACGGAGGGGAAGAGGGCTCCATGAGGACGGCGACGACGCAGGCCAGCTGTTGGACAGGCTCACGAGCGCGAAGGCGACGAGAGGAAGAGGGGCCCGAGCAAGAAGACGCCCTGGACGCGGCCAACGCCAGCAGAGCGCGCGCATTGCATGCCAAAGCTCGTGATCACCGCGTGCACTGGTGCACACAGTGGCACACGGCCGGCCAAACAATGTCTGGGGGCTTGTCCTTCCTGGGGAGGTTGCCACTGCGGTGGTAGTTTGGTTAAAAGTGACATTGTTAAATGGCAGTTAACACCTGAAGTTTACTACAGTAAACTTGATCGTGTACTGCTGCTCAACAGGGAGGTGATTGGGTCAAATGGAGTTGTCTGGCGAGGTTGAGGTAAAGAAGGACTTATATCCTGGTAATTATGGAGGGGTTTGGATCAAGATTTAACAGAGTTGCTTTGCAACTGCCAAATATGGTCCAGAATCAAGATTTGGATGATGCACTCTGATGAAGCATCAACTTGAGCTCAAATTGGGCAAGGCAGAGTCATTTGGTCCTATGAAGATGCTCAAAAAGTATTATAACAATTGGCCAAGCCAAACTGGTACTTGCTTCACAAACATCTCCTTTGGACAGAAACTTGAAAAAATTCTAGAGAAATAATGGCTTGATGAAACATGCCCCAAATATGTAGAGGTAAGTTATAAGGAAAATAGAAGGCCTAAAAAAATTGGCAGACATAATGGAGCAAGATAAAATATACTTGCTTCACAAACTAAAATTTTGGACAGAATCAAAGAATTGAAGATGAGCTCACATGGAGGCATGACATGAGCTCTAATTTGGTGGAGGGCTATGATATGATGATATGAAGGATCCTGCAAAATGGCAACTCATTTGGATATGCCTAGCTTGTACCTCCTTCACAAAGCTTCTTTCTGGACAGAAACTTTGGAAAATCCTAATTAAATAATTACTAGGCAAATGAGGTTGCATTTTGGCATGTGGAAATTATATGGGCATGAAAAGATGTCCAAGGAGTTTTAGGTCAATTGGGCAAAGGAAAATGGCACTTGCTTCACAATGTGCCTTTTAGGTCAGAATAGGAAATGAATTATTGGAGGATTATTTTTTAACATGGCAATGAAAGTTTTTGCCATATTTGATCAATATATGACCCAAACAATTTATGAGAATTATTTGGGAATTTTAGGAATGAGGGAAATATAGGTTGCTTCAGAACCTAGGGCAATTTGAGTTATTCCTTTAATAGAAAAGGAATATTCCCAATAAAAGAATATTGGGATTTGGGCTAGGATGAAAATGACAGGGTCTAGGGAAAGATTTGGGAATGACAAGCCACTCTGGAAACAAAGAAGAGGGCATCTTCTTCAGTTTCCAGACCACAAAGCCACGGAAAAAGAAAAACTCAGGCAAAAACCTCGGAAAAACAAAAGAAAAAGAAAGGGCCAAAAATCAGGCTGTCACAAACCTTACCCCCTTAAAGAAATCTCGTCCTCGAGATTTGGTTGCTCAGGGAACTAGTATGAATATTCTGACTTAAGGAAACCGTTTCCAACTCGGGTGTCCTTTTTCCTTTATTGTTGTTCCCACTAAATTTTTATCTGACTGGCCCTGGGTGGCTTGCTTTACTGTATCCACATTCTGACAGATCTTACCTGGCTTGCTCATGCTTATATAGGCTCCAATTTCTTTTTAGATCTGCTGACTTAACTGACTGTGATTGATCCTCACGACTGAAATATATGTCGGCCTCACAAATCCACGAGTGATTTCCGCTGGGTGTGTCATCCGGCACTGACAATCTTTCAAGAAGTGGTGATCAGATTTTTCTAGTGGACGCCCAAGCTCTATCTCCTTGCATTGGGTTTCTCCACTAAATGCAGGTGCTTCGGGTTCCAATCAGTGAGTTGGGTCATAACCGCTTTCCTGACAAATTCTGGCTTATCTCGGAAGTTTCCGAATCATCTTAACTGGTTCCACTGTCTTGAGTATCGGATCCGTACAAAATATTTGATTGTCGCCTGTCGTGGCTAGCATAAGAGTTTGACCCGTAGGATAATGTCTGCAGACTTGACTGACGGTGGTTCTGCACCACGCGGGTCTCGCAAAAATTTTCATACCCACATCACTGGTCTTGCTCCTTCATTATCGTTTTCTTGGTCTGGATCCTTGACTAAAAGAGCTGGGTCATATTGCCCTTTTTTTGTATCACCATAGGTACTATCGGTGCAAAAAAAAAAAATTTGGCAATCGCAGCTTATCCTCATTTTTCTGACAGGGTACCCATTAAATGGCAGGTTCAACACCTCTCAAGTTCTGACTGATTCTTGCTTCTGACCAAAATGTTGCGGATCTGATTCTTGGGATTCGCTGCCATATGCTGTCAATTCACCATGTACTACCTTGTACCAATGTCTTACTAAGGAAGATTGGCTGGCTTGTGCTTGAAACTTTCATCGGACAGCTTGCTGAAGAAGACTGGGTATCGTGCTTCAGAAGCTTACCCCCTTAAAGACTTTGCTGGGGAAAGACTCAGTACCTTATGCCAGAAGCTTTTGCGGTTGCTTACTGAAGAAGGCAGAGTACCTTGTACGGGAAATCATCCATGTATCGTACTGAGGAAGATAGATGAATCTTGCCTTGGAAGCTTCTCGGGTATCTTGCGAGGGAAAATTGGGTTGCTTACACCAGAAACTTCTTACTGTGATATGCGGACCGATTTCCACATATATAACCATCTTAATATTTTTGTTATTGATTTCTTGTATGAAACAGGGTTTTACTGGACTATCCTCCTTTCTGAGTATATGCCATATTTTTGCTTGCTTCCAGGTACATCGAGTTCCAAAATCATCCTCAACAAAAAATTAAACTTGTATCTGAGCCATACCTTTGATAATATTCTGTCAACCTTGCACACAATTTATCTTCTTGCTGATTTAATCATTTTGTTGTGATGAGTGCATGCTAATGCAAACTTTATACTGACGGTCCATCCAGGATTTCTTTTCCATCCAGACAAGATATTCCCAATTTCACTGCAGTCAGCTGATAATTTCCATTCTGTTTAGCTGAGTTTCCAAATATATGCATTTCTTGCTGACTCTTCGGGTCCAGTGTCGGCTGACGAGCAACTTTAATAGGGGAAAATTTTGTAACACCGAAGGCCCAAAGAAAGAAACAAAAGAAATGACTAAAACAAAAGCACACAAACATACTACTAATATAATTAATCAAGCAATCATCACATATTACTGCTACTCACACCATAATATGCATGCACACCTAAGCACACAAATCGCGCGGAAACTCCAGTATTACGGTCTAATATGCTATGGTGGTGTGCACGAAAATTATATCCATGTGTGGAAGGAGTTGGCGTAACCGAAGCTACACCAAGCACTGGCTGAACAGTGGCCGGATCTGGATGGATACACAGGTGAGAACGGACTTGACGATCAAGTAACGAGACACAAAAGTCACGACTTCCTCATCATCAAGCGTACGAATGGAATCATACCTGTCCAAAGAATGATATAACAGGGCAAGATAATAGTGGAAGACTGGGTTTAATAGCATTGCCCTTTTCTGATAACAAAGATCAGCAAGGGTTGCCAAGGGGACGAGATGGAGAGCCTGGATGATGATGTGGTTGCATCACACCGAAGAGCAGGCATGCTATGAAAGAGGGTGCAGGTAGTGGATCGAAACCGATGCCACCTACACTCACAAGATTAACCGTTAGTGACAAAATAATAATCTATATGCATGCTGTGCGACAAACAAATGCAACAAACCAACTGGGGTCTATACTACCGCTTTCTAACGTTCGCGCAGGCCGAGGCATCCTACAGCCAGACCTGCTCTGATACCAAGCGCTGTGGCACCCCGGCTCAGAGAAAACCGGAACGCCCCGTATTCCAGCCTAGAGATCGAGGAGAAGTCTTCTGGAATACGGCACTGCTTAGCATAGAACAAACCAGCTTTCTATTATATCACGAATATGAATACAAGGTCTCCGATATTACAATGAATAACATCGGCACAGCGACACTACGCCATCCTCAGTTGCTCTATGCAAGCAGCAGAACAACTCGAAGCAGCGGAATAACTCTAGCAGCGGAACAACGACGACGGTGGTGAACTCCAATCCGCAGGGACTCTGGCTGGAATGCTTATCCTAGCTCGCAAACAAAGAATCCATGGCAAACAAGCATGCAATCCAGGCACGACCTGCAAGCTGGCATGACACGCCAGGTCAGTACATTGAATGTACTTGCAAGCTCACAATTAACCAGAAGCATTCAAGACAAACAACAGCATGGCAATTACAGGTTAAGCAGGAATTAACATGAGATCCTCATAACAACATGACCTGAACAACATGACACCCAAAGTAATACTCCCAAAATAATACCAGGTACCATCATGAAAATAATCATAATAGCCACTAAGAATCCAAAGGCAACATGAACATGATACAGGTAAAACAACATGAGCATAGCATATACATATAAATCCGACGATACTAGCATGCAACATGATGACACTACATGCACCATTAATTCTGCTCAGGTTATCTCGCAACCATCACACGCATCACTTACCAACCTCGGACATCACACGATTATCTCAGGATCAAATCAAGCTTGGTATAAACAATACCGTAGTAATCATTAAATGACCACAAGGAGCTTGATCTTTACCCATGATTCTCGCACAACATCACGAACATCCAACAACTCGGTATCCTCAATACCACGGTGATCATTCCGGCGATCACAACCATGACCAACACTTGGTCTCAAACAGTGATCTTTCCGGCGATCACAACCAACTTATCTCATCATCAAACCGGGGTTGTTATTAATCAAGTTATTATTAATACTGTTGACTCACTGTGGGACCGACACGAACTGGGCCCTTATCCGCAGGCGCGGCTATCGATAGATTTAATATACACTCTGCAGAGGTTAGCACACTGTACCCACACCACGGAACCCATGGCCTCGCACTCCCATTCGGGTGGACCAACGGCGTTCCGACAAAACCGATCTACTGCCGCGACATTCTCCCGGCCACTCCGACCAAATCCCCAACGGGCTAGTCCTGCGTGGCCCCATGTCTACCAAAGACACCCCGACCACCGTCGTGGTCAAAACACTCCCACTCGGGGACTGGATCCATAAAACTAAAAACAACGAGCACACAAGGTTATGTCTACCTACCTGATCAGGGTAAGCACGCCCATAACCTTCCCTCGTGGGAGGCACCGGCGAGATGCATGACAATAGACCCAGTTAGGACCTCACCCATACGGTAAGTGTGGTTGCACTGGTCAGTTTTGATCTGGCGGCACCATGACTCAGTCAACAGTTGTTCAAGTTCAATTAAATCCGGTTAACTTGAATGCAATATGCTGAGCCATGATAAAGTAACATGATGCATTTACAATGCATGAGCATGATATCAACATAATCATGAGGGTACAACATAACTATCCACCATATCAACAATGAATCATATCCAGCTGAACATGGCATAATGACGAGCATAAATATTACAAGTGCAACACTACTCATAACATAACATGACCACTAGCATCAACAATAAATACCATGCAAGAACATATCAACAGTGCTATCATGCAAGCATTTAACCAACTGTATGCAATAGAACATGTATAAGAACAGTACTCCGGACAGATAGCTGTCATGCACCGAAGACCATCACCAACATCAACATGTACTACTAGCAAGCATAAGCATATGAAGGAACACTAGCAACTAGCAGAGCATGACAACTAGGTGCATGACAACATAGCAAGAAAGTAAGCACTAACCCAAAAGCATTACCGAAACAACGATAACCATCTTTTAAACAAGCAAACATTTATTCAATATTCAAGTTGAAAACCATGGCTACTGCATGACTATCATGCAAGTGGGTATTTTGGCTTGCCTGGGGATGAAGAAGGCACCGGGGAGAAGTGCGGTGAAGCCGCGGAAAGACTTGTCGGAAACAGTTCTCTTTCGGAGGGGCTGTTTACGTGCAAGGGCAAAAAGGTCATTTTCACAGTGTCAAACCATAGTGAAAATGAAACCAGCAGAACGGGCTCGGCGAGACGAAGAAGTGGGCTTTGGAATCACCTCATTTGGAGTTGTGGTTAAAAAGATATGAAGGGTTGAAGTTCAGGGACTTTTCTGCAAAAATATCATCACAAACAAGTCCCTGAGTGGATAAGACAGAGGCGCAAATTAAGAAATACGCTTTCTGATTAAGAAAACGCATTCTGGGCCGAAACAGAGAGGAAATACGCTTTCAGTAAAAGAAAGCGTACTTTGAGCTGAAGCAGAGGGAAAATGCGCTTTCCCGAAGGTGAAAACGTACTCAACCGAGTACGCCTCCACTTAATCCAGTCAGCCGAGGCGGGACCGAGGCGTGTGACGCTGATGTGCGGGTCCCACGGGCGGTGGGGCCCGTCACATATCCAGCTAGGCAAGTGGGGTCAACGCCTACCCGCCAACAGGTGGGGCCGCTAGGAGATGGGGCCCGTCAGGCTCCTGTCTTCTTCCTCCTCCTCACTGCGCCCCGATGGAAACAGAGGAGGGAGGCAGGGAGGAGAACGGCGATGGGGCGGGCAGCTCCGGCCGTCCCAGGCTCAGGCGAGAGCACCGGCCGGTTCGGGGTGGAGTGCCGCGCCCACCCAGACGAGAAAAGGGCGCCGGGGAGGACCAGGGGCGACGGGGCTCACGGTGACAGGGAGGCGACAGAGAGCGGCGGCCGTTCTCGGGGCACGGCCCTAGGGGTGCTCCGGCGAGGTGGAGAGAGGGTAGGGAGGTTCGCCGGACTCCGGGGAAACCGAGGGTGGTGGCTAGGGGAAGAGTAGGGCTCTGGTGGCCGCGAATTTAGGATGAGGAGGCCCGCGGCCCTGGCGGTAATGGTGGAGCAGGAGAGCTCCAGAGGCTCGGGCAGATGGATGGGGAGGTTGCTGGGAGTGAGGGGGGCTGGTGGTGAGGTCGAACGGCCTTGGGGTGGGCTTATATAGCCGCGGGGCGAGGTGCCGCGCTGTCATCGCCGCGGCCACGCGGCCGGCGCCGCGGACGCGTGTGCACGCGCATGAGCTTGGGGAAGGCGATGGAGAGGGAACGGACGAAGGGCAGGGCTCACGGAGACGAGGCCGAGCTCGTGGACAAGAGGAGAAGAGGCTGAACGCCATATGCCCGTCGGCTACAGGCTTCCCGTGGGCGCGCGGCGACGAGAGCTGACGGAGGGTAAGAGGGCTCCATGAGGATGGCGACGACGCAGGCCAGCTGTTGGACAGGCTCACGAGCGCGAAGGCGACGAGAGGGAGAGGGGCCCGAACAAGAAGACGCCCTGGACGCGGCCAATGCCAGCAGAGCGCGCGCATTGCATGCCAAAGCTCGTGATCACCGCGTGCACTGGTGCACACAGTGGCACACGGCCGGCCAAACAATGTCTGGGGGCTTGTCCTTCCTGGGGAGGTTGCAACTGCGGTGGTAGTTTGGTTAAAAGTGACATGGTTAAATGGCAGTTAACACCTGAAGTTTACTGCAGTAAACTTGATCGTGTACTGCTGCTCAACAGGGAGGTGATTGGGTCAAAAGGAGTTGTCTGGGAGGTTGAGGTAAAGAAGGACTTACATCCTGGTAACTATGGAGGGCTTTGGATCAAGATTTAACAGAGTTCCTTTACAACTGCCAAATATGGTCCAGAATCAAGATTTGGATGATGCACTCTGATGAAGCATCAACTTGAGCTCAAATTGGGCAAGGAAGAGTCATTTGGTCCTATGAAGATGCTCAAAAAGTCTCATACCAATTGGCCAAGCCAAACTGGTACTTGCTTCACAAACATCTCCTCTGGACAGAAACTTGCAAAAATTCTAGAGAAATAATGGATTGATGAAACATGCCCCAAATATGTAGAGGTAAGTTATAAGGACAATAGAAGGCCTAGAAAAATTGGCAGCCATAATGGAGCAAGATAAAATATACTTGCTTCACAAACTAAAATTTTGGACAGAATCAAAGAATTGAAGATGAGCTCACATGGAGGCATGACATGAGCTCTACTTTGGTGGAGGGCTATGATATGATGATATGAAGGATCCTGCAAAATGGCAACTCATTTGGATATGCCTAGCTTGTACCTCCTTCACAAAGCTTCTTTCTGGACAGAAACTTTGGAAAATCGTAATTAAATAATTACTAGGCAAATGAGGTTTCATTTTGGCATGTGGCAATTATATGGGCATGAAAAGATGTCCAAGGAGTTTTAGGTCAATTCGGCAAAGGAAAATGGCACTTGCTTCACATTGTGCCTTTTAGGGCAGAATAGGAAATGAATTATTGGAGGATTATTTTTGAACATGGGAATGGAAGGTTTTGGCATATTTGATCACGATATGACCCAAACAATTTATGAGAATTATTTGGGAATTTTAGGAATGAGGGAAATATAGGTTGCTTCACAACCTAGGGAAATTTGAGTTATTCCTTTAATAGAAAAGGAATATTCCCAATAAAAGAATATTGGGATTTGGGCTAGGATGAAAATGACAGGGTCTAGGGAAAGATTTGGGAATGACAAGCCACTCTGGAAACAAAGAAGAGGGCATCTTCTTCAGTTTCCAGACCACAAAGCCACGGAAAAAGAAAAACTCACGCAAAAACCTCGGAAAAACAAAAGAAAAAGAAAGGGCCAAAAATCAGGGTGTCACACGTAACTCAGATATTCATCTCTATGATCATATCATAGACATTTTATCCTCTTGTCACGACGATCTTCAACTTCACTCTGAAATTACTTGAACCTTTTAATAATTCAGACTTGTGTTTCATCAAGTAAATATTCTTAGCATCTACTCAAATCATGTGTGAAGTAAGAACATATCGATATCCACTGCGCGCCTCAGCACTCATTGGACTGCACACATCAAATGTATTACTTCGAACAAGTTGCTCTCTTGTTCCATCTTACTGAAAACGAGGCCTTTCAGTCATCTTGCCCATGTGGTATGATTTGCATGTCTCAAGTGATTCAAAATCAAGTGAGTACAAACGATCCATTTGCATGGAGTTTCTTCATGCATATCTACCAATAGACATGGTTCGCATGTCTCAATCTTTTCAAAAACGAGTGAGTCCAAAGATCCATCAACATGGAGCTTCTTCATGCGTTTTATACCAATATGACTCAAATGGCAGTGCCACAAGTATGTGGTACTATCATTACTATCTTATATCTTTTGGCATGAACATGTGTATCACTACGATCGAGATTCAATAAACCATTCATTTTAGGTGCAAGACCATTGAAGGTATTATTCAAATAAACAGAGTAACCATTATTCTCCTTAAATGAATAACCGTATTGCGATAAACATAATCCAATCATGTCTATGCTCAACGCAAACACCAAATAACAATTATTTGGGTTTAACACCAATCCCGATGGTAGAGGGAGCGTGCGATGTTTGATCACATCAACCTTGGAAACAGTTCCAACACATATCGTCATCTCACCTTTAGCTAGTCTCCGCAGCCTTTTATTTTGAGTTACTAACACTTAGCAACCGAACCGGTATTTATTTCCCTGGTGCTACTAGGAGTACTAGTAAAGTACACAACAATATAACGTATATTCAAAATACTTCTGTCGACCTTGCCAGCCTTCTCATCTACCAAGTATCTAGGGTAGTTCTGCTTCAGTGACCATTCCCCTCATTACAGAAGCACTTAGTCTCGGGTTTGGGTTCAACCTTGGGTTTCTTCACTAGAGCAGCAACTGATTTGCCGTTTCATGAAGTATCCCTTCTTTCCCTTGCCCTTCTTGAAACTAGTGGTTTTACTAACCATCAACAATTGATGCTCCTACTTGATTTCTACTTTCGCGGTGTCAAACATCGCGAGTTGCTCAAGGATCATCATGTCTATCCCTGATATGTTATAGTTCATCACGAAGCTCTAATAGCTTGGTGGAGTGACTATGGAGAACCATCACTATCTCATCTGGAAGATTAACTCCCACTCGATTCAAGCGATTGTAGTACTCAGACAATCTGAGCACATGCTCAACGATTGAGCTTTTCTCCCTTAGTTTGCAGGCTTAAGAAACTTGTCAGAGGTCTCATACCTCTTGACGTGGGCACTAGTCTGAAATCCCAATTTCAGTCTTTGGAACATCTCATATGTTCTGCGACGTTTCAAAACCGTCTTTGGTGCCACAATTCTAAACCGTTAGCATTACGCACTGAACTATCACGTAGTCATCAAAACATGTATGTCAGATGTTTCACAACATCTACAGATGACGCTCGAGGTTCAGCACACCGAGCGGTGCATTAAGGACATAAGCCTTCTGTGCAGCAATGAGGATAATCCTCAGTTGACGGACCCAGTCCGCATAATTTCTACTATCAACTTTCAACTAAATTTTCTCTAGGAACATATCTTAAACAGTAGAACTAAAGCGTAAGCTACGACATATTTTGCAAAGACCTTTTGACTATGTTCATGATAATTAAGTTCATCTGATTATTTAATGAACTCCCACTCAGATAGACATCCCTCTAGTCATCTAACACTACACCATGGTAGAGCTTGGGTGACACACTTCTGTGGGCAAAGGTCTATTATTCTCTACAGAAAATCTGTGGGCATAGCTCTATAGCTTTGTAATCAGATCATCTGTCAACCATTGTACATCACTGTAGACAAACTATGTGTCGGAAATAACTCGATGACGTTGTATCTGCCGGCAAATGCCTAGTGACATATCATCTGTCGGCAGATGTGCGCGCCCCGATAGTTTTTCAGTCGGTGTAGGTGTGTGCTTAATGACATAACATCTGTCGGCGTAGGTAGGGTGTATACACATAGATTAAGTGTCGGCGTATGTGAACACATGTCAAGCAACGAAAGGCCTAGAAATTGCGGCGTGAATTAGGCGCAAGAGCCCAAAATTTTCACTGCGCGCGGCCCAGTTTTCACCTCACCTTTGGCTAAGGACCCCCAAACAAACCCGTAGCCTCACATCCACTCGTGCTAACCCTACCCGAACCCGCCCGTCCCCCAATTTCTGCCGCCGCCGTCCTCGACCTCGGGGTCTCCGTCCTCGGACCCTTCCCTGCCGCCACCGGCGCCCATAGCCCCGAGCTCCTGGCCCCCTCCGTCGCCTGCCTTCCCCGTCCCCTTCGCTACCACCACATGGGCATCTTCGCTGGCCTGAGTCCCCGCCGACGCCAGTGAGCATATCCCAGATCCCCTAACCCCCATCCGCTGCAAGCCTTCCCCGGTGCCGCAGCCGCCAGCAGCTCTGACCGCCGGGACCATCACCGACCACCGCTAGCCCTTACGAGGAACCATGTCAGCGCCCTCCTCTTCCTTCTCTCAGGAAAGGATCTCTTCTCAAACAAGCTCAGCCACACCTCCACCAATGGATCTATTTGTCAGTGAAATATGCCTAGTTGGTTGTATCTATCTATTTGTTTGATCTGAAAAGCTCTAGTCTGTTATATGATGTTTTATTTCATTGAAAATGCTATGGATCTGGAAAAAAAATTATGTTACTCTGTTATGGGTCTGGTGTAACTCTAATGCTGATGCAATATTGTTCTCATTGCAGACTATTCATGCATTTATTTCTCCGAGAAAATGGTTATTATTTGTCTATAAAGATGCTTCTTACTTCCATGTATTGCCGCCATATGAGTTATAACCCCAGACTGAGCTGAGCTGCCTCCACACCAAGGCCTTCCATGATCTTCTCTGTATCTCAACTTTGCTACCCATCCTACTTGTCATATTTTCGAGCACCTTAGTTTTCTGGATCAACTTAAATCCACATCAGTGTGTCATGAGGTCTCGTGCATACAAATTTCATGCAGTTATATGCAAATTCCACATGTGAGACTGACAATTTCCAGTGAACTTTTTCTCCAGTACATGGTATGGAGTTTGTGTAGCGACCGGATTTTCGGGGTATCAATTTCCTAAAAATGGTCCTTGTGCTCATCAGCCCCAGGATTACTGTTAGCTGATGAGGCACCAACTTGATACAGAAATTCCTAGCAAAATACAAAATATGTGGTACAAGACCATTCTGGCCTATGAGTACAACAAAGGGTTTCTAGTGGTTGATGGCGGAAGCGGTTTGTGGTTCATCAGTGGCCATGGGACTCCATTTCCCACAGGAACAGCTGACCAGGATAACTCCTATCTTCGCGAGGCTGCTATCCTCATTTGCGTAGGTTCCGGGGCTGTTGTCGCAACGCTCCTCTCCACGCAAGAAATCTGGCCAAGACAATAGCCAGGGACAAGCCAGTGAGTACTTTTGAATGTACTCGCAAACATTATGAACACACGTATAATATAACAAATGATGATCATGCTCTGAAATATTCTATGATCACAACGTTAGCCACGAAATAAAAATCCATGATGCACGCAAGCAGGTTGTTCATATGAATATGCAATAAGGGAGCAGAAATAGAATGCACCGATCGGGTGTCTGAAGCGACGCCTCGAAAGGATAATAATATAAAGCATGCCTCAGTCGGGCGTCTGAGCGACACCACATAAAGGGCTTATAAATAATTTAAATAACAAGCATGCCACAGTCGGGCGTCTGAGCGACACCACATAAAGGGCTTATAAATAATTTAAATAACAAGCATGCCACAGTCGGGCGTCTGAACGACACCACATAAACGGCTTATAAGTAAGTTAAATAACAAGCATGCCACAGTCGGGCGTCTGAGCGACGCCACATAAAGGGCTTATAAGAGAATGATCACAGTGAATATCCAGGAGGTAGAACCGTCCCAGGGATACTCAATAATTCAAATAATGTAAATGGTTAGTCCATAATAATAGTGATCATAATCATCATGAGTCACAAGTCATGATCCATGTTCTGGTTTAGCAATTTTTCCTCCGTAGACCGACACTAAGACCGACACTTGACCCATCCCAGACTGTAGTCCTTAACCATGGACACGGCTATTCGAATAGATATAATCTCTGCAGAGGGTGTACTCTTTACCCACGAGTAACGGATTCCTTTCGTCCATCTGGACTAATTCCGTCTACGGTCTTTTAATTGAAAACACACCTAACCGCACACACTAGCCTAACTTACCGGTGTCTGGAATCACCCACGACACCCGTTAAGCGAATCTCTAAGTGGGGAGGCTACAACCTCGATTAGCATGGGATCACAAAATTTATACCGCGCGCAAACTAGGGGAGCTACCCCTTCGGCTACAACCGAAACACCCATGCCCCCGGACCAGGCGGCATGTCTACCGGATGCCTCCGGTATCTTCCACCATGGCCTCTCTGTACGGTGTGTGCTAGGCAAGGGGTTGACAACTTACTGAACCGTACCCTACCTATGGCAGGGACAAGTGGTAGTACGAAACAAGTATGGGGGTTACTAGAACAAGACTCGATCTACGGCCGACTCAGGAGGTTTAAGTATTCCCTGCATGATTAGCATAGCAAATGTGTTTCAACCAACAGATAGAATCCCCACTCATCATACCTTACTATGCCATACCGGACACAACCGTCCCGACGGAGACTGGAGACAAGCTCGTGTCTACCCAAGACAGAGGCTTTCCCGGATTCCCTCCGATAGGTATGAAAGGCATACGAGGGTGATTACTATCACAAGCATATCCATTTCTAACAGCAAAGAATCTTCATTATGCACTCACGCGTATGATTGTATCGTCACATAAAATAACGAATGCTCCATGTCAAGGTGGTGTTGTAACCGTATCAAACAACACACAAAAATATTATGCCAGGGTTCATAATGCTTGCCTTCAAGTTGTGGAGGGGTGAGGTGCACTCCAAAACTTTTGAAAGTTATAATCTCCCCTCCAAATTCATATTTTCAAAAATATTCAAATAACACATACTTTAAAAACAGCGCAAAAAGTTGTCCTAGATATTTTTGAAATAAATCTTAAAATAAACTAGGTGGAATTTGAGAGAGGTAGGAAAAAGAAATAATTCATTTGGAGTTTTATTAAAAAAGATATAGCCAGTCAAAGTTTCAGTCGAAATCTGATTTTAAAATAAAACAGAAAAGAAAACGTTTCGGACGAAATACGCTTTCGAGAGGGGGACACGTACTTCGGGCTTTATGCATCCACTTAACCCGCACGGGCCGACCCATGGGTCACTGACAGTGGGTCCCTTGGGTCCACTGGTCAGGTTTGACCAGTCGTCCCCGCCTTCCTCTCTTCTGGCTGAACGGAGGCGGAGCTCCGGCGATCGCCGTCGGCGAACGGAGGCTCCTCGCGGGGTTTTGATGGCGGGGATGGGTCCGCCAGTCCAGGGTGGTCCTCCCGGTGGTTGCTAGGCTGGCGGGGGTGGAGGGGGTCATCGGCGGCGAGCTCCGCGGCGGACGGTGGTTCTGGTGGATTTGGGCTTCGAGCTACGGTGGCTCCCGATCGAGGCTGAGGTGCTGGGTAGCTCCGCACGATCGAGGGGAGGAGGATGGGAGCACGGGAGGGGTTTAGGGCCTCGGTCTTGGCCGGATTTCACCGGAGTGTGGCGGCGGCCGAACCTGCCGGAGGTGAGGAAGACGACCTCCTCCCGTCGATCGCCGACTGTGGGGGCTCTAGAGAGGAGGTATGAGGCTGCTTGAGGGCCTGGACGAGCTCGGGGGCTCCTTATATAGGCAGTCGAGGTCGGTTCCGCGGCAGGCGGAGATAGGATCGGCGAACCGACGTTCTGTAGCCTGCAGGACGATGTGGCGGCGACGGGCGCTAGTGGACGAGCTTGCGGATAAGCTTGGACTGCTCCAGAGGCGAGCTGGCGAGCGGCTGTGGCTCGGGCGGCGCCGTCCATGGCAGGGGCCTGCTGCAGACGCCGGCGTGCCGCCAAGGGGCTCTGACGGCAGCGCTGTAGGGCGCCAGGGGGAAGCTTGGAGCGCTCTGGTGTGTGGACGAGGACGGGCGTGGCTCTGCAGGCGAGCAAGGGCCAGGGGCGGGACGCGGTGGCTCGGGTGTGCGCGTGCAAAACGTGCGCTCTGGCTGCGCCCAGAGCACGCACGCCAGGTGCTCGACGCAATGCCATCGTGTGATAGAGGGCTCCAATCCACATGGGGGTTTAACAGTGTGGAGCTATAGACTAGTGTAGAGCCCTGAGACATGCTGGTTAGGCAAAGCAAGTAGGTTCCTAATGTAAACTAGAAATTATGCCAAATCTGGCCATGCACTTAAACTGTTTGGTGAAATGCCATGGCTACCTAGGGCCTCTTGCTGGCCACCAAAGTTTCCAGGCTGGGGTCTCTTTAGGTGTAGGTGAGGGTGGCAAGGTTAGTTTGTCAAAAACAAAAACTTGTTAGTGCAAGTTTTTGAGAAAATCAATTCTGGACAGAAAGTAAAGGGCATAGTTTCATGGACCAAAAATACTCCAATGGGTCCATTCTCCTGGACTTAATGGTTTTGCAGGGAGGACTATAAGCAGGAGAAAGAATCAAGCGTAAAAGGGCAAGTTAAAATATGGTTGCAGTAGAAAATACCAAACTGGACCAGAGAGCAAAAAAGGATGATTTGCTCAAATTTTTCAAATAACACTCATGGGTTTTTGCATAAAGTTGAATTATATGCATCTACTGACATCTCCAAACACTTGGAAGAATTTTTAAAGAAATATTTAAATAGGTTGTAGTGCAAAATTACCAACTGGACCAGATTTGAAAATTTGGTGTAGAGCTCAAAATCTCCAATGACCAAAAGATATTTTTGCATAAAAGTGATGTGGAAACATCACATGACATCCCCAAATTTTGGTTGAAATTTTAAAGAAGTATTTGAAAGGGTTACAGTGCAAAAGAGGCTCCATAACTTATGAAAAATCGTTTTTAGAAGAATAAAGCTCAGGAAAAACAATTATGCAAATAAACCCACTGATAAAAGAAATGTTTTCTTGAGAGGGTACACAAGTCCAATAATATTTTTGGAAGGTTTTCACTTGGGGTAAAAACTTCACAATATCAAAGAAAAGAGAGGTTCTGAAATCAAAAGATAAATCCAGAAAATAAAAATTTAATTTCCTGGCAAAATTTTAATAAACAAAATATGGTTAAATTTTTGGGGTGTTACAGTTTGTGTATGAAGCCCATGAATATCCGACCAACGGAGTGTTCCAAGTAGAACCGAAAAGTTGTTCCGTTTTTTATCTTCACTCGCTCTGTTTGGAATGGTGCCACCAATATGTCCCGGGCTGAAGTTCGCACCACTTTCCTAGAGGATCTTGCAGAGGATTACCATGGGGACACTTATCACTTGATTGCCAGGAACTGCTACCATTTCACAGCTGACGTCTGCAAGCACTTCACGGGAAAGCCAACTCCTGGATGGGTGAATCGACTTGCCAGATTAGGTTAGAAAAATACATCTTAACAATTTCATGATCAATTGCTCCTGGGCTATGTAGATTCTGAACTGTTTCTGCCTTTACAGTTGCAGCACTATGTTCCATCCGCAACTCTGTGCTGACTGAAAACATCAAGGTTTCAGCGGTTAGAGGTGAAACTGCACACCTTGAATTCTCTGGTAAATTTTCCTTCCCTCTCTCTCTCGCTCTACATTTTTTGTATGCACTCGAGCGCTGCTTTGTATGGAAACATTTGGTGTGGTTATTTTACTTTCCTGTACAGATCCATTTTTACACTGCTTACTTGCTTAGACGCTAGCTACATTGATGCTGCTTCCAGTCCTTACGAAAGGTTTTGTTTGTTGACTGTAATTCACCATTTCAATCTATGATGTTACACTTAGCTTGCGCTACTTTGGAATGGAATGGCAATTGTGAACCAAACTAGAATTATCAGGATATTATGTAATTATGTTTACCCTTTTCTACCAAGTTGAAATACTATGGACATTTGAGGTGTTAACTGTAATCTGCAACCTGAAGCCTGAGATGTTCTATCTACTTGATTTTCTGTGTACATTTGAGAAATTGTACTATTAGAATTGGAGTGTGCACGATAGCGAATTGTCAGCATACATTGCTTGACTAGCCAGAATCCCTGAAGCTCACCACCACTCCTTCAACGTTCAACCATATAAATGAATAACTTGTATGGTTCACTTTACTGATCAGAGGACTTGTTGAATCCTGACTGCTATCTGAGCATAAGATAGTTTATTAAGATACAACAAGGGAACATCTGGTGTAGTCTCCTGTCTTGTAGTCCCTTATTTTCTCAGTCGTGTACTTATGAACATTTTGCACATTTAAGCATGAACTTTTGAACTTGCACAATATATACACTAGTAGAAAACTGGGCTTTGGTCACAGGGCAATATTCACATTAGTCCCGGTTCAGTCACGAACCGGGACTAATGTGAGCATTGGTCCCGGTTCGTGCGGCCAGGGGCCTGCCGGGCCTCGTGGGGGCATTGGTCCCGGTTCGTCCGGACCCTTTGGTCCCGGTTGGTGGGACAAACCGGGACCAATGGGCCACGCTCCTGGCCCACCACCCTTTAGTCCCGGTTCCTACCACAAACCGGGACTAAAGGGCTGGTCCTAGTTGCGGCCAGTGTTTAGTGCCACCTCGCCAACCGAAGGGCGCTCACACCAGTTTATAAGCCCGTCCCTCTCTGCCTTGTTGAGCTCCTCTTAAAGTGAAAATAGATGCCCTTATACAGGGAATTTGACCTAAATTCACAGTAAATTTCATAGAAATTTATTATGAATTTAGGTTGAATTTTCTCTATAAGCGCATCTATGTTCATTTTTTTATATTTATAAAATAAATAAACCTTAATAAAATAAATAAAACTAAATAAACCTTAATAAAATAAAATAAAATAAACTATAGTAAGTAAAATAAATAAACATTAATAAATTAAGTAAAAATAGCAGCAGTAAAATAAATAAAAATAGCAGCAGTAAAATAAATAAAAATAAAATAATTAAAGTAAAATACATAAGTAATTACAAATAAAATAAATAAGTTTTTGTTGTAAATAGAAACAAAACAAAACAAATAAAGCAAAAGAGAAAAAAACAAAGGAAAAAAAATTATGCCACCTACTAGGCCACCACGGCCTGAATACGACTAGAAACCCATCCATGGCCAGGATTCCGGCCCGCAGAAGGCCTACTAGGACCCACAGGCAAAGAGAACAGTTAGGCCCGAAAGCCTGCAGTTGAGAGGAGTTCGAGATGGTGGGCGCAGCAGCGCTTATAAACCACTCTCGAGCTCTCTCAACTAGCGAGGTGGGACTAAACTTTTGATGTGGGGCAGCACAAGGCCTTTGTGTTGGAAATATGCCCTAGAGGCAATAATAAAATGGTTATTATTATATTTCTTTGTTCATGATAATCGTCTATTGTTCATGCTATAATTGTGTTATCCGGAAATCGTAATACATGTGTGAATACATAGACCACAACATGTCCCTAGTAAGCCTCTAGTTGACTAGCTCGTTGATCAACAGATAGTCATGGTTTCCTGACTATGGACATTGGATGTCATTGATAACGGGATCACATCATTAGGAGAATGATGTGATGGACAAGACCCAATCCTAAGCATAGCACAAAGATCGTGTAGTTCGTTTGCTAGAGCTTTTCCAATTGTCAAGTATCATTTCCTTAGACCATGAGATTGTGCAACTCCCGGATACCGTAGGAGTGCTTTGGGTGTGCCAAACGTCACAACGTAACTGGGTGGCTATAAAGGTGCACTACGGGTATCTCCGAAAGTGTCTGTTGGGTTGGCACGAATCGAGACTGGGATTTGTCACTCCGTATGACGGAGAGGTATCTCTGGGCCCACTCGGTAATGCATCATCATAATGAGCTCAAAGTGGCCAAGTGGTTGGTCACGGGATCATGCATTACGGTACGAGTAAAGTGACTTGCCGGTAACGAGATTGAACGAGGAATTGGGATACCGACGATCGAATCTCGGGCAAGTAACGTACCGATTGACAAAGGGAATTGTATACCGATTGATTGAATCCTCGACATCGTGGTTCATCCGATGAGATCATCGTGGAACATGTGGGAGCCAACATGGGTATCCAGATCCCGCTGTTGGTTATTGACCGGAGAGTCGTCTCGGTCATGTCTGCATGTCTCCCGAACCCATAGGGTCTACACACTTAAGGTTCGGTGACGCTAGGGTTGTAGAGATATTAGTATGCGGAAACCCGAAAGTTGTGCGGAGTCCCGGATGAGATCCCGGACGTCACGAGGAGTTCCGGAATGGTCCGGAGGTGAAGAATTATATATAGGAAGTCCAGTTTCGGCCACCAGGAAAGTTTCGGGGGTTATCGGTATTGTACCAGGACCACCCGAAGGGTCCGGGGGGTCCACCGGGGGGGTCACCAGTCCCGGAGGGCCCCATGGGCTGAAGTGGGGAGGGGAACCAGCCACTGGTGGGCTGGTGCGCCCCCCTTGGGCCACCCCTGCGCCTAGGGTTGGAAACCCCGGGGGTGGGGGGGCGCCCCACTTGGCTTGGGGGGCAAGCCACCCCCTTGGCCGCCGCCCCCCCCCTCAGATGGGATCTCCAGGGGGCCGGCGCCCCCCCAGGGCCCCTATAAATAGTGGGGGGAGGGAGGGCAGCCTCACCACAGCCCCTGGCGCCTCCCTCTCCCTCCCGTGACACCTCTCCCTCCCGCTTGCGCTTGGCGAAGCCCTGCCGGGATCCCCGCTACTTCCACCACCACGCCGTCGTGCTGCTGGATCTCCATCAACCTCTCCTTCCCCCTTGCTGGATCAAGAAGGAGGAGACGTTGCTGCTCCGTACGTGTGTTGAACGCGGAGGTGCCGTCCGTTCGGCGCTCGGTCATCGGTGATTTGGATCACGACGAGTACGACTCCATCAACCCCGTTCACTTGAACGCTTCCGCTCGCGATCTACAAGGGTATGTAGATGTACTCCTTTCCCCTCGTTGCTAGTAAACTCCATAGATGGATCTTGGTGATGCGTAGAAAATTTTAAAATTCTGCAACAAGAATAATGGTTGTTCAATGGTTTATTTATTTGAGAGAGATGTTTTATGGTCATGCCCCGCTGGTCAATGGTTTATTTTTGATGAATCTCGAACATGATGTTACACATGTTCATAGTATGAATACCAAAAGATGTAAAGTTGATAACGATAGTCCCACATACTTGTGGCACTGCCGCCTTGGTCACATTGGTGTCAAGCGCATGAAGAAGCTCCATGCTGATGGACTTTTAGAGTCTCTCGATTATGAACCATTTGACACATGCGAACCATGCCTCATGGGCAAAATGACCAAGACTCCGTTCTCCGGAACAATGGAGCGAGCAACCAACTTATTGGAAATCATACATACCGATGTGTGCGGTCCAATGAGTGTTGAGGCTCGCGGAGGATATCGTTATGTTCTCACTCTCACTGATGACTTAAGTAGATATGGGTATGTCTACCTAATGAAACACAAGTCTGAAACCTTTGAAAAGTTCAAGGAATTTCAGAGTGAGGTTGAGAATCAACGTGACAAGAAAATAAAGTTCTTACGATCAGATCGTGGGGGAGAATATTTAAGTCACGAATTTGGTACGCACTTAAGGAAATGTGGAATCGTTTCACAACTCACGCCGCCTGGAACACCTCAGCGAAATGGTGTGTCCGAACGTCGTAATCGCACTCTATTGGATATGGTGCGATCTATGATGTCTCTTACCGATCTACCGCTCTCATTTTGGGGCTATGCTTTAGAGACTGCCGCATTCACTTTATATAGGGCTCCGTCGAAATCCGTTGAGACGACACCGTATGAATTATGGTTTGGGAAGAAACCTAAGCTGTCGTTTCTAAAAGTTTGGGGATGCGATGCTTATGTCAAGAAACTTCAACCTGAAAAGCTCAAACCCAAGTCGGAAAAATGCATCTTCATAGGATACCCTAAGGAAACCATTGGGTATACCTTCTACCTCAGATCCGAAGGCAAAATCTTTGTTGCCAAGAACGGGTCCTTTCTGGAGAAAGAGTTTATCTCGAAAGAAATAAGTGGGAGGAAAGTGGAACTTGATGAGGTGATAGTCACCCCTTCCGAACCGGAAAGTAGCGCAGCACGGGAAGATGTTCCTGTGGTGCCTACACCGACTGGGGAGGAAGTTAATGATGATGATCATGAAGCTTCGGATCAAGTTACTGCTGAACTTCGTAGGTCCACAAGGACACGTTCCGCACCAGAGTGGTACGGCAACCCTGTCCTGGAAATCATGTTGTTAGACAACGGTGAACCTTCGAACTATGAAGAAGCGATGGGGGGCCCGGATTCCGACAAATGGCTAGAAGCCATGAAATCCGAGATAGGATCCATGTATGAAAACGAAGTATGGACTTTGACTGACTTGCCCGATGATCGGCGAGCCATAGAAAATAAATGGATATTTAAGAAGAAGACAGACGCGGATGGTAATGTGACCATCTATAAGGCTCGACTTGTCGCTAAGGGTTATCGACAAGTTCAAGGGGTTGACTACGATGAGACTTTCTCACCCGTAGCGAAGCTGAAGTCCGTCTGAATCATGTTAGCAATTGCCGCATTCTATGATTATGAGATATGGCAAATGGACGTCAAAACGGCATTCCTTAACGGCTTTCTTAAGGAAGAATTTTATATGATGCAGCCGGAAGGTTTTGTCGATCCTAAGAATGCTAACAAGGTATGCAAGCTCCAGCACTCCATCTATGGGCTGGTGCAAGCATCTCGGAGTTGGAACATTCGATTTGATGAGATGATCAAAGCGCTTGGGTTTACACAGACTTATGGAGAAGCCTGTGTTTACAAGAAAGTGAGTGGGAGCTCTGTAGCATTTCTCTTATTATATGTGGATGACATACTATTGATGGGAAATGATATAGAATTCTTAGAAAGTATAAAGGCCTACTTGAATAAGTGTTTTTCAATGAAGGACCTTGGAGAAGCTGCTTATATATTAGGCATCAAGATCTATAGAGATAGATCAAGACGCTTCATTGGTCTTTCACAGAGTACGTACCTTGACAAGATATTAAAGAAATTCAGTATGGATCAGTCCAAGAAGGGGTTCTTGCCTGTATTGCAAGGTGTGCAATTGAGCACGGCTCAATGCCCGACCACGGCAGAAGATAGAGAAAAGATGAGTGTCATCCCCTATGCCTCGGCCATAGGTTCTATTATGTATGCCATGCTGTGTACCAGACCTAATGTAAACCTTGCCGTAAGTTTGGTAGGAAGGTACCAAAGTAATCCCGGCATAGAACACTGGACAGCGGTTAAGAATATCCTAAAGTACCTGAAGAGGACTAAGGATATGTTTCTCGTTTATGGAGGTGACGAAGAGCTCGTCGCAAAGGGTTACGTCGATGCTAGCTTCGACACAGATCTGGATGACTCGAAGTCACAAACCGGATACATGTATATTTTGAATGGAGGGGCAGTAAGCTGGTGCAGTTGCAAGCAAAGCGTCGTGGCGGGATCTACATGTGAAGCGGAGTACATGGCGGCCTCAGAGGCAGCACAAGAAGCAATCTGGATGAAGGAGTTCATTACCGACCTAGGGTGATTCCCAATGCGTCGGGCCCGATGACTCTCTTCTGTGACAACACTGGAGCTATTGCCCTTGCCAAAGAGCCCAGGTTTCACAGGAAGACCAGGCATATCAACCGTCGCTTCAACTCCATTCGTGAAAGTGTTCAAAATGGAGACATAGATATTTGTAAAGTACATACGGACCTGAATGTAGCAGATCCGTTGACTAAACCTCTCCCTAGAGCAAAACATGATCAACACCAGAACTCTATGGGTGTTCGATTCATCACAATGTAACTAGATTATTGACTCTAGTGCAAGTGGGAGACTGTTGGAAATATGCCCTAGAGGCAATAATAAAATGGTTATTATTATATTTCTTTGTTCATGATAATCGTCTATTGTTCATGCTATAATTGTGTTATCCGGAAATCGTAATACATGTGTGAATACATAGACCACAACATGTCCCTAGTAAGCCTCTAGTTGACTAGCTCGTTGATCAACAGATAGTCATGGTTTCCTGACTATGGACATTGGATGTCATTGATAACGAGATCACATCATTAGGAGAATGATGTGATGGACAAGACCCAATCCTAAGCATAGCACAAAGATCGTGTAGTTCGTTTGCTAGAGCTTTTCCAATTGTCAAGTATCATTTCCTTAGACCATGAGATTGTGCAACTCCCGGATACCGTAGGAGTGCTTTGGGTGTGCCAAACGTCACAACGTAACTGGGTGGCTATAAAGGTGCACTACGGGTATCTCCGAAAGTGTCTGTTTGGTTGGCACGAATCGAGACTGGGATTATTCACTCCGTATGACGGAGAGGTATCTCTAGGCCCACTCGGTAATGCATCATCATAATGAGCTCAAAGTGGCCAAGTGGTTGGTCACGGGATCATGCATTATGGTACGAGTAAAGTGACTTGCCGGTAACGAGATTGAACGAGGTATTGGGATACCGACGATCGAATCTCGGGCAAGTAACGTACCGATTGACAAAGGGAATTGTATACGGGATTGATTGAATCCTCGACATTGTGGTTCATCCGATGAGATCATCGTGGAACATGTGGGAGCCAACATGGGTATCCAGATCCCGCTGTTGGTTATTGACCGGAGAGTCGTCTCGGTCATGTCGGCATGTCTCCCGAACCCATAGGGTCTACACACTTAAGGTTCGGTGACGCTAGGGTTGTAGAGATATTAGTATGCGGAAACCCGAAAGTTGTTCGGAGTCCCGGATGAGATCCCGACGTCACGAGGAGTTCTGGAATGGTCCGGAGGTGAAGAATTATATATAGGAAGTCCAGTTTCGGCCACCGGGAAAGTTTTGGGGGTTATCGGTATTGCAGCGGGACCACCGGAAGGGTCCGGGGGGTCCACCAGGTGGGGCCACCTGTCCCGGAGGGCCCCATGGGCTGAAGTGGGGAGGGGAACCAGCCACTGGTGGGCTGGTGTGCCCCCCTTGGGCCTCCCCTGCGCCTAGGGTTGGAAACCCTAGGGGTGGGGGGGCGCCCCACTTGGCTTGGGGGCAAGCCACCCCCTTGGCCGCCGCCCCCCCCCCTCAGATGGGATCTCCAGGGGGCCGGCGCCCCCCCCAGGGCCCCTATAAATAGTGGGGGGAGGGAGGGCAGCCGCACCACAGCCCCTGGCGCCTCCCTCTCCCTCCCGTGACACCTCTCCCTCCCGCTTGCGCTTGGCGAAGCCCTGCCGGGATCCCCGCTACTTCCACCACCACGCCGTCGTGCTGCTGGATCTCCATCAACCTCTCCTTCCCCCTTGCTGGATCAAGAAGGAGGAGACGTCGCTGCTCCGTACGTGTGTTGAACGCGGAGGTGCCGTCCGTTCGGCGCTCGGTCATCGGTGATTTGGATCACGACGAGTACGACTCCATCAACCCCGTTCACATGAACGCTTCCGCTCGCGATCTACAAGGGTATGTAGATGCACTCCTTTCCCCTCGTTGCTAGTAAACTCCATAGATGGATCTTGGTGATGCGAAGAAAATTTTAAAATTCTGCAAGCATTGGTCCCGGTTGGTGGCACCAACCGGGACCAAAGGCCTTTAGTCCCGGTTGGTGCCATGAACCGGGACCAATGAGTTCCCTATATATACCCCATCGCCACAGCAGAGCACTCCAGAGTGCTCTGTTTTTTCTGGCCGGCGAGTGGAGGGCATTTGGGTGCTCTAGCTCACCTCCTATGCACATGAGGTGTTCGATGAAATGTCTGAGCCACACTAGTTAATCTTTGTCCTCTCGAAACTCGACCTCCGAGCTCCATTTTCCCCGAGATTTGTCTAGGTTTAGCGGTCTGTCACGTCCCGTCCCCGTCTTCACCGCCGTCGATCGCCCGCGCCGATCTCGTCGCCAGCACCACCGTGGTGAGCCTCTTGTTCTTATCTTCTTTCTGAAAGGAAAAAATTCTTACTTTAGATAGTTACTTGTCTAATTTTGTTACTTTTATTATTCCTTCTTATTACATAGTGCGATGGTTTTGGTATCCGCCCCCGTCGGCCCTCGTCCTGTCTATGATTCGGATGTGGTATATATTATCTTTTTATAACTATTTGGTTCATTTATTGTTTATGACAAATATACCGACCAACGTGACATAGATTTTATTTATCTAGGAGGTGGTTGAACCGGAAATTCTAACCGACCCTATTGTCGAGAGGTTAAATTTAGTTGAAGAAGAAAACAATTACTTGAAGGAAAAAATAAAAAAAATTGAGGAAGAGAAGATGATATTGGAGTTGCATGTTGCGGATGTCGTCGATGATCACAAGATCAAGATGGATGCAATGCGCTTGAAGATTAGAAAGATTAGAAAATATGACATTCATACCGAGGCTTGGTATCATTATGCCATTGGATCAATTTTTACCTTGGTTGCGATTATGATCGCATTTGTTTTCGCATTGAAATGTTTTACATAGTTTCAATGTATGGTTTAATTAATTAGATGCTCTGGAGAGCTATATATATGTTGTTAGATGAGAACTATGTATGTACTTTGGTTTTAATGTGATGATGAACTTCTATTAATTTGGTCACTTAATTATCTATTCATGATGTTCTGTAATGGTTTTTGACACACTTAATTATATATAATGCACGCCGATGAACCGGCAATGGATGTACGGTGACAGACACACCTCCGAGTACATTAAGGGCGTGCATGATTTTCTCGAAGTGGCTGAGGCAAACAAGCAGAATGGTTTTATGTGTTGTCCATGCCCTATATGTGGGAATACGAAGTCTTACTCTGACCGGAATATCCTTCACACCCACCTGCTTATAAGGGTTTCATGCCACACTATAATGTTTGGACGAGGCACGGAGAAATAGGGGTTATGATGGAACACGGCGAAGAAGAAGAGGACGATGACAACTATGTGCCCCCTGAATACGGTGATGCTGCAACGGGGGAAGCTGCTGAAGATCAAGAGGAACCAGACGATGTGCCCAATGATGCTGCAAGGGGGGAAGCTGCTGAAGATCAAGAGGAACCAGTGCCCGATGATGATGATCTCCGCCGGGTCATAGTCGATGCAAGGACGCAATGCGAAAGTCAAAAGGAGAAGCTGAAGTTCGATCGCATGTTAGAGGATCACAAAAAAGGGTTGTACCCCAATTGCGAAGATGGCAACACAGAGCTCGGTACCGTACTGGAATTGCTGCAGTGGAAGGCAGAGAATGCTGTGCCTGACAAAGGATTTGAGAAGCTATTGAAAATATTGAAGAAGAAGCTTCCAAAGGATAACGAATTGCCTGACAGTACATACGCAACAAAGAAGGTCGTATGCCCTCTAGGATTGGAGGTGCAGAAGATACATGCATGCCCTAATGACTGCATCCTCTACCGCGGTGCGTACAAGGATCTGAACGCATGCCTGGTATGCGGTGCATTGCGGTATAAGATCAGACGAGATGACCCTGGTGATGTTGACGGCGAGCCCCCCAGGAAGAGGGTTCCTGCGAAGGTGATGTGGTATACTCCTATAATACCACGGTTGAAAGGTCTGTTCAGAAACGAAGAGCATGCCAAGTTGATGCGATGGCACAGTGAGGACCGTAAGAAAGACGGGAAGTTGAGAGCACCTGCTGACGGGTCGCAGTGGAGAAAAATCAAGAGAAAGTACTGGGCTGAGTTTGCAGCTGACCCAAGGAACGTATGGTTTGGTGTAATCGCGGACGGCATTAATCCTTTCGGGGAGCAGAGCAGCAATCACAGCACCTGGCCCGTGACTCTATGTATGTATAACCTTCCTCCTTGGATGTGCATGAAGCGGAAGTTCATTATGATGCCAGTTCTCATCCAAGGCCCTAAGCAACCCGGCAACGACATTGATGTGTACCTAAGGCCATTAGTTGAAGAACTTTTATAGCTGTGGAATGGAAACGGTGTACGTACGTGGGATGAGCACAAACAGGAGGAATTTAACCTGCACGCGTTGCTGTTTGTAGCCATCAACGATTGGCCCGCTCTCAGTAACCTTTCAGGACAGACAAACAAGGGATACCACGCATGCACGCACTGTTTAGATGACACTGAAAGTATATATCTGGACAAAAGTAGGAAGAATGTGTACCTGGGCCATCGTCGATTTCTTCCGACCAACCATCAATGTCGAAAGATAGGCAAGCATTTCAAAGGCGAGGCAGATCACCGGAAGAAGCCCGCCATGCGTACCGGTGATCACGTACTTGCTATGGTCAATGATTTACACGTAATCTTTGGAAAGGGTCCCGGCGGACTAGCTGTTCCGAATGACGCTGAGGGACACGCACCCATGTGGAAGAAGAAATCTATATTTTGGGACCTACCCTACTGGAAAGAGCTAGAGGTCCGCTCTTCAATCGACGTGATGCACGTGACGAAGACCTTTGCGTGAACCTGCTAGGCTTCTTGGGCGTGTATGGGAAGACAAAAGATACACCTGAGGCACGGGAGGACCTGCAACGTTTGCACGAAAAAGACGGCATGCCTCCGAAGCAGTATGAAGGTCCTGCCAGCTACACTCTTACGAAAGAAGAGAAAGAAATCTTCTTTGAATGCCTGCTCAGTATGAAGGTCCCGACTGGCTTCTCATCGAATATAAAGGGAATAATAAATATGCCAGAGAAAAAGTTCCAGAACCTAAAGTCTCATGACTGCCACGTGATTATGACGCAACTGCTTCTGGTTGCATTGAGGGGGCTTCTACCGGAAAACGTCCGATTAGCCATTGTGAAGCTATGTGCATTCCTCAATGCAATCTCTCAGAAGGTGATCGATCCAGAAATCATACCAAGGCTAAGGAGTGATGTGGCGCAATGTCTTGTTAGTTTCGAGCTGGTGTTCCTACCATCCTTCTTCAATATCATGACGCACGTCCTAGTTCATCTAGTCGACGAGATTGTCATTCTGGGGCCCGTATTTCTACACAATATGTTCCCCTTTGAGAGGTTCATGGGAGTCTTAAAGAAATATGTCTGTAACCGCGCTAGGCCAGAAGGAAGCATCTCCATGGGCCATCAAACAGAGGATGTCATTGGGTTTTGTGTTGACTTCATTCCTGGCCTTAAGAAGATAGGTCTCCCTAAATCGCGGTATGAGGGGAGACTGACTGGAAAAGGCACGCTTGGAGGGGGGACTCAATAATATGCAGGGACGGATATTCTTGGTCTCAAGCACACTACACAGTTCTACAGAACTCCACCTTGGTGACCCCGTATGTCGATGAACACAAGAACAGTCTGCGCTCCAAACACCCGGAGCAGTGTGACGACTGGATTACATGTGAACACATCAGGACTTTCAGGAGTTGGTTGGAAACACGTCTCAGAGGTGACACCACTGTTTGTGATGAGTTGTACTCGTTGTCCAGGGGACCATCTTCGACTGTATTGACTTACAAAGGATACGAGATAAATGAGAATACATTTTACACGATCACCCAAGATCAAAAGAGCACCAACCAAAACAGCGGTGTCCGCTTTTGTGCAGCAACCGAGAGGGGAAAGGACACATATTATGGTTACATAATGGACATATGGGAACTTGACTACGGACATGATTTTAAGGTCCCTTTGTTTAAGTGCAAATGGGTCAATCTGTCAGGAGGCGGGGTACAGGTAGACCCACAGTACGGAATGACAACAGTGGATCTGAACAATCTTGGGTACACTGACGAACCATTCGTCCTAGCCAATGATGTGGCACAGGTTATCTATGTGAAGGACATGTCTACCAGACCGAGGAAAAGAAAAGATAAGGAAGCGAATACATCATACGATGAGCCAAAGCGCCACATAGTTCTTTCAGGAAAAAGGGACATTGTGGGAGTGGAGGGCAAGACAGACATGTCTGAAGATTATGAAAAGTTTCATGAAATTCCTCCCTTCAAAGTCAAGGCTGACCCAAGCATCCTGATAAACGATGAAGATTATCCATGGTTACGGCGCAATAAGCAAATGACACAAGCGAAGAAAAAGTGAAGACTTTCTCCCGCAACTATTATGATGATACCATGCCAACTTTGTAATAGACGAGTATGATACCATTGTCCGTTTTGTACAAGAAGTGCATCTAGTTTTTGCCGTAACCCTCTCAACTTTCTTGCACATGCTATGTGGATGAAATGATGATACCATGCCAACTTTCAACCTTTTCAGAGTTCATTTGAAATGCTTTTCAATTTTAGGGTCTTATAGCTCAAAATAATTAGTAAATGCATGAAAAATAACAGGCCAAAAATTAAAAATTATGCCACCTACTAGGCCACCACGGCCTGAATACGATTAGAAACCCATCCATGGGCCAGGATTCAGGCCCGCAGAAGGCCCAGTAGTCCCACAGGCATGTACAGAGAGGTTAGGCCCGTAAGCCTGCTTTAGAGAGGAGCTCGACAGCTCAGGCGCACCACACCTTATAAACAGGTGCGGCTCTCTCTTAGCTAGCGAGGTGGGACTAAACTCACCACCACACCGCTGTGCGAGGCCATTGGTCCCGGTTGGTGGCACGAACCGGGACCAATTCCACCCTTTGGTCCCTGTTGGTGCCACGAACCGGTACTAATGAGGTTGTGGCCCCACAAGCACCTTTAGTACCTGTTCGTGGCACGAACCGGTACTAGAGTTTCTTACTAAGCAGTTTTTTAGTCCCACCTCGCTGGCTGAGAGGCACTAGGAGCGGTTTATAAGCCCTGAGTGCAGAGACGATGAAGAAGAGGCGCAATGCTCACGTTGCTTAGCTTCAAGCCTTGAGGAATAAGGTAGACTGCATGGAGCTATGTGCAGTGCAGTCTACACTATTCCGAAAGGCTTGAAGCAAATCAACGAGCATTGCGCCTCTTTTTTATTTTAAATAACTTATTACAACTCCGAACTTCTTGTGTTCCGACAAAATAAAATAAACTTTAATAAAATTTATGAAACTAAAATTAACAAAGTATTTTCTGTTCAAAACATTATAAGAAACCTCTATTATTATTGAAACTAAAATCATATAAAATTGATGCAACTAAAATTATCGAAGTATTTTCTGTTCAAAATCATTAAAAGCAAAAAGAATTTTCATAAAGAACTTTTTTTGATAGAAACTTTAATAGCAAAAAGAATTATCATAAAGTAAAATAAATAAGTAATTAGAAACAAAATAAAATAAAATAAATAAGTTTTTTGTTGTAAGTAGAAACAAAACAAAATAAATATAGCAAAAAAGAAAACAAAAAACTAAATACAGCAAAAAGAATTTTCATAAAGAACTTTTTTTGATAGAAACTTTAATAGCAAAAAGAATTATCGTAAAGTAAAATAAATAAGTAATTAGAAACAAAATAAAATAAAATAAATAAGTTTTTTGTTGTAAGTAGAAACAAAACAAAATAAATAAAGCAAAAAAGAAAACAAAAAAACAGGCAAAAAATAAAAATTATGCCACCTACTGTGCCACCACGGCCTGAATACGACTAGAAACCCATCCATGGGCCAGGATTCAGGCCCGCAGAAGGCCCAGTAGGCCCACAGGCTCATACAGAGAGGTTAGGCCCATAAGCCTGCTTTAGAGAGGAGCTCGATAGCTCAGGCGCACCGCACCTTATAAACAGGTGCGGCTCTCTCTCAGCTAGCGAGGTGGGACTAAACTCCCACCACCACGCCGCTGTGCAAGGCCCTTTGGTCCCGGTTCGTGGCACCAACCGGGACCAATGCCCCCCTTTAGTCCCGGTTGGTGCCACCAACCGGGACCAAAGGCCCACGGTTCCCGCCCTCTGGGCTGCTGAAAAGGGACCTTTGGTCCCGGTTGGTGGCACCAACCGGGACTAAAGGGTGTCATTGGTCCCGGTTGGTGCCACGAACCGGGACCAATGCCCTTGCTATATAACCAGGACTTGTGAAAATTTCACATCTCCCTCGCCTCCCTCGCCAGTTGCCCCCGCCGCCAGGCTGCCCAAATTGCTCGCGCGCTCCTCGTCGCCGTCGCCGCCGCCGGCCGCCATCCCCGTCTCCCCGTGCCCCTGCCTCGCGCCTGAGCCCATGCCGGCCGCCGCCCCGTGCCCCTGCCCCGTCCCTGAGCACGCACGGCCGCGCCCCTGCGCCCCGGCCCGCCCCCACCATTGTCGTCGTCGCCGGCGCCCGCTCCCACTGCCGCCCCTGCCTCGACGCCGCCCCTCCTCCCCGTTCGGTCCGGCTCCGGCGACCCCCTTTCCTCCCTGTCCCCTCGATCCTCTTCATATAATGTTTTCATATAATTTTTTTTCATATAATTTTTTTTTCATATGCATATGTTGATTATATGGATGGATGGATGGATGATGTATATGTTCATTATATGGATGGATGGATGATGTATGCTTTTTTTCATATAATTTTTTTAGGCAGATTTTTAGAATTTTTTGTGTATGTATGTTATGTTTATATGTATGTATGTATGTTCATATGTATGTATGTTTATATGCAAAGCATATGCAAAGAAAATGTATGAATGGTCATATGCAAAGAAAAATGTATGTATGGTCATATGCAAAGAAAATGTATGTATGTATGTTCATATGAAAGAAAAATGTATGTATGTATGTTCATATGCATATGCAAAGAAAATGTATGTTCATATATATGATGATATGTTCATATAAAAAGGAAAATAAGAAGAGGAAGAAAGGAGAAGAAGAGGAGAGGAAGAAGAGGAGAAATAAATAAGAAGAGGAAAAAAGAAGAAAAAGAAGAGGAGAAGAAGAAAGGAATAGAAGTTTTCTATTTTTTCTTCTTCTCTCCTCTATTCCTTTCTTCTTCTCCTCTTTTTTTTCTTCTTTTTTTTTCTTCGATCTTCTCCTCTATTCCTTTTCTTCTTCTCCTCTTTTTATTTCTTCTTCGTTTTCTTATGTTTTATCGGGTCTGTCGTCGTCGATATACCCCTCTCCCGATAACTTCAACACGAGGGGGGGTCGATATACCCCCTCCCCGCCGATAATATTATTTTCCCATGTACGTATGTCGTCGTTGTCCATATAACCCCCTCCCGATAACTTCAACACGTGGGGGGTCGATATACCCCCTCCCCAATAACATTATTTTCCCATGTATGTATGTCGTCGTTGTCGATATATATAACTCCCTCCCAGCTAACTTCGACATGATGGACGGTCGATATTTATACCCTCCCTCGACCGTGATAACTTATACCACGGGAGCACCCCCCCGGCCCTCTCGCTCGACCAAAACTCTCGAGGACACCCAAACCCTAGAAAAAAAGATGTCGGTCTCCTACCCCCTCCCGCCGCGCCCCTACCCTTGAAGCGTTGCCTAAGCCACCCCAAACCCGGAATAAGCTAGGTCTACGTTTGCACTAATATATCCACCTGCTGTCATGTTTGTGTAATAATTGCCATGTTGTAATATTTGCAGAAACAATGGAGCACGGACGAGGCGAGCAAGCAGAAGAGGTGTTGGGGGACATAATCTTAGCCGGAGGTGATATCTTGTCGTATCTTAACGACAATGATGGTCTGGAAGAACAGGGTGAAGAAGCAGGCTACGGTGATCGAAGAGTGGAGAAGGAAAGACATGATTATGATGGCTCCGGTGACCCAATGCTGGTGCAAGAAGGAGCCCGTGGTGATGGCTCCGGTGACCGAACAGAGTCCGGCCAGGTAAATATATTAGTTAAGCCTGTACTGACTAGCTAATTGATGCATTCATTGTTTTGGTATGCACACATATTAATTAACACTCGTCTTTCTTCTTTTTTCTAGCCCTCCGGATCGAGCACAACTGCGGTAAAGAGACGAGGCCCGAAGAGAAAGTTCCGCTCGGATGAAAGGTTTGAGATCACAGCAATCGCGCGCGACGGCCAACCGATTGAACCCATCCGGACAAAGGATGCATTTGCTGCTCAGTGCGGGGTTCTAGTTAGGGACAAGATCCCGATCAGCATCCACCAATGGTATAAGCCTAAGAAGGAAGACCCTGAGGTGTCTTATGTCAATGATATGCAGAAAGATGATCTTTGGACTGAGCTGAAGGCAAATTTCACCCTACCGCCAGAGGAGGATCCGGAGAAGCCAGTTAAAGAGCAATTAATCAAGTCTCATGATCTTAAGAAGATGGCAGACCTATTCAGGAGGTGGAAGAATGAGTTGAAAACGTTTGTCGACAAAGAAGAGACACCAGAATTCATCGGCCGGTATGAGAAGATCAGAGATCACTGGCCCGCATTTGTGGCCCACAAGACATCGGAAAAGAGTCAGAAGATGTCAGTGACAAACAAGAAGAATGCTGCGAAGAAGAAGCTTCACCATCGCACGGGGTCAGGTGGCTACCTCAAAGCCCGAGCTAAGTGGGCCAAGGCTGAGAATGATCTGCTTGAAAAAGGGATCGAACCACAGACAATGAACTGGACAGACCGCTGCCGTACTTGGTTCTTCGGGACTAGCGGAACCTTGGACCCTGTATCAGGGAGGTGCGTTTGGACGAATGAGCTTTTGAGAATACCAGTCAAGAAGATTCAACAGTATATCGATGCAGCGCAGGAAGGGACGTTCGTTCCAGACAGAGAGAACGACGAGCTCACAATGGCCCTCGGGAATCCTGAGCACCCTGGACGGACACGAGGATGGCCAGGCTCCGTTCCGTGGAAGGCTGGTTTTCCGGACGCGGGCGGTTACAAAAGCCAGGAGAGGAGGAAAAAAGTGGAGCAGATCCAAATTCAGAAGCTGCACGAAAGGGTTCAAGTGCTAGAGGAACGAGACGGCAATCGACATGCCGAAACTGCCCCCGAAGCTACACCGCCATCTTAGCGGAGAAGCAGCATGGCTTCCACCGAGCTGCTTCAGCTAGAGCATGCGGCTCCTGCTAGCTACCCCGTGGATGCTATCACGGAGTCTCAACATTGCCACCTTATGGCGGAATGGTAGAACTTCAAAGTCAAGGCGGCTGTTGGCTCTGTTTTACCTCCTGAACCTGGCGCAACCTACCACTGCCGGCCGATTCCAGAAGGATATGCTAGGGTGATGGTGGATGAAATAACGGAGGGATTTGAGGAGCTCCAGCTTGACCACCCTACCGGTGAAGGGGAGACTCGGCTGGGTTCTGCTCTGAAGACTCCATGCCTATGGCGGAAGGAGCTCATCAAGCTTCCGAACTGGACGGCTCCGGCGAGTAAGGGCACTCCGCCTCCTCCTCCGGCGAGTGATCAGGGCACTCAGCCTCCTTCTCCGGTGCGTGGCAGCACTCCGCCTCCTTCTCCGCCTGCGCCGGCGCGCCAGAGCAGCCAGCCTCCTCCTTCTCCGCCTTGCCAGCAAGGGCGGAAGAGACCCGCCGCCGCTGCGGCTGCTCCGGCGCGTCGTAGTCCTTCTCCTCTGCCTCGTAAGCAAGGAAAGAAGACAGCCGCAGCCGCTCCGTCTGCTCTGCCGGCATCTAGCAGTACAGCTGCCAGAGGCGGGAGGCAATACAGATTCGGTCCTTCTCTGAAGACTCCAGAGAAGTTACCATACGAGAGGACCGAGGAGGAAACCAGGAAGATTGTGCGAGCCGAAGTGACAAACTTCTTTGAAGGGGTGAAAGCAAAGAAACATCCACCTCCGGAGGAGAAGGTAGATCCGGTGAAAGCAAAGCGCACTCTGGCTGCCCTGACAAAACCACCAAAGTCTCCGCCGAGAGGCAACTATGAGCGCATTCTTGCAAAGACATATCCCGAAGCGGAGCGGTCGGGAAGTACTATCAGTGATCAAAGGTTAAAAGTACGACGAGCTGGGAAAAGATTGCCCAGCTCGGCGAACAAGCGAACCAATCGTGCCCCCCGCTCAAGGTGTCAAAAGACATCGTCGCTAATGATCCGAGTATGGTGCCCGGTTATAGCAATCTTGGAGATTACCTGCCCGACGATGTACATTATGAAATCATGGAGGTGGACGAACACAAATACCATTACGGGAAGCCTCTCGTCAAAGATGAAAGATCTCTAACAACGATGATGCGAAGACTACATGATTGGTACATGAAAACCTGCAGAGAGTCTGATGGGATGAATACTTTGACGCTGAGAGTTAAACCGGAGCATGACCTTGTTGGAATTGATCTGCTGAATGTTCCGTTTGAGGATTTCTTCCAGTTTTACAATCAAAAGGCCCTCGATAAAACAACGATCACTTGCTACTGTCTGTAAGTAGTACTACTTCTGTCATTAAGTCTCTATATAGGTCAGCTCTTTCATTGCATGTATTTATAATTATCCTCACTATATTATGCAGATTGAAGATCGCCGAATTGAAGAAAAGACAAATCGGTGATATTGGGTTCATTAACACAAATGTCATAGATCCATATACGGTTGAAAAACATCCCAAAGAAGCCGAGGCCAACTTGCTGCAATCGTTGGTATTAAATCAAAACAAAGATATAATTCTCTTTCCTTACAACTTCAAGTGAGTGTTACTGTCTTGTGCATATTCGGTTTCCCTTATTAGTCCAGGTTATGGTAATGTAATTGATGACTTATGCATGCATGCGCAGCTTCCACTATATTCTCCTAGAGATTAAGCTTGAGCAGGGAGTAGTAACCGTCTTAGACTCGAGACGAAAAGATCCCCAGGACTATGCGAACATGACTCAAATGCTCGAGAAGTAAGTTAAATCGATCATTATCCACCATATCAGCAACTTTGTTCATTTCCTGATATCAAGTAATTGTTTTCTTTGTCTGGCAGGGTTTGGAGAAAATTCACCACAAAAGCTCCGGGACTGCCGAAGAAGCTGCAATTTAATCACCCGAAAGTAAGTACTATAGTAGCATGTTCCACGCATCTCCTAGTGATTCAAGCGCTAGTTTCATCAATACCATTTAGCATGCTTGCTTATCAGTTTGATTGACCTCTATTTCTTGTAAAGTGGTTGTGGCAGGAACCCGGGAATAATTACTGTGGATACTACGTTTGCGAGTCCATCCGCTACACGACCTGTGAGCGGGGCTACACTGAAGAACAATATGAAGTGCGTAAGCAATAATATTCACAATTTTATTTTATTACCATCATTTGTGTTGAGTTTCATTTATTCATATATATATATGTATTGACCCCCTTCTTCAAATTAGATGTTTCGGAAGCGGGATGAACTCCTAGCACCAGATCGTATGCGAGGAATTCAAGAGGAATTGGCGGCATTCTTCCTTGACCACGTGATCGCTGAAAACGGAGAATACTATGTGGACCCTGTGTTCCTACAATTTAATTAGGAGATTGTATTGTAAGAGATAATTATTGTATATATGTAGCCGGTAGTGTCGGATAGATATACGAGAACTTGTTGTTCGACCAATCTCTCGGAGAAGGAGAGGTGGTCGATATCACTTCTCTCTGTATGCATATGTTCATGACGATCTTCTGTTTCCTTCATTTGATTACTAGCTAGCGTGTCTACTCCTCTCCATACGTATATAGTACGTAGCGTTGACCAAGCACGGAGATAAGAGAGGACACTTCTCTCTATTAATTAGCTAGCTAACACAATATATGAAACACCTAAATTAACCCCCGAAAACCCCTAAACCACCCCCTTTCAAAAAAACAAAAACCTCAGCTCCTGCCAGCTGCTGACGCGTGGATGCCTATTGGTCCCGGTTGGTGACACCAACCGGGACAAAAGGCCCTGCCTATTGTTCCCGGTTGGTGGCACCAACCGGGACCAAAGGCCCCCCTGCCTGGGCTGGCAGCAGCGGCCACGTGGAGGACCTTCTGTCCCAGTTCGTGTAAGAACCGGGACTAAAGGGTTAGGGCTTTAGTAACGACCCTTTAGTCCCGGTTCAAAAACCGGGACAAAAGGCCCTTACCAACCAGGGTAAAAGCCCCTTTTCCTACTAGTGATATTGCTTAGTCATGTACTTTTTATGCTTAATTTCAGTGTTCCACCTTGATATGCCTATGTCAACTGCACATAGTTAGAGTAAAAAATAGATGCAACTAGTGCATTTAAATACAGTTGTCATCATTACAATGCCAGTCACTAAGAAACAAGTTACTAACCCATCTAGTCTTGCCGATAATAGCCGAGAACCACAACCACCAGCATGCAGCTCAGGCAATGGGCGGAGAACGGATGGTTGCCCACTTCACGTAAAGCGAATGGTGGATGGAAGGCGACCTCACAAGGAACCAGGGCCACGACTTGCAGTGGGCAACCGGTGGCGAATGGAGGGCTTCCTCGCCGGTTACCTCATCTATTAGGTACATTTTTTGTTTCAGTAGTAATTAGCTCACATGTTATTGCATAAGAACAGTTTCTAAAATGTCGCTTTACAAGGTTGCTGGCCTATTGTTTCACTAAATTGCCTGTGTACATGTGTTGTAGTTTCCTTTTTTTATCCATGGTTATGTAGCTCTTAATCATGAAAAATCGAGGGAGGTTGCGAAATACGCTGTCTTTTCTTTAGTGAACTCTTATGTAACAGTCTATAAAATAAGCTACTGGGTTGTAGGATCTTTGTTTCAAATGGTCAACGCATTCATTGTTGATAAGATTGCAAGCACTGGAATACAGTTCTATATAATAGCATGTGAGCTAATTATAACATTTGTACAAACTATATTGTTAACTATGTTATCATGAGAATTTATTGATCAAATCTGTGTTAATCCACATATGAGCTTTTGAACAACTTGCGCCGATTCCACTTTCCTGACAAATGTGTGCAAACTGTTTTCAGGTACTTACCCAACTGGTGCACATGGATGTGATGACTTTGCAGTGTTTATGGACCAACCAACCTGTAATCATGGATATTACGTGTGTTGTAGACCATTTGGTGTTTCAGAGCTTGCACTTTGTGAATGTAGATACAGACTTGTGTGTTCTGGACCATCTTAGTTGAAGTCTCTCATACTAGCAAATAGTCCCATCCTTTTGTAACTTATGTGTTTTGGGTGATTGTAAAGATGGCCAAAACTATGCTTTGTCAAGATTGATGTGTTTTTCTACTGGTGTTCAATGTATATGCATGATTCTGAACATATTTTCATTGCGGTGCAGTATGTGTTCATCTTGAACCTGCTTCTGGGTGAGGATAATAATTGAATATGTATTGTTTTGATTGCATATCAGCTTAGCAACAATTTATCTGTTGGCAAAGGAAATAACTGTCGGTGTAGGTAGGGTGTACGTTGATAGATCATCTGTTGGGGTAGATAGGGTGTACATGGCTAATAAAGTGTCGGCAAAGGTAGGGTGTATGTGCACACGCTATCTGTCGGCATAGGTAGGGTGTATGTTGTCTGATAAAGTGTCGGCGTAGGTAGGGTGTATGTGGACATACCATCTGTCGGCGTAGGTAGGGTATATGCCGACTGAAAAAGTGTCGGGAAGTAAACAACTGTCGGCAATACCTTTGCCCACAGCAATTCCTCCGACTCTTTCATCTTCTGTCAGCATTGGTGTTAGCTATAACTTATCTGTCGGCAAAGGTACCCTATGCCGACACATAGGTGTGTCATGTAAGCTCTATCGTGGTGTAGTGTAAGTGATACATGATCCGAGTCAACTAGGCCGTGTCCGATCATCACGTGAGACGGACTAGTCATCATTGGTGAACATCTTCATGTTGATCGTATCTACTATACGACTCATGTTCGACCTTTCGGTCTCTTGTGTTCCAAGGCCATGTCTGTACATGCTAGGCTTTTCAAGTCAATCTAAGTGTTTCGCATGTGTAAATCTGGCTTACACCCGTTGTATGCGAACGTTATGATCTATCACACCCGATCATCACGTGGTGCTTCGAAACAACGAACCTTCGCAATTGTGCACAGTTAGGGGGAACACATCTCTTGAAATTTTAGTGAGGGATCATCTTATTTATGCTACCGTCGTTCTAAGCAAATAAGATGTAAACATGATAAACATCACATGCAAATCATAAAGTGACATGATATGGCTAATATCATCTTGCACCTTTGATCTCCATCTTCGAGGTGCGGCATGATCACCTTTGTCACCTGCATGACACCATGATCTCCATCATCATGATCTCCATCATCGTGTCTTCATGAAGTTGTCTCGCCAACTATAACTTCTACTACTATGGCTAACGGTTAGCAATAAAGTAAAGTAATTACATGGCGTTTTTCATTGACACGCAGGTCATACAATAAATTAAGACAACTCCTATGGCTCCTGCCGGTTGTCATACTCATCGACATGCAAGTCGTGATTCCTATTACAAGAACATGATCAATCTCATACATCACATTTATATATATATATATATATATATATATATATATATATATATATATATATAATTCATCACATCACGTAGCATACCCTGCAAAAACAAGTTAGACGTCCTCTAATTGTTGTTGCATGTTTTACGTGGCTGCTATGGGTTTCTAGCAAGACCGTTTCTTACTATTTACCCTTTCTATGCCAATTACTATTTACCCTTCATAAGGACCCTCTTCATCGAATCCGATCCGACTAAAGTGGGAGAGACAGACACCCGCTAGCCACCTTATGCATCAAGTGCATGTCAGTCGGTGGAACCTGTCTCACGTAAGTGTACGTGTAAGGTCGGTTCGGGCCGCTTCATCCCACAATGTTGCCGAATCAAGATAAGACTAGTAACGGCAAGCAAATTGAACAAATCATCGCCCACAACTACTTTGTGTTCTACTCGTGCATAGAATCTACGCATAGACCTAGCTCATGATGCCATTGTTAGGGAACGTAGCAATAATTCAAAATTTTCCTACGTGTCACCAAGATCAATCTAGGAGATGCTAGCAACGAGAGAGGGAGTGCATCTTCATACCCTTGAAGATCGCTAAGCGGAAGCGTTACAAGAACGCGGTTGATGGAGTCGTACTCGCGGCGATTCAAATCGCGGAAGATCCAATCTAGCGCCGAACGGACGGCGCCTCCGCGTTCAAAACATGTACAGCCCGGGGACGTCTCCTCCTTCTTGATCCAGCAAGGGGAGAGGAGAAGTGGAGGGAGGACTCCGGCAGCACGAGGCGTGGTGGTGGAGCTTGTGGTATTCCTGCAGGGCTTCGCCAAGCTCTACGGAGGAGAAGGAAGAGTTGGAGGAGGGAGGGGCTGCGCCAGGGAAGGGGTGCGGCTGCCCTCTCTCTCCCTCACTATATATAGGGGGGAGGGGCGGAGGAGGCGCCCTAGGGTTCCCTAGGGGAGGGGCGGCGGCCACAGGGGAAACCCTAGATGGGTTTGGGCGCCCCCACCCCTAGGAAACTTGCCCCCCAAGCCGGGAGGGGCGGCTGCCCTAGGGGAGGCACCCCCACCTCTCCACAATACGTGAGAGGGGGTGGGAGGGGCGCACAGCCCCTTAGTGGGCTGGTGTGCCCCCTCCCCTTGGCCCATAAGGCCCCCCAACGCTTGCCGGGGCCTCCGAAACACCTTTCGGTCACGCTGGTCGTCACCCGGTACTCACAGAACAATTCTGGACTCCAATACCCTTCGTCCAATATATCGATAATCACCTCCAGACCACTCCGGAGTTCCTCGTCACGTCCGGGATCTCATCCGGGACTCCGAACAACCTTCGGTAACCACATACTATTTCCCATAACAACTCTAGCGTCACCGAACCTTAAGTGTGTAGACCCTACGGGTTCAGGAACCATGCAGACATGACCGAGACACCTCTCCGGCCAATAACCAATAGCGGGATCTGGATACCCATATTGGCTCCCACACGTTCCACGATGATCTCATCGGATGAACCACGATGTCGGGGATTCAATCAATCCCGTATAAAATTCCCTTTGTCCATCGGTATGTTACTTGCCCGAGATTTGATCATCGGTATCCCTATACCTTGTTCAATCTCGTTACCGGCAAGTCTCTTTACTCGCTCCGTAACGCATGATCTCGTGCCTAACTCATTAGTCACATTGAGCTCATTATGATGATGCATTACCGAGTGGGCCCAGAGATACCTCTCTGTCATACGGAGTGACAAATCCCAGTCTCGATTCGTGCCAACCCAACAGGCACTTTCGGAGATACCTGTAATGCACCTTTATAGCCACCCAGTTACGTTGTGACGTTTGGTACACCCAAAGCATTCCTACGGTATCCGGGAGTTGCACAATCTCATGGTCTAAGGAAATGATACTTGACATTAGAAAAGCTCTTAGCAAACGAACTACACGATCTTGTGCTATGCTTAGGATTGGGTCTTGTCCATCACATCATTCTCCTAATGGTGTGATCCCGTTATCAATGACATCCAATGTCCATGGTTAGGAAACCATAACCATCTATTGATCAACGAGCTAGTCAACTAGAGGCTTACTAGGGACATGTTGTGGTCTATGTATTCACACATGTATTACGGTTTCCAGTTAATACAATTATAGCATGAACAATAGACAATTATCATGAACAAGGAAATACAATAATAACCATTTTATTATTGCCTCTAGGGCATATTTCCAACAAATTACTCTTACTAACTAATGAAGTGGACGGAGGTCTCTGGCTACGCTTGAATAGACCAGTCTTAAGCTAACATTATTTGAAGATAAGATGTTTTAGCAGTGCCTAAATACACACTCTGTGTGGCTGCCTTCCTAGTCTTCTGGATAGTGATACCATCTTTTCTCAATATGTGAGAGATGTCTCCTACTTTACTGTACAGATTTTTTTTGCAGGGGTACTTTACTGTAGAGATTGTGTAAGAAGAATATGGGCTTGATCTAGTGATCTTTAGAAGGAATCATGTTATCATTAAACTTGCAACGTTGTTGTCTTTCCTTCTGAACTGCTTGTTTATCACAATTTTCAGTTATACTACTTGTTATCATACCATGACAATCCCAACTCAGGATTTGGTTCTGTGGAAAGAGTTGCTTGATGTTTCCAAGATATTACAATCAGATGAACTTCCAGGTGCCTAGGCCTTTGCATCTACGAGGAGTGGATCAACCAAATTAGTGGCGGAACCAGCGCCGGGCGACCCTTGGCACTTTACCGGGCTCGCTAGGCACACGCCAGTTTTTTTTTTTAGGGGTTGGCAAATGCCAGCTACGATAGACTCGTTACATCAGGAAAAATCATGAACGCATCCTGCTTTACCCGGGCAGCTGGGCTGGTGTTGGTCGGCTAATTTCTGAGGGCTTGAGCTATGCAGGCATCACTATACTAGTGCCCCACGCTCCACCTAGATAAAAAGTATCTGAAGCTACAGTTTAATTCCACCTTCATCCAACGGAAGCACTAGTATTGTTCTCAGGTTTGGTAGCTTTTTCTTTGTACAATAAGGTAGCATGATGCTGTTGAGCTTAGCAATGGTGTTGTCCAACGCTTTCTCATTGGCTGCCTTGCACTTTTGTCGTGGGAGAACCGGCCTCCTCTACAGGATCCCATTTTAGCTCTGCAAGCAGCACCTTTTATTCAAGTTTAACTATCCGAGCCGACCTGGCAGCTGTGGCACCGGTCCATCCTGGAGCATTGGCCTTGCCCTAATGGGCTTCTTTTTCCTTTAGTAATTATTGAGACAAGGCCTGATCGCCTACCGGCCTAGGAAGCAGCCTACCAAACCAGAAGTAACACGACCTTTTCTTTTAAAAAAAAGAGCAGTTCTATTCACATGTTAGTAGGTTTATTACAAAAAATCTACGGACTAGTTCAATTAGCTGTCGGTTATTCCCACCTTTTTTTCCTGAATGGTTATAGTTTTGTCTCACAGTATGTAGCTTTTTAGTAAAAGTTGTGCGTAGGAAGCAATTTTGAAAAAGAAGGACCATTATTAGTCCTCGCCTCAACCCACCTGTTCGTCTGCTCAACAGACTTATTGCAGTTTAAATTTTGAGGTTAGAGCGTGTGATCTTGGTCATTTAGGTTAGATATTAGCTCACTTTAAAATTAAATGTGTATGACCCATCTTTTATCTGTAATATATTTGTTGAGCCATTTATCTTTCTTAATGGAAGTCGTCAGATATCATGATTGACCCATCTTCCTGAGATACTGAACACAAACATGTTGCTTTTGTAAATGATGTACTTGTATACCAGATTCCTGTTTTGGGTGTAGAGAAGATATTGAGATATTGAACACAAAAATGTGGCTGCGACACTTGGTAATGCAGAGACGAAAACAGTTACATGGCTGGTGTATCATATTGCGATTTAGGAAAACATCTACAATAACAGTTATCGATTGGATAAAACAGTGACTTGTACACCCATGTATGAAAGGAGACCCGCTCCTCCCTAACCAAAGTATGAAAAAGGTGAGAGGGAGAGAAAGTTGAGCATGCACTGGTACAGAGTAGGCATGCTCTCAATCCATGCATGAAAAAGATTAGGAAGAGAGAGAGAGAGACCGTGAACCCTTCTAGTGTGCAGGTCTGCTGGACAATACAGGCTACAGTATCTGCTGTAGGTAAAGAAACATGCAATGTTTTGTATACGATTTGTGTGCAGCATTTATCTGCGCACCATGCATAGTTGCTACGGTATATATAAGGTTTTTGTAACGCTCGCATCTCTCATTCTTCTGATCATTGAAACTCAATGTGCGAACATTAGTAGCTCGCCCAAAAGACCTAATAGTTAACTTGTAACTAATTTTGTGCCTACTAGATTAAAGCTAACAGTGACAATTTTCCTGCTAAATCCGGCAATTATAATGATTTTTTTATTAAAGGCCAACGGCCACATCTTATTAAACTGACGATTACATCTATTTAAACTCGGCAACCATGTATATGTATCTAGACAGCTTATAATAACCGTTTTAACTTGATAACACCACCTGCTAAAACTTGGCAACCGAGTGTATACATTTTTGGCAACTACGCTTGCTTAAACCTGACGACCGTGTTTGGCAAATGATTGCTGCCTTGTTGGGCACTTGCATTACCACCCATATCATAGGTAGCCTTTTACATTGTACATGGTATAAAACGATGTCATAAGTTGTGTTTGCCAATTTAACTATGTCGAGTTGTCATATTTAACATACGAATTTGCCAAAAATATATTTTTGCGTGCTTGCTAGTTTAACTATGCTGAGTTGTCATATTTTACACCCGATTGCCAAAAAGATTTGTTGTGGTCGCCGGTTTTCAATATGCCGAGTTGTCATATTTTACACGCAATCGCCAAAAATAATTTTGTTCGTGCTTGCCAATTTGATTATATCAAGTTGTCATATCTATACTCAATTGTCAAACAAAAAATATGGCAATTAAGTTATATTTTATCAGGGAAGTAATATTTACTAATATGACAAGTGAAACAAATGTGGCCAGTACGCATGGAAAAAAAGTTACCAAAACATGTTGACATGAGATCTAGTTTCGAAGATCTCATCAAGACAAAATCAGCAGTGAAAATAGATCATCGATTGAATTAACGGTTTAAGAGATAAAACATTTGTAACTTCAAACATTTAGAAAGAATCTTGGTGACATCATTGCATGCATGCATGATGAAGAGAGGGGGGTTTGGCCGCAGCATGACAACGTTTTTTGAGGTAACCTGATTAGTAGGGCCGCCGCTATTTTTGCATTAGAAGAGTGATTAGTTGGGCCGCCGCACGGCAAGGTGCATGTGCGGCCCCCGCTACGTAGTGTTGTCCATTAATCTTATCAATTGTCAAAGACAATCTCGACAAACATATTAGTTCCTATATATATGGATGGAGGGAGTAAAAATTCCTCCATCGGGCCAGGAAGCATCACCGGCCAGCTGTGAAGCGTGCGTGTCAGACTGGTGCAACCCGTACCCTGAGCCTCTCTCTACTCTAGCCAGGTTAGTATTTCCTTCCCTTCGCTTGATCAGGTCTTCTTTAGAACAAGCGTTGCACGCGCAGCTCCGAGAGGTCGAAGAGATTAAGCGCTCCCGAGGCCGGTGGCAGAGGAAGACCGGCGTGCGCGATGTTGCCTTCACGAAGGTCGACAAGCTACCAGCGCGCGCGGCTTTGCCGTGGCCAAGGTCGCGGACGAGGGGAAGAACGCCGTCGCGGTGGAGGACGGGTGCTGCCACGGCATAGAGCTAGGTGGGGGAGAGAGGACGGAAGGGAGAGCGAGCTCCGGTGAAGGTGGCGAAGGAGGCGGTGGAGGTGAAACAGAGGTCTAGCGCCCCAGCCCTGGCGTCCGCGGTGCACGGCCGGAAGTGTGGAGACATGCCAAAGAAGAGGGGAAACGGAGGTAGCGCTCAAGGACGTCCATTCCATTCCATGGCGGCAAGAGTGAGGAGACGGAGAGGAATTGCTTGGAGTCTGCCGGTTGAACTTGCTCGTGCTCACCGCGTCCGTGCACTCTGCTGTATGCATGGCAGACAGAGGTTCAGACTTTGGAGCCAATGGAGCACATCTGCAGACAGAGCTTCAGACTGCGTATAGAAAATCTGTATACAAAAATATGCCGATCAGTACAGTTTAATTGTGATACACGTTCATTTGATTTTAGCAAGTCTGGCTTTTTATAGCATTTCGCTGCGGGCTCATCGAAACCACGATGTGAATTTAACATGCATTTCGTTATTCACAGATGGGCGCTGGACTTTCAACGGAGATCCGACGTATAATCGAAGTACCTCGAGCTGAGCGTGAGGAAGATCTTAAACAAGTGTTGGAAGAAGAAGGTACATGCTAGTTTACCTGCTGTCTGAACTTTGTTACAGAACAAAATAACTGTATCTATGCATGGTTTCCGATTATCGAGCAGATGGAGGCCAATCTGCAGCTCCACTCTGTCCTCTTACTTACATGAACGAGTCGAACTTTACTCGCGACCCAGCGCCAGCCACCATGCTGCCAGCGAGGGAGGGCCCCCCCGACGATAGGCGTGATAGGTATGATATGAATTGTGAATGATCCAGTAGCAATGCGGCATTACACCACTGGTCATTTGACTGAACTAGTTTCCCATGCAAAAAAAGTGGACGCAACTTGCTCAATGCACATGTTGTGTGATTGACTCAGGGCACATACCGGAGCTTGAATGGTGGTGCAAGCGCGCGAGAGGAGGTCCTCGCAAGAGGAGAACATATTCTCAGGTTGAAATTCAACAAATTACGCACACGTGTATTTAGTGCTTTCTATATGGTGTGCACTCTTTTGAGATTCAGAATTTCCATCTGTTACTAATCCGTCAAGGCGAAACAACCAAAGAATTATTTGGTGTTGGTTGTTTTAACAGGATATGTCTTGCCTCCGGTATGCACCTTCTGCAAGTAAAGGCCCAAATGGTGGACACAGAACCAACCACAAGCATTGGACAAAGGAAGAGGTTACTGCACTGGTTGATGGTCTTGAGAAATATCGGGGTCGACGATGGTCTAAGATAAAGAAGTATTATTTTCCAAAGTCAATTTGAAATGCGATGAATCTTAAGGTTTATGTTTGATGCATTAGTCTCATGTTGATGTTACCTTGTCTCGCCGGTATCAAATTATTTGCCCTAGGTCCGCTACTGATACAATCTATCATTTTGTTTATTTATTTAGGATAAGTGGGAAAATTTGCGGGAATCATACATGGTAAGACCTGCCTGTGAAAAAAAGTGCAATTTCATAAGCTCTTGAACTAATTGTGGAGGACCACTTATATTCTTTTCTTACATTTCTTATAAATTGCAGGGAAATCCAGAAAGAAGATGTTATCTGGTTCTTCCTAAGGAACTGATCAAACGAATCAAGAGGCTAGCCATCAACATCCCGTAACCGGAATGAGGATGCGCTGATGATGGTATACAATAGCCATTATTTAGGACTTTTGTTGTACAGAGTGGACAATAGCTAGCTAGGCTGAGACTTACTACTGAAGTAGAGGGAGGTCTCCTGCTCCACTTTAATAGCCTAATGTTGAGCAAACCTTATTTTAAGAAGACATTATGTTGTAGCAGTGCCTGAAAACTTGATGTGTGGCTACCTTCAACAACTGAAGATGTGAGAGTTGTTCCCTATTTCACTGTACAGATCGTAGAGGAGCCCGCCATCCAAGCCAACCCTACTTGGGTTGCTTTCACCAACATGAGCTCCCCTATCCATCAAATATTGTTATATTGTAACCCTGTCCGGGTCACAACTAATTAATACAGATACTTCAGCTGATCTGGGCCAACTGCCAAATCCGTGGATTTGCCTGATCCAAATTTCATTTTATATATTTTAAAAAATTAGTAGTCATGCAAAATTTTAAAAACGACCCGTAGCCCGAAAAATATTTATCAAGACATGATCAAGGGAGATAGCGACTTGTCGGGTAGTGCTTCAACCAACTCAGAACCACCGGACATGGCTCCTACGGATCCAAGATCGATTCCTTGTGGTTATTTCACCAATATGTCTATTTTATTTTTCTAATTAAAAAAAATCTGAACATCCAGCAACACTGACATGTTCTACAAGCCATTTTGATTAATTGGCTACCAGTACGATTCTAGTGTGCTTGCAAGAAGAAAGAAAAACATCAAGCAATCCATCGTACGTGCACATGCGTTGTGGACAGAAGTACTAATCCAAAAAGACTACTCCTCTTCTCTACTAGTAGTCCACGAACAGAACCAACCCCCTCACCTCTCTCACTCTCTCCCCAAGAACAAAGCACGGCCGCCGCTGGGCATCTCCGGCGACACGGCGGAAACCTACAGATTCCCCTCGACTCCCTCTACCCTTTCCCCCTATTTATTTGACCCGCCGCCGCCAAAATCATCGCCACCATCAAATCCTTGCGCCGCGTGATTCGGGTCCGGTGGGCTCGCCACCGGTCGCCTCGGCGATGGCGTCTCCCTGCCTACATCCTACCCCAGCGCAGCTACACGCACTAGGTGTGCAGCCACGGCCGTCGGGCAGTGCGGCTTTACCGGCGCGGCTCCGGCGTGGCCGCTGCTACCGGTGTGGACCGGCCACACCCTGCTGCTACTACCGGTAAGTGTTAGACAAACTAACTTCTCTCTACAGTGCTCTAAATCTCAAGGAAAGTGCTTGGAGGCTCGCTAGAGCGATGTGGACAAGGGGTGCAGATTTATCCATTTTGTTCATGCTAGTCTACTGTATTCCTCCACACTGCCATGTTTCTTGTGTTGCACTCAAATCAAGAATTAACCATGGATTACTCTATGGTGTGGACTTGGTCCGCAGAGTTATTCCATATTGTTTATTCAATTTTTATATCTACTACACTATCCCCGCACTACTATGATTCTTTCAATTATGCTCATAACTAGGAATTAACCAGTGAATCCCTTTTTTTTTTGCGGGGTAACCAGTGAATCCCCCTACTGTTAAAAACTTGATTAAAAATCTATGAGTGACAAGTTAATTGCTTGTGATGGTTAGGTGCTGCCACAAATTAAATCTAAATGTTGCTTCTACTGTGTGTGCGCGCCCACTCATCTCTGAACCCCACCACAGTCAAGTGAAAAATTGACATTGATCACTCAAATCATACTTAGAAAGGGGACCAGGAAAGGGAAATAACAGGAATTTACTTGTACAAGATTTGCACAAAATATGTTTATTATTATTGTTTTCAGAATGAGGTATGTGCAAATGAGGCATGAGCAAACATTAGCCAAACAATGTTCAATATAACTAGGCAGGGATCATTAGGATGAGTAGCATTCACAGGAAGCTCGAGCTATTAGCTGTACATGCAAATCTTAGCAAGTTGGTATTTCAGCATGACATGTCTATTATATATACACAGATCTAGTACAAGACAGAGATGTACATTCATAGAAGTTTTTTCTAAAGGGACACTCATAGAAGTTTTACATCTATACATGCACTGCAACGTATCAATTTGCCTTCATCTAATATATGTGTTTTCTTTCACTAACTATCCTTTTCTGTTTTTTTACAGCAGGGTACTAGTGTCCAGGTGATTCGTTGCATATCCTAATGTAAGCAGGTGAAGGTACATTAAGCATCAAGCAAACAGAGCTGCAAAAATAAGTTACTTGAATACTACCTAATGGCAACTCAGCATGCAACGAAAGAAGAACAATGGAGATGTGAAAAGTTGATGGGAGAAAGGTGGGCTGCTCCAGGGAATGATGTGCGTGTGTGTGTGTGGTGTGAAATGCAGAGTGAAGGGATGGCCTCCTATCTATAGCTGGGTACATAGCTAGGTCGGTTTGGGAGGAGGAGGAGGTGGCCGGCATGCATGGCTCTATGCGCATGCAAGTCTCCACTTGTATTCTTGCAAGCTGTATTATGGACAAGTGTACAATGATTGGTTGTTTATTAGTTGGCATTTTCTTCATGTGTAAGTATATATGGCACAATGGTTGTTTGTAAAATTGAATTTTACATTGGGGCTTAGAAAAGAAAATGTTGTATAAAAAAGTAAACATCAAAGTTTTGTTGTGATCCAAATTAAGATCAGTTACTTGAGTGTTGTTCATGGTGATTCTAATATTTATGTACCAATATGGATGTATCCCACCGTCGTTGGAAAGATCGTTATATTTGTTCGAGGGTTTTTACATCGCTTCTTCTGTGTGTAAGAAATGAGACAACGGTTCTTCTGTGTGTAAGAAATGAGACAACGGTTCAACTGTAAATTTGCAAAGTTAAGGAGATTTGGAGAAGAAATGTTCACTAGTAGAAAAAGGGCCTAATGTGAAGCTCATTAGTCCCGGTTTGTAACTGAACCGGCACTAATGTGACCATTCGTGCCGGTTCCAACGGCTAGGCGGGCGGCACTCATTAGTACCGGTTCGTGACGAACCTTTAGTACCGGTTCGTGCCACGAACCGGTACTAAAGAGGTGGTGGCCTTTAGTACGGGTTGGTGGCTCCAACCGGTACTAAAGACCCCCCCTAGTACGGGTTCGTGCCACCAACCGGTACTAAAGGGGTGCGCTGCCACCCACAGTGCACAATGTTTAGTCCCACCTCGCTAGTTGAGAGGAGCTCGCACTAGTTTATAAGCCCCGCCGCGGCTACCGTGTCGAGCTCCTCTCTAAGCAGGCCTTTGTGGGCCTATTGCAAGTCTTCTGCCCTGTGGGGCCTATTGGGTCGTACGGGCCTGCATCCTGACCGAACTAGAGGTTGGGTTTCTAGTCGTATGCAGGCCGTGCCGGCCAGTAGGTGGGCTGTTTTTGATTTATTTCAAAAAAATTCAAAAAAAATCCTTTAGTCGGTCTCCCAGACCACGGCGCGCCTCGTGCCACGTGGTGGCCCTTTAGTGGCGGTTCGTGTTGAACCGGTACTAAAAGGGGGAGGGGGGGCTTTAGTCCCCACACTTTAGTGGCGGTTGCACAACCGGCACTAAAGGGCCTTACGAACCGATGCTAAAGTCTGGTTCTGCACTAGTGGTTGTATATAACTAAATACTAAATTTTTAGTTGCAATAAAATTTTAAGATTAGTGTTGTGGTTAATAGTAATTATTTGACTAATTATGCCTTGTGACGTCGGTGTAACCTAACGTCGTAAAAATTGTCGTTATCTAATTTTGAGGGTTTTTACACGAGTGCCTCCTCTCCTTGGTGCTCGGCGTGGCAACATATTTTCTCCAGCCCTTACACCTAACGTCATCAAAAATGTTGTTATCTAATTTTGAGGTTTTTTACACGAGTGCTTGGTGCCCGCCGTGGTAACATATTTTCTCCAGCCCTCACAGCCTTCTTTTTCATTCATCTGATCCTCAACTTAAATAGTATGTGCAAATGACTCCACACCCAGCCACTAGTGCGTCTGGTTCCTCCGTGAAATCGGTTATAGCCTCGCTAGGTAAGGACTAGCATTTGGTACCGCTAAAAAAACCTGGCTTTTTAGGGGCCAGCTAGCCTTGCTAGGCCAGGAAAATCTCGCCCGCCGCGGAGAGCCAAATCGGGTCGCTCTCAACGGCAAGCGCGCATGCACAAAAAAAAGGTCCACGCTTGACCCGCATGTACACGCACGTAACTGCCAGCAAAAATGATGCATCCAAATGCGTAGCGTACGGCAAGGCTGGCAAAGCTGAGCTAGACTAGCTGGGCTAGCTTAAGGCTGTGTTCGGCAATACCCCGCTCCTTTGCTAGGGAGCGGAGCGGACGGGGTACTCATTTGGCAGCTCGCCAAAATTCCACTGGATGCTCCGCAGCGGAGTTACGGAACGGAGAGATTCCGAACGGCCTCTAAGTATAGCCCACCCAGCAATGCAACCAAGCGTTCCCAAGTCACGCACGCGCTAGCCACCAACTCTCTCGGCAACTAATCCACGTAGGCATCCACTACCAGACTCATGTACCCAGTCATCACGTCTCCACGCACTAACCAACTAACAACATGCATGCAGCAACTAATTCCTATTTGCATGCACTCACACGACCACACACCTAGCTAGCATATCGCATGCATCGCATGCGGCCACTCCTTCATCCACGAAGCTAGCTAGTCAATGACCCGGCAAATCTCTCGACCACTAACATGATACACACGCATGCACACGTGCACACATGTCAAGATTAATTCCAACATTCCTCACTACATGCTTTTCTTTGTTTCTCTCTCGGTTATCGGTTTTCAGAGGTTGCTTGGATTAAGGATTGGAGGCCGTTGGTCGGTTGTTAGGGATTATAGTTGTTGTCCCATACCTTGGCAGGAGGAACAGAGGGGCTGGGGATTTGTGGAGTAGGTCCTCTGGTAGTCCATCCAGGAACGACCACACCTGTGTAGAAATATCTAACGTATTATGCAAGGTATAGTATATGGACCCCCCCCCCCCCCCCCCCCTAGTGAGCAGTAAACCATGAGTAAGAATAAATTGCAGCAAAGCGCTACTCAAAAATTGAACCATTACAGAGGAAGAAACGCGGTTTTAAGAGAGAACATGTCTAGTTTGAAGGCCAAGTGGCCGACGCTTCATCCGCTGGCGTTGAATTTTTTTTGTACACTCCAGAAAAACCATTACATGATCTATGTAAAAACATGGCATCTTTTGGAGTCCGTTTGCTATATTTAAACCATTAAGTGTGTTTCTAGACATTTAACGAATATAATTCAAAATTGAACTGTAAGTACTTGAAAACTTTATAAAAAATCGATTGGAAAATCATATTTGTGTTCTTGAGTCTATGTTAGGCCTTATGCAAGAAAAGGAAAGTATTTACAAACGCGAGGGGGCCAAGACTCGGCCTTGAACTTGGAGTTTTTTCATTTTTTTTTAATTTTGAAAAATGCTAATAAACTCGGAAAAAGTTGAAACTTGGCAAGTAGGAAGAAATCTAACCAATGTTTGTTGGCAAAAAAAATCAGAACTTTTCATGATTTATTTCTCTGTTTTTACTATTTTCGAATGAGCATAGAAAACACACAATTTGCCTGCTGCATACTTCATCCTTATTGCTTGGAAAGAAACGACCCAGATCAGTGATATGGCAGGCATCCCACATTAAACCCATTAACAGTCGCACAATGTGCGCCCTCTCGCTGCATCCACGTCGGATAAGAAACGACAAAACGAACGCGGCCGGATCGGTCAAGTCGCTAGGATTGGCCTAACCTAACCCGGGTGCCGCTCACGACTCCACGAGGCCATGACGCCTTCCCTCTTTGCCGCCGCCTCCTCCTCTCCTCTTCCCTCTTTCTCCCACGCTACCTCTCGCCCGCCGCCGCCTTCCCCATCCCAGATTCTTCTCCTCCGCCGTGCCATGGTGCTCCCCTATGATCGATGCGCCATCGGGTTCCGCTGTTCTCTAAACTTCGTTTGGGTGCCGGGGTGGTGGTCTTAGGAGGAGGAGAGGAGGAAGAAGAGGAGGAGCAGGAGAGCCCCGCAGGTGCAGGGGAGGCCGTTCGTGGTGGAGAGGGCATTGACGACGGCCGTCCCAGTGGCGCTGCTGAAGGTGGGCGAGGCGCTGCGCGCGCCCCGGCGGCTGTTCACGGAGGATGCGTGGCGGCGTACGCCGGGGTGAGCGGCGACCGCACCCCCGTCCACCTGGACAACGCCTTCGCGCGCGGGACGGGCGGGTTCCAGCGCGGCCGCGTGGTGCACGGCATGCTCGTCGCCTCCTTCTTCCCCGCCCTCATCGCCTCCCACGTCGTACGCTCCTTTCCTTCCCCTCTCTGCCATTCCGCCGAACGGCTGGCGGGCATGGCGCCCGGTCGATGGGATCCCGCCCTGATCTGACGGCTGCTTCTCGTCTTCATGCAGCCTGGAGCCGTGTACGTGAGCCAGTCTCTCAAGTTCACGGCGCCGGTGCACGTCGGAGACGAGGTGGTCGCGCAGGTGCAGGCGCTCCACATCAAGGCCACCGGCGCAAGGCACGTGTACTACTACCACTACTACGTAGCGCCATTTTTGTATCTCCTCTTCTTTCTAGCATTGCGCCTGCTGAGAACTAATAGTAATGCTATATCTGTTGGGCAGCGTCAAGTTCGCCACCAAGTGCTTCACGGACGATGAGGAGACTCTCGCCATTGACGGCGAGGCCATGACTTTTCTGCCCACGCTGCAGCTCAGCGCAGAGGCAATCGAGTGACAAGTATGTTGATTAGAACCATTTCGAATGGGACGACTTTTATTTCATGATGAACCATTTCACCTTCGCATAAACTTCGGGGCCGGGGAACATGAGATTGCAGCTTTGTCGGTAATATTTCGTTGCAGTCTTCCTGTTATGATTGATAGCATGAGCAAAGAGTAGTAGATCACTTCAGTTTTCTGAACATTCAATGGGCTGGGTGTACATGCCGACTGTGATAGGAACTGAAGAATTTCAACAGGTTAACTTGAATCACTAGGCATATTCAGTACTAGATCACTTCAGTCTGCTCAGTACTACTTCTTGCTGCTGCTCCATACTATTTCTGCCGTTGCTCTATTGTGGAGAGAGGAAGAAAGGAAATAACTCGGTCTGCTTAGTTCACAAAATAACAAATCTGAATCTTTTACATTTAAACTGAAATCTTTTAGGAACTCAAGAATTTCAACAGAATAACTTGAACCACCACTACAGGAATCAGCTTCTTTGCCGTCCACCATGGCGGACGGCAAAGGCATAGATCACGGACGGCAAAAATCACAAACTTTTCGGATGAACACGTGCCAGCAAAGGCCTTCTTTGTCGTCCGCTTATTAGAAACGGACGGCAAAGGATTACGCCGTCCATCATCCTTGGCCAGCAGACGGCAAAGACATCGGACGGCAGTGCGATGGCGTGACAGCCGTTAGGGGGTTAACGGCGCTCTTTGTCGTCTGCCAGCGGCCGGCAAAGAGTCAAAGCCCTTTGCCGTCCGCTGACAGACGACAAAGAGCCCAGCTAGGCAGCACTGGAACCTGCCATGTGGCCCGCTATGCCGTCCGCCAGTGCACGGCAACGTGATTTGAATCTTTGCCGTCCGCTGGCAGACGGCAAAGTGACCAAATAGGCAGCCAGTGTTCCTAGGTTTTACAGGTAGCTGCCACGTGTCCACTTTGCCGTCTGCTAGCAGACGGCGAAGCTCTTTGCCGTCTGCTAGCGGACGGCAAAGATGCTACATATCCCCTGTTTTTATTTGAATTCATTTAATTTCACAGGAATTCACACACAGATATACATATTATTTTTTCACATGCACATCAGACATATGATGTATCCAACACATAGCTCCGTCCATGAAAACATACATACATAATAAGAAACAGAGTTCCATCCATACATATTACAGTAACATCACAATGTTCATCCAACACATTGTTCCATGCATCCATATAACAAGTTTCACATTTTTCATCGATACAAACGAAAAAAAGAAAAGGGAAACAAGAACTCCATCCATGCAAACTTCCATATAGTGAATTAAATCTGCAAAATGGGAAACAAGAAAGTTAGAAGAAGAAGACTAGAATCAGAAGAAGAAGAAGAAAATGAAGAAGAAGAAGAAGTAAGCATACTTAGGTAAAATGGAGCTAACCTACCTAATTGTGCCATTTTTGAGTGAACTAAGCATATTATGCCATTTTTGATATAACTTAGAGCTAACTTCATTTTGGAGAAGAAGAAGAAAACTAGAAGAAGAAGATCTTCTTCTTCTTCTTCTTTTCTTCCTATTCCTTTTTTTCTTCCTCTTCCTTGATTTTCTTCATCTTATTATGTCATTTGTGGACTAAATAGGCTAAATTATGTCATAAATGGACTAAATAGGCTTAATAAGAAGAAAAATGCCATTTTTGAGCTTACCTAGCTAATTATGCCATTTTTGAACTAACTAAGCATATTATGAGATATAACTTAATTAGAGCTAACTTCATTTTGGAGAAGAAGAACTTCTTCTTCTTCTTCTACTTCTTCTTTTCTTCCTATTCCTTCTTTCCTTCCTCTTCCTTGATTTTCTTCATCTTATTATGTCATTCGTGGACTAAATAGGCTAAATTATGTCATAAATGGACTAAACACGCTAAATAAGAAGAAAAATACCGTTATCACGGAGGTGTAGGAATGGTCGGGGCTTCGCCAGTGCCAGACGGATGTGAAGGGCCGGTCGGGGTTCCAGCATTGGCAGAAGGAGTGGTTGATGCTTGTCGGGAGCCGTGCTGCACCAAAGATCATTTCCAGTAATGTCTCGTTAGCAAGTTCGCAAACTGAAATGTGAATAGTAGTAAGCAACGACCATTCAAATCAAACTCACCGTGGTCGCCGGAGCAGTCTGGGGCATCGGCGGAGGGGCCTGACCGTTTTTCTCGCACATGGTCTACACATTTGGTTCTCACGAGTCAGTCATATTAGATAGTAATGCAAACATTACGTGCATGATTGGGCTAATATGCACGAGAAACGTACCACGATGAGCTTGTATAGGGCCCGGTTAGCGCTGTCGTTCCGGTTCCTCTCCTCCTCCAACAGCTTAGCGGTCCTCTCCTCCATCTCCCTCTCCCTCTCCGCCGCCTCCCTTTGTGCCTCCCTTTTTGCCTCCTCCACAAGCTCCTTCGTCTTCAATCTCTCTTTCTCAACAATAGCCTGCAACACACCACTCCTCGTTAGCATTGTAATCATCAACGGACGCACACACAATGTAATGGAGGAAAGGTGAGAGAGTCCTTATAACTAACCACCATGGCGATCTCCGCGGGCCGTGCACGAGGCATTATCTCAGGATCAGAGCTACTTAGGCGCTTCTTGATCTGCGGGAGAGTCTTAGGACAACGTATCAGTCCATCACCAATGGCTAGAGAGCCATGGGACCTCCCGCCACCAGATATCATCACCAGCTCTGTATCAAAAGGATCCTCGCTCGGGTTAAAGTCCTCCCCTTTCCTCGCCTTCCCCTCGGATCTGTACTTCACAAGCTTGTGGTGGGAGGTCTTGTTGGTGAAGCTCTGTGGATTATCTAGGTCAGACTCCGTGAATGGCTTGGCCTTCTTGTATGGGGCCATATGGGCCATGCCATAGAGGTCGAACAGACCTGGCACAGGGTTCTTGTGGTGGTGCTCCTGAGAGAGAGGAACAAAATATTAGTTAAGGGCTCAAGCTAGCATGAAGAATGATATTGCTATGTAAATAGGTCATTTTGGAGCTAAGAAAGGTTATTATGTCATTTTCGAGGAAAATAAACTAAGTTTAGGTCATTTTTTAGGTAACCAAGATTATTATGCCATTTTTGACCAAAGTATGCTAATTATGTCATTATTGAGCTATCCAAGGTTATTATGTCATTTTAGAGCTAACTATAGCATATTTAGGCATTCTATAGAGCTATCTAAGGTTATTATGTCATTTTAGAGCTAATTATGTCATGAATGAACTAGCTAAGATTAGTTTAGGTCGGTATTGAGCTATCGATGGTAGTTATGCCATTTTTAACTGACTAAAGCATATTAAGTCATTTTATAGAGATATCTAAGGTTATTATGTCATTTTAGAGCTAAATATGTCATAAATGAACTATCTAGCATGAAGAATGAATTGCATGAATCATGTAGCAAACCACATACCCAGTTATCCCCCTACTCAAACAGGTTGGAGCTCCCTTGATGGTGTGGCACACCTTCCATTTGGTCGCGCTTATCCTTGGCCCTTTGGTGTTCGACTTTCCATTGGGCAGAGCACCACGCATCCACCAATGCCTCCCAACAGTCCATCTTATCCACACACCATCTCGGGGGCACCTAAGTGAGTCAAGAGAAATTTCAACGCTACGCCTACGAATCAAATCAAGAAAACTAAGTTCAAGGCCTTAAGAATAGGTAATTACCTGCATGTACTTCTCCTTACTCAGAAACTTGTCGCGACACTTCTGCTTGCCCCTCCTAATACCCTTCGAGGCGTAGTAGTCTCGAACGGCCTGCACCCGAGCCTCGTGCCTTAAGTTTTGAAGTAGGCGCTTGCACTCGTTTTCGACAACCATACACACTGCCTCCTACTCCCCCTCTGAAACCCTGTAGAAGGTCTGCAATCAAACAAGACAACACTGATTAGTACAATCACTAGGTAGTGTTGATTTTTAATTTTGTAAAGGAGAAATTACCCAAAACCGACGGAACACAATATCGGCCACCGTCTCGCACAAGACACCGTCGACCCTCTCCTCCGGCGGGGCCGGGGAAACCGAGTACAGCTCCCAGGTCAGTGCTAGCTGTGGAACCTGACCCTCACCGGGCAACGTGACCCACCCAGGGAAGTGCTGCCGGCAAAGCACACCAAGGACCTGGTTGGGCATACGGGAACCACGGGGGCGTACCCAGCCCCTGCAGTATGACAAGGCCAACGCATTAGATATTAATTTGAAGGAACATGAAGGCAAAAGGTTAAAAAATAGTAAATGCACTTACTTCAACCCTTTAGGCGCAATCAACCACCTCTGGTCGGGGGTTGTCGGCATGGGCGGGAGCTTTGTACAGCCACGCTTGTAGACCTTCTTGCCCTTCTCAACCAGCTCGTCGTCGTTGTAGCTATCTTCTGAAAAGGTGTCCTCGCTACCATCCTCCGAGCCACTAGCCTCCGGAGTCTCGTGGGAAGAAGACTCCGGGGCCTGGGACTAAGATCCCGTGACCGAAGTCTTCTGGGACGAAGACCCCGTGACCGGAGTCTTCTGGGACGAAGACTCTAGGACCGGACTCACGTGGGGCGAAGGGTCGGCGACCCGAGTCTGGTGGGGTGAAGGATCAGCGACCGGAGGCTCATGGACCGGAGTCCGAGGGTCCACGTAAGACGGAGCACTCCTGTGGTCGGGTGAATCAGCTGAGGGTGGCGGCGAGGAAGGCGTAGTAGCCTTCCTACCTCTCCCACTGCCACGTCCACCTCTACCATCCTTCTTCATCCTCCCCCGACCTCTCCTAGCCGTAGAAGAAGCGCCCGCCGCAGCTGTCTGCATACCGTCCTGCACCGCTCTCCGGAGGGGCTGCGCTGCAATAATGCAACCACCCCTCCCAGTAGCGCTCGCAGGAGGCTCGGGGCACTCTGGACCCTTGCCCACCATTCTGTCAACACCTGCAATGACAAAAAGAAAACGAAATTAGTACAACATAAAAAAATTGGATACCTCACATGAACATAATAATATGTATATAATTTAAGTGTATCATAATCATGAACATAATAAAAATACACCTGATCAACACAAACTGACACCCGCCAGCCACTTCTATGCAAAGCACGTCGGAAGAACCAGTCTCGCGTAAGCGTACGCGTAATGTCGATCCGGGCCGCTTCATCCAACAATACCGCCGAACCAAAGTATGACATGCTGGTAAGCAGTATGACTTGTATCGCCCACAACTCACTTGTGTTCTACTCGTGCATATAACATCAACGCATAAAACCAGGCTTGGATGCCACTGTTGGGGAACGTAGTAATTTCAAAAAAATTCCTACACACACGCAAGATCATGGTGATGCATAGCAACGAGAGGGGAGAGTATTTTCTATGTACCCTCGTAGACCGAAAGCGGAAGCGTTAGCACAACGCGGTTGATGTAGTCGTACGTCTTCACGATCCGACCGATCCAAGTACCGAACGTACGACACCTCCGAGTTCAGCACACGTTCAGCTCGATGACGTCCCTCGAACTCTGATCCAGCCGAGCTTTGAGGGAGAGTTTCGTCAGCACGACGGCGTGGTGACGATGATGATGTTCTACCGACGCAGGGCTTCGCCTAAGCTCCGCTATGATATTATCAAGGTGTAATATGGTGGAGGGGGGCACCGCACACGGCTAAGAGATCAAGAGATCAATTGTTGTGTCTATGGGGTGCCCCCCTGCCCCCGTATATAAAGGATCAAAGGGGGAGGTGCGGCCAGCCTTGGGGAGCGCCAGGAGGAGTCCTACTCCCACCGGGAGTAGGACTCCCCCCTTTTCCTAGTTGGATTAGGACTTGGGAGGGGGGAAAGAGAAGAGGGAGAAGAAGGAAGGGGAGCGCCGCCCCCTTCTCCTTGTCCTATTCGGACTGGGGGGAGGGGCGCGCGGCCCAGCCCTAGCCGCCTCTCCTCTCTTCCAACTAGGCCCACTAAGGCCCATTATGTTGCCGGGGGGTTCCAGTAACCTCCCGGTACTCCGGTAAAATCCCGATTTCACCCGGAACACTTTTGATATCCAAACATAGGCTTCCAATATATCAATCTTTATGTCTCGACCATTTCGAGACTCCTCGTCATGTCCGTTATCACATCCGGGACTCCGAACAACCTTTGATACATCAAAACATATAAACTCATAATATAACTGTCATCGAAACGTTAAGCGTGCGGACCCTACGGGTTCGAGAACTATGTAGACATGACCGAGACACGTCTCCGGTCAATAACCAATAGCGGAACCTGGATGCTCATATTGGCTCCCACATATTCTACGAAGATCTTTATCGGTCAGACCACATAACAACATACGTTGTTCCCTTTGTCATCAGTATGTTACTCGCCCGAGATTCGATCGTCGGTATCTCAATAACTAGTTCAATCTCGTTACCGGCAAGTCACTTTACTCGTTCCGTAATACATCATCCCGCAACTAACTCATTAGTTACAATGCTTGCAAGGCTTATAGTGATGTGCATTACTGAGTGGGCCCAGAGATACCTCTCCGACAATCGGAGTGACAAATCCTAATCTCGAAATACGCCAACCCAACAAGTACCTTTGGAAGCACCTGTAGAGGACCTTTATAATCACCCAGTTACGTTGTGACGTTTGGTAGCACACAAAGTGTTCCTCCGGTAAACGGGAGTTGCATAATCTCATAGTCATAGGAACATGGATAAGTCATGAAGAAAGCAATAGCAACATACTAAACGATCGAGTTCTAAGCTAACGGAATGGGTCAAGTTAATCACATCATTCTCCTAATGATGTGATCCCGTTAATCAAATGACAACTCATGTCTATGGCTAGGAAACATAACCATCTTTGATCAACGAGCTAGTCAAGTAGAGGCATACTAGTGACACTTTGTTTGTCTATGTATTCACACATGTATCAAGTTTCCGGTTAATACAATTCTAGCATGAATAATAAAAATTTATCATGATATAAGGAAATAAATAATAACTTTATTATTGCCTCTAGGGCATATTTCCTTCAGGTGCTGGCCGGGCGGAGGGGGCGCTGGGCGGTGGTGGCGATGAGGCCGCAGGGCTCCGGGGCGGCGGGGTGGTGCTGCGGCAGGGTGGTGCGGCGACAGCGTGGGGGGCGGCGGCGGGGCGGCGCTGGCCGGGCGGATGGGGGCGCCGGGCGGTGGTGGCAACGGGGCCGCAGGGCTCCGGGGCGGCGGGGTGTTGCTGCGGCGGGGTGGGGTGGCGGCAGTGTCCGGGCGGTTGCGGTGTTGGATGGCGGCGTTGCGGGCGCGGGCGCGGTTGAGTTGGGGGCGCGGGCGTGGTTGAGTTGGGAGAGAGGGGAGAGAGAGGGGGGTGGGACCGGAGAGAAAGAGAGCAAGAATAGGAGGGGGGAGACGGCCGTTAGCTAGGTCATTTCTTTGCCGTCCGCCAGCGGACGGCAAAGGTCCAGAAGGCAGACGGCAAAGAAGCTGACCTAGCCACGCCGTGCCCTGTGGGGCCCACCTGGCCCTTTGCCATCTGCCTTCTAGCTCTTTGCCGTCAGCTGGCTGACGGTAAAGAAACAGCGGACGACAAATAGACTTTTTGCCATCTGCACATTCTTTGTCGTCCGCTATGTGGAAGCGGACGGCAAAGAGGTGGCAGACGGCAAATTACCAGATTCCAGTAGTGCACTAGGCTGCAACCCGAGAAGATGTGTTCTCTCTTTCCCTCCAAAACTGAGCAACAGCACACTTCAGATGTCTAGTGAACAATTTTACGAAAAGTCAACATGTTTAGAAATCACATACCTACCACTTCAAGGAGAAAAAACTATAGAATTGATGGCCGCCTTTAGAACTGTTCTGGCTCAGGAACAGTAGGCATTGTTGGCACCCTGATAACATTATGCTCCATCTCGCATACAGGGTTAGTAATTTTAGCAAATACTTTTTGTCAGGGGTTGGGTGCGACATATGCCAATGGATGGCTTATCATGGTGGGAGCGAGTAGAACGTCGCCGGTGCCTGGAAGCGGGATGAGGCATAGACACAAACGCCGGCGCACTTTACCCAGGTTCGGGGCTCTCCTAGGAGATAACACCCCTAGTCCTGCTCTGCGGGGTTTCCGCATGATCACTAAGGCACTAGTGAGTACAATGGTGCTCCTCGAGCTATATGCTAGAGGTAGGAGAAGGTCGGGCTTGCTCTCCTCTCCCGTAGGCGTGAATCTAATTCTAACGGGTTGGAACCTTTTGCATGGGTGCCCTGGAGGGTTTATATAGGCCTACCCCCCAGGGGTACAACGGTAATCTGGCCGGGCGTAGGACCCGGCAGTCAGTCTCTCTGGTCGTCGGCTTCCCCGCCGGCTGCTGGGGCCCGTCGCCTGGTGGGTCCCGCGGTCTAGTCTGGTACGGAGCCGACAGGCCGCTCCCGCTGCTCGCGGGTCTTGCCGGCTGCTGATTACTGTAGCCGTGATGCTAATGGCGCTTGCTTGGTCAGGGGAGCGTGGCTACAGTCCCGCCGCCTGGCAGGAGATCACTGTAGCCACTCCGGGTCTTATCTGGTTAATGGCGCACGGGCCCCGAGGAAGGAACGTGCCGCCTGCTAGGAGCCGGCCTCCCTCGGGTCCGACTGGTGAGGCTTCTCCTGTCTTCCGGGCTCCCGCTGCCTGGTAGGGCCCGCCGTCTTCTGGCCGTACCGACAGGCGGTCGTGGGAGCAGGGCCCCGCCTGACAAGAGTGACGTCAGGGGTGGAGTGGCAATAGTGCCGCGCCGGGCGGAGATCTCCGCCTGTACGGAGCACTGTGACCACGCCCGGCCCTGGATACGGGGGTGATGGGCTACACTGTAGCCTTGCATTGTCTTGTCTTCTTAATGGGGGCGCAGACTTCGAGGGCGCCATGGGCTGACTGCTAGGAGCCGGCCTCTCCGGAGGCCGTCTGCTAGGAGTCAGCCCGTCTTGGAGCCGCCTTCCTGAACATGGCCATTTTCTGGCAGTCGGCCGTTCGGCCAGCCGGCCACCAGAAGGCGGCACTTCGTCTTGACGTCTTGAGGGGCGTAGCCGGCCCCGATGTCTTGAAAGGTTCTGGGACTCGGGTTAGACTACCCGTGGCCCATTACTCTGACAGTAGTCCCCGAAGCTGGTGAGGCGCCGCGGCTGAGGAGCCGAGGAGCCTCAACAGTTTCCTGCTCCGGATGCTCTAGAAGGAAGCTTCATCAGACTCCTAGCAAGTCGGCTGGCAGGAGTCGGCCACGTCCAGTCGGGTTTGTCTGAAACTTCGAACGCAACGGCGGGAACTAGGTGGTGTGTTGCTAATCTTCTAGGCCCGCCGCCCGTCGTGGGCATGCCACATGGCGTCAGCCAGCCAGGCCAGCCTGCCAGCCCACGCGCGTGATGGGACGCGACTGTAGACTGGGCCCGCCATCACCGGGCCTCGGCACGCGAGCGGATCCGCTGCGGCCGAGGCGGGCGGTTGGGTTTCCCCGCGGAGTTACTGCGCGCAGTAACTCGCGCGATAAAGGTGGGGACGTGGGGTCGTGGGCACAGTTAATCCCACGATCCCACGCCCGCCCCCTCGGCTTCATAGCCCATAGGCTATAAGTAGGGGGAGGAGAGGGGGCGGCAGAGCACGCGCGCCCCTCCACCCCGCTCTTGCCTCCTTCTTTTTCCTCTTGTCGCAGCGCCCCCGAGCCATGCCGGAGTGCCGCCGCTATTCCTCTCCATTGTGCTCATCCGCCCCGAGCCCTCTTGACCCCGCTCCACTCTCAGCTCCCCTCCACGCCATTTTCTTCGTCGAGCTCTCCATGGCGCGCGAGCGAGGAGGAGACTGGGACGGGTCGAATGTCAATGAAGACCATATCACTTTCCTCCGCGAGACGCGGCGTCTCCCCGGCGCGGGCTACGTGAAGGGGCGCGTGCCGCCGGAGGGAGAGATCTCGCCAGTGCCGGGGGAGGGCGAGCGGGTCGTCTTCTTCTCGCACTTCATCCGCGGCTTCGGCCTGCCGGCGAGCGGCTTTCTCCGCTTGTTTCTCGAGTTTTATCACCTCCAGCCACATCACATCACACCCAACACCGTGATGCTCCTAGCCGCCTTCGTCACGATGTGCGAAGGCTACCTCAGCATCCTCCCCACCATCGCACTGTGGGGAGCATTCTTCTACACCAAGCTGGGCACCTCCGTCCGGGAGGTGGCTGCCCAGTATGGCGCCTTCGTCGCGGTTCGCCGGCCGTCGCCGAAGAATGCCTTCCCCACCATCAAGCTGTGTGGAGAACATGGACCCGGCCGTCGACTTCATCAACCTGCCGGCCTATGAAGCCGGCCCGCCGGCCGAGCCTCGGGCCAGCTGGGGCTACAAGCCGGAGCCGGTATCAGCAGACGGCGCCGCCGCCATCCAATGACTCCGGGAGCTAACCAACACCGAAGGCTTCAAGGCGTCCGACTTGTCTGTTGCCTTCGTTGCGCACCGGGTTCTCCCGCTCCAAGGCCGGCCGCACCTGATCAGCCGGATGAGCGGGCATCGCGACCCGTGCCGGCTGAGTACCAAGGAGATGCCGGCTGCCGAGGTCGCAAACTTGGTGAACGAGATCTCCGGACTCAAGCTGGAGGGGTCTTGGAGCTTCGGCAAGCGGCCATATTCCCGTGCCGACCCGCCGCATGCGGTAAGTTTTCCAATTCTTTCTTTTTGACACTTGTCTTAGTCTTGATCTTGGTCTTGATCAGCCGACCTCTCACCACTTGAAACAGATCTACATGTCGGAAGCGACGGTCGCCATCGTAGGGGCGGGTGGCGACTACGAACCGGACCGGGCGGTGAGCGACGTGGACGACCCCGACCTGGGGGCGGCCGCCTTGGAGGACACCGCAACAGGCGGCATCGACGAAGCAGGTGGCTCCGAGGAAGGCGGCATCGAGACCTGGCCTGACGATGATGAAGAGGAAGACGAGCCGTGCCCTGCGCGGGGAGCCGGCAGGGCGGACGCGGGTCCCTCCGTCGAGCCGACTGCTCGAGGCGGCACGCGCAAGCCTAAACAAGGCGTCGTCTTGTTTGGCAGCGCGCCGAAGAAGGCCAAGAATCCGACTGCCGCGACTAGGCGGAAGGAGGCCGCAGCGAAGGCGAACAAGTTCCAGAAGCTCCCAAAGGTGCATCCCTTGGTGTCGGCGTAATTATCCTTCCTTGTGCTTTATTTTCCTTGTCGACTCTTTCTGAACTTCCTTTGCTATATTTTCTTGACTTAGGGCTCCGCTCTCTCTCGAGAAGTCGGCCGCCGCCTCCATCGTTGGGTCGGCGGAGGCCTCCACCACCACCCGGCGAATTGATCCGGCCGCCGACCTCCGGGAGGCGCGGGAGCGAAACGCACGGGAGGTGCGCGAGGAGCAGGAAGCCGCTCGCCTGCAGAAGGCGGAGGCGGACAAGGCGGAAGTCGCCGCCTTGAAGAAGCTGGCGGAGACCAAGGCCGCTGCCGCGGTGAAGGAGCAGGCCGAAGAGGCCGCGCGCCGCCAGTCGGCGTTATTCGCCATCCCCCTGAACTCCTCGCCGCCACCGCCAGGTTTCGTGGCGCCGGCCGGGGGGGCCGGCGACGAGCACCCGATCATGAGAGGGATGGCGGTGATGTCGTCATGCCAGACGCGGCCGTGCCTCCGCCACCGCCATCTGGAGATGCGCGAGACGAGCAACCGGCGGACGCACCGGTGCCGCCAACCGGAGGCGAGATGGCAACCGGCCCGACTCCCGAGGTCTGCACACCATCGCGCCGCCGGTTTGCAAAGGCGGCCTCCACGCCATGCCCGCTGGAGACCGGTGCCGCGAGCTCTTCGATCCCGGACGCCGAGGCGACCAGCGCCGCGCCCACCGAGTGGGTGCGGGGAGGCGGGATGGGCCCTTTAAATAAGGCGATCCTGGATGTCCAGGCCAAGCTCCGCGCCGAAGCCGATGCTCTCAAGCACTGCAACAAGGTGTTCCTGGAGTCGCGAGCAGCCGTCCGGGTATGCTTCTTGGTTCTTTATTTTTTATTCTTGTAGTTCTTATACTTCTCTGTGGGGGCGCGTCAGCGCACCCACTGGGTGTTGTCCCCGAGTTTCAAGCCGGCTGCTGAGCAGGCGGCTCGGAATTTTAACTGGCAAGCTCCGAGTACTAACATTGTCTGATATCTTCACTGCATGATTATCATAACCTTCGCGCAGGCGCCTTCAACTCCAAAGTCCAGGAGCTGACTCAACGGACCGCCGACTTGTCGAAAAGCCGGAGTAAGTCTTTGTTTTCTTTCTCCGCGGGGGCGCGCTGGTGCACCCGCGGGCTGTAGTCCCCGAGATTCGGGCCGACTGGTGAGCAGTTGGGCCGGATCTCCCCGACGACTGTTCTTCTTCTTTGTAGCTAGTGACAACTTCTTTCTCTGCCGGGGCGCGTTGGCGCACCCGCGGGCTGTAGTCCCCGAGATTCGGGCCGACTGCTGAGCAGTCGGGCCGGATCTCCCTAGCAACTATTTCTCTCCTTGTTGATTGTTGAAGTCTTTTTCTTCTTCTATTTTTGCAGAGGCCAACGCCGCCCTGCAGCAGCCGGGCGAAGCCAACACCGCGCTGCGTGCCAAGGAGGCGGACTGCAGCAAGCTGGCCGAAGAGCGTGACCGGCTGGTCACGCAGCTGGCAGAGCAGGCGGAGCTTCTCAAGAAGACCCAGAAGGAGGCGGAGGACAAGGATGCCTGTCTCCTTGCTAAGTTCGAGACCTAATGCTCCGCCTGGACCGACAAGGAGGCTTTGCTGACCACCGGCTTTGGAAAAATTGAGGACATGGTCGACGGTGAGCTTCCTTCTTTTTTCTTCTTCGAGTTGCCGGCTGCTGATCATGCCGGCCTCTTGCCTCTAACTTTGGCTCTTCTCCTTTTCGTTTGAGCAGACTTCCTCCCTGGTCATTCTGACGCCGCCAACCAGACCATCGAGGCTGATCGCGAAGAGCGGAGGGCGGGAGGTGCGCAGATTGCTGCCAACGCCCCCCGGACCCTGAGCGAGCAGCTCCTCGGCATCCAGGCCCGTCTTCGGCTGGCTCATCGGATGCTGCGCCGTCTTCAGCGTGTCGGCGCCCAGGCGATCGCCGCCCTGTGGCCGGACATGCCGGCTCCACGCACACCTAGCCGGACCGCCGACTGCCTAGAGGTGGCGGCCGGCCGCCTTGAGGCCTGGAAGGGTTCCTCGGCCTGGGCTGGGGCACGCCGGGCCTTGGAATTCGTCTAGGCGTGGTACCCTGGGCTAGATCTAGCCCAGTTGGCCACACTTCAACTTGAAGCCCGAGAGGAGCTGGCGGCGGTGGAGCGTGATCTTGTCCAGCGGGCCGCGGAGACCGCCGAGTACACCAACACCGGCATCTTTGTCCCGGAGCTGGCTGAGCACGGCACCGAGGCGCCGCAGGAGTGGTTCGGGCTGGACCCAGAGGATGGCGAGGACTCGGCTGAAGTGATCGACTCCAGCGACGAGGGAGAAGGCGGGGAGGAGGAGGAAAGTGAAGAGGAGGAGCCAGAAGTTGGAACAGACGGCCAGCCTCAGCTCGACCGTGCCTCCAGCAACGAGCCACGCCCGAGCGAGTCGGCTACTGCTGAAGGCGACCAAGCGGAAACCGACCAACCGGCCGCTCCACCAACCGGCACCACCGACTCCACCGTTCCGCTGAGCCCGTCTGCTGCTCCCTAGGGTGCCAATTTACCTTTTGTTTTTACCTGCTTATCAGTCTCGACAAACTTCGTTAACTTCGCACAATTCCACCCACGGGGTGTATTTCAAACTTCTGTTGAATGCTGGCCAAGGGCCTTTTGGTATGTAAATGTGCTTGCCAGGTTCTATCTTTCCTTGCTTTCTGCTCTTTGGCTTTTTTCCTTTGCCGCCTTCCCTCGGTTGTCGTCTTGCCAGCCGAACAGCCGCTCTCTGGACTGTGGCTGGGTCAAGTACTTAGCCACTTCCGAGGAGGCAAGTACTTAGCCGATTAGAGTTTTCTAGCAAATTAAGTAGAATCTAGCCGGCCGGCTGCACAGAAGTCGGTCGGCCAAGCAGGAAGCCGGCTTGAACTATGTGCATGCTTTGGGTCCTTAGCCATTTTTCATGCGAACACCCTTTCTTCCTTAACTCCTGCCCACCGGACAGTCGCTCTGCGAGCTGCGGCTTCTGGCAGGAGAAGGCCAAAGTGCCGATGCATTACTTGTCCGGCAGCAGGAAGCATTACATAGTACAAGGCGGCGAGTCCCCGGGTCGACTGGTCGAACCCGGTGCCAGGCGGACTAATGAAATAACACAATGACGGGCATAATACTTATCATATAGATAAAAGAGGGCGGTCCCCGAGCTCTTCTCGGGGGACCCGGAGTCTTCGTACTTAATACAAAAGTTGGCGTGGTACATACTGCATCAACTGTAAAACCTTCGAAGGAGGTTTGCATTCCATGGTCGCTCCGTCTCCTTGCCGGAGTCATCTCTTTTGTGTGCTCGAGGATTCTGAGCATCGATTAGGTAGTAGGAGTCGCTGCCCAACACCTTGCTGATGATGAAGGGGCCCTCCCAAGGTGCCGAGAGCTTGTGTTGGCCGGCTGTTCGCTGGATCAGCCAGAGCACAAGGTCTCCCTCTTGGAAGGATCTTGGCTTGACCTTCCGGTTGTAGTATCGACGCAGGCTCTGCTGGTAGATAGCGGACCGGCTGAGTGCCAACAGCCGGCCCTCTTCCAGCAGATCGACGTCGTCTTCTCGTGCTTCTTTTGCCTCCTCTTCAGTGTACATGGTGACTCAAGGGGAGTCGAATTCTATGTCCGTCGGGATGACGGCTTCGGCACCGTAGACGAGGAAGAAAGGCATGAAGCCGGTTGACTTGTTCAGAGTTGTGTGCAGGCTCCAGAGGACGGCCGGCAGCTCATCGAGCTAACAGTTGGCCGAACGCTCCAGAGGCTCGACCAGTCGGGGCTTGATGCCAGACAAAATGAGGCCGTTTGCTCGCTCCACCTGGCCGTTTGACTGCGGATGGGCAACAGACTCTAGTTCCAATCGGATGCCCTGTGTCGCGCAGAAACGTGCCAAGGCGCCTTTGGCAAAGTTTGTGCCGTTGTCGGTGATGATGTCGTGTGGTATACCATACCGGATGGTGATGTCGAAGATGAAAGTCACAGCAGTCGGACCATTCAACTTCTTAATTGGCTTTGCTTCTATCCACTTGGTGAACTTGTCCACCGCGACAAGCAGATGAGTGATGTCTACTACACGACCTTCTTCTTGTAGACGTTGTTGGGCCTCCAAGTGCAGAGGTTTGTAGGACAGTAGCAAATTTCCCTCAAGTGGATGACCTAAGGTTTATCAATCCGTGGGAGGCGTAGGATGAAGATGGTCTCTCTCAAACAAACCTGCAACCAAATAACAAAGAGTCTCTTGTGTCCCCAACACACCCAATACAATGGTAAATTGTATAGGCACACTAGTTCGGCGAAGAGATGGTGATACAAGTGCAATATGGATGGTAGATATACGTTTTTGTAATCTGAAAATATAAAAACAGCAAGGTAAATAATGATAAAAGTGAGCGTAAACGGTATTGCAATGCTAGGAAACAAGGCCTAGGGTTCATACTTTCACTAGTGCAAGTTCTCTCAACAATAATAACATAATTGGATCATATAACTATCCCTCAACATGCAACAAAGAGTCACTCCAAAGTCACTAATAGCAGAGAACAAACGAAGAGATTATGGTTGGGTACGAAACCACCTCAAAGTTATTCGTTCGGATCGATCTATTCAAGAGTTCGTACTAGAATAACACCTTAATACACATATCAACCAAAACCCTAATGTCACCTAGATACTCCAATGTCACCTCAAGTATCCATGGGTATGATTATGCGATATGCATCACACAATCGCATATTCATCTATTCAACCAACAAAGAGTACTTCAAAGAGTGCCCCAAAGTTTCTACCGGAGAGTCAAGACGAAAACGTGTGCCAACCCCTATGCATAGGTTCATGGGCGGAACCCGCAAGTTGATCACCAAAACATACATCAAGTGAATCACGTGATATCCCATTGTCACCACAGATATGCACGGCAAGACATACATCAAGTGTTCTCAAATCCTTAAAGACTCAATCCGATAAGATAACTTCAAAGGGAAAACTCAATCCATTACAAGAGAGTAGAGGGGGAGAAACATCATAAGATCCAACTATAATAGCAAAGCTCGCGATACATCAAGATCGTATCACCTCAAGAACACGAGAGAGAGAGAGAGAGAGATCAAACACATAGCTACTGGTACATACCCTCAACCCCGAGGGTGAACTACTCCCTCCTCATCATGGAGAGCGCCGGGATGATGAAGATGGCCACTGGTGAGGGATTCCCCCTCCGACAGGGTGCCGGAACAGGGTCCCAATTGGTTTTTGGTGTCTACAGAGGCTTGCGGCAGCGGAACTCCCGATCTATTATGTTCCTCGATGGTTTTAGGGTATATTGGTATATATAGGAGGAAGAAATACGTCAGGGGAGCCACGAGGGTGGAGGCACGCCCAGGGGGGTGGGCGCTCCCCCCTGCCTCATGCCTTCCTCGTTGATCCCCTGACGTGCACTCCAAGTTTCCCGGATTGCTTTCTTTCCGAAAATAACTTTCCCGAATGTTTCATTTCGTTTGGACTCTGTTTGATATTCCTTTTCTTCGAAACACTGAAACAAGGAAAAAACAGAAACTGGCACTGGGCTCTGGGTCAATAGGTTAGTCCTAAAAATAATATAAAAGTGTTTAATAAAGCCCATAAACATCCAATACAGATAATATAATAGCATGGAACAATCAAAAATTATAGATACGTTGGAGATGTATCAATGAGTCATGCCGCCGCATGCTGTATTGAATGGTCCCACCATATCCAGCCCCGAGATAGCGAAGGGCCAGGCAATGGGGATGGTCTTGAGTGCAGAAGCCGGCTGATGTGGCTTGGAACGGAACTTCCGGCACCCTTTGCATTTCTGGACCAAGTCTTTGGCGTCTTCTAGAGCAGTCGGCCAGAAAAAACCGTGGCGGAAAGCTTTGGCCACGAGCGCTCTTGACGCTGCGTGGTGACCACACTCGCCTTGATGGATATCTTTGAGGATTGCTTGGCCTTGCTCCGGCTCTACGCAGCGCTGGTAAACACCAGTGATACTGCACCTGTCGGGCCGAGATCTCGTCAGTCGGCAGCTCTTTATTCACCAGAAAGTGGAGGATGGGCTGAGCCCACGAAGGTGCTACAATTTATTCGACTACTAGGACTGCTACTTGCACGAGGGCGGTTGGGCCGGGAGGCGGCGGGTTGGAATCGGCTGCCGCTTGCAGAGTCGATGAAGTCCCCGGGCCGACTGCTGCAGTCACCGGGTCGCCTGCCGAATTCCCCGTGCCGGCTGCCGGGGTCCTCAAGTCGGATCCGACTGCTTCAGGAGGAGCCGGCACAAAGATGGAATCCGACTCTAGCGATGGCTTGACAGACGGCTTAAGGAGGTGTTGTAGGGCGACGCCGACTGGTATTGCTTGCCGGGTGGAGCTGATTCGTGCCAAGGCATCTGCTTGCTCATTGTCATTTCTTGGCACATGGAGGAACTTGCATCCTTCAAAGTATCCACTGAGTTGCTGAACGAGGAAGCGGTAGCTGGCCATATTTGCATCCTTGGCATCCCAATCGCCTGACGACTATTGGACCACCAAGTCGGAATCTCCATAGCACAGGATCCGGCGAATGCCGAGTTCCTTGGCAAGCCGGAGCCCGTGAATGAGTGCTTCGTATTCAGCAACGTTGTTAGAGGCGGCAAAATGGACTTGCAGCACATATCTGAGCTTATCGCCCTTGGGAGAGGTGAGGACGATGCCGGCTCCCAAACCAGTGCGCATCTTGGAACCATCAAAGTGCATTCGCCAATGGGTGGAGTCTGGTGCTGGCGGTAGGTACTGGGTCTCGGCCAAGTCGACGAGGAAGTCGGCCAGTGCTTGTGACTTGATGGCGTTGCGAGGTTGGTAGTAGATGGTGTAGGGGGCCAAATCTATGGCCCATTTGGCCACTCGGCCTGAAGCATCTCGGCTTCCAATGATCTCGGCAAGTGGGGCAGTGCAAACCACAGTGATTGGGTGCTCTTGAAAATACGGGTTCAGCTTCTTAGCAGCAAAATGTACACCGTAGCACATCTTCTGGTAGTGGGGGTAATTCTGCTTGGAGGCGGACAGTACTTCACTTAGGTAATACACCGGCCTCTGGACTGGTTGCGCTTTGCCTTCTTCCTTGCGTTCCACAACTATGACTGTGCTGACCACCCGGCTGGTGGCGGCGATGTAAAGGAGCATGGGCTCTTTAGGAGTCGGAGACGCCAGGACAGGCGGAGTGGTCAACATCTTCTTGAAATATAGAAAAGCTTCATCCTCCTTGTCGTTCCACTCGAAAAAAGTGGTCTTCTTCATGAGCTGGTACAGGGGAAGAGCCTTCTCGCCCAACCGACTGATGAAACGGCTGATGGATGCCAAGCAGCCGGTGAATTTTTGCACGTCAAGCAGTCGGGTGGGCACCTCCATCCTCTTGATGGCCTTGATCTTCACAGGGTTGCATTCTATGCCACGCTCTGAGACCAGGAAGCCAAGGAGCTGGCCGGCTGGTACCCGGAAGACGCATTTCTCCGGGTTGAGCTTGATCTGGAATCGGCGCAAGTTTTCAAAGGTCTCCTTGAGGTCTTCTAGCAGCGTTCCACGCTTCTCCGTCTTCACCACAATATCGTCCACATAGACGTGGGCGTTTCTGCCGAGTTGCTTTGAGGATACACTTCTGCATGCAACGCTGAAATGTGGCGCCGGCATTCCTCAAGTCGAACGTCATGGTCAGGTAACAGAAGGCTCCGAATGGCGTGATGAAGGCGGTCTTCAGCCTGTCGGCCGGGTTTAGCTTGATCTGGTGATACCCTGAGTATGCATCCAAAAAGCTCAACAGCTCGCATCCGACTGTGGAGTCAATCACTTGGTCGATTCTCGGCAAAGCAAATGGGTCTTTGGGGCATGCTTTGTTGAGGCTGGTATAATCAATACACATGCGCCACTGCTTGTTCTTCTTCAGTACAAGGACTGGGTTGGCTAGCCACTCTGGAAAGAACACTTCCATGATGAAGCCGGCTGCTAGAAGCCGGGCTATTTCTTCTCCAAAAACTCTTCTCTTCTCTTCCGACAGGCGGCGCAAGGGCTGCCTGACTGGCTTGGCATCAGACCGGACATGTAGCTTGTGCTCGGCGAAATCCGTCGGAACACCCGGCATGTCCTTGGGAGACCATGCAAAAATGTCCTGATTCTCACGGAGGAAATCGACGAGCTCGCTTTCCTATTTGCTGTCAAGGTTTGCACCTATGACAGCGTGCCTCTCCGGGTGCTCTGGGTCCAAGGGTATCTTCTTCGTTTCTTTCGCCGGCTTGAACGAGCCCTCAGCTTCCGACTCCTTGCGGTTGGTTGAAATTTCCGGATGCTTGCCTGCCATTGCCACAACCCGGTCCAGGAGCCGTTTCTCAGCCGCGATCACGAGGGACTCGGCTAGCCGGCTGCTGTCTGCTGCACAGGCGGACGACTTCTTGTAATCCCCTGCTACGGTCAGGATTCCCTTGGAACTCGGCATCTTCATCTTGAGGTAAGCATAGTGGGGGACCGCCATGAACTTGGCCAGGGCAGGCCGGCCAAGTAGCGCATGGCAAGGGCTCTCAAGGTCCACCACCTCAAACCAGACTAGCTCTCGGCGAAAGTGTTCTTTGTCTCCGAAGAGGATATCGATCTGTGTCTTGCCGATTGGTGAGTAGGAAAGGCCAGGTACTATGCCATGGAAAACAGTCCGGCTGGGCTGAAGATGTCTCTGCTTGATTCCCAACTTTTCCATAGTATCTTTGTACAGGATGTTGATGCTGCTGCCGCCATCTATCAGAACTCGTGAGAAGCGAGCAGCCCGCCTCTCCGTGGAAAAGGTGGCATCCAACACCAGAGCATAAGAGCCGGGATTCGGCATCACTTCCGGGTGGTCGGTTCTGCTCCAGCCGATGGGCTTCTCAGACCATTGCATGAACTCGGGGGTCTCTAACGCCACTGCATTTATTTCTTGTTGTCGCTGCCATCTGTTGTGCCTGTCGTCGGCCACGCTGGTGAACACGACATAAGCTCCATGCTCTTCAGGATATTCATCTTGTATTGCACCGACTGGCCAGACCGCCGGCTGCTGAGGAGGAGGAGGCGGCGGGCCAGCAGGCGGGGGGCTGGAGTCCATCACCCTTGGTGATCCTGGTGAGCCAGTGGCACTTCCGAGTGGTGTTGTTGGATGGCTTCGCGCCGCTGTGGAACTTGCAGGGTGCATCGAGAGTTTGTTCGTACGAGAAGGCGGGCAACCAGTTCGGCTTGCCGCCCTTCTGGCGTTTGGGAGGAGGCTGCCGTTCCGGTTGCTGATCTTCGATTGTCGCCACCTGCCGGCTCGTGGAAGCCGGCTGCATGACCTTGCTCTTATTGTCGTTCGGTTGCTGTCGCCGACCGGTGTCACCAGCCGGGGTCCGAGGAGCTTGAGGGGCCACCTTGCCCGACACATTAACTTGGATCTCCGCCTTCATGGAGGAGTCAGACGTGGCATACTTGTCTGCTATGATCAGCAGTTCGTCGAGGGTCGCCGGCTCGTCGCAGAGAAGCTTGTGCTTGAGGAGGGTGCCCTCTCGGCACCCGGCAGTGAAGTACTCGATGGCTTGCACCTCGTGCACGCCCTCGCAAGAGTTGCGCAGCTCGGCCCAACGCGTGAGGTAGTCGCGAGTCGACTCGTCGGGGCCTTGGACGCACAAGGAGAGTTGGCCAGGCTTGGGCGGCCGCTTGTAGGTGCTGGTGATGTTATGGATGAATGCTTCAGTGAAGTCAACCCAGCTGTTGATGCTGCGGGGCTTCAGGCTGTTCAGCCACGTCCGGGCCGTGCCCTGGAGCATGAGCGGAACGTACTGCACGGCAACGCACTTGTTGCCGTTGGCGATGCTGACGGCTGTGGAGTAGTCGACCAGCCAGTCCTCCGGCTTCACGGAGCCGGTGTATTTGGGCGTGTCTCTTGGGAGCGTGAACCCTTTGGGGAAAGGCTTGTCTCGGATGCGGGGGGCGAAGCAAGGCGGACCCAGCTCTTCTTCTTCTTCAAGCGCCAGGGATCGATTGAGGCGATCGATCCGGTGGCGGGCATCGTTTTCTCCGATTCCCTCTCAGCGGCCAAGGCGGTCGCCGAGTGACGGGTGATCAACAGGTGATACGTCCATTTTGCATCATGCTTTTATATCGATATTTATTGCATTATGGGCTGTTATTACACATTATGTCACAATACTTATGCATGTTCTCTCTTATTTTACAAGGTTTACATAAGGAGGGAGAATGCCGGCAGCTGGAATTCTGGGCTAGAAAAGGAGCAAATATTAGAGACCTATTCTGCACAACTCCAAAAGTCCTGAAACTCCACGAAAGTTATTTTTGGAAATAATAAAAAATACCGAGCGGAAGAAATACCAGAGGGGGCCCAAACGCTGGCCACGAGGGTGGGGGCGCGCCCTACCCCCTGGGTGCGCCCCCCTGCCTCGTGGGCCCCCTATTGGCCCTCTGGTGCCCATCTTCTGCTATATGAAGTCTTTCGTCTGAAGAAAAATCATAAACAAGCTTTCGGGACGAGACTCCGCCGCCACGAGGCGGAACCTTGGCGGAACCAATCTAGGGCTCCGGCAAAGCTGTTCTGCCGGGGACACTTCCCTCTGGGAGGGGGAAATCATCGCCATCGTCATCACCAACGCTCCTCTCATCGGGAGGGGGCCAATCTTCATCAACATCTTCACCAGCACCATCTCCTCTCAAACCCTAGTTCATCTCTTGTATCCAATTCTTGTCTCTAAGTCTGGGATTGGTACCGGTAGGTTGCTAGAAGTGTTGATTACTCCTTGTAGTTGACGCTAGTTGGTTTATTTGGTGGAAGATCATATGTTCAGATCCTTTATGCATATTAATACTCCTCTGATTATGAACATGAATATGCTTTGTGAGTAGTTACGTTTGTTCCTGAGGACATGGGAGAAGTCTTGCTATTAGTAGTCATGTGAATTTGGTATTTGTCGTGGAATTAACACGTCAGATGTCCTAGGTGTAAGGACTTAGTCGTGAGGCCAACGCATCTATGTGATAGCTTGAGAGGGGTTGGGCGGAATCGAGAGACGCAACACAAGACAAGGATTTAGACAGCTTCGGGCCCCGGGAAACATCATCCGGTAACAACCCTACATGCTGTTTGAGGCTAGGTCTCATTATGATCATGAGAGAGTCGCCGGCTCGGCCGGCTCTTTGTGTCTAGCCCTAAAAATTGTTTCTTGTCCCTTCTTTCTCTTTGGGGTGCCCTGCCCCTCCTTATATAAGTTGGAGAGGCGGCTTTACATGTAGAGTCCTAGTAGGATTAGAACTAACTTATTCTCTATTACAAGTCCGGGTCTTGCTTCCGCGTAAAGGAAATATTCGTCATCCCTTTCCTTTTAAGCCGGCCCACCATAACATGAGCCGGCCTTCTGGGCCTTTGGCCTAGTCTTCTATCTGACCCGCCATCGGGGCCATCCATAAGTCGTCTGGTTCATGAGCTGTCTGACCAATGAGCCGCCTGACCCATGAGTCGCTAGTCCTCTGCCGGGTCATCAGCGAAATGCCAAGTCCGGCCGGGTCATACTTCCGGCCGGGTCATACTTCCGGCCGGGTCATACCGCGGGGTATATCCCCGACATTAGCCCCCCAGTTTAATTTGGATTTATCCATGTTAAACTGATCCTGCAATATAAACACAAGAACAAATTTGACAGGTTGTGCTCCGGGTTAAATATTCTTGTAAACCGGCACGTGATCATCCTTGAGTCCTTGACATTTTCTCCTGAATATGTATCCATGATCTCATAGCAAATCTCCTTAGCAGATATGTTTCAACTTTGTCAATGCAAAAAATCCAGATACTTCTTCTGAAAAAATCCAGGTCAATAGACCAGCTTCATAATCAATTTTCTAACATGGGTCTCTTGTAAAGAAATATTATAAGAAATAATCCACTTGAGTTGGTTTCCAAAACTCCGGCTTAATAAACATCTTGGACTCAAGATTCATCTGGTGATCCGCCGGTTTAAAGATATACAGGCTGGCGAGTTATAATTGCCAAAATTACCGGCTTGTAAATATTGATAACACCGGGTCATAACTGTTGCCGACGCCGGGTCATGATTGTTGGTGACACCGGGTCATGATTGTTGGAAATACCGGGTCAATCTGGTCTGCTCAAAACTGAGAATTTGAAGATTTTTCTCCCTTATATGTATATCACCTGTAGCCCCCAAGTGTCGGGTTGTCATGCTTGCAGCAACCTGGGACTTGTAATTGCCTTATGCTCATAAAAACTTCAACTAGTGTAGCCCCCAAGGGCCGGGTCATTATGCAATAATGAGCAGGGACTTTCTAAATATGATCATGTAAACTTGAGTAGCAACGTGTAGCCCCCAAGGGCCGGCTCATTATAATGGGATGAGTCGGGTCTTCAATAAGGCCAGTAAAAATGACTTTGCATTAGCCCCCAAGTGCCATGGTGCATGCTGGCAGTGACATGGGACTTGCATATTTGCTGTGATCTCAATTTAAATAATGTAGCCCCCAAGTGCCGGGTCGTAAGCCTACAGCGACTCGGGACTATTCTTTCCATTGTAGAATAAATCATATCCATTGATAAAATAATAGCCATTGCGCCAAAGCGACTTTGAATACCTCATCTGCTGATAAGTCAATCCGGAGTTTAAATACCCGGTGGCTCTTGGCCGATGGCGATTTAATACGCCTCCATTGTAAACCGGAATTTTAATAACCTGGCGGCTTATAACCTTTGAGAAAATCCAGAGCGGATAATCATCTTGAAGCATCAATTTTGATGATGAGCTTGAACTTAAGCATTTATATAAGTCATAGTTCTGCAAATCCTGCAGGGTTTAAGCAACATATGCCCTGGCGACTTAACATCAAAAGCCAGGGCGGGCAACAACCCAATCATAATATAATCTTTATGCACACAAGTAGATCACAAGATCCCTTAGCGGTTTACCGCAGGGCGGGTCATAATATCTCACATATAACCACTGTGACATTGAATTTGTACTGCCGGTTTACATGACCTGTGCAGTAAGGGTGATAACCCAATCCTTAGAAGCCAATGCTTCCACATAGATGATGATTGTCACAAGCTGGCGATTTATCATTGAAAATTAAGCCGGGCTAAATAATAACCACTCATATACACTTTAGATATGAAAAAGAGCTTCAAATAAAATCCAAAAATTGTTTGCAAAAAGAGACTTAAAAAATTTTGAGGCTTCTGATTCGAATACGATCAGAAAACCGTTCCAAAGGGTTTAAGCTAAGATTCGAATACGATCATACAGCCCCAGTGGCTTTGGCGTTGCCGATCAAGAGGGTACCGACAGCTATGTTCTCTTTGGTTCGAATACGACCTATGTTTGAACAGGAAGCCCCCAAATGATCTTGAGAGTTGTTTAACGACGCTGATTCGAATGCGATCCACGTCGGTTCCCAAAGGGGGTTGAGCTATGGTTCAAATATGACCAAGAAACTCCCCAATGAGCTCGGAAGTGTGCCGATCAAAAGGGTATCGACAGCTATGTTCTCTTTGGTTCGAATATGACCTATGTTTGAACAGGAAGCCCCCTAGTGATCATGAGAATATTTAACGACTCTGATTCGAATACGATCAAGGTCACACCAAAAGGGTTAAGCTAAATTCGAATACGATCAGCTCCCAATGGTCATTAAAGCAGGGTACCTATGTTTGGGTCGTGCTTTGTAACAGACTCTTTTTGGTCCCTTTAATTTTTCCTGAGAACTCGAACTTTGCGAGAGATAAATTCTTTTTGAACCGGAAAATGTGTAAACCGGATATTAAGAGCTCCAAAGCCTTGTAAGATATAAATTTACCTTGAGCCGGATGTTTGAACCGGATTTGAGAGCTTCAAAACTTTGCGGGAGAGAGATATCTCTTGAACCGGATTTTAAACCGGAATCATCTATTTTGAACCGGCAATTTTCTGACGGCCTTTAAACTTTTCACCAATATGGCGGTAGCCTCCAGGACCGGGTTATTTTTTCCCTCCAATGACCCGGGGTTCCCGAGTCATGTCACTGTAGCCCCCGAGTCTCAAGATGACTCGAGGAGTTGGCTTGAGATTCTTCATATTTACCCGTGATATAAACCGGCATAACTTGTATATCATTGGTGTTGATAACACGATGTGAACCCACAGAAGGTTGAAGTGACTGCGGCGGGTTATAAATGATCCCATATGAGCCGTGTCAACAACTCGGCCAATGGCTCCCTCCAACTGGTTGTTCGAAGTTAACCAAACTGTAGTGGCGGCGACTCGTACGCCTGCTCATTGAACCATCCAGTGCAGACAACGGCTGATAATATATGATAATTTGCCTCCAGTTTGTTGGAAGAAAACCGGGCTTCCCAAGTAGTGACTTGCTCATAATCAATAAACAACTCATCCAGATAAGCGCGGCCTGGTGTGTTGATGTAGATCAGGCCGCGAGAGACGGCCTCGGCGTTGTAAGTCGGCGTGGTCTCGAGAGACGGCCTCAGCGTTGTAAGTCAGCGTGGTCGCGAGAGACGGCTACGGCGTTGTAAGCCGGCGCGGTCGCGAGAGACGGCCTCGACGTTGTAAGCCGGCGCGGTCGCGAGAGACTGCCACAGCGTTGTAAATCGGTGAGGTCAGGCGAGTCAATCGCCGGCGCGGTAAGCCGCGCGGATGGGCGAGTCAACCATGTCGTGTTGATGTAGTGAACAATTGTCCTACATCAAAAAACATCGCAAGCCAGAGTAATTGCTTTTTTTAAAGAAAACAATATATAATATATAAAAATTTACTGGATTGATTTCACCTGATATGTCAGGCCAAAAATTATCCACCGCGGAGTTGATGATCATCACGGTGAAGCTGAAATCAATCACGGCCGAGTCGGCCACGGGAGCAGACAAATGAGCCGGCCGCGGCGTTGTAAGCCGGTGCGGACGAGCAAGTTGTCCTCCGCGTTGTAAGCCGGCGCAGACGCGTGAACCGGCCGCGAGGGCGAACGGGCAAGTCGTCCGTGGCGTTGTAAGGTGGTGCGGACGGGCTAGTCGGCCGGCGCGTTTGATGTAAACCGGACCGCGATATGCGTGTCCATGAAGCTGCGCGGCACAACCGAACATGCCTCCGCGGTGTAATACCACCCCTTTTTCTTTTAATAGCCGTCCTGCATAAAATATTACAGGCCAGAGTAATTGTTTTTTGACAAAAGGAATATGTGCCAAAATTATATTTAGAAGGATATCACTTGATTGCCCGATCAACAGACGAGTCGGCCGTGGCATTGTAAAACGGCCGGCCACGGGACGGGTAAGTCGCCCATAGTGTTGTAAACCGTCACGGACGAGCGAGTTGTCCTCCACATTGCAAGCTGTCTGAAGCGCGCGTCTGCTGTTTGAAGCGCGCGTCTGCTGTTTGAATCGCGCGTCATGGCGACTCAAAAGATTGTTGGAAGTGACGCAATAAAAAACGCCAGCAAAAAACTCTTGAGCTAAATAGATCTGCGAGCATAAAATAGCACGAGCAGACAACATATGTTTTGTATAATACGCACTTAATACGTAGAGTAAGTTAACAGAGACGAGTGCACCTGATTCTATCCGCAGATATCTGCAGAGCAATTTGAAGACAAGGCGAGGCAGCGTGGCCGGGGTGGCTCGACGCGCCGGCGAGGTAACTTGGTGGCGGCAACTTGTGGCAGCAGAACCGGTTCAACCCGGCGTCGTACATCAACGAAGGTTGATCAGCGCCGGCGACTTACACCCAGTAAAATGAGACCACGACATCGGGCTTCGGCAGCGGAGGCGGCAGAGACGGCCCGGCGGTGGCCCCGGTGTGGCAGAGACGAAGGGCGGGCGACGGCGTGGCGGCCCGGCGTCTCAAGAGGCGGTCCACGGCTGAGGTAAGCCGCGCGGATGCGGATCGCAGTGGCGATGCGAGCCGGCGGAGGTAACCGACAAAACTGCATGCATGCTGATATGGTATCTTCCCAGGAACCGGCGTAGTGTTGTACTGTGTGTCAATTAAACTTGGAAATCCGTGTAGCATTAGTACTAGATGTAGAGTACTTGTAGCTGTATTTAGCCCCCACGTGAGGAGCTCTTGGGGCATCTTACTGTGCACCACAATCAACGGTGCCTTTGAGGAAATTAACCGTGGAGATGTGAGATTGTGGCCGTCCTGCTGCCCGTCCCTTTTGTCTTGATCTGCATACACAAATTTTAGTGCCCAAGTCTTCGGTCATTGAATCTGGTCTCTTTTGTTTTCTCTGCTTCATCTGATACTGACAGACAAAGTGATTTTCTTTTCCTCCACGTCCCAGTGGGTTGCATGAATCCGTACCGGTCTCCCTTTTTCCTTTTCTTTTTAATATAATATGCGCAACACAGGGCACATGGATTGTAATCGCCTGTCTTGGAACTTGGCGTTTCCCGGGCCTTGTGCATTAGTACAGTATTCCCACGTCGTGAACCCCACTCAAGGAAAAAACAACCGCCGATGATTGGTCTAATCTTTCGCTGTTGCCGAAAACCTTTTTGATCTCGATCGGTGAACTCGAAGTCGATGTAGCTACTTTCGTTCCGGTTAATCGCGAGCTTTATCATAGCGACCCGGTGTTCCGCGGCTCAGCAGAAATCTTGTTGGTCTCGGCGACCCGGAAATAATTGAATCAACTATACGATGAAGGCGGATAAAGTAGAACTCAAATCTCCCAGATCGTAAATCTGAACCAGTAAACTTTAAAACCTGATGTGGATCCTTTCGAACCAAGCCTTCTTCAACTGACTAATCTTGAGCTTCTTGATCCCTAAACTAGATCCCTCCAAGAACTCAACACCACCGTGCGCAGGCCCCACGGTGGGCGCCAACTGTCGTGGAATTAACACGTCAGATGTCCTAGGTGTAAGGACTTAGTCGTGAGGCCAACGCATCTATGTGATAGCTTGAGAGGGGTTGGGCGGAATCGAGAGACGCAACACAAGACAAGGATTTAGACAGCTTCGGACCCCGGGAAACATCATCCGGTAACAACCCTACATGCTGTTTGAGGCTAGGTCTCATTATGATCATGAGAGAGTCGCCGGCTCGGCCGGCTCTTTGTGTCTAGCCCTAAAAATTGTTTCTTGTCCCTTCTTTCTCTTTGGGGTGCCCTGCCCCTCCTTATATAAGTTGGAGAGGCGGCTTTACATGTAGAGTCCTAGTAGGATTAGAACTAACTTATTCTCTATTACAAGTCCGGGTCTTGCTTCCGCGTAAAGGAAATATTCGTCATCCCTTTCCTTTTAAGCCGGCCCACCATAACATGTGCCGGCCTTCTGGGCCTTGGGCCTAGTCTTCTATCTGACCCGCCATCGGGGCCATCCATAAGTCGTCTGGTTCATTAGCTGTCTGACCAATGAGCCGCCAGACCCATGAGTCGCTAGTCCTCTGCCGGGTCATCAGCGAAATGCCAAGTCCGGCCGGGTCATACTTCCGGCCGGGTCATACCGCGGGGTATATCCCCGACAGTATTCGTTCGATATTTTGATGAGATGTATGTTGTCTATCCTCTAGTGGTGTTATGTGAACGTCGACTACATGACAGTTCACCATTGTTTGGGCCTAGAGGAAGGCATTGGGAAGTAATAAGTAGATGATGGGTTGCTAGAGTGACAGAAGCTTAAACCCTAGTTTATGCGTTGCTTCGTAAGGGGCTGATTTGGATCCACATGTTTCATGCTATGGTTAGGTTTACCTTAATACTTCTTTGGTAGTTGTGGATGCTTGCAATAGGGGTTAATCATAAGTGGGATGCTTGTCCAAGTAAGGGCAGCACCCAAGCACCGGTCCACCCAGATATCAAATTATCAAAGTACCGAACGCGAATCATATGAACGTGATGAAAACTAGCTTGACGATAATTCCCATGTGTCCTCGGGAGCGCTTTTCTCTATATAAGAGTTTGTCCAGGCTTGTCCTTTGCTACAAAAAGGATTGGGCCACCTTGCTGCACTTTATTTACTTTCGTTACTTGTTGCTCGTTACAAATTATCTTATCACAAAACTATCTGTTACCTATAATTTCAGTGCTTGCAGAGAATACCTTGCTGAAAAACGCTTATCATTTCCTTCTACTCCTCGTTGGGTTCGACACTCTTACTTATTGAAAGGACTATGATAGATCCCCTATACTTGTGGGTCATCAACAGGCGGCGGGGAAATACGCCTCTCCCTGTGTTGGGGAGGAGGCGGACAGTCGTCTTGCCGTCGCACTGCCATCGGGCGGCCGTCTTGGTCGCGCTCGATGGTGATGTGAGTCCGGCTGCGGCTGGCAGCCGACTCCTTGTCTCTTCTATCGCGGACGCCACCAGTCGGCGTCCGGGATGTCGCGCCTTGGTATCGGCGAGGAGGCGGGTCATCGTTTCACCGGTTGAGCGCTTCAGTGCGGCACCCGGCCTCTTGCTGCTCAGCAGCCGTGTCGAGGAGCTGCTGGACTCGCTCCGTTATGTGGCGATGCTCGTCGCCCTCGAGCTTGTCTAGCTCGTCTGCTGCCGCCTGGGCAGCTCGTATGTTTTCTGCAGGCGTGGCGTAGACGGGACGATCTGTCCCGAACATGCTGGCGACGGTCGCGCCACGCTGCCGGACCAGGCCAACACGGCTAGGACCACCAGGAGCCGGCGTACCGCTGACGGCACAGTCCATCTCTCGCTGGTAGGCTTCCGAAAGGCGTCTCATGCTGGCCAGCAGGTTGGCGCTTTCGACGAGCTGGACACGGCGTGCCTCCAGCGTCTCGGCGTCGGCGTCTTCCGGGATGGGCGCGGTCAAGTCTTGCATCACCGCCTGCAACGGATCCTGGCCACCTCCACAAGAGCGCTCGACGTGGCTGATGATGAGCACTTCCGTGACGGTGCTGCCGCCGCTGTCCGCGCGAGGAAGCGGCTCGTCGTAGACCACCATGTTGGTGGGGAACGCGTCAAGCGACGCCGTGTCGGAGTCGACCAACATCGGGTCGGTGGAGCCAACTGACTCCAAGTCAGCAGCAGGCTCGCTGGCGACGTGGAGCTGATCAAGGAGGCTCACGAGGTGGCTCTCAGTGCCATCGGTGCCCGCATCAGACGCGGGCTGGTCGGAGAGGCGAATCTCGCCAACAAGATCGGCGAGGCAGCTCGCTGCGCAGGCGACCTCCGCGCCGCGCAGCGCGTCGGCGCAGACGCCGTCTGGCGCGCCGGGCTGGCTGCGCTCGCCAGGAAGGAACAGGGTTCCCGTCCAGAACAGGTCTCCGGGAGACGGTGCACCTCGCCCCACGCTGGGCGCCAAATGTCGGGTGTTGGATGCGACATATGCCAATGGATGGCTTATCATGGTGGGATTGAGTAGAACGTCGCCGGTGCCTGAAAGCGGGATGAGGCGTAGACACGAACGCCGGCGCACTTTACCCGGGTTCGGGGCTCTCCTAGGAGATAACACCCCTAGTCCTACTATGCGGGTCCCCGCATGATTACTAAGGCACTAGTGAGTACAATGGTGCTCCTCGAGCTGTATGCTAGAGGTAGGAGAGAAGGCCGGGCTTGCTCTCCTCTCCCCTAGGCGTGAATCTAATTCTAACGGGTTGGAACCCTTTGCATGGGTGCCCTGGGAGGTTTATATAGGCCTACCCCCAGGGGTACAACGGTAATCTGACCGGGCGTAGGACCCGGCTGTCAGTCTCTCTAGTCGCCGGCTTCCCCGCCGGCTGCTGGGGCTCGCCGCCTGGTGGGTCCCGCCGTCTGGTCTGGTACGGAGCCGACAGGCCGGTCCCGCCACTCGCGGGTCTTGCCGGCTGCTGATTACTATAGCTGTGATGCTAATGACGCTTGCTTGGTCAGGGGAGCGTGGCTACAGTCCCGCCGCCTGGCGGGAGATCACTGTAGCCACTCCGGGTCTTATTCGGTTAATGGCGCACGGGCCCTAAGGAAGGAATGTGCCGCCTGCTAGGAGCTGGCCTCCCTCGGGTCCGACTGGTGAGGCTTCTGCCGTCTTTCGGGCTCTCGCTGCCTGGTAGGGCCCGCCGTCTTCTGGCCGTACCGACAGGCGGTCGTGGGAGCAGAGCCCTGCCTGACAAGAGTGACGTCAGGGGTGGAGTGGGAACAGTGCCGCGCCGGGCGGAGATCTCCGCCTGTACTGAGCACTGTGGCCACGCCCAGCCCTGGATACGGGGGTGATGGGCTACACTGTAGCCTTGCATTGTCTTGTCTTCTTAATGGGGGCGCAGACTTCGAGGGCGCCATGGGCCGACTGCTAGGAGCCGGCCTCTCCGGAGGCCGCCTGCTAGGAGTCGGCCCGTCTTGGAGCCGCCTTCCTGAACATGGCCGTCTTCTGGCAGTCGGCCGTTCGGCCAGCTGGCCACCAGAAGGCGGCGCTTCGTCTTGACGTCTTGAGGGGCGCAGCCGGCCCCGATGTCTTGAAAGGTTCTGGGACTCGGGTTAGGCTACCCGTGGCCCATTACTCCGACACTTTTTATGCCTTATTATCATTATCAAGTTTCTTCTGTCACGAAGGGTGGAGAAATGTTGTTAGAAAATGGTTCTTCATATTTCACACTTCTATCTGAAATTTTATATGTCTCATGTCTTATGTTTCTACGCCCTTCTCGGTGAGATTTCCAAGGATCACTTGCCGATGAAGATTTCTCAGTCTTTGTGAAGATTGATATTTCTTAAAGCTTTGTTGTGCCTGTGTGTAGAATACATGAAGTTGGAGTCTGATCGAGGAGTGGCAGAGGCCTATTCTGAAGGACAGGAGGCTGCCTGACAGCCACTGGTATATATATATTTCCATTAAACCATCTAATTAGTGAATTGATCAATGACTAATTTCTTTACAGAATTGATCATAGTTTGATTCTAGAACAGGTGATGGCATAATGCGCAGAGCGTCGAAGCGTTGATTCCTTAGGCAAGTCCCGCACCGACATTGCTTGAAAGACATATGTTGCATCATTTATGTTTAGTACAGTTTGTTGTTACTGAGTCACTGTGTGGTCAACTCTTGGTATGGTTAGTGAGCACTAAGATGTGGTGAGAAATTTGCTAGGCTGGCTAAAATCTGAACTACGGTGTTGTTTGAGAGTTGAATTGTGACCATAGTTACAAACTTCATTTCCAGGTAAGCTTGCAGCACGTTGTGATTCTTCCAGTAATGATGATGAGGTCTGGGACCATGATATACTAGCATTTTATTTAAATCCCGATGGATCAGGACAATGAACCATTGGTGTACCAACATTTAAGCAAGCAAGTTTTACGCATTTTCATTTTTAGCACATTGTTTTGAGAAAATTGTTCTGACTGTGCAACTTGAGAGAGTCCATGCCAATTTAAGTCTTGCAATTCTCTGAAATATTTTTGAAATATCCAGCTAGACCCGGTTACGGTGTCTTCCCTTCGAACGAGAGCTACAATATTTGCCTTTATAGCTGCATGGGTGTCAAATTTTTGTTATCACTGATCCTTCCAACCTGAAGCTTAGAGAGATTCAAATGTTACATGCTCAAGGGCCATGAGTAAACTACTCAACTCAGTTCTGCAAGAATCATACATTCATACTGAAAAATCTCCTCGCATTATCAGGTATTACACAACTTCTAGATTTGCATCGAGTAGCTAAATCGAATACCGAATAAACACACCATACTTAATAAAACCAATTTAGACTTGTAAAGAGCATTTTGTAGCGAAGGATATTGGTACTTGGATGATGGTCCCAAAAGCAAATGAATTTTTTACTTGGGTTAGACAGTACCAACTCTTACGCCGTTTGGTGTTATAGCAGGCTTATTACTAATTTCACATGTTTTAACTTTTAGGATGCCATAATAATGGGAGTGAAGAAATTATTGCTTTATAGATTTGAGTGATCAAATCATTTTGGTAATTTGTGTCTCAGTAATTTTCGTTTCAGTTTCACAAGGAATATGCCTATCGTATCAGAGATGATCATGGAAGAGAAGGAAAACGAATGGAAGGCTCCAATACTTTTGTTATTTGATTATTAAGTTCTTCCACTATGGTTTCACCACATGATGCCCCCCCCCCCTCCTATTTTTCACTGGAACGTACTATAACAATGATGATTGTACTTGTATTTGTTCTTCACTGGGTTAGTACATGATGAATGCGCACATGGATTTCCTTCGCAATCAAGAAAAAGAAATCCTTTGGCTTCAGAGAAATTTTCAACATTGATTTATTTTAAAATTTGTGGTTTCTGATGTTTGAGTCGAGGATGTCAAGATTTCCTTGTTTTGTTATTCATCGAAAATGGAGCAACTTTGTGCTTATTTATTTGCTTATATGCTCTGCATTGTCCTCCATGTTAAGAAATAAATAGAAGACAAAGTAGTATGTGCATTTCTAAACATCTATTCTGCTGAAGCACCTTTTCTGTGAGATTTAATATAGCTATTCATTATCTGGGTGTATTTGTACTACTTTTTGACTTGTCTTTATTTGTTTCATGTGATGCAAGATAATATTTTGTTCCAGTGTTCATCATATTTTACCTTTTCCTTTTTGTTTGGAGAAAGATGTTTCTCTTTCTTACAAATATATTATTTCTTAAATAGAACAATAGTCACCATATAAGGTTCTTCCACCAAATAAATGTTTTTCTATGTGCAACTAAGATTGACTTCCTGCTGATTGGTTATACAATCTTATTCTGCAGAACCCGCATGAGAGACAAGAAACACAAGGTCCATTATGAGGTGAGGGTTCTACTGCCCCATTTTTTCAATTAAATGACCCGGTTTCTTCTATGTTTTGAAGATGATCGGTTGTTGCTCGCTTTTTTTCTTCTTCCCATAGTTCACTGACGGGGTTGTAGTCTATAGTAGGATTGAAGTAGTACCACCTGAGTTTTTTGGTTCATAGCAGTTGACTCATCTTAATGTGAGGTGCTATTTTAGTTATGAATATTCTTTCCTGATGTTCATGAATGGCACTTTCTGGTTTGGCAATGAATAAATTTTTCAGTCTCTTGATAAGAGGTGTATGAATGTGATTTAAAAGAGCCATGACATAGGTTTCTAGGAGCTGCTATTTTTTGTTGCTATCAATAGAGTTGCGGCGTAAACAACTGTGGCAACATGATTACTGCGCACAATAGCGCGACCAGAGGAGCACCCCCTCATCATGTCCAATAGCTATATTCATCTCTAGCCAAATCACTTTTGTTGTATATAAGTGCCTTCAAGGATCAACCTAGACCCACGCATGTGCGTAAGCTAGATAAGTGCGCACATGAACGCTCAGGAGGCGTGCCAATGGCACGCCCCAGCCACTAGTTCCCACCATCCATCACGTCAAAATCCAACAGCCCACGAACCACTCCTTGTCTCTCCGTGTTCTCTTTCCTCTCTCCGTGTTCTCCGTCCTTGTGTTCCTGTGTTAGTTGGAGTTGAAGTTGCCGTACCCTGCCGTGCTCGCCTGAGTCGTTGTAGTCACCTTGGTCACCGGAATCGTCGTTCAGGCCATCACTGATATGATCTGCCTCGTGCTCCAGCTCGAGGTTACACTGCGCCCGTCTCCAGCTCCAGCTCGACGTCAGCTCCGCCGCTGCTCCCGTACACTCCAGCAGCGACTCTGTTGGAATTAACCACGCGTCCTTGTCCGGCTTGGACATGAAGCAAGTTACTACGTACATCCTATGTATACCCTTGCAATCAAATATCAGATCAGAGAAATAAGATAACTGGATTGGTGTTCTGTGTTTTCGTGTGAGTGTCCTGTCCGTTCCTCCGCCGGCGGGTCGCATACGTACGTGAGCTACGTGAGTAGCCTCCAATAAAATCCATCCACCTGCCTAGCTGCTTCAAAGCCTGGTTGCAGCTTGCCCCCCTCCCCAGCGTACAAGGAGAAGAGAAAACATGATTAAACAAATTGAGAATTCATTAAAACAGAAATTAGGGCAAATGATCAAAAGATTAAAGAAAAATGGAGCAAATGATCTAACTCTAACTAAAGCAGGGCAAATCATCAACTCCGCAAATAAAGTGTGGCAAATGATCCAATCTCCCCGGCTGCCTCACTACTTCACCTCCGCCTCCCTCGTTTCGGTGCCTTGGCGCCGGCCTCGTCTGCCAGCCCCCTCTACCATTTTCCCTCCCCCACCGCTGATCTGCATCACAGCTCCCTCCTCACGATGCCTATATATGAATACATCTTTTGCTGTTGCGTGTGTTCTCGAATTGAGTATTGATCTCATGTGTGGCTCTATATGAATAAATCTTGTTTATACATATTTGGGAGGCAAATGCGTGGCTACTGCTGGCCATTTTTTTATTTTAATTCTGCTACATAAGATTGCCGAGTTTAGCACTCGGTAAACTGTGCTCCTATGCTGAGTTTCTGCACTCGGCAAACCACTGTGCCACATGGCATTGGTTCCGTTCCCTCATTTCTGCATTTGTTTGCCGAGTTTCATGTATTTTGCACCCTGCAAAGATATTTCCAAGTTTGCATACTTCATCGCTGAGCCCCATTCAGTTGAGTCCTTTTTGCCGAGTTTTGCACTCGCCAAAGTCTTTGCTGAGTTTGTTATGCCCTTTGCCGTGTTTTTCAAGAACTCAGCGAAATCAGCGATTCCAGTAGTGCACGTTACTACCAGAAAAACTTGGGTTGCCGACGGCCCCCGTCGGCATAGATGGGCATACCCCGACGGCCCAGCCAATCCGTTGGCGTAGAAAGGCCGTCGGCGTATGTCCATCTATGCCGACGGGGGGCCGTCGGCATAGATCAGCCGTTGGCGTTGCTTCAAATATACCTACGGCGGCCGTCGGCATATCACGTGGGCCCGTCTACCCAGGCGGCGACGGCAGTTTGACGGCATCAGGCTACGCCGACGGGCTAAGGGTGGCCGTCGGTATAGCTATGCCGACGTCATCGATCCGCGGCGCCACCACGTCATCGATCCGCGTCGCTCGCCGGTCCCGTGGGGTGGAATTTCTATGCCGACGGCCTTACCGTCGGCATAGGCCTGACCCATGGATTTTGCCACGTCATCGATCCCCGTCCTACGCCACGTCATCGATCTAGGGCTCTATCGTTCCGTGGCCGTAGCTATGCCGACGGCTTTGCCGTAGGCATAGATTTCTAATAATATTTTATTTATTTTCTCTTTTTATTTTTTATTTTTTATTTTTTTCCAAAACTAATTTCATTAAGTTAAATGTACAGAAAACATATATCGATTGCCCCCCACACGGGCCTTGCTTCCGTCGTGTCACGGAGAGGTTAGATGGGACGGGGTACCTGTGGGGGGTAGCAATGCCGCCAGGTGTTGCAGTGGGCCCTCCTACGGTTGTGGGAACGTGGTGGCAGGCGCAGGCACCCGGCACGCGGCTCTGGGGTGTACCCCCCTCCCCCTCACGGGCGTCGATGCCGTCGTGCCCCGGATGGGGAAACGGCCACGTCGGGCCGACGCGGAGGGAATCCTGGGGTGGGTTGTGCCGGGCCTGTGTTGGGGGTGTAGCTATGGCTGGGCTATGATGACAACCAGGTGAAAAGGTCCACCGGTCAAACTACATCCAGCGAAAGTCAAAGGGCTAGACCCGGCGGTCGTTTGTGTCAGGGTTAGATGGGACGGGGTACCTGGGGGTAGCAATGCCGCCAGGTGTTGCGGTGGGCCCTCCTACGGTTGTGGAAGCATGGTGGCAGGCGCAGGCACCCGGGACGCGGCTCCGGGGAGTGCCCCCCTCACGGGTGTCGCTGTCGCCGTGTGCCGGCGGCGGCGCCGTCCGTGAGGGGGGGCACACCCCGAAGACGCGTGTCGGGCGTTTGCAACCGCCACAACACTTCCAGACTTGTGAGAGGCCGCCTACGCAAAATTTGGCGGCATGCTAGCCCCCGGAGGCCGCCGGCCACAGTCATAGACACGCGAAGAACAATCCGCGTAGAGGGAAGTGTTCAGATACTTCTCCATCACAAAAAATTATGAAAAATTACCATCAGTCCTATAGCACATGTGCCCAAGTCGTATAAAAAACTCATAATTTTATCGCGCTCCGAGTATTTAATAATATTCACGCCGCATCGTTACCGCAGAACGTCTACTACCGTGTCATCGCCGTCCGTGAGGGGGCACACCCCGGAGACGCGTGCCGCCTCTTCGGACATGCCACCACACCACCCCGCATGTATGAGGTCCCGGTGCGACGCTCCGGTGGCATTGCTACCCCCCATGGGCCCCCGTCCCGCCTAACCCTATAGCGTTTGACCACGGGATCTAGCCCTTTGACTTTGCACGGATGGGCTTTGAGCAGTGGACCTATCCACCCGGTTGTGTTAGGTCGGCCCATAGGAACACTTTGGACGCATTGGGCCACCACAGTCGTAGACACACGTAGAGCAATCCGCGTAGAGGGAAGTGTTCAGATAATTCTCCATCACGAAAAACTATGAAAAATTCCCATCAGTCTTACAGCACATGTGCCCACGTTGTGTAAAAAACTCATGATTTTATCGCGCTCCGAGTATTTAGTAATAATCACGCCGTCCGTGAGGGGTGCACACCCCGGAGACGCGTGCCGCCTCTTCGGACATGCCACCACACCACCCCGCATGTATGAGGTCCCAGTGCGACGCTCCGGTGGCATTGCTACCCCCCATGGGCCCCCGTCCCGCCTAACCCTGTAGCGTTTGACCACGGGATCTAGCCCTTTGACTTTGCACGGACGGGCTTTGCGCAGTGGACCTATCCACCCGGTTGTGTTTGGTCGGCCCATAGGAACACTTTGGATCAACATCCGGGCCAAACCCACAGCAAGATCCCCTCCGTGTAGACCCGACGCGTCCGTTTCCTCCCTCCAGGTGCCGGTGGCGGCGCAGTCCGTGAGGGGGGCACACACCGGAGACGCGTGCCGGGCGTTTGCAACTGCCACAACACTTCCAGACTTGTGAGAGGCCGCCTACGCAAGATTTGGAGGCATGCTAGCCCCCGGAGGCCGCCGGCCACAGTCGTAGACACGCGAAGAGCAATTCGCGTAGAGGGAAGTGTTCAGATACTTCTCCATCATGAAAAATTATGAAATATTACCGTCAGTTCTATAGCACATGTGCCCACGTCGTGTAAAAAACTCATGATTTTATCGCGCTCCGAGTATTTAATAATATTCACGCCGCATCTTTACCGCAGAATGTCTACTACCGTGCCATCGTCGTCCGTGAGGGGGGCACACCCCGGAGACGCGTGCCTCCTCTTCGGACATGCCACCACACCACCCCGCATGTATGAGGTCCCGGTGCGACGCTCCGGTGGCATTGCTACCCCCCCCCTAGGGCCCCCGTCCCGCCTAACCCTGTAGCGTTTGACCACGGGATCTAGCCCTTTGACTTTGCATGGACGAGCTTTGACCAGTGGATCTCTCCACCCGGTTGTGTTAGGTAAGCCCATAGGAACACTTTGGAGCATCATCCGGGCCAGACCCACAGCAAGATCCCCTCCGTGTAGACCCGACGCGTCCGTTTCCCCCCTCCAGGTGCCGGCGGCGGCGCCGTTCGTGAGGGGGGCACACCCCGGAAACGCGTGCCTGGCGTTTGCAACTGCCACAACACTTCCAGACTTGTGAGAGGCCGCCTACACAAGATTTGGCGGCATGCTAGCCCCCGGAGGCCGCCGGCCACAGTCGTAGACACGCGAAGAGCAATCCGCGTAGTGGGAAGTGTTCAGATACTTCTCCATCACGAAACATTATGAAAAATTACCATCAGTCCTATAGCACATGTCCCCATGTCGTTTAAAAAACTCATGATTTTATCGCGCTCCGATTATTTAATAATATTCACGCCGCATCGTCACCGCAGAACGTCTACTACCGTGTCATCGCCGTCCGTGAGGGGGGGCATATCCCGGAGATGCGTGCCGCCTCTTCGGACATGCCACCACACCACCCCGCATGTATGAGGGCCCGGTGCGACGCACCGGTGGCATTGCTACCCCCCCCCCCCATCGCCCCCGTCCCGCCTAACCCTGTAGCGTTTGACCACGGGATCTAGCCCTTTGATTTGCACGGTCGGGCTTTGCGCAGCGGACCTATCCACCTGGTTGTGTTAGGTCGGCCCATAGGAACACTTTGGAGCAACATCTGGGCCAGACCCACGGCAAGATCCCCTTCGTGTAGACCCGACGCGTCTGTTTCCCCCCTCCAGGTGCCGGCGGCGCCGCCGTCCGTGAGGGGGGCACACCCCGGAGACGCGTGCCGGGCGTTTGCATACGCCACAACACTTCCAGACTTGTGAGAGGCCGCCTACGCAAGATTTGGCGGCATGCTAGCCCTCGGATGCCGCCGGCCACAGTCGTACACACGCGAAGAGAAAATCGCGTAGAGGGAATTGTTCAGATACTTCTCCATCACGAAAAATTATGAAAATTTACCATCATTCCTATAGCACATGTGCCCACGTCGTGTAAAAAACTCATGATTTTATCGCGCTACGAGTACTTAATAATATTCACATCGCATCGTTACCGCAGAACGTCTACTACCGTGTCATTGCCGTCCGTGAGGGGTGGCACACCCCGGAGACGTGTGTCGCCTCTTCGGACATGCCACCACACCACCCCGCATGTATGAGGTCCCGGTGCGACGCTCCGGTGGCATTGCTACCCTCCCCCCTCCCCAGGGCCCCCGTCCCACCTGACCCTGTAGCGTTTGACCACGGGATCTAGCCCTTTGACTTTGCACGGACGAGCTTTGAGATGTGGACCTATCCAACCGGTTGTCTTAGGTCAGCCCATAGGAACACTTTGGAGCAACATCCGAGCCAGACCCACAGCAAGATCCCCTCCGTGTAGACCCGACGCGTCCGTTTCCCCCCTCCAGGTGCTGGCGGCTGCGCCGTCCGTGAGCGGGGGCACACCCCGGAGATGCGTGCCGGGTGTTTGCAACCGCCACAACACTTCCAGACTTGTGAGAGGCCGCCTACGCAAGATTTGGCGGCATGCTAGCCCCCGGAGGCCGTCGGCCACAGTCGTAGACACGCGAAGAGCAATTCGCGTAGAGGGAAGTGTTCAGATACTTTTCCATCATGAAAAATTATAAAAAATGACCATCAATCCTATAGCACATGTGCCCACGTCGTGTAAAAAACTCATGATTTTATCGCGCTCCTAGTATTTAATAATATTCACGCCGCATCGTTACCGCAGAACGCCTACTACCGTGTCATCGCCGTCCGTGAGGGGGGGCACACCCCGGAGACGCGTGCCGCCTCTTCAGACATGCCACCACACCACCCCGCATGTATGAGGTCCCGGTGCGACGCTCCGGTGGCATTGCTACCCGCCATGGGCCCCCGTCCCGCCTAACCCTGTAACGTTTGACCACGGGATCTAGCCCTTTGACTTTGCACGGACGGGCTTTGAGCAGTAGACCTCTCCACCCGGTTGTGTTAGGTCAGCCCATAGGAAAACATTGGAGCAACATCCGGGCCACACCCACAGCAAGATCCCCTCCGTGTAGACCCGACGCGTCTGTTTCCCCCTCCAGGTGCCGGCGGCGGCGCCGTCCGTGAGGGGGGCACACCCCGGAGACGCGTGCCGGGCGTTTGCAACCGCCAGAACACTTCCAAACTTGTGAGAGGCCGCCTACGCAAGATTTGGCGGCATCCTAGCCCCGGGAGGCCGCCGGCCACAGTCGTAGACACGCGTAGAGCAATCCGCGTAAAGGGAAGTGTTCAGATAATTCTCCATCACGAAAAACTATGAAAAATTACCATCAGTCTTACAGCACATGTGCCCACGTTGTGTAAAAAACTCATGATTTTATCGCGCTCCGAGTATTTAGTAATAATCACGCCGCATCGTTACCGCAGAACGACTACTACCGTGCCATCGCCGTCCGTGAGGAGGGGCACACCCCGGAGACGTGTGCCGCCTCTTCGGACATGCCACCACACTACCCCGCATGTATGAGGGCCCAATGCGACGCTCCGGTGGCATTGCTACCCCCCCCAGCGCCCCCGTCCCGCCTAACCCTGTAGCGTTTGACCACGGGATCTAGCCCTTTGACTTTGCACGGACGGGCTTTTCGCAGTGGACCTATCCACCCGGTTGTGTTTGGTCGGCCCATAGGAACACTTTGGATCAACATCCGGGCCAAACCCACAGCAAGATCCCCTCCGTGTAGACCCGACGCGTCCGTTTCCTCCCTCCAGGTGCCGGTGGCGGCGCCGTCCGTGAGGGGGGCACACACCGGAGACGCGTGCCGGGCGTTTGCAACCGCCACAACACTTCCAGACTTGTGAGAGGCCGCCTACGCAAGATTTGGAGGCATGCTAGCCCCCGGAGGCCGCCGGCCACAGTCGTAGACACGCGAAGAGCAATTCGCGTAGAGGGAAGTGTTCAGATACTTCTCCATCACGAAAAATTATGAAATATTACCGTCAGTTCTATAGCACATGTGCCCACGTCGTGTAAAAAACTCATGATTTTATCGCGCTCCGAGTATTTAATAATATTCACGCCGCATCTTTACCGCAGAATGTCTACTACCGTGCCATCGTCGTCCATGAGGGGGGCACACCCCGGAGACGCGTGCCTCCTCTTCGGACATGCCACCACACCACCCCGCATGTATGAGGTCCCGGTGCGACGCTCCGGTGGCATTGCTCCCCCCCCCCAGGGCCCCCGTCCCGCCTAACCCTGTAGCGTTTGACCACGGGATCTAGCCCTTTGACTTTGCATGGACGAGCTTTGACCAGTGGATCTCTCCACCCGGTTGTGTTAGGTAAGCCCATAGGAACACTTTGGAGCATCATCCGGGCCAGACCCACAGCAAGATCCCCTCCATGTAGACCCGACGCGTCCGTTTCCCCCCTCCAGGTGCCGGCGGCTGCGCCGTCCGTGAGGGGGGCACACCCCGGAGACGCGTGCCTGGAGTTTTCAACTGCCACAACACTTCCAGACTTGTGAGAAGCCGCCTACACAAGAATTAGTGGCATGCTAGCCCCCGGAGGCCGCCGGCCACAGTCGTAGACACGCGAAGAGCAATCCGCGTAGAGGGAAGTGTTCAGATAGTTCTCCATCACGAAAATTTATGAAAAATTACCATCAGTCCTATAGCACATGTGCCCATGTCATGTAAAAAACTCATGATTTTATCGCGCTACGAGTATTTAATAATATTCACGCCGCATGGTTACCGCAGAACGTCTACTATGGTGTCATCGCCGTCCGTGAGGGGGGACACATCCCGGAGACGCGTGCCGCCTCTTCGGACATGCCACCACACCACCCCGCATGTATGAGGGCCCGGTGCGACGCTCCGGTGGCATTGCTACCCCCCCCCCCCAAGGCCCCCGTCCCGCCTAACTCTGTAGCGTTTGACCACGGGATCTAGCCTTTGACTTTGCGCAGACGGGCTTTGAGCAGTGGACCTATCCACCCGGTTGTGTTAGGTCGACCCATAGGAACACTTTGGAGCAACATTCGGGCCAGACCCACAGCAAGATCCCCTTCGTTTAGACCCGACGCGTCCGTTTCCCCCCACCAAGTGCCGGCGGCGGCGCCGTCCGTGTGGGGGGCCACACCCCGGAGACGCGTGCCGGGCATTTGCAACCGCCACAACACTTCCAGACTTGTGAGAGGCCGCCTACGCAAGATTTGGCGGCATGCTAGCCCCCGGAGGCCGCCGGCCACAGTCGTAGACACGCGAAGAGCAATTCGCGTAGAGGGAAGTGTTCAGATACTTCTCCATCACGAAAAATTATGAAAATTTACCATCAGTCCTATAGCACATGTGCCCACGTCGTGTAAAAAACTAATGATTTTATCGCGCTCCGAGTATCTAATAATATTCACGCCGCATCGTTACCGCAGAACGTCTACTACCGTGTCATCGTCGTCCGTGAGGGGGGCACACCCCGGAGACGCGTGCAGCCTCTTCAGACATGCCACCACACCACCCCACATGTATGAGGTCCCGGTGCGATGTTCCGGTGGCATTGCTACCCCCCCCCCCCCCCCCCCCCCCGTGGGCCCCCGTCCCGCCTAACCCTGTAGCGTTTGACCATGGGATCTAGCCCTTTGACTTTGCACGGACGGGCTTTGACCAGTGGACCTCTCCACCCGGTTGTGTTAGGTAAGCCTATAGGAACACTTTGGAGCAACATCCGGGACAGACCCACAGCAAGATCCCCTCCGTGTAGACCCGACAAGTCCGTTTCCCCCCTCCGTGTCCCAGCGGCGGCCCCGTCCGTGAGGGGGGCACACCCCGGAGATGCGTGTCGGGCGTTTGCAACCGCCACAACACTTCCAGACTTGTGAGAGGCCGCCTACGCAAGATTTGGCGGCATGCTAGCCCCCGGAGGCCGCCGGCCACAGTCGTAGACACGCGAAAAGCAATCCGCGTAGTGGGAAGTGTTCAGATACTTCTCCATCATGAGAAATTATGAAAAATTACCATCATTCCTATAGCACATGTGCCCACGTCGTGTAAAGACCTCATGATTTTATCGCGCTCCGAGTATTTAATAATATTCACGCCGCATCGTTACCACAGAACGTCTACTACCGTGTCATCGCCGTCCGTGAGGGGGGCACACCCCGGAGACGCGTGCCGCCTCTTCGGACATGCCCCCACACCACCCCGCATGAATCAGGTCCCGGTGCGACGCTCCGGCGGCATTGCTACCCCCCAGGGCCCCCGTCCCGCCTAACCTTGTAGTGTTTGACCACAGGATCTAGCCCTTTGACTTTGCACGGACGGGCTTTGAGCAGTGGACCTATCCTCCCTGTTGTGTTAGGTCAGCCCATAGGAACACTTTGGAGTAACATCCGGGCTAGACCCACAGCAAGATCCCGTCCGTGTAGACCCGACGCGTCCGTTTCCCCCCTCCAAGTGTCGGCGGCGGGGCCGTCCGTGAGGGGGGGCACACCCCGGAGACGCGTGCCGGGTGTTTGCAACCGCCACAACACTTCCAGACTTGTGAGAGGCCGCCTACGCAAGATTTGGCGGCATGCTAGCCCCCGGAGGCCGCCGGCCACAGTCGTAGACACGCGAAGAGCAATTCGCGTAGAGGGGAGTGTTCAGAGACTTTTCCATCACGAAAAATTATAAAAAAATTACCATTAATCCTATAGCACATGTGCCCACGTCGTTTAAAAAACTCATGATTTTATCGCGCTCCGAGTATTTAATAATATTCACGCCCCATCGTTACCGCAGAACGTCTACTACCGTGTCATCGCCGTCCGTGAGGGGGGCACACCCCGGAGACGCGTGCCTCCTCTTCATACATGCCACCACACCACGCCGCATGTATGAGGTCCCGGTGCGACTCTCCGGTGGCATTGCTACCCCCATGGGCCCCCGTCCCGCCTAACCCTGTAGCGTTTGACCACGGGATCTAGCCCTTTGACTTTGCACGGACGGGCTTTGAGCAGTGGACCTATCCACCCGGTTGTGTTAGGTCAGCCCATAGGAAAACTTTGGCGCAACATCCGGGCCACACCCACAGCAAGATCCCCTCCGTGTAGACCCGACGCGTCTGTTTCCCACCTCCAGGTGCCGGCGGCGGCGCCGTCCGTGAGGGGGGGCACACCCCGGAGACGCGTGCCGGGCGTTTGCAACCGCCACAACACTTCCAGACTTGTGAGAGGCCACCTACGTAAGATTTGGCGGCATCCTAGCCCCGGGAGGCCGCCGGCCACAGTCGTAGACACGCGAAGAGCAATCCGCGTAGAGGGAAGTGTTCAGATACTTCTCCATCACAAAAATTATGAAAAATTACCATCAGTCTTACAGCACTGTGCCCACGTTGTGTAAAAAACTCATGATTTTATCGCGCTCCGAGTATTTAATAATAATCACGCCGCATCGTTACCGCAGAACGTCTACTACCGTGTCATCGCCGTCCGTGAGGGGGGCACACCCCGGAGACGCCTGCCGCCTCTTCGGACTTGCCACCACACCACCCCGCATGTATGAGGGCCCGGTGCGACGCGCCGGTGGCATTGCTACCCCCCCCCCAGCGCCCCGTCCCGCCTAACCCTGTAGCGTTTGACCACGGGATCTAACCCTTTGATTTGCACGGTCGGGCTTTGCGCAGTGGACCTATCCACCCGGTTGTGTTAGGTTGGCCCATAGGAACACTTTGGAGCAACATCCGGGCCAAACCCATAGCAAGATCCCCTCCGTGTAGACCCGACGCGTCCGTTTCCCCCCTCCAGGTGCCGGCGGCGGCGCCGTCCGTGAGGGGGGGCACACCCCGGAGACGCGTTCCGGGCGTTTGCAACCGCCACAACACTTCCAAACTTGTGAGAGGACGGCTATGCAAGATTTGGCGGCATGCTAGCCCCCGGAGGCCGCCGGCCATATTCGTAGACACGCGAAGAGTAATTCGCGTAGAGGGAAGTGTTCAGATACTTTTCCATCACGAAAAATTATAAAAAATTACCATCAATCCTATAGCACATGTGCCCACGTCGTGTAAAAAACTGATGATGTTATCGTGCTCCAAGTATTTAATAATATTCACGCCGCATCGTTACCGCAGAACGTCTACTACCGTGTCATCGCCGTCCGTGGGGGGGGCACACCCCGGAGACGCGTGCCGCCTCTTCAGACATGCCACCACAACACCCCGCATGTATGAGGTCTCGGTGCGACGCTCCGGTGGCATTGCTACCCCCCATGGGCCCCCGTCCCGCCTAACCCTGTAGCGTTTAACCACGGGATCTAGCCCTTTGACTTTGCACGGACGGGCTTTGCGCAGTGGACCTATCCACCCGGTTGTGTTAGGTAAGCCCATAGGAAAACTTTGGAGCAACATCCGGGCCACACCCACAGCAAGATCCCCTCCTTGTAGACCCGACGCGTCTGTTTCCCACCTCCAGGTGCCGGCGGCGGCGCCGTCCGTGATGGGGGCACACCCCGGAGACGCGTGCCGGGCGTTTCCAACCGCCACAACACTTCCAGACTTGTGAGAGGCCGCCTACGCAAGATTTGGCAGCATCCTAGCCCCGGGAGGCCGCCGGCCGCAGTCGTAGACACGCGAAGAGCAATCCGCGTAGAGGGAAGTGTTCAGACACTTCTCCATCACGAAAAATTATGAAAAATTACCCTCAGTCTTACAGCACTGTGCCGACGTTGTCTAAAAAACTCATGATTTATCGCGCTCCGAGTATTTAATAATAATCACGCCGCATCGTTACGGCAGAACGTCTACTACCGTGTCATCGCCGTCCGTGAGGGGGGGCACACCCCGAGAGACGCGTGCCGCCTCTTCGGACATGCCACCACACCACCCGGCATGTATGAGGGCCCGGTGCGACGCTCCGGTGGTATTGCTACCCCCCCAGCGCCCCCGTCCCGCCTAACCCTGTAGCGTTTTACCACGCGATCTAGCCCTTTGACTTTGCACGGACGGGCTTTGCGCAATGGATCTATCCACCCGGTTGTGTTAGGTCGGCCCATAGGAACACTTTGGAGCAACATCCGGGCCAAACCCACAGCAAGATCCCCTCCCTGTAGACCCGACGCATCCGTTTCCCCCCTCCAAGTGCTGGCGGCGGCGCCGTCCGTAAGGGGGGCATACCCCGGAGACGCGTGCCGGGCGTTTGCAACCACCACAACACTTCCAAACTTGTGAGAGGCCGCCTACGCAAGATTTGGCGGCATGCTAGCCCCTGGAGGCCGCCGGCCACAGTCATAGACACGCGAAGAGCAATCCGCGTAGAGGGAAGTGTTCAGATACTTCTCATCACGAAAAATTATGAAAAATTACCATCAGTCATATAGCACATGTGCCCACGTCGTGTAAAAAACTCATGATTTTATCGCGCTCTGAGTAGTTAATAATATTGATGCCGCACCGTTACCGCAGAACGTCTACTACCGTGTCATCGCCGTCCGTGAGGGGGGGCACACCCCGGAGACGCGTGCCGCCTCTTCGGACATGCCACCACACCACCCCGCATGTATGAGGGCCCGGTGCGACGCTACGGTGGCATTGCTACCCCCCCCCCCCCCAGGGCCCCGTCCCGCCTAACCCTGTAGCGTTTGACCATGGGATCTAGCCCTTTGACTTTGCACGGACTGGCTTTGAGCAGTGGACCTATCCACCCAGTTGTGTTAGGTCAGCCTATAGGAACACTTTGGAGTAACATCCGGGCCAGACCCACAGGAAGATCCCATCCGTCTAGACCCGACGCGTCCGTTTTCCCCCTCCAGGTGCTGGCGGTGGCACCGTCCCTGAGGGGGGGGCACACCAGGGAGACGCGTGCCGGGCTTTTGCAACCGCCACAACACTTCCAGACTTGTGAGAGGCCGCCTACGCAAGATTTGGCGGCATGCTAGCCCCCGGAGGCCGCCGGCCACAGTCGTAGACACGCGAAGAGCGATCCGCGTAGAGGGAAGTGTTCAGATACTTCTCCATCACGAAAAATTAAGAAAAATTACCATCATTCTTATAGCACATGTGCCCACGTCGTGTAGAAAACTCATGATTTTATCGCGCTCCGAGTATTTAATAATATTCACGCCGCATCGTTACCGCAGAATGTCTACTACCGTGTCATCGCCGTCCGTGAGGGGGGCACACCCCGGAGGCACGTGCCGCCTCTTCGGACATGCCACCACACCACCCCGCATGTATGAGGGCCCGGTGCGACGCTCCGGTGGCATTGCTACCCCCAGGGCCCCCGTCCCGCCTAACCCTGTAGCGTTTGACCACGGGATCTAGCCCTTTGACTTTGCACGGACGAGCTTTGAGCAGTGGACCTATCCACCCGATTGTGTTAGGTCAGCCCATAGGAACACTTTGGAGCAACATCCGGGCCAGACACACAGCAAGATACCCTCCGTGTAGACCCGACGCGTCCGTTTCCCCCCTCCAGGTGCCGGCGGCGGCGCCGTCCGTGAGGGGGGGCACACCCCGGAGATGTGTGCCGGGCGTTTGCACCCACCACAACACTTCCAGACTTGTGAGAGGCCGCCTATGCAAGATTTGCCGGCATGCTAGCCCCCGGAGGCGCTTAAGCCTTTGGGTCACATTGTGGCGGTCTTGGTGGTGATGATACTTATATGCTTGTGATGTTTCTTATTGTTGTTTGTGAGATTCTTATATGCTTGGTGGTGATGATACTTATATGTTTATGCTTTGCGATGCTTCTTATGATGTGTGATGATGAATTTGTTGTGTGATGCTGCTCCTTATTGTTATGTGATGCATATATTGTTGTATGATTCTTCTATATGTTGTATATACTAGATGACCCGTTGCGCCAATGGCGCAAGGGCAGAGTGCAAGCCAAGTATTATAAGACCGTTGCGCCAATGGCACAAAGGCCGAGTTCAAGCCAAGTATTATAAGAGTGTGCACTAAAATATATAAACACAAAATGAAAGCATATATTTCTTTCATCATGGCTATTTCAAAAGTATACCACATAGCAGTCTAAGCAGCAAATAACCGATAGTTAAATGCACAGGATGGTCTTCGGGGATTACATAAAATCCAAAAGGATGAAAAACATAGAAGTCTTAGTAGGCATCTATACTAATGCTACGTTATATAGCAAAGGGCTCTATACTAATGCTAAATTATATAACAAAGGGCTCTTGCAACTTGCTTATGTTGAGTAGACGATCAGTCCTTTGAAAGTGCATTTGAAGGCAAAAGCATATGCTTGTCCTTTGTTAGATGACCCGTTGCGCCCATGGCGCAAAAAGCAAGAGTAAGCCAAGTATTAAAATCATGCATATGAGATTGATTTAAACCAACTTAATAAATACTTACATTCCATTACATGATAGCTTAAAAGAAAATATTCATATCACGCAAAAAAGGAAGAGCGAGACGAGCATTCCAACCATGCATATTAGACTAATTTAGATCAAGGTAATGAATACTTATATTCCATTACATGATAGCTTAAAAATAAAATATTCAAATCACTTGATAATAGCATACATTGATGGCTTTATAAAGTAAGCTATATTAGCACAGATGCATTGTGTCCATTAACCGTTGCCCGAGTCTTGTACCTGCCTGTTGCCCGAGTTTGTACCTGCCGCGCGTAGGAAGGGAAGAATGAAGCCAAAAAAATGATGAAATGATATGTTATAATAACAACAAATGATTAGAACAAAAGGCCAAGGCGAAACATCACCTTATGGTCAACTTAAGCATCTATTTTTTTCAACAAGTTGTGCATCTAAAATCCTACTCAATACCTAAGAAAAGGATGTCTTAGTAAGGAGGATGGCTAACACGCGCGCGCGCGTCACAACGCTCGGTTTCGGACCAGGTAGGCTTTCCTCTTAAGTATGTGCGCAACGAGTCGAATTTCCTTTTTAACTACCCAGAGTGGCAGAGATTGAGGACACGCCGGCCCCCCACCCCGCGTTGAAATCAGGGGGGGCGAGAGAGATTAGGGAAAGTGGTGGGCCCGTGCTTGCATGTGTGGCTAAATTCACGGAGCAGAGAGAATGTGCTAGACCAGGGTGCTTGCATGCAACTGAGAAAGAAAATTTTGGTGGGTCCAGGCGCTCACGGGATTGCTACCATTCCTTGCATACATCCTCACGCTGGGCACAAAGGTCCTTTTTTATCTCTAACATAGGGGTTCGGCTCACCTGCAGGGTTCCCAGCCGGGATTATTATGCAGGGCCAATTAACGAGTGCCACGTGTCCATATGGGCCAACAACTACAGTTAATTTTAATTAATTTTGTTTCCTGCCGTTTCATCATCCGGTATCTGCGCTGAAGAAATAAAGAGGCTGGCTGTGCTTGCTCGGCAGCCGGCAATGTAGCTGGGTCGTCTACTACCGTGTCGTCGCCGTCCGTGAGGGGGGCACACCCCGGAGACGCGTGCCGCCTCTTCAGACATGCCACCACACCACCCCACGTGTATGAGGTCCCGATGCGACGCTCCGGTGGCATTGCTACCCCCCCCCCCCCCCCGTGGACCCCCGTCCCGCCTAACCCTGTAGCGTTTGACCATGGGATCTAGCCCTTTGACTTTGCACGGACGGGCTTTGACCAGTGGACCTCTCCACCCGGTTGTGTTAGGTAAGCCCATAGGAACACTTTGGAGCAACATCCGGGACAGACCCACAGCAAGATCCCCTCCGTGTAGACCCGACGCGTCCGTTTCCCCCCTCCGTGTCCCAGCGGCGGCGCCGTCCGTGAGGGGGGCACACCCCGGAGACGCGTGCCGGGCGTTTGCAACCGCCACAACACTTCCAGACTTGTGAGAGGCCGCCTACGCAAGATTTGGCGGCATCCTAGCCCCGGGAGGCCGCCGGCCACAGTCGTAGACACGCGAAGAGCAATCCGCGTAGAGGGAAGTGTTCAGACACTTCTCCATCACGAAAAATTATGAAAAATTACCCTCAGTCTTACAACACTGTGCCGACGTTGTGTAAAAAACTCATGATTTTATCGCGCTCTGAGTATTTAATAATAATCACGCCGCATCGTTACGACAGAATGTCTACTACCGTGTCATCGCCGTCCGTGAGGGGGGCACACCCCGAGACGCGTGCCGCCTCTTCGGACATGCCACCACACCACCCCTCATGTATGAGGGCCCGGTGCGACGCTCCGGCGGCATTGCTACCCCCCTAGCGCCCCCGTCCTGCCTAACCCTGTAGAGTTTTACCACGGGATCTAGCCCTTTGACTTTGCACGGACGGGCTTTGCGCAATGGACCTATCCACCCGGTTGTGTTAGGTCGGCCCATAGGAACACTTTGGAGCAACATCCTGGCCAAACCCACAGCAAGATCCCCTCCCTGTAGACCCGACGCGTCCGTTTCCCCCCTCCAGGTGCCGGCGGCGGCGCCGTTCGTAAGGGGGGCACACCCCGGAGACGCGTGCCGGGCGTTTGCAACCGCCACAACACTTCGAAACTTGTGAGAGGCCGCCTACGCAAGATTTGGCGGCATGCTAGCCCCTGGAGGCCGCCGGCCACAGTCATAGACACGCGAAGAGCAATCCGCGTAGAGGGAAGTGTTCAGATACTTCTCATCACGAAAAATTATAAAAAATTACCATCAGTCCTATAGCACATGTGCCCACGTCGTGTAAAAAACTCATGATTTTATCGCGCTCTGAGTAGTTAATAATATTCACGCCGCACCGTTACCGCAGAACGTCTACTACCGTGTCATCGCCGTCCGTGAGGGGGGGCACACCCCAGAGACGCGTGCCGCCTCTTCGGACATGCCACCACACCACCCCGCATGTATGAGGGCCCGGTGCGACGCTCCGGTGGCATTGCTACCCCCCCCCCTCCCCCCCAGGGCCCCATCCCGCCTAACCCTGTAGTGTTTGACCATGGGATCTAGCCCTTTGACTTTGCACGGATTGGCTTTGAGCAGTGGACCTATCCACCCAGTTGTGTTAGGTCGGCCTATAGGAAAACTTTGGAGCAACATCCGGGCCAGACCCACAGGAAGATCCCATCCGTCTAGACCCGACGCGTCCGTTTTCCCCCTCCAGGTGCCGGCGGTGGCACCGTCCATGAGGGGGGGGGCACACCCGGGAGACGCGTGCCGGGCGTTTGCAACCGCCACAACACTTCCAAACTTGTGAGAGGCCGCCTACGCAAGATTTGGCGGCATGCTAGCCCCCGAAGGCCGCCGGCCACAGTCGTAGACACGCGAAGAGCGCTCCGCGTAGAGGGAAGTGTTCAGATACTTCTCCATCACGAAAAATTATGAAAAATTACCATCATTCTTATAGCACATGTGCCCATGTCGTGTAAAAAACTCATGATTTTATCGCGCTCCGAGTATTTAATAATATTCACGCCGCATCGTTACCGCAGAATGTCTACTACCGTGTCATCCCCGTCCGTGAGGGGGGGCACACCCCGGAGGCACGTGCCGCCTCTTCGGACATGCCACCACACCACCCCGCATGTATGAGGGCCCGGTGCGACGCTCCGGTGGCATTGCTACCCCCCAGGGGCCCGTCCCGCCCAACCCTGTAGCGTTTGACCACGGGATCTAGCCCTTTGACTTTGCACGGACGAGCTTTGAGCAGTGGACCTATCCACCCGATTGTGTTAGGTCAGCCCATAGGAATACTTTGGAGCAACATCCGGGCCAGACACACAGCAAGATACCCTCCGTGTAGACCCGACGCGTCCGTTTCCCCCCTCCAGGTGCCGGCGGCGGCGCCGTCCGTGAGGGGGGGCACACCCCGGAGATGTGTGCCGGGCGTTTGCAACCACCACAACACTTCCAGACTTGTGAGAGGCCGCCTATGCAAGATTTGCCGGCATGCTAGCCCCCGGAGGCGCTTAAGCCTTTGGGTCACATTGTGGCGGTCTTGGTGGTGATGATACTTATATGCTTGTGATGTTTCTTATTGTTGTTTGTGAGATTCTTATATGCTTGGTGGTGATGATACTTATATGTTTATGCTTTGCGATGCTTCTTATGATCTGTGATGATGAATTTGTTGTGTGATGCTGCTCCTTATTGTTATGTGATGCATATATTGTTGTATGATTCTTCTATATGATGTATATACTAGATGACCCGTTGCGCCAATGGCGCAAAGGCAGAGTGCAAGCCAAGTATTATAAGACCGTTGCGCCAATGGCGGAAAGGCCGAGTGCAAGCCAAGTATTATAAGAGTGTGCACTAAAATATATAAACACAAAATGAAAGCATATATTTCTTTCATCATGGCTATTTCAAAAGTATACCACATAGCAGTCTAAGCAGCAAATAACCGACAGTTAAATGCACAGGATGGTCTTCGGGGATTACATAAAATCCAAAAGGATGAAAAACATAGAAGTCTTAGTAGGCATCTATACTAATGCTAAGTTATATAGCAAAGGGCTCTATACTAATGCTAAATTATATAACAAAGGGCTCTTGCAACTTGCTTATGTTGAGTAGACGATCAGTCCTTTGAAAGTGCATTTGAAGGCAAAAGCATATGCTTGTCCTTTGTTAGATGACCCGTTGCGCCCATGGCGCAAAAAGCGAGAGTAAGCCAAATATTAAAATCATGCATATGAGATTGATTTAAACCAACTTAATAAATACTTACATTCCATTACATGATAGCTTAAAAGAAAATATTCATATCACGCAAAAAAGGAAGAGCGAGACGAGCATTCAAACCATGCATATTAGACTAATTTAGAACAAGGTAATGAATACTTATATTCCATTACATGATAGCTTAAAAATAAAATATTCAAATCACTTGATAATAGCATACATTGATGGCTTTATAAAGTAAGCTATATTAGCACAGATGCATTGTGTCCATTAACCGTTGCCCGAGTCTTGTACCTGCCTGTTGCCCGAGTTTGTACCTGCCGCGCGTAGGAAGGGAAGAATGAAGCCAAAAAAATGATGAAATGATATGTTATAATAACAACAAATGATTAGAACAAAAGGCCAAGGCGAAACATCACCTTATGGTCAACTTAAGCATCTATTTTTTTCAACAAGTTGTGCATCTAAAATCCTACTCAATACCTAAGAAAAGGATGTCTTAGTAAGGAGGATGGCTAACACGCGCGCGCGCGTCGCAACGCTCGGTTTCGGACCAGGTAGGCTTTTCCTCTTAAGTATGTGCGCAACGAGTCGAATTTCCTTTTTAACTAACCAGAGTGGCAGAGATTGAGGACACGCCGGCCCCCCACCCCGCGTTGAAATCGGGGGGGGGGGGGGGGGGGGGGGCGAGAGAGATTAGGGAAAGTGGTGGGCCCGTGCTTGCATGTGTGGCTAAATTCACGGAGCAGAGAGAATGTGCTGGACCAGGGTGCTTGCATGCAACTGAGAAGGAAAATTTTGGTGGGCCCAGGCGCTCACGGGATTGCTACCATTCCTTGCATACATCCTCACGCTGGGCACAAAGGTCCTTTTTTTTATCTCTAACATAGGGGTTCGGCTCACCTGCAGGGTTCCCAGCAGGGATTATTATGCAGGGCCAATTAACGAGTGCCACGTGTCCATATGGGCCAACAACTACAATTAATTTTGATTAATTTTGTTTCCTGCTGTTTCATCATCCGGTATCTGCGCTGAAGAAATAAAGAGGCTGGCTGTGCTTGCTCGGCCGCCGGCAATGTAGCTGGGTCGTCTACTACCAATCGAGGACTACCCTGCGTCATTATTTTTCAGTCTGGTGGAGCGCCGCCGTCTTTATCTTCTGTTTTGGCGAGATTACAGTCTAAATGATCTCTATCACAACGAGCAAACGACCATAGAAGCGCGGCCATGGCAGTCTGTACGGGGACCACGCGGTACCTGTACTGCCGGCCGCTCCAGCTCTGCACCAACGAAAATCAGTTCATCGTTTCATCCTTTTTTTCGATCGGCGCCAAATTAAAAGAGGTTCAGTCTTGACTGCGGAATTATTGGATCATTGACGGAGGATGCGAGGCGGGCACGTCTTCAACGGTGGTGTGCGTGTGCATAAGCTCGGGCACGATGGGCGCCGGCGGGCCGAACGACTCCGACGAGGGAACATGCGCTTTCTTCTTGCCCCTCTGCTTTTTCCGCTTGTGCTTGGTCGCTCGTGGATGAGGCCTAGGACGCGGCCAGCACGGCAGGTGGTTCGGCCACCGGCGGGGGCGTCGCCATGGGATGCAGCACTGCGGGAGCCTTGGCTGGGGCGGCCGCCGGCATCCACGATTGGAGACACAACGCCCAGCGATGTCGCGGGCCGACGAATCAAAACCCATCGGTGCTAGCACCCAGTCTCTTGGCGAGGAAGGATCGAAGGAGCAGGAAACAAAATTAATCAAAGATAATTGTAGTTGTTGGCCCACAGGGACACACGGCACTCATTTATTGGCCCTGCACAATAATCCCTGCTGGGAACCCTGCAGGTGAGCCGAACCCTAACATAGCAAGCACCTATACTATAGAAAATAGTTGGAAATTGAAAACAGAAGTTAACACTCAAACAAAAAGGAAGAGAGCAGTTGACTTTTCCCCTAGCTTATTCATGTTTGTCACATGCGACTTTCATTGCTGGGAGATAATCGTAAATAGAAATATGGTTCTTGTACCTACAAAAAACATGGCTCTTGTGATCTACAGCAAGGGCCTCTCTTCTAGTGAAGCCTCTACGTTTGTAATCTCGATTCTTTTATGTGAGTTCATATTCAATTCTCTGGCATATCTTCAGAGATATAGTACTCCCTAAACTCTTCCTCTCAAAAAACATTATATGAGGAATTTTCATCATGAAGCATCCTTCATGGACAAGTAGATAAAACCCAAACGATTCCTCAAATCTGGAGAAGCACATCAATGGAGGGGACATGGTCAATCTCGTACCATTATATATCTATCTAAAATGAAAGTGCTAGGAGGTTGTTTTAAAACTACATGGAAACATCAAATACCCTAGGTTTGCTTTTGACAATACAATCGCAGACCTGTCGTCATATATCCATCAAAAATGATCTGCTCTAGAAGGTTGCTTTATAACTTAAACCAAAGCAAATATAATGAAATGCATTGGAAACAAATGCATATCTTGTGCATGGCATCCTCCCAAGCGAGAAATCATACTCTTCACTAAACCATAAGTGGGAATATGGGGTGGAGGTAGAAAAATTTGTAACCTGGACATATCAATCTGTAGCTTTTCCTTGTTCATTCTTTATGCACTTTCTTCTATCACAATGACCATCTGAATTTCGAACACCATGTCAGCTTCCTCTGCTCTAACCCCGTGGCCTGCCAGCATCGGATGCCACCAAAGTTGATCCCTGCCTACCAGGACACCAAAACTATAATATGAGAAGATAGTATAGGAAACAGAAAAAAAATTGGTTAATCATCCCACAATGCTACTAAATTCCTTGGCTCAGTTAAGGTGCTTTTCAACACCATCACCGAACCCGGAGTAAACTGCGCCCATCTCAGCAGCTGCCACACACTGGTGCCAGCCACGCGACAGCAGCGGCGAGGAGGCCGGCAGCATACTTGAACGTTCAAAGCTGTTCAAAGCTCTTCAGGTTGTCTATCTATCTCAAATTCCTCTCTTTTACCAAAGTTAGACACAGCCGAAAAGTCAAAGAAACAAAGTTCTTCTGGTTGTGTATCTCTTAGATTCCTCTCTATTTTCTTTAAAATTAGATGCGGTCGAGAAGGAAAAGAAACTAACTTTGTGCACTATTTATACACACCAACAGGAGAAAATATATAGAAGAAGTAAAACCAATTAGAGTAGCATCTAGGTTTATAAATATACAAAATTGTCGAGCATGAATTTCCATTTTACACTTTGTCTAGTAGATTAAGTATATGACAAAGCAAACAGTAAATATGTGAGCTCAGTGTCGCTTGTTGGCAAGTAAACGGAAGGCAACCAAAACTGAAGATATACATGTTCTGGACAGGACAGTGATTGCTTATGTTTGTTGCTGGCCCTCTTCTGTCCAAGGCTACCAATCATATGGTCAGCAACTAAAACAACCATGAATTAATAAATTAGTTAACTGTAATTAACAACAATAGACTTCACATATGAATCCAAAATGGCAATGAACTACCCGCAAAAAAAGGGCAATGAACGGAGGAGACATATATATTTCTTCTCTACAGATTCTTATAGCAACAAAAGCATTTGTGCGTAGAAATAAGTGCCTTTCATTGAGCTTTTCAATTCAGCACACATGAGCAATTAACTTTCAAAATCCTAGAATAATAGAGGCATAGGTAGGAAACACCAACCTGCAATAGATGTTGCATAGAGAACTTTTCAGTTCAGCACACATGAGTATTTAACTTGCAAAATCCTAGAATAATAGAGGCATAGGTAGCTGCAGTGAGAAAGAGAGGAAACACCAACCTGCCACAATGTTGGATAGAGAAAATAAACAAGAACGACCCAGCAGGAGCATATGCACAAGCCAATGGGGATAACTAAAAGTAGCAATTTGTGAAACATAACAGAGAAAGTCCAATCACTAAGTTGCATAAGAACACAGACGACAAAGGAATATTGTGAGATTGATCTTGGCTTACCTTCTGCCAAGGACGACGTCGACGGCACCGTTGACCACCGCTTCGCCAGCAGCGCACCAGCGCCGCGCCTGCTTCAGCAGCTGCTCCACTCATCCTTGGCGGCGCCACAAAGAGAAAAAACGAAAAAGAGGAATCAGGGGAAGAAGCAGAGCAACGAAGAGGGAGATGCGGGGATGCAGCCCGCACGGGAGCATGGTGGCTAGGGTTTTTACCTCCTACTCTTATCCCTTGGTCAGGCAGCGCTCGATCCAGAAGTACGGCACGCGGCGGCAACGGAGTTCTCCCTCCTCTCCTTCCTTCTCTCTCTCCCTCTTATCTTCTCTCTCTCCTGCAGATCGAATCGAGTACTCCCTCTTCTCCTTCTCTCTCTCCCTCTTATCTTCTCTCTTTGTTACATCTTTTGAGCATCTCCAGCCATTCAACTTACCTTTCAAGGCCATACTTCAACATCTACGTGGAATAGAAAAAAAGATAAGTATTCAAATGATTTAAACAAGCTTATTCACATGTATGATAGATTTAGAGCTCAGAACATATTTTAAAGTGCTTTTGCCTCTGGTTTAAGCACAAAAAGACATGCAATGCATTAGTCTGAGTGTACTATCTCAACCGTTTCTCTAATAAAAATAAAGAAGGTATACAGAGAGAATAATATTTAGTAAAGCACATATGCGTATATAATTTGCTGATTTCATGATGATCATGCCCCTCTCAGAAAGAATAATATGTATGAAGCAGGCGTATATTATCTAATTCTAAGCAAGAAAGCTTGGATCAAAAAAACGCTAGTAGCTTATTTTAGATGATTTGTTGTAGCGACCGCGGCACAAATAATCACTTAAATCTCGGACTAACTGTCAGCATAAAGTGGGATTATATAATCCTCGTCTTTTGTTTTCTTTTCTTCTCGAACGACGCAGGAGAGCTGCTTGTCATTTCATCTCTGACTAACTGTACAGACATTCATGAAGTCAGGTATATTTGTTCAGCAAGATCCCTCCTAGCCTCTCAATCGGGGTATACTTTTCAAATACAATCCAAAAAAAACTTTGCAAGCATGAAAAGAATTCATGGCCTCTGACACACTGATCAAGAAACCAGAAAAACACTACACTGAACAATACTTTTTGTTAGACCTCAAGTCCAGAACCGTCATCAGGTGGCCCTTTCCTTGCTGCACCCACGACCTAACCAACCATCTAAGGAAGCAACTTCTTTCTATTATTGGCCCCCACCACTGAAGCAACAACCAATGTTTTAGCATGCCAATTATTTATGAAGCAAAATGACAACAGCTTAATCTCCCAAGAGCAGGATCGTAACATACTTTCAGAAAAGCGCAGTCCAGATCATACACTCGTGAATAAATGTTTTGGTTTTCAACTGCCACAATGATATCCCCCCTACCGCAAGCCCCTGCCTATAGCTTTAAACTGAACCAGCAAGTTAGCATGTCATTTATTTACAAAATAATGCTTAGCAAACTAATTCCCCAAAGGCAGGAGTCTAGATAATTTCAGAATGTGCGTTTAGATTATCTTTTCTATTACCAATTCTGAACATGGCACAACAGTTTAGCTCTTGTTATTTAAGCTCACAGTATCTAAATTGAGAATTGCTCACATGTCATGAATTTTTTTTGCAGTCATAATCCCAGTAGGTTTACTTGCACATTAGGAATGCTAGTAGCTTATTCTTTCTGTATTCTGAAAGAAAACAAAAAAACAGACATTAGAAATGTCCAAGTAGCACCAAAAGAATAAAACAGGGGAGGTTAGAAAATACTCAAGCATCAGGATGGATGGGTAATTATCAAACAGAAACAAAAGGGAAAAAGAAAATCAAGAAGCTCCCTTCTCCCATTCTTTTTTGTTCCCTTTCACTTATATACATCACAGCAACACACATGCACTTTAACTATAGAAAAACATAATTCCCAATTGAGGAACAAAGTTATATTAGAGCACCACATTTTATAAGCACTATACATCTACTGACCTTACTTGGGTATGACCTAAGTAGGCTTGACATTCACCATGATTCATACACACAATGTGCTACATCTGAGATAGAACATGAAAATGCAAATGAATAAATTCTCCATTTTATTGGTGATCCATTAATCATAAGCAGGCATTTATAGTTCAACTCCTGACATTGTGTACTGTTTGGAGGTATAAATAAGGAATAGAAAAATTAAGAAACAGTGACTTAATTAGTCTTTAACTAATATTTGAAGGTATAAATAAGTAGGCAAATTGGTATCCAATTGCTGGCTTGAGTTTCACACTTCAAGACCACTTCTTTCCATGGATTTTAGGCATTAGATAGTTGGTTGATTTCAAAGTTTCTTAGATGAATTGGAAGGAAAAAAGATAGAGCAGAAGAGGAATTAATCAGGTAGTGGAGGAGCTCACCAAGAGTTTAGACCCGTCGATCTAGCCGTGTGGACGCTGGATGTAGAAACAGAGAACATGCCTGCTCTTCTTCTTTCTCCCACAACACCAAATTAGAGGAGGGCAATAAAGCCCGGCAGTAACTTCAACTGGCACCTGGAGACGGCACAGTGTGTGTGCGCACTGAACAAAACCTAACCGTAAAGCAGAGCAATTGCTATCCGGTCAGCCACAATCTCTTATGGGGGCGTGAGCGTACCGAGCGTGGTCGCAGCAGTCCCCTTCGCGGTGGTAGAGGCACAGCTCGGGGCCGAGGACCTCGCCGGCGTGGGTGACGGGTCCACGCGCTCGCGCTGGAGCTCGCCTTCGCCCCTCTCCCGTCCGTCGCCTTGCTGCACCTACCTCTCTCTCCCTCTCATCTGCTCGAGCACCGCCTCTTCTTCCTTCTCTCTCCCTCTCATCTGCTCGAGTGCCGCCTCCGTCGCCCTTTACTCGTCTCCCCTCCAGATTTCACTTGTCTAGATCCGGAGGCAGGGAAGGAGGAGAGGAAGAGGAGGAGGTCGCCCCGGCTGCATCTCGAGCGCCAGAGAAGAGGCCCGGAAGAGAAGGCGGCGGTGCGGGAGGCCCTGAGGCAGAGGGTCGTGGAGCAGGGGAGGCCGGACGGCGCGGAGAGGAAGATGAATGGCGTGGGGCTCGAGGACGGAGTGGATTGGACCTGGTGCGCTAGGTTTACGGGAGAGGGTTCGTCCAGGCTCTCCTCGGCTCCTCACCCCTCCCATCGTCCTCAGTACACTGAGATGTGGACTCAGACAGCGACCGGGACCACCGAACGCAGCAGAGTAGAGATCGGACGAGTAGACCAGCGGAAATCCATCTCCTGCCATCGCCCTTGGCCAATCAAAAACAGCCCACACTCTGTCAATCTTCACGTAGCGTTCAGAGAAACCCAGCCTCTGGTCGCTGGGCCCCACGGGCTCACGACCCCACCCGTCATCCTCTGCTGAAGTCGTCAAGAACGTGGAAAAGAATGGACAGCTGACCTGACGCCAGCAGCCAAAATAAACACTGTTGTTACGCAAGTAACTTGATCCTGCGGTCAAAAACGTGTTGCGCGCTCGATGCCTCCAGTTACGCGGGTAGTCTAGAAAGGTTTATATGTTCAAGCTGAAACAAAACAGAAAAAAAAAAAACAGACAGAAACGGCCGTCGGCATAGAGCTGGCGTGAGCTCCCAGTGGCTGACACGTGACAGGTAGCCGTCGGCATAGTTTTAAACTAAGCCGACGGCTAGGCCGTCGGCATAGACCTGCCACGTGGAGTTGCTGCCACGTGGCAGGTCTATGCCGACAGCCTAGCCGTCGGCTTAGTTTGAAACTATGCCGTCGGCATAGACCTGCCCGAGGGGTGACGCCTGCTCGCCACATGGCACGTCTATGCCGACGGGCTAGCCGTCGGCTTAGTTTGAAACTATGCCGATGGCTAGGCCGTCGGCATAGACGTGCCACGTGACGAGCAGCCGTTGGTCAGCACTTGACGGCGGCCGCTGTTAGGCGATAACGTTGCCGATGGCCAGGGCCGTCGGCATAGATGTACGGACACATTCGGGATAGGGCCTATGCCGACAGCCTTTCTATGCGGACGGCCTCCCTGGCTACGCCGACGGATATGTTGCCAACGGCCCTATGCCGACGGGGGCCGTCGGCATAGGCCTGTCCCGACGGCCAATCAGGGCTATGCCGACGGCCAGGGCCGTCGGCATAGGGTGCGATTCCGGTAGTGCGTGGTGAATTCTGTAGTCAATGGAAGGTAATAATATACACTGAACCCAACTAAACCTATATATGGTGCCCCAAATATTCTGTAAATTGCCTTATCACAAATTGTGACAGCATATTGGTTATTCTAACCATATCGAACAGATACAACAATAACATTTTTTTTCCATACTATTTACTGAAGTACTTATTTAGTATTTGATAATATCTTTGTAAAGCAAATTTACAACATTCATAGGTGAATTCCAGTTTGGTGACAAAATCAGAGGAAAAGATAGACTAAAACAGAAGAAATTCATGAATTTAATTTACTTAAAATCCGTCAGAAGATTGTTCTAGAAAATAACTCTTCGTCGCAAGTAATTTTCTGGGTTCTGGTTATGTTTGCTCACAGTATGTTGCTATCAACTGAAAATTTTAGCAGGCCAGAAGCTTTTTTAACTGGTGGCAATCTTCTAGAAACGGAAATAAATATTAAGGGTATATGCACTATCCAGAGCACATAAGCTCAGAAGGTGTGACCACGTCTCCAAATAAATATTAAGGTTAGCGAAACGATATATCACCAGATGTTATCTTCGGCACATCTCCAAGTCAACTAGGTGTGACCGCGTCCCTAAAAAACGAGGTGTGACCGCGTCTCCAAATCTAGTGGCTGTGTAGATGGTGAAAATGGCAAGAACTGCACACCATCAGAGGCAACAACAGAACCTCCTCGTCGACAGGCACCAGCAAGCTCCCCGCCATTCCTAAATGATGAACACCACAAGCAAATGAATATGATAACCAAATGAGCAGATTCTAAAGAAAGAGCCAGAAGACCATTGTGAGGAAGGTCTCCCCCCTCCCCCCTCCCGTGTCGCTCCCGCGAGCGACCCGGGAGGGAAACCCTAGCCGCCGCCTCAGTCCTCCCTCCTCCTCTCCTCCTCTCCTCGCCACCGCCAGAGCGCGCTGACGAGCGAAGCCCGCCGGCGTCGGCGGCGGCGGGGCCCTTCCTCCCTTCGCTCGCTGGCGGCAGGCGCGGGCCGGCGGCGGCGGGCTTGGCGTCGCGCTGACGAGGGGCGTGGCGGCACGGCGGCGGGTGCTGGCGGCAGGGTCGCGGGTGCATGGCGGCGGCGTGGTGGGCTTCGTGGGCGCACGCGCGTCCTTGGCAGGAGCGGCAGCGGCCTGGTCTGGCTCGGCCAGATCTGGCCTGGCCACGGACGGCGCGGGGCGCCTGCCGGCGGGGCGCGGGCGCGTGTGCTGCTGCTCGCGCGGCTGCCGGTGGCCGGTGTGTGAGGCCCGGCGGGGCACCTCCTGTCATCGTCCTCGTCGTCGTCGGGCGGGTGTCCGGCTTGCTCTTCGCGATCTGTCTGGAGGCCGTGGTGGGGCGTTGCAGGGGCAACGTGAGGAAGCTGGCTGGAGGGATGGGTGGTCTGCCCACCCGTCACCGGCGCGGGGGTGTGCCGGTCGAGGTCTCGCACCGCTCCGCCCCTTCCTCTTTCCCCTGGCCTGGTTGCCTCCGGCCCCATCTATCGAGGCTTGTCGACGCTGACGGCTCTGACGCTATTAGGGGTCTGCTGGTGGTGGAGATTCGCTCCTCTGGGCGGCCATTGGGGGTGTCGGGTGGCAGGGCAGCGGCTCTGCGGGGGGGGGGGGGGGGGGGGGGGGGGCTGCGATGTTCATGGGCGGAGCTCGCAGCTCGGGTGCGGACTGGCGGCCCCGGTCGCATGGGCGGCGGGGTGGCTCTGGCATGGCGATCCGTGGCAGTGGTGCGGCAGGCCTCTCGGCCGGGCGCACCCTGATCGGAGGTGGAGTGGTATGCCATGGTGAAATCCCTGTCTGACCGTGGTCAGACCGACGGTGGTGGCGTCCGCTGGCGTCATCCCCTTCTTGTAGGCTTCGTCACGGTCTCTCCTGATCCTCCGTGTTGCTCCCGATGAAAATCTTGATCCTTTGGATCGGGTGGTGGCGACGCAATGGTGTCGTGTCCTTCCTGAAGGCGCTACCTTGGGGCGCACGGTTCGTCGGCGGTCAGCTACGTTCTTCACGGTGGCTTGTTCTCGGTGGAGGGCTTCGTCATCTTCGTAGTGATACTTGTTGTACATCTGTTGTTTGCTTCGAGTTGGCTTAGCTGATCTTCGACACCTTTGTATCTTGCTTTGTGTGCGTGCATTCGGGGCGTTGTGTTGTATGGTTCGGATGTATGAGGTTTGATGCTTTATATATAAAATGGGGCGAAAGCCTTTTTCATAAAGAAAGAGCCAGGCAGCTGAGAGAAGGAGGCAAATCATGGTGGAGCAGGAACTAGGCGTGCGCAATGACGATGCATGGGAGGCACACCTAGGCCTCAGGGACAATGACGAAGGTGGCCGAAAAAGTTGAGGAATAAATGCTATATCGTTGATCCATGAGATGCTAGCTACAGGTAAATATGCCCCAACATTACACCTTATGACAGTATCATTGTAGGAAACTGTCAGCGGCATGTGCGCTAGCTTATCCAGATAACAAAAGTAAACACTATATACTATACTTTATTGCAGCAAAAACAGAGGGGGGATATGGATTGGATGCTGATCCAGGACCTACGGATAGCCACCAACTCTTGCAGGGCCTACTATATATGTTACCGAAAGAAAACAAAGCTTAACGGAGAATGAAATAACAAAGATCTCCCGGTTTCAAAAAAAAGAAATAACAAAGATCTTTCACTTAAACAATCAAAGAACAATGGTCAATGTCATGGAAAAACAGAGGGGTTGGGACACATCTTGTGGAACATATCGCACTAAATGATTAAGATGTATATAACTACAACTGACATTGGTGATGGAATGCCAACAGAAGAAAAAAGGCAAAAAGGTGATGGTAGAGCAGTTACCATTGAAACCATGAGGATAGCAATCAATTGGTGCAGCGCATGTTTATATATTTCAGAGAATCTCTCCAAAAGAACTTCGACATTTTTTTTGTTTTACGGTACCATGGTTTATATAATTAACTGGTCGGGTGGTGGGTCCTTGTGGTTGTGGCGGCGCCGGTGGCGGCGGATCTTGGGATCCCGCTCCCGGGGACGTCGCAGGACGCGGCGGCCCGTGCACGAGAGATGAAGTTTCTTCAAACAGATCTGAGTGAAAACTTGCTTTTGACTACTGCAAAGGCCGGCGGTGGCGGCGCTGTCTGTGTCGTTTCTTTCTTGAAGGCATAGCCGTGGAGAAGTTCAAGGTCACTCTCTGCTACCTCCGGGGAAAACCCTAGATCAATTGATCGGATGATGGCGGCGCTCTGGTGTCGTTTCCCCCTTGGGGGCGTCATTCATGGAGGTACACACGGGCTCGGGGAACAGAGGAATACTTCTTTGGTGCAGTGGTACTTCATCTTATACATTGATGGCGGCGGATCTTGGCGGCGTGGCGCTGTGGAGATTCGGAGTCCGATGCGCGGAGATGAACTCGCGCAGGGAGGTGGCGCTGTCTAGCGTCGAAGGCAGTTAGACCGGACAAGGTTGATGCAGCAATACAGCACTGAAGATGGATTGGTGACAGGTGGCTGCGGCGGCCTCATACCCGGCAGGCGTCCTAGTTGAGGAGTACGCCAGACTGGTAGGTGCCCCATACCCGGCAGGTGTCCTGGTTGGGACCTCAGGTCTTACATGGTAGGTTTGGCTGCGAGGTCTGTTCGGTATTAGGCCCAGACTATCAGCATCCCTTTATCAATTGGATAGGAGTAGCGACATATGTTGCATAGACGGTGGCTTTAGTCTTATTGTTGTATGACTTTGTAAGGTCTTGTGTGAATAATTAATAAAGTGGCTGCATGCACCGTCCAGATGTAGAAACCGGGGGTCCTCCTCCATTTCAAAAAAATATAATTAACTGGCCATTCCGACCACTTATGCAAGTTCTTTGCAGCTCAAGAATTTGCTAGTATCTATCACCAGTTGAATGACCAAAAAGTTGTTAGCTATATTCCCTCTGTTATCTTGAACCCTTGGTTAGCAATTCATCAAACATCTAGAGTGCATTGGCCAACTGCAAGAAAACATGGTATGTTGTGGAAGGGGGGAAGGATTGGACTTGCATACCATGTTGGGGCCTGTGGGCGGGACAGAACAGAACAGGGCAAATGAAGTTTGATTCGTCAGCTTGTTGTTCATGCTCACTCACGGGTCGCAGCTGAGACTCGTCCCTCTTTGCCGACTCCTTGTCCGCCATGGCGTCATTGGTTTCGGTGTTACTCACGAACGGACCTACGGTTGGATCAGATGGAGACTCGGAGTTTGGGGTAGGAGCAGCAAAGCATGAGGTGCGGAAGAAGTGGAGGAAGGAGCCATCGGCCCAATACATTTCCGCATGCCTGAAACTCGCTCTGTGCCATAAGGTGGTCAATCTACGAAATCACTACCGTTGCAATGGTCACTTCCACATTCGCACCCTGCCACAAGTGACCCATTGTATATATGTCACTCGTCGACGAACTTTTTATAAAAAAAGAAATGAATAAAATAAAACCGAGCTAGAGACATGTTTTTTCTCTCACTTATTTACCTTTTTTTTTCTCTTTACAAGAGGCACCTCTCGCGAAAGCAAATCCGTGCCTTCACGCGAAGCAAATCTATGTCTCTTGCGGAAGAAAAAAAATATATTTTTTTCTTTTCATGAGGCATAACTGTGCCTCTTGCGGAAGCAAATCTATGCCTCTCACGGAAGCTACAAACATATGCTTCCATGAAAAGTATATTTGTGCCTCTAGCGAAATAAAAGATGCGTTTGTGCCTCGAGCGAAAAAGTGTTTTTCCATGCAAAAGAATCATTTTTCGCAAAAAAATCTAAAAACAGAAAACACATACACATGGTGACGGCTGAGAGCGCGTCAAGTGACACATTCTCAGCCCATTAAAAATGACCCTTGCGGGGCTCCTAGGGATACCCCTTGGTTCATTGCTCCCGCCAGTCTAGTTGATCCCGCCCACATACGGATTACTGTGATGTTTTCGTTCGCTGTTGTTTCCTGTGTTTTCTTTTCTTTTTATTCTTTAGTTTTCTGCTTTCATTTTTTCACTGTTTTATTTTGTTTTCTTTGGTTTTGTTTCGGTTTTTACAATTTTCTGTTTTGGTTCTTTTTTTCCTTTAGTTCCTTTTCTTTGTTTTGTTTCTTTTTTCCTTTTCTTCTCTTTTGTATGTATTATATAAAAGGTTCACCGCGTATTAAAGAAATGTTCATTGTATATTAAGAAAATGCTCACCATATATTACGAAAAAGCTCAGGTGAGTTATAAAAATATTAATCATAAAAATGTTTATCGTGTATTACAAATTTTTTCATCATATATTAAGAAATTGTTTGCTGTATACCAAAAAGGTTCATTGTGTATTTAAATTTTTCACATCGTATATTAAGATATTATAAAACATACACTACAAAACGTTTGCTGTGTATTTAAAGTTGGTTCTGCATTTTTTGACAAAAAAGTTCGCTGTATTTAAAAATAGTTCATTGTATAATCCAAAAAAGTTCAATGTGTACTACAATATTATTTAGCGTATATATTCATATTTTTATAAAAAATGTTCGAAACAAAACCGAGCAAACAAAAGGGACGCTACAGTCAACAGGATGGTATAGTTGCTACAGTACCAAACTGCTACGGTTTCTTCACATTAACTTTTTCTAGTAGTGCTGCAAATAGGCCAGCTCAGTTGGATCACCCCTGTACGAAGCAACAGCTTCTTGACGCACACAGGCGTCCTATAGCGCAAGAGCTATATCTCTCTCAACGAGAGAAAGAACCAGGTCTCGCATGAGGGATTTCTGGGCTACAGTACTTGGCCAGCCCATGTTCGTGCAATTGGCGTTGCCGCTGGCCGTTGCTTCGATGTTCGCTCTGTTTTTTTTTACAACGCTAACGCCCACACGTGTGGTGGGAGTAAAACCCGCCCACACGCCCTATAACATACAGACTGCGTGATGTCACCGCATGCATGCATGTGAGAATCTTTTTTGATTTTTAATTTTTAAAATATTTTATCTCTTAAATGAAAAATTCGATTGAAGATCCATTTTCACTATTAAATCCCTCGCCACGAGATCTTCGAAACTAGATCTCATATCAATATATTTTGACGAATTTTTTTGGGTTAAAAGTTGTCATGTCTATTGCACATGAATTGCCATGGTGTTTACACTGAAGTTGCCATGATATGTTTCAGCTATTTTCTTCTAAAAAAGTAAATTTTGACATTTATAAAAGGAGAATTAAGAAACTAGATTTGCCATGAACCGTAAACTAAAATTGCCATGATACATGCACTTAAAATTGCCATGGTTCATACAAAAAATAATTTTCATGTTCAAAGTATTGGAGTTGCCATCATCAAAATACTAAAATTGCCATGCTCTACAACTGAAATTGCCACATGACAACTTGAGTTTAAACACTATGGCAACTACAGTGTAAACATCATGGCAACTTTTGGGCAAAAAAAATCGTCAAAACATATCAACATGGGGTCTAGTTTTGAAGATCTCGTCGAGACGGATTTAATGGTGAAACGGATTTTTAATTCAATTTTTTAATTCGGAGATAAAACACTTTTAAGCCGAAAACCAAAAAGATTCCTGATGATGTCATCTATTCACATCTGACAAAATGAGTGGTAAAGGGGGCGTGTGGGCGATGTGCAAGATGGCACACGTGTGGCCGTTAGTTTTTTCCTTTTTTTTTCTTTTTCATTTTTTGTTTCTTCATCGGTCTTTTCAGGTTGCTGTTTTTCTTTCTTTTTTCTCTGGTTATTTCATTTATTTCTTGGACCTTTTCTGTTTTTCTTTGTTCTTACTTCATTTTCAATTGTTTTCTCTTTCTCTTTCATTCCTTCTTTATTTTCTTTTTTCCTCGGCTTTCATGGATTTTCTTTCTTTCTTTCTCGATTTTCATTGGTTTTCTTTATTTATATGTTTCTTTGTTGGTTATTATTGCATTTTACTTTCTCTTTTCGTATAGAACATGGGTTTTCCTATACACGTTTTAACTTCTTTTCAAATACCTGAAATATTTTTCTGCACATGTTGAAGACTTTTCAAATAGGTGATTAGTTTTTTCCAACATATAATTTGATGTTAAATTTTTTACATACACATGCAATATTTTTATATGCACCAGGAATATTTTTTATATACACATTTAAGATTTTTCAAATATAAGATCAATATTTGTGAAAAAAATATATTTTTATCTCTACTTTTCTTCGTAAACGTTATACATTTTTTGTATACATAAGGACCATTTTTATATGCACATTTAAAATTTTGATTTACATATTTAATATTTTTTTAAACTTGTTTTTATGCCTACTTTTTCTATACATTTCATTTTTTTATACATTAGGAAAACATATTTAACATTTTTGGAATACATGATCAATGTTTTTGCAACACTAGTAATAATGTACGTGCAATGCATGTTTATATTAGATAGGATATTAGTTGCACGTTATATTAGGTAAGATATATCTGTTGCACGTTGATATTTGGTAAGATATTAATTACTTTTTCGCTGGAATGGTAGGATATTAATTACATGGTAGATTTCATGGGATATCGTTGAGTCAAAACGTGTTTATAACCAATGGCAGTGGTGGGTAATTAGAGCGTTAAACGAGTTTGGTGCTAAACATTGAAGCGATTTGAACCGCTAGATCACATGATTTGACGTTCGAGATGGTTTAGATTTGCCCATTTGGGTCTTTTTATATTGGTATAGGTATATTTTTCATGTCTACTTCTTTTCATACGGATTGCATATTTTCTGTATACATCATCAACATTTTTATGTGCATATTTAATGTTTCGTAAATGCATCATTAATGCAAAACCAACCTCTGGTTGGATGGTTAGAGGGACAGTAGTATCCCCAGCCCACCAGGATTCAAGTCCTGGTGCTCGCATTATTCCTGAATTTATTTCAGGATTTTCGGTGATGCGCTTTCAGATGGAGGAGATGTTCCCGTCGACGTTGAGGCGCCAATAACTTCGTAAATCTCTAGATGACATGCCGGCCCAGTCTCTCCAAGGTGCTCATAGGGGTACGTGTGCGTGTGTGCGGTCATAGGGATGAGTGTATGCGTGTATGTATGAGCGCTTACATCTATACTGTGTTTAAAAATAAAGCAACATTAATTTTTTATAAACATCGTACATCTTTTGGATAACTCATCTTATATATGCTTTGATCGATTTTTTTCGTACACATTGTACAATTTATGTTTATAGTAGTAACAATTTTCCATACATGCTTAACATCTTCTAATGCGTGATTAACATTTCTCAGTTTTTGTATATAAAGTGATTTTTAATAGATATTCAGAATATTGGGATATATAAAAACTAAAAAATAAGCAAAGATTGAATGCAAAAATTAGAAAAGGAAAACCAAGTAAAAAAATTCAGGCAAACGCTTCGCATAGGCTGCTCGTGCTAGGGCACCCATATATTATCTCTCCTTCAGCGAGTCTAACTTCCGAATCGCTCAAGGGGGCGACCATGGTGGGCCAGCCCACGCATGCTGACGCAACAGTCTGTTTTCTGTTTCTTTTTTAATGTTTACAGTTTGTACTTTAAAATATTCTAAACACATAACACTCGACAAAAAATACTCGGCAAATGTTGAAAAAGTATTTGAAAAATATTTAAGAAGCATTCAAAATATGTTGAACAAATATTTGAAAAATGTTGAACAAGTATTTGAAAAAACGTTAATTAAGGATTCAGAAAATATTGAGCAAATATTTTAGAAATGTTGAACAAGTATTTTAAAAATTTACAACAAGGAACATGTAAAATGTGTATAGAAAATATGTTGACAATGTATTAAAAATGATGAAAAACAATTAATCATGTATATAAAAATGTAATCAAGCATTTGAAAAACTGTTGAACAAATGTTTGAATACTCTTAATCAACCATTTGAAAAATGTTAAATGGGTATAGTGAAAATATTGACATGTATTCAGAAAATGTTAAATCTTATATTTAAAAAATGTTAACGTAGCCTCTGAAAAATGTTTAAAATGTATATGAGCATGTTTAAAAAAATAATAAATTTTTATTAAAAAATGTTAGACATGTATTAGAAAAGTATTTTTTTCCATATACAAAAAATGTAGAACGAAACAAAAAAACAAAATAAAAATGGATAAAAAATATGAAAATTAAAGAAAATATGAAAAAATAAAACAAAAATGAGCGATGAAAAACGTAAAAAAAGAAAAAAGGTAGAAAAAAAGAAAAAACCGATGAAAACCGAGAAAGTAATAAGGAAAATAAAAGAAAAACAAAAGAAAGAATAGAAAGAAATAATGAAAATAGAGAAAAAGTAAAACAAAAAAACCTAAAGAAGGAGAAGAAACAGTGGAATACCCGCTCGATTCGACTTAAGTAGGACCGACCTACTAGTTCATCATGAGCGCCATTGTAGCCCAGTGGCATGCAGCCCGTGCATTCGAGAAGTAGACGAGAGTTCTAATCCCATTTGCATTCCTTTTTCTCTTATTATTCTTAATGCGAGATATAATCACCGCGCCTGCGATAAGCGGGGTATAGGCACCCATGTCAAATCATTAGTTAAGGACAACAAGTGACGCACTGCATGTGTCACTTGTACTTTTTCTAGATTTGTTTTTTTAATTATTTATTTCTTGAACCGTGTGTCTAAATTCTGAAATAGTTGGAAACACTTTTCTTTCACTTTTCCTCCTTTTCGAGAAGCAAATATGTACCTTCACGAGAAACTAATATGTGCCTTTTGTGGAAGAAGAAAACACATTTGTTTTCCTTTTTTAAGAGTCACAACTGTGTCTCTCATGCAAGTAAACATGTGTTTTCACAATAGCAAATTTGTGCCTCTCGTGAAAGCTAAAAAACATATTTTTTTTCCTTTCCGAGATGCACAACTTTCTCTCGTGGAAGTAAATATGTGTCTCCACGAAAAGAAAATCTGTATCTCTTGTGGAAACAAAAGAATGTGTATTTTTGAGGAAAAAAATTCAAAAATATTTCCCCAATATCAATGAAGAACTGAGCAAAACTGAAAACTCGAAAAAAACACCTAACCTCAGAAAACGCATAAATAAAAATAAAAAATAAAAATCCCAAGGAAACGCCCAACACGCGATAGGTGGCGGCAGTTGTTAGCGCGTCAAATGAGGTGCTCTTAGTCCATCAAAGGTGACCCTTACAAGGCTTCCGCAAGGTGTCTGGCATTCGCAAAAAGCAACGCCTGAGTGGGCCCACCCAATTTGACAAGGTGTAGGCCGTTCATACACAGTTACTCGGGAATGAGCCAGCCCAATTATGTCTACTGCAATCCGTTTTTGGAACCTTCCTTTTCATTTGCTTTTATTTTTTAAGTTTTGTTTTCTTCAAAAATGTTCAATTTTTTAACTGTTACCAGTTTCAGAAGATGTCCACTTTTCCAAAAATAAATTCCTTTTTAAAAATATGTCCATGTTTTTTAAAATATTTTTTGAAACATTTAAAAAGTTAATTTAAAAATCCACATCCTCGGCTCCGCGTGGCCATGTTGCTGGTGTGCGCGTGCGTGCAAGCCCCGCCACCAATTGGCGACCCCCGAGGCGCCGCCGCGTCCAGCACCTCTTCTTCCCGAGCTCCTCCTCCTCCAGTCGTGCCTCAAAGCTTGCTCTCTTTCGTGATATGGCTACACAAGCCCTGTGTGCGCTCCGCGCTGGTCGTGCCAGATGTGCGTACTCCACGTGCGAGCCGACGCCACATTGTCCGCTGGCCACCTACCTCACGCGCCATAGCCGCTGACACGAACTGTAACCTCTTGGCTTCTGCCGTCTTTGGCTCTACCCGCATGCTGTGGCACACTCCGTGTAACACACCCTGAGAATCATGCTACAGTAACCCCCTGTGATTAAGCTAATCATGTTGCTAAACAGGGCTTGATCACATTTGGATCACCATCCTTTTCAAACTCCTAGTTCAAACTTCAATTAAATTTAAAAGTGGAAAATAAAAGTTTTCAAAAATTCAAACAAAAATGTTCAGTGGGTGCTAAATAATACACTGATAATTATGGTGGAGGAAACACATTTTTATAAAATACCTAAATACTTTTAAAAGAAATAAAACAGAAAAGAAAATAAACAAATAAAAAGAAAACAGAAAACAGATCACAGAAAGAAAAAAAAGGAAAAAGGAAAAGCCCTTCCCCCCCCCCCACTGGACCCGTGGCCCGTCTGGACCGAACCCCGGCCCAAACTGGGCCGCCACCCGCGCCCCGACCCCGGCCCAGCCCAACTCACCCCCGCGTCCCCTTCCTGTTCCCCCGACCGGGTCGGAACAGGGGCGCGCTGCCGCCCGACCACCTCGCCGGCACCGACGCCGGAGGGGATAAGGGCGCCAGCCCCCGCGCCTCCTCGGGCCTCTCTCCCACTCACCCCCGCTCTCCCTCTCGGCCCCCGCGCCTCCCTCTTCCCCCCCGGATCCGCGCCGCTCTCCTCTTCCCCACGCCCGACGCGCTCGCCGCCGTTCCCGTCATTCACGCGGCCATCGAGCCCCGTTCTCCTCCCCGACGTGTCCCCGAGCTCCGCCGCGTCGAGCCCGTCCTCCCCGACCACCTGCTCGAGCCGGGACCCCCTACATCGCCCCCAACGCCGTCGCCTTCTTCCTCGGGTCGCCGCCGTCTCCTTCGACTCCGGCGACTGCTGCTGCTACTAAGCCACCCACGGGCCTTTCTTGCGCCGCGCGGTGAGCTCCTCTACCTCCTCCCCCTCTCCGCTAGCTCGCCTGCGCTCCGTAGCTGCTCCCCCACGCGCGCCCGAACGCCGCGCCGCGAAGCTCGCCGCCGGCGGGTCTCCGGTGACCAAATGGTCACGGGGTTAAGCCCGTTGCACTCCCCGCCGTTTGTAGATGCCCCCCAGCCCCTCTGTTTTCTCGATAGCTCGCCGTAGCTGTGTTTCCGTCGGGCACCCGTAGCTCCTCGCCGCCGGCGAGCTCGAAGCACTCGCCCCCGGCCGGTCCAGCCCCTCCGACCACCGCCGTTGGACGCGCGACGCCGAGCCGCGTCGAACGCGCCCAGCCACGCCCCCGAAGACCCCCTGTACGCGAAGCCCGTACCCCTCCCGAGCCGCGCCGCCGTGCGTTTGGTCGCCGGCGTAGCTCCGGCGCCGGCCGCCGACGAGGCTGGCCTGGCCCCACCCCCAGTGTCCCTGCCAGTGGCCCCCACGGGCCCCAGTTGACTGGGTTGACCCAGTCAACTGCTGACTGGGCAGGCCCAGTCACTGACATGCGGGCCCCGCCGCAAAAATAATAGAAAAGGAAAATGTTTTGTAAATAAAAATAATTATTTTAACTAATCACTCACTGACATGTGGGGCCCACCCCCTCTAATTATACTGTTAGATTAGTTTAAATAGAGATTAGAATAACAGAGGCTGACATGTGGGTCCCACTGGACCCACCTGTCTGGTTTGACTGGTCAGCCGACCTGTTGACTTGCTGACGTCAGCATTGCCTCATGCTGACGTCATAATTCATTTTCTTAATATAAATTATTCCAGAAATTCAAATAAACTTTGAAAATTCATATCTTTTAAACCGTAACTCGGATGAAAATGTTTTCTATATGAAAGTTGCTCAGAACGACGAGACGAATCCGAATACGCAGTCCGTTCATCCACCACACCTCCCTAACCTATCGAACTAGCAACTTTCCCCCTCCGGTCCGTCTGTCCGAAAGCGCGAAACATCGGGAATACCTCCCGGATGTTCCCCCCCTTCACCGGTACCTCCTACTGTCGCGTTAGGACACCCCTAGCACCGCTCATTGACATGTCACGCATCGTCATGCTTATGTTTGCATTGTATTTACTGTTTCTTCCTCCTCTTCTCTCCGGTAGACTACGAGACCGACACTGCTGCTGCCCAGTTCGACTACGGAGTCGATGACCCCTCCTACTTGCCAGAGCAACCAGGCAAGCCCCCCCTTGATCACCAGATATCGCCTACTCTCCTCTATACTGCTTGCATTAGAGTAGTGTAGCATGTTACTGCTTTTCGATATCCTATCCTGATGCATAGCCTATCCTTGCTACTACTGTTGTTACCTTTACCTGCAGTCCTACATGCTTATTATAGGATGCTAGTGATTCATCAGTGGCCCTACACTCTTGTCCGTCTGCTGTGCTATACTATCGGGCCGTGATCACCTGGGCGGTGAACACGGGTATATACTTATATACTATATACATGACACATGTGATGACTAAAGTCGGGTCGGCTCGTAGGAGTACCCGCAAGTGGATCTTTGTGGCGGAGCGACAGGGCAGGTTGAGACCGCCTAGGTGAGAGGTGGGCCTGGCCCTGGTCGGCGTTCGCGGATACTTAACACGCTTATCGAGATCTTGGTATTTGATCTGAGTCTGGCCATTTGGTCTATACGCACTAGCCATCTACGCGGGAGTAGTTATGGGTATCCCGGCGTCGTGGTATCAGCCGAAGCCTTCTTGACGTCAGCGACTGAGTGGCGCGCGCCGGATTGGACTGGAACGCCACTAGGCTAGGTCTGCTTCCGGCCGCGTACGCAACGTGCAGGTGTGCATAGGGCGATGGGCCCAGACCCCTGCGCGCATAGGGTTAGACCGGCGTGCTGACCTCTCTGTTGTGCTTAGGTGGGGCTGCGACGCGTTGATCTTACGAGGCCGGGCATGACCCAGAAAAGTGTGTCCGGCCAAATGGGATCGAGCGTGTTGGGTTATGTGGTGCACCCCTGCAGGGAAGTTTATCTATTCGAATAGCCGTGTCCCTCGGTAAAAGGACGACCCGGAGTTGTACCTTGAGCTTATGACAACTAGAACTGGATACTGAATAAAATACACCCTTCCAAGTGCCAGATACAACCCGGTGATCGCTCTCTAACAGGGTGACGAGGAGGGGATTGCCGGGTAGGATTATGCTATGCGATGCTACTTGGAGGACTTCAATCTACTCTCTTCTACATGCTGCAAGATGGAGATGTCCAGAAGCGTAGTCTTCGACAGGACTAGTTATCCCCCTCTTATTCTGGCATTCTGCAGTTCAGTCCACTGATATGCCCCTGTACACATATACCCATGCATATGTAGTGTAGCTCCTTGCTTGCGAGTACTTTGGATGAGTACTCACGGTTGCTTTCCCCCTCTTTTCTCCTTTCTATACCGGATTGTCGCAATCAGATGTTGGAGTCCAGGAGCCAGACGCCACCGTCGACGACGACTCCCACGACACTGGAGGTGCCTACTACTACGTGCAGGCCGCTGACGATGACCAGGAGTAGTTAGGAGGTCCCAGGCAGGAGGCCTTGCCTTTTCGATCGTTGCTACTTTTGTGCTAGCCTTCTTAAGGCAAACTTGTTTAACTTATGTCTGTACTCAGATATTGTTGCTTCCGCTGACTCGGCTATGATCGAGCAATTGTATTCGAGCCCTCGAGGCCCCTGGCTTGTATTATAATGCTTGTATGACTTATTTATGTTTTAGAGTTGTGTTGTGATATCTTCCCGTGAGTCCCTGATCTTGGTCGTACACATTTGCGTGCATGATTAGTGTACGGTCAAATCGGGGGCGTCACAAGTTGGTATCAGAGCCGACTGCGTGTAGGAATCCCCCTTTCCACACTCCTTGGCCGAAGTCGAGTCTAGACATTACAAAAACTTTTTCTAACATGGCTGTGTGTCTTATGGGCCCACGTCGCCATTGGGTGGTACTAGGATCTTTTACTCCTCGACCTTACTCTGGGACTCTGAACTCTCTTCTACTCGGGTTAAACGAATTTACTAACTCTAACACTAGGATCCCGTGACCGCGTCCACCCCAAAGATGGATAAACCATAGTTGTTTCTTAGAATAGTATTTTGGACAATGCACACACTGTCGTTTGACTCCTTTGAAACGTCTTTGCTTTCAGATGGAACCCACGAGGCAGGTCGTTCGCCACACGATGGCCATTGGTGCCTCGGGATCACCTGCGGTGCTAGCTGAGATGATGACCTATCTGGGTTATCGCTGGCACCCTGAGTACACCGTCTACGAGGAGTACCAAGGCTTTAACCAGGAGCAGTACCGTGCCATCGTCCACCTCTACTCTCGGGAGTACGACTCCACTACTGTGCTGCACACCGCACATGGTGTTGGTGTGACCATCGATATGGCTGTCCACGATGCTGCCTATGCTGCTCTGACACGTCTTCGTGGAGAGTATCGGGAGTTGGACACCTCCCCTTTCAGGCACATTGCTATCGCCTCTGATGTTGGTGCGGAGGGATACTATACTGCTGCCTACTCCACTGTCACCCGAGAGCCCTTCTACCATCAGCACCTGGTTCTGCATGCTGATGGGCTGGATCGAGCTAACCGAGCTCTTCGCCACGAGATGTACACCACCCGTCAGCACCTTTACCGTGCTCTGACGCTGCTGCACCCCTTTGTCCGGTCTGGACAGGTACCGCGTGCTGCGATCTACCCAGCCAGGACCGTGATGCCCCACGGTGTTGGTTGGCCAGAGGTGGGAGGCTACTCTCCCGCACTTGGTCCTCTTCTGCCACCTGAGCGTCGGGCTCTACACCTGAGTATCCGCGGCCCCCAGTCTGCTGACGAGGAGGGCTATCCGTTGCCTCACTACCAGCTGTCGGGCTACGATTACCTCCACAGTACCTCTTGGGACTGATGTAGTATTACTTAGTAGTATTAGTTGCAGTCGCCGCGAGCCTGTGTGCCGCCTATGATGTTTTAGTCTATGTACTGAACTCTGTGTTCTGAACTCTATGCATGACCGCTTTTGTAAGTTATGCCGACTACTATGTAATAGCTATCGTGCCCCTTTCATTATGCATGTTTCATCATGAATGATTCTTGTCATTGCAAATTTCTCAATGCTGAACCACCCCTGTTATATATTAGCAGGATGGTTAGACCAGGTGGTCGTGGTCGTGGTGGCGATGCCCCACCACCACCTGAGTACATGGCTGGTATGATCCAACAGTTTGAACTGAACCGCCAATTCATGGAAAATATGATGGCTCAGTTTCCTCGCCCCAATATGAACCAGCAGCCAGCTTAAGTGACTCTTCAAGATTTCATACGCCTCAACCCAACCATCTACCGCAGCTCAACTCAGCCTCTGGATGCTGATGACTGGCTCCGTGACATCACCTATGAGATGGAGTCTGCTGATGTAGCCCCTGCCAGCTATGTCACCTTTGCTTCCTTCTTCTTGAAGGGACCCGCAGCTCAATGGTGGGACAGCCACAGGCGTACTCTGCCAGCTGGAACAATCATCACATGGCCAGACTTCCAAGCAGCTTTCCGTGCCCGCTTCATTCCTCAAGGAGTCATGGACCGGAAGAAGCGTGAGTTCCGCAACCTCACCCAAGGCAACAAATCTGTCGAAGCTTATCAGCGGGAGTTTCTGGACTTGTCCCGCTATGCTGAAGAAGACATTGCCACTGATGCACGCAGACAGGAGAAGTTCCGTGATGGCCTTCAAGCTGACATCAAGCTCGCACTTCTAGTGCATGACTTTGCTGATTTCGCCACCTTGGTGAACAAGGCCATCAATGTCGAAACTGGTCTGCAGGAATACCAGAGCTCTCACAGGCGCAACCGTGACACGGGCTCATCTTCGGGCTCGCCCTCACAGAAGCGTAAGATATGGATCCCGAACAGCATGTACCGTCCAAATGCATCTGGCCCAAAGCAGACCTATGCTGCCCCTCATCTACCTCCACCACCGTCCAGGCAGTCAAGACTTCCAGCTCCACCATCCCAAGCTCCTGTTCCCACTCCGAATAATGGCTTGTGCTTCAGGTGTGGACAACCAGGACACCGTGCTAAAGAATGCAACCAGAACCAGAATCAACTGGCCCTTCCAGCAACTGGCCGTGGTAACAATCAGCCCCGCAACAACAATGCTAAGTCTTATGGTCGTGCTCATGCCAACCACGTTGATCTCAACGAAGCTCAAGACCAGCCTGCTACTGTGATGGGTACACTCCTCGTAAATTCAGTACCAGCATCCGTTTTATTTGATACAGGTGCATCGCATTCATTCATGTCAGAAGATTTTGCATACAAGCACGATGTTAAATGTGAGGAGATGAACACCTCTGTATTGGTCAAGACCCCCGTAGGACAGTGTCAAACCTCCTTGGTTGGCATCGATGTCCCCGTGGAAATTGAAGGGCTGGAATTCTATGCCTCTCCCATTATCCTGAAGTCGTCTAACATCGACCTCATTTTGGGTATGGATTGGTTGAAAGCGCATACTGCTTCTATAGTTTGCGCCACTAAAACCGTCCATCTGCTACACCCATCGGATGAAATAGTTGCTTACCAAGCTAATCTGGTGCAAAATGCCGAGGCAAGGCTTTACGCATTGAATGCATTAAACGCTGCACCACTCGAGGGCATTGAAAACATTCCCGTCGTGCGTGAATTCCTCGACGTCTTCCCTGAGGAACTTCCAGGGATTCCCCCTGCTAGAGCTGTCGAATTCATCATCGACTTGAAACCAGGCACCACTCCTATAGCCAAGCGACCCTACAAAATGCCGCCGCATGAACTCCTTGAGCTTAAGGAGGAAATCGACAAGTCTCTTCGCAAAGGATTCATTCGCCCAAGTTGCTCTCCTTGGGGAGCACCTTCTCTCTTTGTCAAGAAGAAGGATGGGACTAACCGATTGGTTCAAGACTACCGTCCTATAAACCAAGCTACCATTCAGAATAAATACCCTCTTCCTCGGATCAATGATCTGTATGATCAACTGGCGGGTTCGTCAGTGTTCTCTAAGCTCGACTTAAGGTTGGGCTACCACCAGATCCGTGTTCGCGAAGAGGATATCCCAAAGACCGCCTTCGTGACTCGCTATGGTTCATACGAGTACACCGTCATGTCTTTCGGTTTAACCAATGCTCCAGCCACCTTCTCTCGTCTGATGAACTACATATTCATGGATTACCTCGACAAGTTCGTCGTGGTTTATCTGGATGATATCCTGATATTTTCCAAGAACGAAGAAGAACATGCTGAACATCTTCGTCTTGTGCTGGAAAAACTACGAGAACATCAACTATATGCCAAGTTCTCTAAATGTGAATTCTGGCTACCGGAAGTAACCTATCTTGGGCATGTCATCTCCAAGGATGGTATTGCCGTCAACCCCGAGCGAGTTCAGGCTATTCTTGATTGGACTCCTCCCAAGAACGTTAAGCAAGTCAGAAGTTTTCTCGGTCTCGCCAGCTATTGCCGTCGATTCGTCGAGAACTTCTCTAAGATCGCCAGGCCTCTGACTAACCTGTTGCATAAGGGTGTCAAGTTCCAATGGACAGACAAATGTCAGGAAAGTTTCCAGGCACTCAAAGACAAGTTGACTTCTGCTCCAGTTCTAGCTCCACCTGATACTAAGAAGGACTTCGTCATCTATTGCGATGCTTCCCGTCAAGGATTAGGCTGTGTCCTAATGCAAGACCGCAAAGTGATTGCTTATGCCTCTCGACAATTGCGCCCTCACGAAGAGAACTACCCATTTCACGACCTCGAACTTGCTGCTGTCATTCATGCGCTGAAGCAGTGGCGACATTACCTTCTCGGTAATCGTTGCGAGATCTTCACTGACCACCAAAGTCTGAAGTATCTGTTTACTCAACCAGATCTGAACCTCCGTCAGCAGAGATGGATGGAGCTTGTTGCAGACTTTGACTTGGGTATTTCCTATACGCCAGGCAAGGCTAATGTAATGGCTGATGCCTTGAGCCGCAAGTCTTACTGCAACCACCTCCAGGTTCATAAAGTTCAGCCCTCGCTTGTTGAAGAATTCAGGAAGCTGAACCTCCATATTGTTCCTCCGGGTGCACTCGCTCCCCCTCCTAAGGAATTTGGCAAGGTGAACCTCCACGTTGTTACCCAGGGTTCTCTCAATACCCTAGTTGCTAAACTAGATCTCGAGGACAGCATCAAAAGGCTACAGAAGTATGACTCTGAAGCCCACAAGATTAAGCGCTACCTCGCAGAAGGAAAGCCCTCATTCTTCACCATTGCTGAAGATGGCACCCTATACTTCAAGGGCCGCCTAGTGGTGCCATGTGCAGAGAAAAACCTGGATATGACACAGGAAGTTATGAAAGAAGCTCATGATACGCCTCTGTGTATCCATCCTGGTAGTACAAAGATGTATCAAGACATCCGACAGAGATTCTGGTGGTCTAAAATGAAGCAAGACATTGCTCGTTATGTTGCTGAGTGTGACGTTTGCCGTCGTATCAAAGCAGAACATCAAAGGCCTGCTGGAACTCTGCAACCTATCTCTATTCCTGAATGGAAATGGGACCATGTTGAGATGGACTTCGTCACTGGATTTCCCAAATCACAGAAAGGTAATGATGCTATTCTTGTCGTCATTGACCGGCTTTCCAAAGTTGCACATTTCCTGGCAGTCAAAGAAACGATCACTGCTAGCCAGTTGGCAACGCTCTATATGTCCAGGATTGTTTCACTCCACGGTATTCCATTGGTTATCAGCTCAGACCGTGGCAGCTTATTCACTTCAAGATTCTGGGCAAGTTTCCAAGAAGCAATGGGAACTCATCTATCATTCAGTACTGCGTTTCATCCTCAATCGCAAGGACAAGTTGAACGCGTCAATCAAGTTCTCGAAGACATGCTTCGAGCTTGCGTTATTTCCTTCGGCAAGAAATGGGAGGAATCTCTCCCGTATGCTGAGTTCTCTTATAATAATAGCTATCAAGCTAGTCTGAAGATGGCCCCCTTCGAAGTGTTATATGGACGAAAGTGCCGAACCCCTCTGAACTGGTCAGAAACTGGGGAACGTCCACTCTTCGGTCCGGATATTATCCAAGATGCCGAAGAGCAAGTCCGCATTATTCGCGAGAATCTCAAGACTGCTCAGTCACGTCAGAAGAGTCAGTATGACCGTCATCATAAAGACATGGTCTATCAACCTGGCGAAAAGGCTTATCTTCGAGTCACACCTATGAAGGGTGCTCACCGCTTCGGGATCAAGGGCAAACTAGCTCCTCGCTATATTGGCCCATTCACTATTCTCGAAAAGCGTGGAAAAGTGGCATACCAACTGGAATTACCGCAGAACCTTTCTCAGGTTCATGATGTGTTCCATGTATCACAGCTCCGCCGTTGCTTCAAGGATCCAATCCGAGCTGTGGATCATGAAGTGCTCGAGTTGCAGCAAGACCTCTCCTATAAGGAGCATCCGGTCCGCATTCTCGACCAAGCTGAACGCCGCACACGTCAGAAGGCGATCAAGTTTCTCAAAGTCCAGTGGTCGCACCATTCTGAAGATGAGGCCACTTGGGAACGAGAGGATCGTCTGCGCGAAGAATACCCCGCACTGTTTCCTTCTACCTCCTAAATCTCGGGACGAGATTTCTTGTAGTGGAGGAGATTTGTAACACCCTGAGAATCATGCTACAGTAACCCCCTGTGATTAAGCTAATCATGTTGCTAAACAGGGCTTGATCACATTTGGATCACCATCCTTTTCAAACTCCTAGTTCAAACTTCAATTAAATTTAAAAGTGGAAAATAAAAGTTTTCAAAAATTCAAACAAAAATGTTCAGTGGGTGCTAAATAATACACTGGTAATTATGGTGGAGGAAACACATTTTTATAAAATACCTAAATACTTTTAAAAGAAATAAAACAGAAAAGAAAATAAACAAATAAAAAGAAAACAGAAAACAGATCACAGAAAGAAAAAAAAAGGAAAAAGGAAAAGCCCTTCCCCCCCCACTGGACCCGTGGCCCGTCTGGACCGAACCCCGGCCCAAACTGGGCCGCCACCCGCGCCCCGACCCCGGCCCAGCCCAACTCACCCCCGCGTCCCCTTCCTGTTCCCCCGAACGGGTCGGAACAGGGGCGCGCTGCCGCCCGACCACCTCGCCGGCACCGACGCCGGAGGGGATAAGGGCGCCAGCCCCCGCGCCTCCTCGGGCCTCTCTCCCACTCACCCCCGCTCACCCTCTCGGCCCCCGCGCCTCCCTCTTCCCCCCCGGATCCGCGCCGCTCTCCTCTTCCCCACGCCCGACGCGCTCGCCGCCGTTCCCGTCATTCACGCGGCCACCGAGCCCCGTTCTCCTCCCCGACGTGTCCCCGAGCTCCGCCGCGTCGAGCCCGTCCTCCCCGACCACCTGCTCGAGCCGGGACCCCCTACATCGCCCCCCAACGCCGTCGCCTTCTTCCTCGGGTCGCCGCCGTCTCCTTCGACTCCGGCGACTGCTGCTGCTACTAAGCCACCCACGGGCCTTTCTTGCGCCGCGCGGTGAGCTCCTCTACCTCCTCCCCCTCTCCGCTAGCTCGCCCGCGCTCCGTAGCTGCTCCCCCACGCACGCCCGAACGCCGCGCCGCGAAGCTCGCCGCCGGCGGGTCTCCGGTGACCAAATGGTCACGGGGTTAAGCCCGTTGCACTCCCCGCCGTTTGTAGATGCCCCCCAGCCCCTCCGTTTTCTCGATAGCTCGCCGTAGCTGTGTTTCCGTCGGGCACCCGTAGCTCCTCACCGCCGGCGAGCTCGAAGCACTCGCCCCCGGCCGTTCCAGCCCCTCCGACCACCGCCGTTGGACGCGCGACGCCGAGCCGCGTCGAACGCGCCCAGCCACGCCCCCGAAGACCCCCTGTACGCGAAGCCCGTACCCCTCCCGAGCCGCGCCGCCGTGCGTTTGGTCGCCGGCGTAGCTCCGGCGCCGGCCGCCGACGAGGCTGGCCTGGCCCCACCCCCAGTGTCCCTGCCAGTGGCCCCCACGGGCCCCAGTTGACTGGGTTGACCCAGTCAACTGCTGACTAGGCAGGCCCAGTCACTGACATGCGGGCCCCGCCGCAAAAATAAAAGAAAAGGAAAATGTTTTGTAAATAAAAATAATTATTTTAACTAATCACTCACTGACATGTGGGGCCCACCCCCTCTAATTATACTGTTAGATTAGTTTAAATAGATATTAGAATAACAGAGGCTGACATGTGGGTTCCACTGGACCCACCTGTCTGGTTTGACTGGTCAGCCGACCTGTTGACTTGCTGACGTCAGCATTGCCTCATGCTGACGTCATAATTCATTTTCTTAATATAAATTATTCCAGAAATTCAAATAAACTTTGAAAATTCATATCTTTTAAACCGTAACTCGGATGAAAATGTTTTCTATATGAAAGTTGCTCAGAACGACGAGACGAATCCGAATACGCAGTCCGTTCATCCACCACACCTCCCTAACCTATCGAACTAGCAACTTTCCCCCTCCGGTCCGTCTGTCCGAAAGCGCGAAACATCGGGAATACCTCCCGGATGTTCCCCCCCTTCACCGGTACCTCCTACTGTCGCGTTAGGACACCCCTAGCACCGCTCATTGACATGTCACGCATCGTCATGCTTATGTTTGCATTGTATTTACTGTTTCTTCCCCCTCTTCTCTCCGGTAGACTACGAGACCGACACTGCTGCTGCCCAGTTCGACTACGGAGTCGACGACCCCTCCTACTTGCCAGAGCAACCAGGCAAGCCCCCCCCCTTGATCACCAGATATCGCCTACTCTCCTCTATACTGCTTGCATTTGAGTAGTGTAGCATGTTACTGCTTTTGGATATCCTATCCTGATGCATAGCCTATCCTTGCTACTACTGTTGTTACCTTTACCTGCAATCCTACATGCTTATTATAGGATGCTAGTGATTCATCAGTGGCCCTACACTCTTGTCCGTCTGCTGTGCTATACTATCGGGCTGTGATCACCTGGGCGGTGAACACGGGTATATACTTATATACTATATACATGACACATGTGATGACTAAAGTCGGGTCGGCTCGTAGGAGTACCCGCAAGTGGATCTTTGTGGCGGAGCGACAGGGCAGGTTGAGACCGCCTAGGTGAGAGGTGGGCCTGGCCCTGGTCGGCGTTCGCGGATACTTAACACGCTTATCGAGATCTTGGTATTTGATCTGAGTCTGGCCATTTGGTCTATACGCACTAGCCATCTATGCGGGAGTAGTTATGGGTATCCCGGCGTCGTGGTATCAGCCGAAGCCTTCTTGACGTCAGCGACTGAGTGGCGCGCGCCGGATTGGACTGGAACGCCACTAGGCTAGGTCTGCTTCCGGCCGCGTACGCAACGTGCAGGTGTGCATAGGGCGATGGGCCCAGACCCCTGCGCGCATAGGGTTAGACCGGCGTGCTGACCTCTCTGTTGTGGTTAGGTGGGGCTGCGACGCGTTGATCTTACGAGGCCGGGCATGACCTAGAAAAGTGTGTCCGGCCAAATGGGATCGAGCGTGTTGGGTTATGTGGTGCACCCCTGCAGGGAAGTTTATCTATTCGAATAGCCGTGTCCCTCGGTAAAAGGACGACCCGGAGTTGTACCTTGAGCTTATGACAACTAGAACTGGATACTGAATAAAATACACCCTTCCAAGTGCCAGATACAACCCGGTGATCGCTCTCTAACAGGGTGACGAGGAGGGGATTGCCGGGTAGGATTATGCTATGCGATGCTACTTGGAGGACTTCAATCTACTCTCTTCTACATGCTGCAAGATGGAGATGCCCAGAAGCGTAGTCTTCGACAGGACTAGCTATCCCCCTCTTATTCTGGCATTCTGCAGTTCAGTCCACTGATATGCCCTTGTACACATATACCCATGCATATGTAGTGTAGCTCCTTGCTTGCGAGTACTTTGGATGAGTACTCACGGTTGCTTTCCCCCTCTTTTCTCCTTTCTATACCGGATTGTCGCAATCAGATGTTGGAGTCCAGGAGCCAGACGCCACCGTCGACGACGACTCCCACGACACAGGAGGTGCCTACTACTACGTGCAGGCCGCTGACGACGACCAGGAGTAGTTAGGAGGTCCCAGGCAGGAGGCCTTGCCTTTTCAATCGTTGCTACTTTTGTGCTAGCCTTCTTAAGGCAAACTTGTTTAACTTATGTCTGTACTCAGATATTGTTGCTTCCGCTGACTCGTCTATGATCGAGCAATTGTATTCGAGCCCTCGAGGCCCCTGGCTTGTATTATAATGCTTGTATGACTTATTTATGTTTTAGAGTTGTGTTGTGATATCTTCCCGTGAGTCCCTGATCTTGGTCGTACACATTTGCGTGCATGATTAGTGTACGGTCAAATCGGGGGCGTCACACTCCGCCCATGTGTTGTGCCCAACGCCGACGCTCTCGAAAGAGAGCAGGTCTCGGAAATGTAATTGTCGTCATCAGATGCGAGCAAGACGACATCCGTGGCCACGTCTACCATCTCGCACGTGACACCCTTAAGATCATTGAGGCACTAGTTGATGGTCGTCACGGTTGCCTCGTGAAGGAAATATGCCCTAGAGGCAATAATAAAGTTATTATTTATTTCCTTATTACATGATAAATGTTTATTATTCATGCTAGAATTGTATTAACCGGAAACATGATACATGTGTGAATACATAGACAAACAGAGTGTCACTAGTATGCCTCTACTTGACTAACTCGTTGATCAAAGATGGTTATGTTTCCTAACCATAGACATGAGTGTTCATTTGATTAACGAGATCACATCATTAGGAGAATGATGTGATTGACTTGACCCATTCCATTACCTTAGCACTTGATCATTTAGTATTCTGATATTGCTTTCTTCATGACTTATGCATGTTCCTATGACTATGAGATTATGCAACTCCCGTTTACCGGAGGAACACTTTGTGTGCTACCAAACGTCACAACGTAACTGGGTGATTATAAAGGTGCTCTACAGGTGTCTCCGAAGGTACTTGTTGGGTTGACGTATTTCGAGATTAGGATTTGTCACTCCGATTGTCGGAGAGGTATCTCTGGGCCCACTCGGTAATGCACATCACTATAAGCCTTGCAAGCACTGCAACTAATGAGTTAGTTGTGGGATGATGTATTACGGAACGAGTAAAGAGACTTGCTGGTAACGAGATTGAACTAGGTATTGAGATACCGACGATCGAATCTCGGGCAAGTAACATACCGATGACAAAGGGAACAACGTATGTTGTTATGCGGTTTGACCGATAAATATCTTTGTAGAATATGTGGGAGTCAATATGAGCATCCAGGTTCGGCTATTGGTTATTCATCGGAGACGTGTCTCGGTCATGTCTACATAGTTCTCGAACCCGTAGGGTCCGCACGCTTGAAGTTCGATGACGGTTATATTATGAGTTTATGTGTTTTGATGTACCGAAGGTAGTTCGGAGTCCCGGATGTGATCACGGACATAACGAGGAGTCTCGAAATGGTCGAGACATGAAGATTGATATATTGGATGACTATATTCGGACACCGGAATGGTTCCGGGGGTTATTGGATATATACCGGAGTACCGGGGGGTTACCGGAACCCCCCGGAGGTTATTGGGCCTCATGGGCCCAAGTGGTGGAAGAGGAGAGGCGGCCAAGGGGCAGCCGCGCGCCCCTCCCCCCAAGTCCGAATTGGACATGGAGGGGGGCGGCGCCCCCCCTTTCCTTTCCCCCTCTCTCTCCTTCCCTCTCCTCTCCTACTCCAACATGGAAGGGGGGAGTCCTACTCCCGGTTGGAGTAGGACTCCTCATGGGGCGCGCCAAGGGTGGCCGGCCCCCTCCCCCTCCTCCACTCCTTTATATACGGGGAGGGAGGCACCCCCTAGAGACACAACAATTGATCCCTTGGATCTCTTAGCCGTGTGCGGCGCCCCCTCCAGCATAATCCACCTCGATAATATCGTAGCGGTGCTTAGGCAAAGCTCTGCGTCGGTAGAACATCATCATCGTCACCACGCCGTCGTGCTGACGGAACTCTCCTTCAAAGCTCGGCTGGATCGGAGTTCGAGGGACATCATCGAGTTGAACGTGTGCTGAACTCGGAGGTGCCGTGCGTTCGGTACTTGATCGGTCGGATCTTGAAGAAGTACGACTACATCAACCGCGTTGTGCTAACGCTTCCGCTTTCGATCTACGAGGGTACGTTGACACACTCTCCCCTCTCGTTGCTACGCATCACCATGATCTTGCGTGTGCGTAGGAATTTTTTTGAAATTACTACGTTCCCCAACAGTGGCATCCGAGCCTGGTTTTATGCGTTGATGTTATATGCACGAGTAGAACACAAGTGAGTTGTGGGCGATACAAGTCATACTGCTTACCAGCATATCACACTTTGGTTCGGCGGTATTGTTGGATGAAGCGGCCCGGACCGACATTACGCGTACGCTTACGCGAGACTGGTTCTACCGACGTGCTTTGCACACAGGTGGCTGGCGGGTGTCAGTTTCTCCAACTTTAGTTGAACCGAGTTTGGCTACGCCCGGTCCTTGAGAAGGTTAAAACATCACTAACTTTACGAACTATCGTTGTGATTTTGATGCCTAGGTAAGAACGGTTCTTGCTCAGCCCGTAGCAGCCACGTAAAACTTGCAACAACAAAGTAGAGGACGTCTAACTTGTTTTTGCAGGGCATGTTGTGATGTGATATGGTCAAGGAATGATGCTATATTTTATTGTATGAGATGATCATGTTTTGTAACCGAGTTATCGGCAACTGGCAGAAGCCTTATGGTTGTCGCTTTATTGTATGCAATGCAATCGCCCTGTAATTGCTTTACTTTATCACTAAGCGGTAGCGATAGTCGTAGAAGCAATAGTTGGCGAGACGACAACGATGCTACGATGGAGATCAAGGTGTCACGCCGGTGACGATGGTGATCATGACGGTGCTTCGGAGATGGAGATCACAAGCACAAGATGATGATGGCCATCATATCACTTATATTGATTGCATGTGATGTTTATCTTTTATGCATCTTATTTTGCTTTGATTGGCGGTAGCATTATAAGATGATCTCTCACTAAATTTCAAGATAAAAGTGTTCTCCCTGAGTATGCACCGTTGCCAAAGTTCGTCGTGCCCAGACACCACGTGATGATCGGGTGTGATAAGCTCGACGTCCATCTACAACGGGTGCAAGCCAGTTTTGCACACGCAGAATACTCAGGTTTAACTTGACGAGCCTAGCATATGCAGATATGGCCTCGGAACACTGAGACTGAAAGGTCGAGCGTGAATCATATAGTAGATATGATCAACATAGTGATGTTCACCATTGAAAAAACTACTCCATTTCACGTGATGATCGGTTATGGTTTAGTTGATTTGGATCACGTGATCACTTAGATGATTAGAGGGATGTCTATCTAAGTGGGAGTTCTCAAGTAATATGATTAATTGAACTTTAATTTATCATGAACTTAGTCCTGGTAGTATTAGCATATCTATGTTGTAGACCAATTGCTCGCGTTTAGCTCCCTTGTTTTATTTTTGATATGTTCCTAGAGAAAACTAAGTTGAAAGATGTTAGTAGCAATGATATGGATTGGATCCATGATCTGAGGATTATCCTCATTGCTGCACAGAAGAATTATGTCCTTGATGCACCACTAGGTGACAGACCGATTGCAGGAGCAACTGCAGACGTTATGAATGTTTGGCAATCTCGATATGATGACTACTTGATAGTTTAGTGCACCATGCTTTACGGCTTAGAATCGGGGCTTCAAAGACGTTTTTTGAAACGCCACGGGGCATATGAGATGTTCCAAGAGTTGAAATTAGTATTTCATACTCATGCCCGTGTCGAGAGGTATGAGACCTCTGACAGTACTTTGCCTATAAGATGGAGGATAATTGCCCAGCTAGTGAGCATGTGCTCAGAATGTCTGAGTACTACAATCACTCGAATCAAGTGGGAGTTAATCTTCCAGATAAGATAGTGATTGGCAGAGTTCTCTAGTCACTATCACCAAGTTACTAGAACTTCGTGATGAACTATAATATGCAAGGGATAACGAAAACGATTCCCAAGCTCTTCGTGATACTGAAATCGACGAAGGTAGAAATCAAGAAAAACATCAAGTGTTGATGGTTGACAAGACCACTAGTTTCAAGAAAAGGGCAAAGGGAAGAAGGGGAACATCAAGAAGAACAACAAGCGAGTTGCTGCTTAAGTGAAGAAGCCCAAGTCTGGACCTAAGCCTGAGACTAAGTGCTTCTACTGCAAAGGGACTGGTCACTAGAAGTGGAACTGCCCTAGATACTTGGTGGATAAGAAGGATGGCATAGTGAACAAAGGTATATTTGATATACATGTTATTGATGTGTACTTTACTAGTGTTTATAGCAACCCCTTAGTATTTGATACTAGTTCAGTTGCTAAGATTAGTAACTCGAAACGGGAGTTGCAGAATGAACAAAGACTAGTTAAGGGTGAAGTGACGATGTGTGTTGGAAGTAGTTCCAAGATTGATATGATCATCATCGCACACTCCCTATACTTTCGGGATTAGTGTTGAACCTAAATAAGTGTTATTTGGTGTTTGCGTTGAGCATGAATATGATTTGATCATGTTTATTGCAATAGAGTTATTCATTTAAGTTAGAGAATAATTGTTGTTCTGTTTACATGAATAAAACCTTCTATGGCCATACACCCAATGAAAATGGTTTGTTGGATCTCGATCGTAGTGATACACATATTCATAATATTGAAGCCAAAAGATGCAAAGTTAATAATGATAGTGCAACTTATTTGTGGCACTGCCGTTTAGGTCATATTGGTGTAAAGCGCATGAAGAAAATCCATGCTGGTGGGCTTTTGGAATCACTTGATTATGAATCAGTTGATGCTTGCGAACCATGCCTCATGGGCAAGATGACTAAGACTCCGTTCTCCGGAACAATGGAGCGAGCTACTGACTTATTGGAAATAATACATACCGATGTATGCGGTCCGATGAGTGTTGAGGCTCGCGGCGGGTATCGTTATTTCCTTACCTTCACAGATGATTTGAGCAGATATGGGTATATCTACTTAATGAAACTGAAACAGTTGAAAAGTTCATAGAATTTCAGAGTGAAGTGGAGAATCATTGTAACAAGAAAATAAAAGTTTTTCTGCGATTTGATCGCGGAGACGAATATTTGAGTTACAAGTTTGGCCTTCAATTAAAACAATGTGGAATAGTTTCACAAACTCATGCCACCTGGAACACCACAGCATAATGGTGTGTCCGAACGTCATACCGTACTTTATTGGATATAGTGCAATCTATGATGTCTCTTACCGATTTACCACTATCGTTCTGGGGTTATGCATTAGAGACAGCTGCATTCACATTAAATAGGGCACCGTCTAATCCGTTGAGACGACACCGTATGAGCTATGGTTTAGCAAGAAACCTAAGCTGTCGTTTCTTAAAGTTTGGGTATACGATGCTTATGTGAAAAAGTTTCAACCTGATAAGCTCAAACCCAAATCAGAGAAGTGCGTCTTCATAGGATACCCAAAAGAAAATGTTGGGAACACCTTCTATCACAGATCCGAAGGCAAGACATTTGTTGCTAAGAATGGATCCTTTCTAGAGAAGGAGTTTCTCTCGAAAGAAGTGAGTGGGAGGAAAGTAGAACTTGATGAGGTAAATGTACCTGCTCCCTTATTGGAAAGTAGTTCATCACAGAAATCTGTTCCTGTGACTCCTACACCAATTAGTGAGGAAGCTAATGATGATGATCATGTAACTTCAGATCAAGTTAGTACGGAACCTCGTAGGTCAACCAGAGTGAGATCCGCACCAGAGTGGTACAGTAATCCTGTTCTGGAGGTCATGTTACTTGACCATGACGAACCTACGAACTATGAGGAAGCGATGATGAGCCCAGATTCCGCGAAATGGCTTGAGGCCATGAAATCTGAGATGGAATCCATGTATGAGAAAAAAAGTGTGGACTTTGGTTGACTTGCCCGATGATCGGCAAGCCATAGAAAATAAATGGATCTTCAAGAGGAAGACGGACGCTGATAGTAGTGTTACTATCTACCAAGCTAGACTTGTCGAAAAAGGTTTTTGACAAAGTTCAAGGTGTTGACTAGGATGAGATTTTCTCACTCGTAGCGATGCTTAAGTCTGTCCGAATCATGTTAGCAAATTGCCACATTTTAGGAAATCTGGCAAATGGATGTCAAAACTACATTCCTGAATGGATTTCTTAAAAAAGAGTTGTATATGATGCAACCAGAAGGTTTTGTCGATCCTAAAGGTGCTAACAAAATGTGCAAGCTCCAGCGATCCATCTATGGACCGGTGCAAGCATCTCGGAGTTGGAATATACGCTTTGATGAGTTGATCAAAGCATATAGTTTTATACAGACTTGTGGTGAAGCCTGTTTTTACAAGAAAGTGAGTAGGAGCACTACAACCTTTCTGATAAATATATGTGAATGACATATTGTCGATCAGAAATGATGTAGAATTTTCTATAAAGCATAAAGGAGTGTTTGAAAGGAGTTTTTCAAAGAAAGACCTCGGTGAAGCTGCTTACATATTGAGCATCAAGATCTATAGAGATAGATCAAGACGCTTGATAAATTTTTTCAATGAGTACATACCTTGACAAGTTTTTGAAGTAGTTCAAAATGGAACAGTCAAAGAAAGAGTTCTTGCCTGTGTTGCAAGGTGTGAAGTTGAGTAAGACTCAAAACCCGACCACGACAGAAGATAGAGAGAGAATAAAAGTCATTCCCAATGCCTCAGCCATAGGTTCTATAAAGTATGCCATGCTGTGTACCAGACCTATTGTATACCCTACACAGAGTTTGGCAAAGGGAGTACAATAGTGATCTAGGAGTAGATCACTGGATAGCGGTCAAAATTATCCTTAGTGGAATAAGGATATGTTTCTTGATTATGGAGGTGACAAAAGGTTCGTCGTAAAGGGTTACGTCGATGCAAATTTTGGCACTGATCCAGATGACTCTAAGTCTCAATCTGATGCATATTGAAAGTGGGAGCAATTAGCTAGAGTAGCTCCGTGCAGAGCATTGTTGACATAGAAATTTGCAAAATACATACGGATCTGAATGTGGCAGACCCGTTGACTAAACTTCTCTCATAAGCAAAACATGATCACACCTTAGTACTCTTTGGGTGTTAATCACATAGCGATGTGAACTAGATTATTGACTCTAGTAAACCCTTTGGGTGTTGGTCACATGACGATGTGAACTATGGGTGTTAATCACATGGTTATGTGAACTATTGGTGTTAAATCACATGGCGATGTGAACTAGATTGTTGACTCTAGTGCAAGTGGGAGACTGAAGGAAATATGCCCTAGAGGCAATAATAAAGTTATTATTTATTTCCTTATTACATGATAAATGTTTATTATTCATGCTAGAATTGTATTAACCGGAAACATGATACATGTGTGAATACATAGACAAACAGAGTGTCACTAGTATGCCTCTACTTGACTAGCTCGTTGATCAAAGATGGTTATGTTTCCTAACCATAGACATGAGTTGTCATTTGATTAACGGGATCACATCATTAGGAGAATGATGTGATTGACTTGACCCATTCCGTTAGCTTAGCACTTGATCGTTTAGTATTCTGCTATTGCTTTCTTCATGACTTATGCATGTTCCTATGACTATGATATTATGCAACTCCCGTTTACCGGAGGAACACTTTGTGTGCTACCAAACGTCACAACGTAACTGGGTGATTATAAAGGTGCTCTACAGGTGTCTCCGAAGGTACTTGTTGGGTTGGCATATTTCGAGATTAGGATTTGTCACTCTGACTGTCGGAGAGGTATCTCTGGGCCCACTCGGTAATGCACATCACTATAAGCCTTGCAAGCATTGCAACTAATGAGTTAGTTGTGGGATGATGTACTACGGAACGAGTAAAGAGACTTGCCGGTAACGAGATTGAACTAGGTATTGAGATACCGACGATCGAATCTCGGGCAAGTAACATACCGATGACAAAGGGAACAACGTATGTTGTTATGCAGTTTGACCGATAAAGATCTTTGAAGAATATGTGGGAGCCGATATGAGCATCCAGGTTCCGCTATTGGTTATTGATCGGAGACGTGTCTCGGTCATGTCTACATAGTTCCCGAACCCGTAGGGTCCGCACGCTTAAAGTTCGATGCCGGTTATATTATGAGTTTATGTGTTTTTATGTACCGAAGTAGTTCGGAGTCCCGGATGTGATCACGGACATAACGAGGAGTCTTGAAATGGTCGAGACATGATGATTGATATATTGGACGACTATATTTGGACACCGGAATGGTTCCGGGGGTTATCGGATATATACCGGAGTACCGGGGGGTTACCGGAACCCCCCGGAGGTTATTGGGCCGCATGGGCCCAAGTGGTGGAAGAGGAGAGGCGGCCAAGGGGCAGCCGCGCGCCCCTCCCCCCCCAAGTCCGAATTGGACAAGGAGGGGGGGCGGCGCCCCCCCTTTCCTTTCCCCCTCTCTCTCCTTCCCTCTCCTCTCCTACTCCAACATGGAAGGGGGGGGGAGTCCTACTCCCGGTGGGAGTAGGACTCCTCATGGGGCGCGCCAAGGGTGGCCGACCCCCTCCCCCTCCTCCACTCCTTTATATACGGGGAGGGAGGCACCCCCTAGAGACACAACAATTGATCCTTTGGATCTCTTAGCCGTGTGCGGTGCCCCCCTCCACCATAATCCACCTCGATAATATCATAGCGGTGCTTAGGCGAAGCTCTGCGTCGGTAGAACATCATCATCGTCACTGATGACCCACATGTATAGGGGATCTATTGTAGTCCTTTCGATAAGTAAGAGTGTCGAACCCAACGAGGAGCAGAAGGAAATGATAAGCGGTTTTCAGCAAGGTATTCTCTGCAAGCACTGAAATAATAGGTAACAGATAGTTTTGTGATAGGATAATTTGTAACGAGCAACAAGTAACAAAAGTAAATAAAGTGCAGCAAGGTGGCCCAATCCTTTTTGTAGCAAAGGACAAGCCTGGACAAACTCTTATATAGAGAAAAGAGCTCCCGAGGACACATGGGAATTATCGTCAAGCTAGTTTTCATCACGTTCATATGATTCGCGTTCGGTACTTTGATAATTTGATATGTGGGTGGACCGGTGCTTGGGTGCTGCCCTTACTTGGACAAGCATCTCACTTATGATTAACCTCTATTGCAAGGATCCGCAACTACAACAAAAGTATTAAGGTAAACCTAACCATAGCATGAAACATATGGATCCAAATCAGCCCCTTACGAAGCAACGCATAAACTAGGGTTTAAGCTTCTGTCACTCTAGCAACCCATCATCTACTTATTATTTCCCAATGCCTTCCTCTAGGCCCAAATAATGGTGAAGTGTTATGTAGTCGACGTTCACATAACACCACTAGAGGATAGACAACATACATCTCATCAAAATATCGAACGAATACCAAGTTCACATGACTACTAATAGCAAGACTTCTCCCATGTCCTCAGGAACAAACGTAACTACTCACAAAGCATATTCATGTTCATAATCAGAGGGGTATTAATATGCATAAAGGATCTGAACATATGATCTTCCAGCAAATAAACCAACTAGCATCAACTACAAGGAGTAATCAACACTACTAGCAACCTACAGGTACCAATCCCGTACTTAGAGACAAGAATTGGATACAAGAGATGAACTAGGGTTTTGAGAGGAGATGGTGCAGATGAAGATGTTGATGGAGATTGCCCTCTCCCGATGAGGGGAGCGTTGGTGATGACGATGGAGATGATTTCCCCCTCCCAGAGGGAAGTGTCCCCGACAGAACAGCTCTGCCGGAGCCCTAGATTGGTTCCGCCTCGTGGCGGCGGAGTCTCGTCCTGAAAGGTTGCTTATTATTTTTCTTCAGACGAAAGACTTCATATAGCAGAAGATGGCCACCGGAGGGCCAACAGGGGCCCACGAGGTAGGGGGCGCGCCCTGGGGGGTAGGGCGCGTCCCCCACCCTCGTGGCCAGGTGGGGCCCCCCTGACGTACTTCTTCCACTCAATATTTTTTATTATTTCCAAAAATAACTTTCGTGGAGTTTCAGGACTTTTGGAGTTGTGCAGAATAGGTCTCTAATATTTGCTCCTTTTCCAGCCCAGAATTCCAGCTGCCGGCATTCTCCCTCCTTATGTAAACCTTGTAAAATAAGAGAATAGGCATAAGTATTGTGACATAATGTGTAATAACAGCCCATAATGCAATAAATATCGATATAAAAGGATGATGCAAAATGGACGTATCAACTCCCCCAAGCTTAGACCTCGCTTGTCCTCAAGCGGAAGCCGATAACGATAAATATGTCCACATGTTTAGAGGTAGAGGTGTCGATAAAATAAAATACGGACATGAGGGCATCATGATTATTCTCATAACAGCTACATATATGGATATTGTCATATGATTTCTTATGCTCAAGTAATAATCTATTCACAATGTAAAGTATGAATCCGAAACTTCATTGAGAACTAGCAAACTATAATCTCAGTCATTGAAGCAATTGCAATTTATCATAACATCAGAAAGAGTCTATGTCAGAGCTTTCTAGCAAGTCCACTATAACGCCCACGATGCGGCTATATCTCCCACGTGTCGAGGCACGACTTAGAGGCATAACCGCATTGTAGGTATTGTCGCAAGAAGGGTCATCTTCACACAATCCCATGTAATGAACAAGAATGGGATAACGAGAGTTGGCTTACAATCGCCACTTCACACAATACATAAATTAATTCATACATCATCCAAAATCCACACATAGACCGACTACGGTCAAATCCAAATGAAAATAAGATAACCCTAAATGCTAGATCCCCGATCGTCCCAACTGGGCTCCACTACTGATCATCAGGAAACGAAACATAGTAACGACCACGTTCCTCATCGAACTCCCACTTGATCTCGGTTGCGTCATCTGCACTGGTATCGTCGGCACCTGCAACTATTTTGGTAGAATCTGTGAGTCACGAGGACTCAGCAATCTCACACCCGCAAGATCAAGACTATTTAAGCTTATAGGAAAGGATGGTGTAATGAGGTGGAGCCGCAACAGGCACTAAGCATATATGGTGGCTAACATACGCAAATGAGAGCGAGAAGAGAAGCAACGCAACGGTCGCGAAGCTAGAGATGATCAAGAAGTGATCCTGAAACTACTTACGTTCATACATAACTCAAACCGTGTTCACTTCCCGGACTCCGCCAAAAAGAGACCATCACGGCTACACACACGGTTGATGTATTTTAATTAAGTCAAGTGTCAAGTTCTCTACAACCGGACATTAACAAATTCCCATCTGCCTCATAACCGCGGGCACGGCTTTCGAAAGATAATACCCTGCAGGGGTGTCCCAAATTAGCCCATTATAAGCTCTCACGGTCAACGAAGGATAAACCTTCTCCTGGGAAGACCCGATCAGTCTCGGAATCCCGGTTTACAAGACATTTCGACAATGGTAAAACAAGACCAGCAAAGCCGCCCGAATGTGCCGACAAATCCCGATAGGAGCTGCACATATCTCGTTCTTAGGGCACACCGGATTGTCCAAGCTTCCGATAGGCGAGCCCAGAGTTGCCCCTGGTGGCCACCGGCGACTGACGGGTTGGACCAACACTCAGAGGAGCACTGGCCCGGGGGTTTAAAATAAAGATGACCCTCGGGCTCGCGAAAACCCGAGGGAAGAAGGCTTAGGTGGCAAATGGTAAAACCAAGGTTGGGCCTTGCTGGAGGAGTTTTTTTCAAGGCGAATTATCAAGGGGGTCCCATAAATGACCCAACCGCGTAAGGAACGCAAACTCAAGGAACATAATACCGGTATGACGGAAACTAGGGCGGCAAGAGTGGAACAAAACACCAGGCATAAGGCCGAACCTTCCACCCTTTACCAAATATATAGATGCATTAATTAAATAAGAGATATTTTGATATTCCAAAATATCCATGTTCCAACATGGAACCAACTTCAACTTCACCTGCAACTAGCAACGCTATAAGAAGGGCTGAGCAAAAAGCGGTAACTTAGCCAAACAACGGTTTGCTAGGAAAGGATGGTTAGAGGCTTGACATGGCAATATGGGAGGCATGATATAGCAAGTGGTAGGTAGCGCAGCATAGCAATAGAGCGAACAACTAGCAAAGCAAAGATAGAAGTGATTTCGAGGGTATGGTCATCTTGCCTGCGAGGTTCTCAGAGTTGTCGAAAGCTTGATCCTCGTAAGCATACTCAACAGGTTCCTCGTTCACGAACTCGTCTCCCGGCTCTACCCGCAGCAAGAACACAAGCAATGGAACCACAATCAATCACGGGAAATGCACAAGCAACATGATGCAATAAATGCATGATATGCGAGACATGATATGCGATGCGTATGCGTGCTCCGGAAGAAAAAGGATGAACAAGGCAGCAACTTGGCAAACCAAGTATGCCACTGGAAAGATGAGATGATTTTGGTCGAAATCGATATAAAGATCACCGGAAACGGATGCACGGTTTTCAAATGGCAAGCAAAACAAGAATGGCATAAATCTGCGATTAACAGCAGGATAGCACTTAGAATACATCAAGTAACTATGCTACAGCACCCCAACATAGCAACAAAGCATATGGCAGTAATATAAAGGAGATGCTTGACAAAAGATGAACACTGAGCTACGGCTAGATCACAGCATAACAGGTTCAAACAAGCATGGCAAAAGTGCAAAAGATATCAGCTTCACAGACTTGGTGAAAATACTGAACATGGCTGAAACAGCATCAGGTAGCAATGTTCAGAGCAAGCAAAACACATGCTACAGGAACCTTTCATAGCACAACAAGGCATGGCATGCATACACTAAATGCATAGAACAAAAGTCCCTTAGTGACCATGAGCCAAAAGGGATCAGAAGATATGATGGCACCCATGTAAACATAGCAAGTTTCGTTAACAGGTTTCAGACTTAGCAGAAAACAGAGCATGGCATTAACAGAATTAAGAAGGCATCTTGGTGAGCTTGATTCACTCATCACAAAGCAATGCATGACAAAACAAGCATACCTACAGTAAGATGGAATGTTCAATAAGCTAAACATGGCAAGAGCAAGTTCATAGCATATATGGATCAACTACAACAACCTTGGCAAAATTGAATTTCATGTTAACAATCTGCCAGGAATATTTTATAGCAAAACTAGAGCAAGATTAAGACATGCTAGGGCACTCCATAATTGCAAACAGGGGCAAGGATGGATAGACCACAATTATATCTAGTAAACATCCTTACTGAACATGCCCAAAAGAAGCATGGATCTCACTGTAGACACCTGGATACATGGCAACAAAATAACAGCAGTAACAGAGTTGGCAAAATCCTAAGTCCCTGAAAACAGAAACATCACGAAGCCTAGTTTGCGTGCTTGTGCTAGTCACCACATAGTTCACAAAAATACATGGCATACACCTCTGTAAAGATGGCATGACATAGATCAAAATATCTGTAGAGCTCATGCCCATAAGATGCACACATCAAATGCAACAAAAATAACAAAATATCAAGTTCTGATAAATAACAGCAGTAAACATCATATAGCACTCTTGCACTAGATATTTGGGCATCAATATGGACTCAAACGAGCATGGAACAATGGTACAAAATGAAGAGCATCTCGTGATGAACATTTTGATATATCATGCGCATGAAACGGAGCAGTATGCAATGAGATATTCCATGATGAATAATGCACCAGAATGTGATAACTTCGGGACTTGGAGGATTTTCAGGGTCAACCTTATCCCAGATCTAGGGTTCCGTGGCACGCGAACCGAGGCAGCGGAGGAGAGGAAGACGGCGGCCGGATCCCGTTGCCGGCGAGGTCGGGGGAGGCGGCACCGGCGGCGAAGGTCGGCGGGGACGGGCGAGGACGGCGGGAGGCGTCAACGGGCGCGGCGGCGGAGGAGCGCGCGACAGGCGGCGGGGCGGTCACTGGTGCGGGCGGCGGTACTGGCGGGAGTGGAGGAGGCGGCGGGGCGTGGGCGGCGCGCTCGGGCGCGGTCGGGCGGCGTACGGGCTCGGGCGGGCCCTCCTCGGGCTCGCCGGGCCGCGGGCGGTGGGTGGCGGCGGTGACAGGTGGCGGCGCGGGATTGGTGCGCGCGCGGCGGCGGGTTCGTCCGGCGCGGGACGGACGCGTCCAGCGGCGGAGAGGGGAAGGGGTTAGGGGTTCGTCTGCGCGAAAAATCCGGGGGGTCACTTATTTATAGGTAGAGGGAGCTAGGAGACTCCAAATGGAGTGCGGTTTTCGCCCACACGATCGTGATCGAACGACCGAGAGCATGGAGGGGGCTTAGATGGGTTATTGAGATGTTTGGAGGGGGGTTTGGCTGCAACACACAAAAGGCCTTTGCGGTTACCCGGTTAACCGTTGGAGCATCAAACGACCTCCAAATGGAACGAAACTTGACAGGTGGTCTACCGGTGGTGCACCAAGACCACTTGGCAAGACTCAGTCCATTTCGAGAATGTTTAACACCCGCTCACGAAAAGAGACAAGAGGGGTGCGCCGGTGCACGTGGGAGTGTCGGATTGCAAAACGGACAACGGGGAAAATGCTCGGATGCATGAGACGAACACGTATGCAAATGCGATGCACATGATGACATGATATGAAATGCATGACATGGACAAAATGCAAAAACGAAGACAAAACCCAACCACGGAGGGAATATCATAACACATAGCCGAAAATGGCAAGAGTTGGAGTTACAAATATGGAAAGTTACATCCGGGGTGTTACAACACTCCACCACTACGAGAGGATCTCGTCCTGAGATCTAGGACTGAAAGAACTCCGGATATTCGGAACGGAGGTGGTCCTCGCGCTCCTATTTTTCCAAGTGAAAGCCGGGCTGACGAATAACCAACCCGTCCCAGGTGGCTTCTCGGTCGGAATGGTGTGACCACTTCACTTTCAGGAATTTGATTGACTTGTTGTGAGTCTTGCACTCAGTTTCTTCAAGAATAGCAACGGGGTGCTCATGATAAGACAGATCTTCTTGGAGGTCAATCTCTTCGAAGTTGATGGTGCGCTCCGGAGTCTTGAAGCACTTGCGAAGCTGTGACACGTGAAACACATCGTGCACGTTCGCGAAGTTGGAGGGAAGCTCAAGTTGATAGGCGAGGTCGCCTCTTTTGCCAATGATCTTGAAAGGACCCACGTATCTAGGGGCAAGCTTCCCTTTGATACCGAAGCGACGAGTGCCTTTCACTGGAGAGACGCGGAGGTAGACGTGGTCTCCGATCTCGAAAGCCAAGTCACGGTGCTTGCTATCATAGTAACTCTTCTGGCGCGATTGCGCGGCTTTGAGATTTTCACGGATGACTTTACACATTTCTTCAGCCTCTGTGATTAAGTCATTGCCAAGAAGTTGGCGTTACCCAGTCTCTGACCAATTGAGAGGAGTACGGCACTTCCCGCCATAGAGAATCTCGAATGGGGCCTTGCCCGAACTCGCTTGGAAGCTGTTGTTGTAGGAGAACTCGGCATATGGAAGACAATCTTCCCACTTCATGCCAAAAGAAATGACACAAGCCCTGAGCATATCTTCAAGGATTTGATTGACTCGCTCGACTTGGCCACTAGTTTGAGGATGGAAAGCTGTGCTGAAGCGAATGTTGGTGCCCATGGCCTTCTGGAAGGAGTCCCAGAACTTAGAAGTGAAGATGCTTCCACGATCTGAAGAAATCAATTGTGGAATGCCGTGCAAGGAGACAATCCTGGAGGTGTATAGCTCTGCCAACTGAGCTGCTGTGATAGATTCTTTGATTGGAAGGAAATGAGCCACTTTTGTAAGCTTGTCGATGACAACGAAGATATCATCATTTCCGCGTTTGGACTTTGGAAATCCAGTCACGAAGTCCATTTCGATATGATAAAACTTCCATTCTGGGATAGCAAGAGGTTGGAGGAGACCAGCTGGTCGTTGGTGTTCTGCTTTCACCCTTCGACAGACATCACATTCATTCACGAACTGAGCGATTTCTCGCTTCATTCGAGTCCACCAATATGACTGCTTGAGGTCATGGTACATCTTCGTACTTCCAGGATGAATGGAAAGAAGAGAATTGTGCGCCTCGTTCATAATGATTTTCCTTAGATCACCTTTAGGAACCACAATCCGGTCCTCGAAGAATAAAGTGTCTCTGTCATCAATGCGATAGCACTTATATTTGGAAAGACCCTTGTCAATACCACGTTTTACCTTCTTCACCATGGTATCCAGGAGTTGTGCCTCACGAATTTGATCTTCCAAAGTAGGAGAGACTAGGAGGTTGGCAAGAAAGCCTTGAGGAACAACTTGGAGATTCAGCTTGCGGAAAGCTTCACAAAGGTCCGGTTGGAAGGGCTTGAGGATTAAACTGTTACAATAAGCCTTCCTGCTCAAAGCATCTGCAATGACATTGGCCTTGCCTGGAGTATATTCAATACTCGGATTGTACTCTTGAATCATTTCGACCCATCGAGTTTGCCTGAGGTTGAGGTTGGGCTGAGTGAAGATGTACTTGAGACTCTTGTGATCGGTGAATATGTCCACTTTTCTTCCCAACAAGAGATGTCTCCATGTTATTAATGCATGGACAACTGCCGCCAACTCAAGATTGTGAGTGGGGTAGTTCTTTTCGTTGGGCTTCAACTGACGAGAGGTATAGGCCACAACTTTCTTCTCTTGCATTAACACAACACCGAGACCTTGAAGAGAAGCATCACAGAAAACTTCGAATGGCTTGGATTCGTCAGGAGGAGTTAAGATAGGAGCTGTGACGAGTTTCTCTTTGAGAGTGTTGAAAGCAACGTCACACTCAGGAGTCCAGACATACTTCACATGCTTCTGGAGGAGGTTGGAAAGAGGCTTTGCAATTTTAGAGAAATTCTCAACGGATCTTCGACAATAGCTTGAAAGACCAAGGAAACTGCGGAGCTGCTTGACATTCTGAGGAGGTTCCCAATTCACAATTGCCGACACCTTCTCGGGATTAACAGCGATGCCCTTGGCAGAGATGATATGACCAAGGTAAAGAACTTCATCAAGCCAAAACTCACATTTGGAAAACTTCGCATAGAATTGATACTCTCTGAGCTTGTCGAGCACCAACCACAAATGTTTGGCATGATCCTTCTTATTCTTGGAGAAGACCAAGATATCATCGAGATACACCAGGACGAATTCATTGGTATAGGGGTTGAAGATAAAGTTCATCATCCGAGAGAATGTTGGAGGAGCATTTACAAGGCCGAAAGACATGACAGTATATTCGTAAGAACCAAAGCTTGTTCTGAATGCTGTCTTGGGAATATCTTCTTCACGAATGCGAACCTGATGATAGCCCATACGAAGGTCAAGCTTGGAGAATACTTTAGCACCTTTAAGTTGCTCGAATAGCTCATTGATGTTGGGAAGTGGATACTTGTTCTTGATTGTCTTCTTGTTCAATGGACGGTAGTCAACACAAAGTCGGTCCGTGCCATCCTTCTTCTGGACAAAAAGAACTCCACAACCCCATGGAGATGAACTCGGTCTGATCAAACCCAGACGCTCATGTTCATCGAGCTGTTTCTTCAATTCTTTCAGCTCCTTGGGTCCAAGCTTGTAAGGACGCTTGCAAACGGGTTCAGTGCCAGGCTCAAGATCGACAACGAACTCAACTGGCCGGTGAGGAGGCATACCCGGAAGCTCTTCTGGAAAGACATCTTGGTACTCACAAACGACTGGAATTTGAGAAATAGCATCCAACTCGCCCTTCTCATTGAGAGAAAACAACCGAATGGTTTCATCACGAGCGGCATAGATGATAACATCCTCAGAAGAGTGTGTCAATTTAATTTCCCTGGCAGCACAATCAAGTTGAGCCTTGTGCTTAGAAAGCCAGTCCATCCCGAGAATTAGATCAATATCCGAGTCACCAAGGACAATTGGCTTAGACAGAAATTTATAGTCCCCCATCTTGATGGAAACATCCGGAACCATGTAGCTTGCGTTCATGCATTTGCCTCGAGAGACAACTGCTAACATTCTAGGCAATTCTTGGAAATGCAACTCATGCTTAGATGCAAATGGTCTTGAGATGAAACTAAGCGATGCACCAGTGTCAAAAAGAACTTTTGCAGGAACATTGTTAACAGGAAGATTACCCATTATCACTTTTGAAGAGGCCTCTGCCTGAGCTGCGTTCATCATGTTGACCTTTGCAAACTTGGGATTATGCTTGACCACTGCATTGCTGGAAGATCTCACAGGAGGAGGAGGCGGAAGGCGCCTTTGGTTGAAGCACTTGTTAGCATAGTGACCTTTCTGCTAACACTTGTTGCAAGTCACCTCTGAGAGTGGATGATGATAAGGAGCATTCGACTTTGGAGCTTGATTCTGAGACTTGTTCTGATAGCCAGGGTTGGGTGGGTGGGAAGATCCATGGCCACCTTTGTTCTTCTGCTGGAAAGGCTGACGAAACGGAGGAGGAGGAGGCAACCAGAACTTCTGTTGCTTAGCAGCCACTAGTGAGGAAGAAGAAGACTGAACCGCGTCTCTGACTCTCTTCTTAGAAGCCTCACACTTGAGCTGAGCAGCCTCTTGTTTCAGAGCCATGTTGTAGAAATCATCATACTTGGTCGGCTCAAAAAGCACGAGAGGTAATTGCAGATCTTCTCTGAGGCCACCTCTGAATTGATAGATCATGCTCTTTTCATCAGGAACGTCTTGCTTAGCGAAGCGAGCGAGTTTCTGAAACTGGGTATTGTATTGATACACGGACATGCTACCTTGCTTGAGATTGCGGAACTCCTCACGCTTGCTCTCAACAACACTTTGTGGAATGTGGTGAGCTTTGAAGTCTCAGCAGAAATCATCCCAGGTAATCACACGACCTCCTCTGGAATCTTTGTATTGTTGATACCACTCGGCAGCTTGATCCTTGAGTTGAAAAGAAGCGAACTTGACAAAGTCCTCTGGCCTGACATTGCTACATTCAAAATACTTGTTGATGTCCATGAGCCAATCATCGGCGTCTGTGGCCTCGGCACAGTAGCTGAAAGACTTCGGCTGATTTGCGAGGAACTGGTTGAGGGTAGCGAAGTGAGGCTGATTGTTGCCTTGACCTTGATTTCCTTGGTTGCCTTGCCCTTGGGTGCGCTCTTGCAAGAGTTGCAAAATCATCTGAGCATTGGCGTTGGTGGCTGCCATGATAGCTTGCCATGCCTCCGGAGGCGGAGGTGGTGGCGGAGGGTTCGCCTGACTCCCCTCATTGCGTTCCGGATTCTGACGCGTTGGCGGAGCCATCCTGAAGAGGGTGACATCCGTTAGCATCTTGATAGACAAATAGACAAGTTGAATCAACGGATAGAAATTGCAACATATAGTCTTCACAATAAACATTCGAACGAGGATGAACGAATGAATTCCATAGTAAATCATCACATTTCCATTATGGTGAGAAGCCACTTGATAAAGGGTTGATGAATAAAATAACAAGGTATGACTGGAACAAATAAGTGGTAAGGATTACCCAATCACAAACCAAATATCTGCGGGAAGAAATGCTAAGAGCTACTTGAATCCCACCTATAAACTCCCGAAACTTTCTGGTTATGCAATCTGGTGTTGGGGATACAGGGGACACAAAATATATCACCCAAACTAGCAGTCCCTAGATCCAGCTGTATCCATCCGTAAACACATAACCAAGAAACCTTTGGAAATCGTGTACCTCAACCTTCGAAAAGCATCCGTTATACGAGTTATGGCAATACTCCCGAACTCCCGCCCCAGTACTGGGTGGCGTCGAGGTGATCTCACCAACAACTGCATAAAAGAGATTTTCGATGTCGGCGAAACTCAGGTATTCCAGAACTGCAACGATAAAATTGTGACGACAACACCTCAGAGCTCAACTCCCCGGGACACTGCCACAACCCCTAAATGTCAGGAGGCACCAAGAACAATGTTCTCGTCACAAAACCATCGGAACGATTCCAAGATACCCGCGTGATCCTAAATTTTTTTTAGTGAAATTTGAGGAGAGAAGAGTCAAAACTTCTACGTCCGGAGGCCTCACCAGAGCGACGAAGGGACTGAGGAGTAAAAAGAATCCTACTCTCCGATATATATAATCCTAAGACTCAAAACATTTTTGTTCTAGACTCAACAACGCCAGCGATTCGATCAAGAAGGGGGGCTCCTAAGTCGGGGATGGCTCTGATTACCAACTTGTAACGCCCACGATGCGGCTATATCTCCCACGTGTCGAGGCACGACTTAGAGGCATAACCGCATTGTAGGTATTGTTGCAAGAAGGGTCATCTTCACACAATCCCATGTAATGAACAAGAATGGGATAACGAGAGTTGGCTTACAATCGCCACTTCACACAGTACATAAATTAATTCATACATCATCCAAAATCCACACATAGACCGACTACGGTAAAATCCAAGTGAAAATAAGATAACCCCAAATGCTAGATCCCCAATCGTCCCAACTGGGCTCCACTACTGATCATCAGGAAACGACACATAGTAACAACCACGTTCCTCGTCGAACTCCCACTTGAGCTCGGTTGCGTCATCTGCACTGGTATCGTCGGCACCTGCAACTGTTTTGGTAGAATCTGTGAGTCACGAGGACTCAGCAATCTCACACCCGCGAGATCAAGACTATTTAAGCTCATAGGAAAGGATGGTGTAATGAGGTGGAGCTGCAGCAGGCACTAAGCATATATGGTGGCTAACATATGCAAATGAGAGCGAGAAGAGAAGCAACGCAACGGTCGCGAAGCTAGAGATGATCAAGAAGTGATCCTGAAACTACTTACGTTCATACATAACTCAAACCGTGTTCACTTCCCGGACTCCGCCGAAAAGAGACCATCACGGCTACACACACGGTTGATGTATTTTAATTAAGTCAAGTGTCAAGTTCTCTACAACCGGACATTAACGAATTCACATCTGCCTCATAACCGCGGGCATGGCTTTTGAAAGATAATACCCTGCAGGGGTGTCCCAACTTAGCCCATTATAAGCTCTCACGGTCAACGAAGGATAAGCTCTCACGTCTACAAGAAGAAGGTTGTGTAGTAGACATCACTTTGCACGGACGGGCTTTGACCATTGGACCTCTCCACCCGGTTGTGTTAGGTCAGCCCATAGGAACACTTTGGAGAAACATCCGGGCCAGACCCACAGCAAGATCCCCTCCGTGTAGACCCGATGCGTCCATTTCCCCCATCCGTGTGCCGGCGGCGACGCCGTCCGTGAGGGGGGCACACCCCGGAGACGCGTGCCGGGCGTTTGCACCGCGACAACACTTCCAGACTTGTGAGAAACCGCCTACGCAAGATTTGGTGGCATGCTAGCCCCCGGAGGCCGCCGGCCACAGTCGTAGACACGCGAAGAGCAATTCGCGTAGAGGGAAGTGTTCAGATACTTCTCCATCATGAAAAATTATGAAAAATTACCATCATTCCTATAGCACATGTGCCCACGTCGTGTAAAAAACTCATGATTTTATCGCGCTACGAGTATTTAATAATATTCACGCCGCATCGTTACCGCAGAACGTCTACTACCGTGTCATCGCCGTCCGTGAGGGGGGGCACACCCCGGAGACGCGTGCCGCCTCTTCAGACATGCCACCACACCACCCCGCATGTATGAGGTCCCGGTGCGACGCTCCGGTGGCATTGCTACACCCCAGGGGCCCCGTCCCGCCTAACCCTGTAGCGTTTGACCACGGGATCTAGCCCTTTGACTTTGCACGGACAGGCTTTGACTAGTGGACCTCTCCACCCGATTGTGTTAGGTCAGCCCATAGGAACACTTTGGAGCAACATCCGGGCCAGACCCACAGCAAGATCCCCTCCGTGTAGATCCGACGCGTCCATTTCCCCCCTCCAGGTGCCGGCGGCGGCACCGTCCGTGAGGTGGGGCACACCCCGGAGACGCAAACCGGGCGTTTGCAACCGCCACAACACTTCCAGACTTGTGAGAGGCCGCCTACGCAAGATTTGGCGGCATGCTAGCCCCCGGAGGCCGCCAGCCACAGTCGTAGACACGCGAAGAGCAATCCGCGTAGAGGGAAGTGTTCAGATACTTATCCATCACGAAAAATTATGAAAAATTACCATCAGTCCTATAGCACATGTGCCCATGTCGTGTAAAAAACTCGTGATTTTATCGCGCTCAGAGTATTTAATAATATTCACGCCGCATCGTTACCGCAGAATGTCTACTACCGTGCCATCGCCGTCCGTGAGGGGGGGGGGCACACCCCGGAGACGCGTGCCACCTCTTCGGACATGCCACCACACCACCCCGCATGTATGTGGGCCCGGTGCGACGCTCCGGTGGCATTGCTACCCCCCATGGGCCCCCGTCCCGCCTAACCCTGTAGCGTTTGACCACGGGATCTAGCCCTTTGACTTTGCACGGACGGGCTTTGAGCAGTGGACCTATCCACCCGGTTGTGTTAGGTCTGCCCATAGGAACACTTTGGAGCAACATCCGGGCCAGACCCGCAGCAAGATCCCCTCTGTGTAGACCCGACGCGTCCGTTTCCCCCCTCCAGGTGCCGGCGGCGGCACCGTCCGTGAGGTGGGGCACACCCCGGAGACGCAAACCGGGCGTTTGCAACCGCCACAACACTTCCAGACTTGTGAGAGGCCGCCTACGCAAGATTTGGCAGCATGCTAGCCCCCGTAGGCCGCCGGCCACAGTCGTAGACACGCGAAGAGCAATCCGCGTAGAGGGAAGTGTTCAGATACTTCTCCATCACGAAAAATTATGAAAAATTACCATCAGTCCTATAGCACATGTGCCCACGTCGTGTAAAAAACTCATGATTTTATCGCGCTCCGAGTATTTGATAATACTAGTAAAACGCCCGTGCGTTGCTACGGGCTACAATGCATGCATATAAATGAATCAAACAAATGATAAGGTCAAAGCTGGATTTAGTATGTTAGGTGCACGTGCAAAAGACATCGCCCGAAGACCCTTGTCTTTGGAAGGTGCCCGTGTGCTGCCATAAAAAATCCAAGGGTCTTCAAGCTATTCTTTTTGGACGTCGACATAATTCATCTCCATCTCTCTCATACTCTATGAAAACAAACATATATATAAAGACACCTTTTGTATTATCACGGGCCAAGGAAGATGATCCCTTCAGACTTCTCATGCCCTCTCAATAAAACAAGTTAAAATGTCCCTTTGTGGTCCATTTCACTTCATGATCAAGCACAAATGTGCAAATCCTTAATGTTTTTCAACATTGGAAGATTATTTTTCTTTAAATTTGACAACTTTGTTTAAATGATTATCATATCCTTTACAAGAACTGAACCGGGAAATAAGGGGGTGGTTCCCCTTGACCTCTCAGGCCCTGTCAATAGAACAAAATCGACCAAGTGTTCATGTGAATTTGCTTCTCGCCCCCGGTGCATCATCCTCGCCCTTCCAAAGCTTGCCATTAAATTCCGACAATCATAAGTGACAACTGCCCCTAAAGTGCGGTACTCCGACTGGTTCTTCACGCCTTAAATAAAGATGACCCTCGGGCTCGCGAAAACCCAAGGGAAGAAGGCTTAGGTGGCAAATGGTAAAACCAAGGTTGGGCCTTGCTGGAGGAGTTTTATTCAAGGCGAACTGTCAAGGGGGTCCCATAAATCACCCAACCGCGTAAGGAACGCAAACTCAAGGAACATAATACCGGTATGACGGAAACTAGGGCGGTAAGAGTGGAACGAAACACCAGGCATAAGGCCGAGCCTTCCACCCTTTACCAAATATATATATGCATTAATTAAATAAGAGATATTGTGATATTCCAAAATATCCATGTTCCAACATGGAACCAACTTCAACTTCACCTGCAACTAGCAACGCTATGAGAAGGGCTGAGCAAAAAGCGGTAACTTAGCCAAACAACGGTTTGCTAGGAAAGGATGGATAGAGGATTGACATGGCAATATGGGAGGCATGTTGGAAATATGCCCTAGAGGCAATAATAAAATAGTTATTATTATATTTCCTTGTTCATGATAATTGTCTATTGTTCATGCTATAATTGTGTTATCCGGAAATCATAATACATGTGTGAATACATAGACCACAACGTGTCCCTAGTAAGCCTCTAGTTGACTAGCTCGTTGATCAACAGATAGTCATGATTTCCTGACTATGGACATTGGATGTCATTGATAACGGGATCACATCATTTGGAGAATGATGTGATGGACAAGACCCAATCCTAAGCATAGCACAAAGATCGTGTAGTTCGTTTGCTAGAGCTTTTCCAATTGTCAAGTATCATTTCCTTAGACCATGAGATTGTGCAACTCCCGGATACCGTAGGAGTGCTTTGGGTGTGCCAAACGTCACAACGTAACTGGGTGGCTATAAAGGTGCACTACGGGTATCTCCGAAAGTGTCTGTTGGGTTGGCACGAATCGAGACTGGGATTTGTCACTCCGTATGACGGAGAGGTATCTCTGGGCCCACTCGGTAATGCATCATCATAATGAGCTCAAAGTGACCAAGTGGTTAGTCACGGGATCATGCATTATGGTACGAGTAAAGTGACTTGCCGGTAACGAGATTGAACAAGGTATTGGGATACCGACGATCGAATCTCGGGCAAGTAATGTACCGATTGACAAAGGGAATTGTATACGGGATTGATTGAATCCTCGACATCGTGGTTCATCCGATGAGATCATTGTGGAACATGTGGGAGCCAACATGGGTATCCAGATCCCGCTGTTGGTTATTGACCGGAGAGTCGTCTCGGTCATGTCTGCATGTCTCCCGAACCCGTAGGGTCTACACACTTAAGGTTCGGTGATGCTAGGGTTGTAGATATATTAGTATGCGGAAACCCGAAAGTTGTTCGGAGTCCCGGATGAGATCCCGGACGTCACGAGGAGTTCCGGAATGGTGCAGAGGTGAAGAATTATATATAGGAAGTCCAGTTTCGGCCACCGGGAAAGTTTCGGGGGTTATCGGTATTGTACTGGGACCACCAAAAGGGTCCCGGGGGTCCACCGGGTGGGGCCACCTATCCCGGAGGGCCCCATGGGCTGAAGTGGGGAGGGGAACCAGCTACTAGTGGGCTGGTGCGCCCCCCTTGGGCCTCCCCTGCGCCTAGGGTTGGAAACGCTGGGGGTGGGGGCAAGCCACCCCCCTTGGCCGCCGCCCCCCTCAGATGGGATCTCCAGGGGGCCGGCGCCCCCCCAGGACCCCTATAAATAGTGGGGGGGAGGGAGGGCAGAAGGACCCCAGCCCCTGGCGCCTCCCTCTCCCTCCCGTGACACCTCTCCCTCCCGCTTGTGCTTGGCGAAGCCCTGCCGGGATCCCCGCTACTTCCACCACCACGCCGTCGTGCTGCTGGATCTCCATCAACCTCTCCTTCCCCCTTGCTGGATCAAGAAGGAGGAGACGTCACTGCTCTGTATGTGTGTTGAACGCAGAGGTGCCGTCCGTTCGGCGCTCGGTCATCGGTGATTTGGATCACGACGAGTACGACTCCATCAACCCCGTTCACTTGAACGCTTCCGCTTACGATCTACAAGGGTATGTAGATGCACTCCTTCCTTCTCGTTGCTAGTAAACTCCATATATGAATCTTGGTGATGCGTAGAAAATTTTAAATTTCTGCAACGATCCCCAACAGTGGCATCATGAGCCAGGCCTATGCGTAGTTACTATGCACGAGTAGAACACAAAGCAGTTGTGGGCGTAGATGTTGTCAATTTTTCTTGCCACTTGTTGAGGATATAGACCTTAGAGTCACCCGCCAGAAGGCGCCGGGTTACTCGTAATGGTCATCGCCAGAAGCCCGATGACAAGCGTGAAGACGGTGGGCCAAAGATGGGCTTAAAACCCGGATATGGCTTAAGGCCCGTAGTTACAATCATCATTATAGTAAAACTTGTAGTGTAAGGCAAGAATAGATGAGAGTCCGAGCCGGACACTCTTATGAGCCGGCCGGGACTCTGAGGGCCGCTGGGCGTCAACCTCTCTATATAAAGGGACGACCCGGCGGCGGTTTAGGGAGAAGAAAGATCTGATCGAGAGCCAGGCATAGCAGTTTAGCTCTCTGGTCATCGAAACCCTAATCAATACCACCTCAACTGGACGTAGGCTTTTACCTTCACCGTAAGGGGCCGAACCAGTATAAACCCTCATGTTCCTTGTCCCGCTTAACCCCTTCAAGCTTCCTAGTAGCAATGGCTCCACGACTAAGTCCTAGCTCGAGGACATCTGCCGTGACAATTCCACGACAGTTGGCGCCCACCGTGGGGCTGGCGCACGGTGGATTTGAGTTCTTGAAGGGCAGCTTCGAAGGGCTCAAGGGATACGCTGTGGGCCGGATGACCAAGAGTCGTCGCGGCAAGCTCTACATCGACGATGCAGACTGGGGCCCCGATGCCGGCTCAATTGAGTACGGGTACCGGGTCCCCTTCGGCGGAATTCATGTTTTCATTGGAAAGATTGGTGAGCCGGGCCCTGAGCCGGATCTCTGCGCCGATCTCATCGAGACGGCTCAGCGTACACGGCCCGCCCGAACCCTGCCTGCCTTAAAGCATGCTTTTGTGGGATGTATCCATGGAGGGCTTTCTCATGGATCTGGATCTGATGATGAGGCGGCCGCCGGCTCTGACGGCGAGTCGTCCACAGATGAGTCAAACTAGTTGTATCAACTTCAAGATGGTAGGCTCATGGGTTGTTCCGATGGTGACAGTATTCTGGACCCGTTTGAGCCGCCGAGCCGGGTTGGAATCTTCATGGCCGGTGTGCAGCCTATTCAAAACCCTGCTGCTGGGGCAGGAAACCCGGTGCCCTCGCCGGCTCAAGTGCTGATGGATCTCACGGACAAGATGACGGCCCTGTTAACCGCCACGGTTGACCCGACGGATCAAGCCCAGCATGACGCGGAGGTGGCACAGTTAAAGTTAGATCTGGTGAAAGCGAAGGAGGAGCTAGCAGCGGAAGGGATCAGGATGGCAGCGGAGAGGGCGGCTCTCGACGCCCAGACTCAGTTGATTCAGGCGCAGTCCTTCCAGCTCACGATGGATCAGAACGCGTCCAATGAGGTCATGAGAAGGAGGCATCAAAAGGCCCAATCTCGACTCCCTCCGGTCTACGATCCTCGGAACCTCTTTAACACGCCGGGTGCAGGGACTAGTAACCCGCCGGGAGCCGTAGTGCCCGGGTCTGGGACCCCTGTTATGGGGCCTCCCCAGGTGAACCCTGCCCCGCCTCAGTATGTACCAATACCACCGGGTCATTATGCTAACCCGCTGGAAAACATGGCCGCCGCAGCAGCATGGCTGGCGGCTCTCCCAATCGATGGCGACTCTCCAACGGCTATTGAAACCCGGCGGGTCAGAGAACTCCTTCAGACAGCGCTGGCGCAGCAAGAGGCATACTCTTACAGCCGGGACAGGATCCACTCGACCCCTCGTCCAGGACGGAGCCCGAGTTATAGCAGACACATGGTCTCCGCGACCGGCTCAAGTAATGTCCGACGCCATGACCCGCCCCTGGCCATGGCCCGACTTATAATGGATCCTTTCACGCAGCAGATCAAGACAGAGACGGCAAGAGGCAGAGCAGGTGCCTCAGTTGATGGCTTACCAGACTCCCCCGGCTTATCCGACGGCTTCCGTCGACGTGGGTATCCCTACCAGGACTGGAGGTGTCCCTTGCTTGGTGCCGGCTCTCCGCAATGAGCGTCTACCCAAGGACTTCAAAGGCCCTAGGAAGGTGCCTAATTACACAGCTGACTTACAACCCGCAGCCTGGATCGAGAGTTACGAGATGGCCATGGAACTACTGGAAGTCAGTGAAGCAGCAATGGCCAAGTACCTCACCATGATGTTAGACGGGACTGCCCGCACTTGGTTGAAGGGGCTGCCACCGAATTCCATCGGGTCTTGGGCTGAGCTGAAAGCCCGGTTCATCCAAAACTTCAAGGATACCTGTAGGCAGTCTGTGTCAATTGTGGATTTGACTAACTGTAAGCAGCAGGAGGGTGAATCTACGACACATTGGGTTCGCCGGGTTAAGGAAATCATACATTCATCAGATAAGATGGATGCCGGCTCTGCAGTCTTAATGTTGGAGCAGAATTGTCGTTTCGTGCCCCTGAAGATGAAACTCGGGCGGCTTAAGCGCGACTGCAATGATATGGGTACACTGATGGCGGCTCTTGTCAAGTACGCCGATTCTGATGGTACCAAGGACTCCCCTTCAGACGATGAAAGGACAGGGAAGGGAAAGAAGAACGACAATGGCAAGGGTCATCAGCATAACCCGGGGAACCAAGGTGGTGGCAAGCGTAAGGCGGATGGCAGCCTAGAGTTCGTGGCCAACACCAGCTCGCAGGGGAATAATCAGCGACGCAAAGGGAGGCCACCTCCCCGAGGCGGCGGGTCAGGCCCGACTCTGGAGCAGCTGTTGAATGAGCCTTGTCCAAGGCATGGCTCTAGGGAGAAGCCAGCAACTCATCTATGGAAGGACTGTGCAATCATGAAAGCCTTTAAGAATTCCAACACCTTCGACGGCAACAATGGCCCGGGCGGCGGCTCAAGTTCTAATCCTCAGAACGGTCAAGGGGGCTTTAATCAGCAGTCTAACCAGGGCCATCAACAACAGCAAGGGGGTTATCAGACCAATCCAAAGCAGCTTAGCGGTGGACAGTATCATGTGTTTACCACCAGTCTGTGTAAGCGAGATCAGAAGCTTCATAAGAGGGCTGTGAATGCTGTCGAGCCGGCAGTTCCACGCTACTTGCGGTGGTCTGAGCAGCCTGTAGTGTGGAACCTCCCGGGTGGATAATCCGGGTCACTTGGCCTTGGTGGTGGCTCCTCAGGTGGGAGGATATAAGTTCACTAAGGTGCTTATGGACGGAGGCAGCAGTATTAACATCCTCTATTATGAGACTTTTCGTCGTATGGGGTTAATTGATAAGGACCTCCGCCAGTCAAACACTGTTTTCCACGGTGTGGTACCTGGTAAGTCGGCTTATCCAGTCGGCAAGATCGAGTTGGAAGTGACCTTTGGAGATGAGCACAACTACAGGGTGGAAAAATTGACCTTTGAGGTGGTCAGGATAAGAAGTCCATACCATGCCATATTTGGGCGGCCGGCTTACGCCAAGTTCATGGCACGGCCGTGTTACGTATATTTACAGCTCAAGATGCCGAGTCATAATGGGACCATTACGGTTCACGGCAGCCGGAAGGTAGCCTTGGAGTGTGAGGAAGGCGATGCGGCTTATGCAGAATCTGTTTGCGCAACGGAAGAGTTGAAGTTTTACAAGGACAATGTTGACCCAACAGATATGACCTCTCTGAAAAAGCCGACTACGCAGCATGAGCCAGCAATGAAATTTAAGTCGGCTGATGAGACTAAACTTGTTGATTTCGTTCCAGGAGATTAATCTCAGCAGTTCAGCATCAGTGCCAATCTGGATCCGAAATAGGAAAGCGCGCTCATCGAGTTCATCCGTGAGAATAGGGACATTTTTGCATGGAAACCGTCTGACATGCCAGGTGTACCTAGAGAACTCGCTGAGCACACTCTCAATGTCGATCCGAAATTTAAGCCGGTCAGGCAATTCCTTCGGCGGTTTAATGAAGAGAGGCGGAAAGCTATTGGTGAAGAGGTGGCCCGGCTCTTGGCAGCCGGGTTTATCGTTGAAGTCTTTCACCCAGAGTGGTTAGCTAACCCGGTGCTCGCACTCAAGAAGAACGGCACTTGGCGGATGTGTGTGGACTACACGGACTTAAACAAGGCGTGTCCGGCTGATCCTTTTGCCCTTCCCCGTATTGATCAAATTATTGATGCTACGGCAGGTTGTGCGCGCTTAAGTTTCTTGGATGCTTATTCCGGATATCATCGGATTAAAATGGCAGTTAAGGACCAGGAGAAGACGACATTCATCACTCCCTTTGAAGCCTTCTGCTATGTGTCTATGCCCTTTGGACTCAAGTGTGCACAGGCGACTTATCAGCGTTGTGTGCAGAACTGTCTTCATAACCAGATTGGGTGCAATTTTCATGCTTATGTGGACGATATTGTGGTTAAGTCCATAAAGGAGGAAACCCTGATAGATCATTTAAGGGAAACCTTTGATAATCTCCGGGTTTACAAAATGATGCTTAACCCGGCCAAGTGTGTTTTTGGTGTTCCTGCAGGCAAACTCTTGGGTTTCTTGGTTTCTGACAGAGGCATTGAAGCTAACCCGGAGAAGATCAAGGCCATCACCTCCCTGGCTAAGCCAGCGTGTATAAATGACGTTCAGCGCTTGGCGGGTCGCATCGCTGCTTTGGGCCGGTTTATAAGCCGTTTGGGTGAGAAGGCCATGCCATTGTATCAGTTGATGAAGAAAACTGATAACTTTGTCTGGAATGATGCAGCCAATACCGCTTTTGAGGAGTTGAAGAAGCAGCTGGCAGAACCCCCGGTTCTTGCTGCTCCGGTTGATAAGGAGCCCTTGTTACTGTATGTGGCGGCGAACACACGAGCCGTCAATGTGGCTGTGGTGGTGGAGCGCAAGGAAGAGGGTAAGGAGCATCCGGTTCAACGGCCGGTTTATTATGTCAGCGAAGTGCTCATCGAGTCCAAACAACGGTATCCACATTGGCAGAAGCTTGTTTATGGTGTGTTCATGGCGAGCCGGAAGCTCAAGCATTACTTCCAGGGTCATCCCATCACTGTGGTCAGTTCTGCCCCTCTTGGTGATATCATTCAAAACAGAGAGGCCACAGGGAGAGTGGCTAAGTGGGCTATAGAGCTCGGATCCCATGGTCTGAAATACGTGCCACGCACTGCTGTTAAGTCGCAGGCCTTGGTGGATTTCATCAATGATTGGACAGAGTCACAAGTGCCCGAGCAAAAGCCGGATAACACATACTGGACTATTCACTTTGATGGGTCCAGGCAGTTGGAGGGCTCGGGGGCTGGAGTCGTGTTGGCTTCCCCTAAAGGTGACAAGTTCCATTATGTGATACAATTGATGTTTCCTTGCACTAACAATGCGGCTGAGTATGAGGCCTTGCTCCACGGCCTTCGGATGGCTAAGGAGATGAATTTGAGCCGAGTAAGGTGCTTCGGCAACTCAGATTTGGTGGCTCAACAAGTATCAGGAAAGTGGGACTCCAAGGACCCTCTCATGGCGGCTTATCGCCGTGAGGTTGATGCCATTGCTGGACACTTTCAGGGTTACCAAGTAGAGCACATCGATCGCAGGAAGAACGAGGCGGCTGATGCTTTAAGCCGGCTGGGTTCTCAGCGAAAGCCGGTTCCGCCTAATAATTTCCTGGATGTCCTGTATAATCCTTCTGTTAAGTTGCCTACAGAGGAAGACTTGGCTGTCCCTGACCCGGAGGCACGGCTGGTGGCGGCTCTTCACATCATACCGGACTGGACAATGCCCTATCTGGCTTACATGACCCGGGGAGAGTTGCCTAAGGATGAAACTTTGGCCAGACAAATAACCCGGCGGGCCAAGTCAATGATCGTTATCAATGGCGAGTTGCATCGCCGCAGTGTTACGGGAGCATTCCAGCGTTGTGTCTCCCCCGAGGAAGGTCAAGAGATCTTGCGTGAGATTCATGAAGGGGATTGTGGTCATCACGCCGGCTCAAAGTCTCTTGTGGCCAAGGCTTTTCGTCATGGTTTCTATTGGCTGACGGCTCATGCTGATGCGGAGGACTTGGTCAGTAAATGTGATGGTTGCCAAAGGTTCTCGCGACGGGCTCATGTGCCGGCTCAGGAGCTGAGGATGATCCCAATTACTTGGCCCTTTGCGGTCTGGGGGCTTGATATGGTTGGGCCTTTTAAAAGGTCTAAGGATAAGAAGACCCACCTCTTGGTGGCAGTTGACAAGTTTACCAAGTGGGTTGAAGCAGAGCCAGTTAGCAAGTGTGATGCAACCACGGCAGTTCAGTTTATGAAAAAGGTGATCTTTCGCTTTGGCTTTCCACACAACATTATAACTGACAATGGTACCAATTTGTCCAAGGGCGCCATGGAGGAGTTTTGTCAACGAGAGCATATTAGACTTGATGTTTCATCAGTAGCTCATCCTCAATCCAATGGTCAAGCTGAGAGAGCTAATCAGGAGATCCTGAAGGGCATCAAGCCCCGGCTTTTGGTCCGTTTGCAACGGACGCCGGGTTGTTGGGTGGAGGAGTTGCCCTCCGTGTTATGGAGCATCAACACTACTCCTAACAGATCTACAGGGTTCACGCCTTTCTTCATGGTTTATGGGGCAGAAGCAGTACTCCCAAGTGACATCCGTCATGACTTGCCTTGAGTGGCGGCTTATGTCGAGGCGGATAATGAACAGGCGCGCCAGGATGCTCTTGACTTGCTGGACGAACAGCGTGATGTGGCAGCAGCTCGCTCAGCAATTTACCAACAAGACCTGCGCCGCTATCATAGTCGCCGGGTTAAATCTCGGGTCTTCCAGGAAGGTGACCTGGTGTTCCGGCTCATCCAGGATCAGACGGATACACACAAGCTATCCCCGCCTTGGGAAGGACCCTTTGTGGTCAGAAAGAACTTGCACAACGGGTCATACTACCTTATCGACGTTCGGGAGCATAAAGACTCACGTAAGTCGGAGGAGGAGACCCGTTGGCCGTGGAACATAGCTCAGCTTCGGCCTTATTACACTTGAGCCGCCGGCTCTCGTAATGTACATATTTCTCTAAGCCATGTATATATTATGATAAGCAATAAAGCAGGACCTCCGTCCTTTTTTCTCCTCCAAATGTGCACGTGTTGTTTTGATTGCAAGATTACATGATAACTTGAAGGAGAATCCGGCTTATGATCGCATTCGAATCTAGCCGTAGGCAATAAGGTCACTTGGGGGCTTCCTGTTCAAACATAGGTCGTATTCGAACCAAAGAGAACATAGTTGTCGATACCCATTTAACCGCTTTGGGAACCGACGTGGATCGTATTCGAATTAGCGTCGTTAAACAATTCTAAGTCATTTGGGGGCTTCCTGTTCAAACATGGGTCATATTCGAACCAAAGAGAACATAGCTGTCGGTACCCTCTTGATTGGCATCGCCACACCCACTGCGGGCTATATGATCGTATTCGAATCTTAGCATAACCCCTTTGGGACGGGTCTCTGGTCGTATTCGAACCGGAAGCCTCTAAGTTTTGTTAAGTTATAGCAAGTTCTTCCGATTATTTCAAGTATGCACGGCGGGTCTCACCCTGCCGGCTTAAGGCTTTGGTCTACAGTACTAGCTGAATACAATTAGCGTTCTTAAGACTGGTAAACCGGAGTTGAGGTACCAACCTTATTTCCCGGGTTATATAAAGCCGGTAGTGTGTTTACAGGCCGATAAGTGTGTTATTACGGGAATGTCGAATACATGGTTGAGGACCAGTCTTTTTTGATTCATTTTCCGGGTTATATGTCTAAGCCTACGATTCTTAGTGCGGTAAGCCGCATAGAGACTTGTGATTTGTCCTTTTATGCAGGATAGTAAGGGCAATTATTTGAGACTAAGGAAAATGAATGACCCGGGGACAAATAAAGGAGGCAATTTCAATGGACTTCAGCATTCAATACGTGCACGATGGCACGGCAAGGTTAGAGTGTTGATCCTACTCTATTACAAGACTCATCGAGTCCAAAAGGGGTGAAGCATTGTTTGATAAGCCGCCTACAGAGTTACGATGCCTGCTGGGTTGAAGTCCCCGGCTCATCTCTCTCCTCTCCTCCGGCTGTTCCCAAGACCTGGAAGGTTGACGACTTCTAGCCGATGCCGCTCAGAGCTTCAAATTGAGCTTCCTCGTCAATCAACCCCGCCGGGTCAATCTCCGGGGCGAAGGCGTGCTTGCGAGTCGGCGGGATTAAGCTGAGGGCTTCATAGCGCGGAGTAGGGATCCTCTGATTCTCCTCATCATAACCCGGCTGATGCTTAGTCAGATCTGTATCATTGCCAATCAGAGTGGCCACCGGGCGTACGATCTTCACGCAAGCTGCGAAGTCCTTCTGGTCGAATGCGGTGCCGTCTTCCTTCAAACTGGGATAGCCCAGAGCGATGTCCGCCGGGTCTAGCTCTGGAAGGAACGCCTTAGCCCAGCTTAGCGCTGCTATGGCTCCGGATCTTGCAGAGGCCCGTCGCAGTTCTTGGATACGTTGGGGAAGAACGGCGAGCCGGCGAAGGACTTCCGCCAGGTGAGTCGGCACCTCATTGGATAGGGCCACCACAGCCAAGGCGCGCTGTGACCTGGTGTAGAGTTGCTCCACCAGGGTGTACACGGCCTTCAGCTTGGTGACCACGCTTTGGTTCAGGTTGGCGCTTCTGGGACCTGCGTTACAGAGTAAGATGAGCCGCCGCTAATGATGGGTTATGAGACATTAAAATTTTAAACTGGATGAAAGCCGGCGGATGACTTACCGAAGATTGCAGCAACCATCTGGGACACTTGGCATTTTAAGCCGGCAAGCTCGGCCGTCTTCTCTGACAGGGCCTTTTCCGCCTGTTTGGCCCGGTTCACCAGAGTGGCCTTTTCTTCGGCCCAGGCTCTCCGTTCAGCATCAAAGTCTGTCTTCAGCTTCTCTTGTGCAGCAATGCTGGACACAAATTTGGCGTTTGCTTTCCGGGTCTCCTTCTCTTGCGTCTTCAGACAGGTCTTGAGATCAGCGATGTCCGCTTCAAACTTCTTGCCAACAGCCTGCATAATTTCCGGGTTATAGCATGAACAGTTATTATGCAAATTTAAAAGTCCCAAGCGCTTTCCAAGCAAAGACACTTGGCACTTGGGGGCTAATGTGTATCGAATGTTCCTATCTACAAGTCACCGGTTCATGGAAGTAAGTCGGAACTTAAGTCTACCACATATTCAATCATAAGTCGTCGACTTGGGGGCTAGCATGGTAAAGGTAACTAGGCAGTAAGTAAGAAGACAGAAGAATAATACCTCAGACTTCTGCTGGATCTGGTTCACCATGGCGATCTCTGCATCCCGGCTCTTGTGCACTTGGCTGACGTAGCCGGAGATGAGCTCTCCGATGCTCAGGTTGGCGTAGTTGGTGAGGTCCAGATTAACCCGGTGGGGCTGTAGTAGCTCCCCCTTGGCAGAACACTTGGCCAACGCAGTAGGTCTCCCCGGCTCAACAAATTCCGTCCGGGTGATTACCACGTCCGGGTCATCAGCTGGTTGAGCCGAGCTGGAGGCCTCTGGGTTAACAGAAGCTTCTGCTATGGACTTGTTGGTTGGAGCAGCGGCCTCAGGAGCAGAGGCAGCTGGCGGTTCTTGACCTGCTACCTCCGGCTCAGGCAAATCCGGCTCTTCGACCGGCTTGGTCTTCTTCGCCCTCTTGGTGAGCTTGGCCTGGGCACTGGAAAGACAGAAAGGTTAAGCACAATAGTGTAAGTAAAGACAAAGTACAACATGAGATGATTATCATTACCCGGGCACGGTCTTGAAAGCCGGCAGATTCGACTGCATAGAGTCGCCGGAAGAAGGGGAAGTCTCCTGATAATTTGAGTCAGAAGAATTAAGCGGTTGGCGTATAACACCCGCCAAAGGATGAAAAGGGTACAATTTTGAGATCACCTCGGTCCGGCGTTTCCTCGATGCGTCAGGTAACCCGGAGGAGAGGTCAGTGTTTTTGTCGGTCCGGGTGTGCCGCCGGCTCTCATGAACCTGTCGCTTCAAAATAAATTGAGGGTCTTGATAAGCTAAAGGATGTGAAAAGCTTACTTTCCGGGTTACCCTTCGGATTTTTAGCCTTGGCAAGGGCTCCGAGTCGGAGGAAAGTATCGTTACCTCTTCAACCACCGGGTTACTTGCTCCGGTGTCGTCCTATTGATGAACAAGTATTGGTAAGACGGACAGAAATAAACAACAGATACAGCAAGGACTTACAGGTTCAGGGGTTACCTCTGACTCGGAGCTATCTCTTAGTTGCATCAGCTCTGAAGTAGTAGGCCTACTTCCTTTCTTGCGAGGGGCGGCTCTCTTGGCGGCTTTCTTCGCCTTCCTGGCCTTCTTGGCTGCCTCGTGGTCATATTTGACTTTCCAGAACTTGTCATCAGCCTGAAAAATACAAGGATGATTTCTTAAAGATTCAGATGATGGTTATCTACAGAAGAAGATAAAATGTTCAGATCAGAGGTTTACCGCTGGGGCTGGGTTGGTTTTGCAGAAGGGGGCTAACCCGGTCCTCCCGCAGTCTGCCAGGCTCTCGTTCAAGAGAGCCTTGATCATATCCTCTGCAACATCTTCAGGAAGATCGTTGCGGCTGTGTCTCTGGGGGTCATCCTTTCGGCCCGTGTACTCGCACATTAAGCCGGGGCGGCGGCTCAATGGGATCACCCGCCAGGAGATCCAGACCCGGACCAGATCGATTCCGTTGAGACCATTGCCCAGGAGAGCCTTGATCTTGTTGATGGTGGGGAGCAGAGGTTGGCGTTCCGCCTGAGTTAACTTGCCAGACAGCGGGTGAGTTGGCTCCAGTCGTGAAGGGCGAAAGCCGGGCAGTGGGCTCTCGTCAGCTAGTGACGTGTCTTGGCAATAGAACCACGTCAGATTCCAGTCCTTTGGGTGACTCGGCGGCTCGGCGTAAGGGAAAAGACAGTCTCTCCGTCTCTGAATGGAGATGCCGCCTAGTTCCAGACTTGGCCCGTTGGCGCACTCGTTCTGGCGGTTCAGGTAGAAGAGCTCTCTGAAGAGCAGCAGGCTGGGCTCTTCTCCAAGATAAACCTCGCAGAACACTTGGAAATTGCATATGTTGGACACCGAGTTGGGTCCTATATCTTGTGGCCGCAGGTCAAAGAAGTTCAGCACGTCTCTAAAGAACTTTGAGCCAGGCGGTGCGAAGCCCCGGCTCATGTGATCCGCAAAAATGACCACCTCCCCGTCCCTTGGCTGTGGTCTCTCTTCAGATGGATCGGGGGCACGGTAGGACAGGACGTATTTCTTGGGCAGATGACCCGACTTTACAAAGTCTGCTAGTGTCTCGTCGGTGACATTGGACCTCATCCAATTGCAAGTGATGGGAGCTTTAGGAGCTTTGGGAGGCATGGTGAAAGTCGGCAGCCTATGATAAAAGGAAACGTCCGGTTTAATTATAAGCCGGAGGAAATTTACAGTTCAATGTTAAGGTGGCGGCTTATGAAGGGGACTAATGACATATATCTAAGTGCACCGGGTTATTTAAGCCGCCCGAGGTATTGACAGTAATTCGATTGTCTACGGCCTTATCACAGATGAGCCGGAAAATTCTATGGCGCATGGTTTTCTTTAAGCCGGAAGGTTCTACGGCACGTGGTTTCTTTAAACCGGAAATGTAAACCGCCATGATTCAATGATTGCAGTTTTTTACTAAGTGTGGTGAAAACAAGTTTCACAGATCGCAGTGAAAATTTCGGATCAAAATGGTCGACTAAAGGGAAAAATTTCTAGACCTAAAGCAGACACATGAGAAGTTCTTGGGCTTGAACAAGGCTCTTATGCAGTAAAAAGAGGGCTACTTGCATGTGAAATGGGTCTTAAACATGTACCGCAGTGGTTCTATACAGAGCTAAGATCAAAAAGGGGCAGTAAGAATCAAATTTACCAAGGGCCGCGACGAACTACGAAGAACAGAGGATGAACTACGGAACCCTAATGCGGATCTGCCCTATGGAGTATCGAGGACTTACCGGTGCTGAAGAGATGCGGAGGTCGCCGCCGTTTGTCTGGACCGAGTCAGGGTGATGCAGCGGCCAAGGACGACGACGACGTGGAGCTCTGTTGCGGCGGCGACGGCGGCGGAGCTCGAGCAGGCACGGGGGCAGTGAGAGGAAGGAGACGATAGAAGAGGGAGAGTGAGGAAGACCCGACGGACCGGCCTATTTATAAGGGCGAGCTCATAAGTGGGCCCGAGAAACGAGGAGACCACGGCGTGGTTATCTCCCCACGAAACGCCTCGATTTTTGGGATGGCAGTAAAGATAAGATCCGTTGCGGATATGGTGGAGTAAAAAATGGACTTAATGGAAGATGACGTCACGGCGGATTACCCGGAGTCCAGCGGATGACGTCACGCCGGGTTATGGCCTTCAAACGATTGTAAGCCGGAGATTTTCTGTCGAAGGGATTGGAGATTGACATGAGCCGGCTCAAATCAATCTGGGGCCTAATGTTGAGGATATAGACCTTAGAGTCACCTGCCAGAAGGCGCCGGGTTACTCGTAATGGTCATCGCCAGAAGCCCGACGACAAGCGTGAAGACGGTGGGCCAACGATGGGCTTAAAACCCGGATATGGCTTAAGGCCCGTAGTTACAATCATCATTATAGTAAAACTTGTAGTGTAAGGCAAGAGTAGATGAGAGTCCGAGCCGGACACTCTTATGAGCCGGCCGAGACTCTGAGGGCCGCTGGGCGTCAACCTCTCTATATAAACGGACGACCCGGCGGCGGTTTTGGGAGAAGAAAGATCTGATCGAGAGCCAGGCATAGCAGTTTAGCTCCCTGGTCATCGAAACCCTAATCAATACCACCTCAACTGGACGTAGGCTTTTACCTTCACCGTAAGGGGCCGAACCAGTATAAACCCTCGTGTTCCTTGTCCCGCTTAACCCCTTCAAGATTCCTAGTAGCGATGGCTCCACGACTAAGTCCTAGCTCGAGGACATCTGCCGTGATAATTCCACGACACCACTACTAGTCTTATCTTGTTTCGGCGGTATTGTGGGATGAAGCAGCCCGGACCGACCTTACACGTACGCTTACGTGAGACAGGTTCCACCGACTGACATGCACTAGTTGCATAAGGTGGCTAGCGGGTGTCTGTCTCTCCCACTTTAGTCGAAACGGATTCGATGAAAAGGGTCCTTATGAAGGGTAAATAGAAATTGGCATATCACGTTGTGGTTTTACGTAGGTAAGAAACGTTCTTGCTAGAAACCTATAGAAGCCACGTAAAAACTTGCAACAACAATTAGAGGACGTCTAACTTGTTTTTGCAGCATATGCCTTGTGATGTGATATGGCCAAAAGGATGTGATGAATGAGATATATGTGATGTATGAGATTGATCATGTTCTTGTAATAGGAATCATGACTTGCATGTCGATGAGTATGACAACCGGCAGGAGCCATAGGAGTTGTCTTTATTTTTTCTATGACCTGCGTGTCATTGAATAACGCCATGTAAATTACTTTACTTTATTGCTAAACACGTTAGCCATAAAAGTAGAAGTAATCGTTGGCGTGACAACTTCATGAAGACACGATGATGGAGATCATGGTGTCATGCCGGTGACGAAGATGATCATGGCGCCTCGAAGATGGAGATCAAAGGAGCAAAATGATATTGGCCATATCATGTCACTATTTGATTGCATGTGATGTTTATCATGTTTTACATCTTATTTTCTTAGAACGACGGTAGTAAGTAAGATGATCCCTTATAATAATTTCAAGAAAGTGTTCCCCCTAACTGTGCACCGTTGCGAAGGTTCGTTGTTTCGAAGCACCACGTGATGATCGGGTGTGATAGATTCTAACGTTCGCATACAACGGGTGTTGACAAGCCTAGCATGTACAGACATGGCCTCGAAACACACGCAATACACTTAGGTTGACTTGACGAGCCTAGCATGTACAGACATGGCCTCGGAACACGGAAGACCGAAAGGTCGAGCATGAGTCGTATAGAAGATACGATCAACATGAAGATGTTCACCGATCTTGACTAGTCCGTCTCACGTGATGATCGGACACGGCCTAGTTAACTCGGATCATGTTTCACTTAGATGACTGGAGGGATGTCTATCTGAGTGGGAGTTCATTGAATAATTTGATTAGATGAACTTAATTATCATGAACTTAGTCTAAAATCTTTACAATATGTCTTGAAGATCAAATGGCCCACGTTGCCCTCAACTTCAACGCGTTCCTAGAGAAAACCAAGCTGAAAGATGATGGCAACAACTATACGGACTGGGTCCGGAACCTGAGGATCATCCTCATGTCTGCCAAGAAAGATTATGTCCTAGAAGCACCGCTAGGTGAAGCACCCATCCCAGAGAACCAGCACGTTATGAACGCTTGGCAATCACGTGCTGATGATTACTCCCTCGTTCAGTGCGGCATGCTTTACAACTTAGAACTGGGGCTCCAAAAGCGTTTTGAGAAACACGGAGCATATGAGATGTTCGAAGAGCTGAAAATGGTTTTCCAAGCTCATGCCCGGGTCGAGAGATATGAAGTCTCCGACAAGTTCTTCAGTTGTAAGATGGAGGAAAACAGTTCTGTCGTGAGCACATACTCTGTCTGGGTTGCACAACCGCTTGTCTCAGCTGGGAGTTAATCTCCCGGATGACGCGGTCATTGACAGAATCCTTCAGTCGCTTCCACCAAGCTACAAGAGCTTTGTGATGAACTTCAATATGCAGGGGATGGAAAAGACCATCCCTGGGGTATATTCAATGCTGAAATCAGCGGAGGTGGAGATCAAAAAGGAACATCAAGTGTTGATGGTGAATAAAACCACTAAGTTCAAGAAAGGCAAGGGTAAGAAGAACTTCAAGAAAGACGGCAAGGGAGTTGCCGCGCCCGGTAAGCCAGTTGCCGGGAAGAAGCCAAGGAATGGACCCAAGCCTGAGACTGAGTGCTTTTATTGCAAGGGAAGTGGTCACTGGAAGCGGAACTGCCCCAAATACTTAGCGGACAAGAAGGCCGGCAACACCAAAGGTATATGTGATACACATGTAATTGATGTGTACCTTACCAGTACTCGTAGTAGCTCCTGGGTATTTGATACCGGTGCGGTTGCTCATATTTGTAACTCAAAACAGGAGCTGCGGAATAAACAGAGACTGGCGAAGGACGAGGTGACGATGCGCATCGGGAATGGTTCCAAGGTCGATGTGATCGCCGTCGGCACGCTACCTCTACATTTACCTACGGGATTAGTTTTAAACCTCAATAATTGTTATTTAGTGCCAGCTTTGAGCATGAACATTGTATCTGGATCTCGTTTAATGCGAGATGGCTACTCATTTAAATCTGAGAATAATGGTTGTTCTATTTATATGAGAGATATGTTTTATGGTCATGCCCCGCTGGTCAATGGTTTATTCTTAATGAATCTCGAACGTGATGTTACACATATTCATAGTGTGAATACCAAAAGATGTAAAGTTGATAACGATAGTCCCACATACTTGTGGCACTGCCGCCTTGGTCACATTGGCGTCAAGCGCATGAAGAAGCTCCATGCAGATGGACTTTTGGAGTCTCTTGATTACGAATCATTTGACACGTGCGAACCATGCCTCATGGGTAAGATGACCAAGACTCCGTTCTCCGGAACAATGGAGCAAGCAAGCAACTTATTAGAAATCATACATACTGATGTGTGCGGTCCAATGAGTGTTGAGGCTCGCGGAGGCTATCGTTATGTTCTCACTCTCACTGATGACTTAAGTAGATATGGGTATGTCTACCTAATGAAACACAAGTCTGAGACCTTTGAAAAGTTCATGGAATTTCAGAGTGAGGTTGAGAATCAACGTGACAAGAAAATAAAGTTCTTACGATCAGATCGTGGAGGAGAATATTTAAGTCACGAATTTGGCACACACTGAAGGAAATGTGGAATCGTTTCACAACTAACGTCGCTTGGAACACCTCAGCGAAATGGTGTGCCCGAACGTCGTAATCGCACTCTATTGGATATGGTGCGATCTATGATGTCTCTTACCGATCTACCGCTCTCATTTTGGGGCTATGCTTTAGAGACTGCCGCATTCACTTTAAATAGGGCTCCGTCGAAATCCGTTGAGACGACACCGTATGAATTATGGTTTGGGAAGAAACCTAAGCTGTCGTTTCTAAAAGTTTGGGGATGCGATGCTTATGTCAAGAAACTTCAACCTGGAAAGCTCGAACCCAAGTCGGAGAAATGTTTCTTCATAGGATACCCCAAGGAAACCATTGGGTATACCTTCTACCTCAGATCCGAAGGCAAGATCTTTGTTGCCAAGAACGGGTCCTTTCTGGAGAAAGAGTTTCTCTTGAAAGAAATAAGTGGGAGCAAAGTGGAACTTGATGAGGTGATAGTCACCCCTTCCGAACCGGAAAGTAGCGCAGCGCGGGAAGATGTTCCTGTGGTGCCTACACCGACTGGGGAGGAAGTTAATGATGATGATCATGAAGCTTCGGATCAAGTTACTGCTGAACTTCGTAGGTCCACAAGGACACGTTCCGCACCAGAGTGGTACGACAATCCTGTCCTGGAAATCATGTTGTTAGACAACGGTGAACCTTCGAACTATGAAGAAGCGATGGCGGGCCCGGATTCCAACAAATGGCTTGAAGCCATGCAATCCGAGATAGGATCCATGTATGAAAATGAAGTATGGACTTTGACTGACTTGCCCGATGATCGGCGAGCCATAGAAAATAAATGGATCTTTAAGAAGAAGACAGACGCGGATGGTAATGTAACCATCTATAAGGCTCGACTTGTCGCTAAGGGTTATCGACAAGTTCAAGGGGTTGACTACGATGAGACTTTCTCGCCCGTAACGAAGCTGAAGTCCGTCCGAATCATGTTAGCAATTGCCGCATTCTATGATTATGAGATATGGCAAATGGACGTCAAAACGGCATTCCTTAACGGCTTTCTTAAGGAAGAATTGTATATGATGCAGCCGGAAGGTTTTGTCGATCCTAAGAATGCTAACAAGGTATGCAAGCTCCAGCGCTCCATCTATGGGCTGGTGCAAGTATCTCGGAGTTGGAACATTCGATTTGATGAGATGATCAAAGCGTTTGGGTTTACACAGACTTATGGAGAAGCCTGTGTTTACAAGAAAGTGAGTGGGAGCTCTGTAGCATTTCTCATATTATATGTGGATGACATACTGTTGATGGGAAATGATATAAAGGCCTATTTGAATAAGTGTTTTTCAATGAAGGACCTTGGAGAAGCTGCTTATATATTAGGCATCAAAATCTATAGAGATAGATCAACACGCCTCATTGGTCTTTCACAGAGTACATACCTTGACAAGATATTGAAGAAGTTCAACATGGATCAGTCCAAGAAGGGGTTCTTGCCTGTATTGCAAGGTGTGCAATTGAGCACGGCTCAATGCCCGACCACGACAGAAGATAGAGAAGAGATGAGTGTCATCCCCTATGCCTCGGCCATAGGGTCTATTATGTATGCCATGCTGTGTACCAGACCTGATGTAAACCTTGCCGTAAGTTTGGTAGGAAGGTACCAAAGTAATCCCGGCATGGAACACTGGACAACGGTCAAGAATATCCTGAAGTACCTGAAAAGGACTAAGGATATGTTTCTCGTATATGGAGGTGAAGAAGAGCTCGTCGTAAAGGGTTACGTCGACGCTAGCTTCGACACAGATCTGGATGACTCTAAGTCACAAACCGAATACGTGTATATTTTGAATGGAGGGGCAGTAAGCTGGTGCAGTTGCAAGCAAAGCGTCGTGGCGGGATCTACATGTGAAGCGGAGTACATGGCGGCCTCAGAGGCAGCACAGGAAGCAGTCTGGATAAAGGAGTTCATTACCGACCTAGGGGTGATTCCCAATGCGTCGGGCCCGATGACTCTCTTCTGTGACAACACTGGAGCTATTGCCCTTGCCAAGGAGCCCAGGTTTCACAGGAAGACCAGGCATATCAAGCGTCGCTTCAACTCCATTCGTGAAAGTGTTCAAAATGGAGACATAGATATTTGTAAAGTACATACGGACCTGAATGTAGCAGATCCGTTGACTAAACCTCTCCCTAGAGCAAAACATGATCAACACCAGAACTCTATGGGTGTTCGATTCATCACAATGTAACTAGATTATTGACTCTAGTGCAAGTGGGAGACTGTTGAAAATATGCCCTAGAGGCAATAATAAAATGGTTATTATTATATTTCCTTGTTCATGATAATTGTCTATTGTTCATGCTATAATTGTGTTATCCGGAAATCGTAATACATGTGTGAATACATAGACCACAACGTGTCCCTAGTAAGCCTCTAGTTGACTAGCTCATTGATCAACAGATAGTCATGATTTCCTGACTATGGACATTGGATGCCATTGATAACGGGATCACATCATTAGGAGAATGATGTGATGGACAAGACCCAATCCTAAGCATAGCACAAAGATCGTGTACTTCGTTTGCTAGAGCTTTTCCAATTGTCAAGTATCATTTCCTTAGACCATGAGATTGTGCAACTCCGGGATACCGTAGGAGTGCTTTGGGTGTGCCAAACGTCACAACGTAACTGGGTGGCTATAAAGGTGCACTACGTGTATCTCCGAAAGTGTCTGTTGGGTTGGCACGAATCGAGACTGGGATTTGTCACTCCGTATGATGGAGAGGTATCTCTGGGCCCACTCGGTAATGCATCATCATAATGAGCTCAAAGTGACCAAGTGGTTAGTCACGGGATCATGCATTACGGTACGAGTAAAGTGACTTGCCGGTAACGAGATTGAACAAGGTATTGGGATACCGACGATCGAATCTCAGGCAAGTAACGTACCGATTGACAAAGGGAATTGTATACGGGATTGATTGAATCCTCGACATCGTGGTTCATCCGATGAGATCATCGTGGAACATGTGGGAGCCAACATGGGTATCCAGATCCCGCTGTTGGTTATTGACCGGAGAGTCGTCTCGGTCATGTCTGCATGTCTCCCGAACCCGTACGGTCTACACACTTAAGGTTCGGTGACGCTAGGGTTGTAGAGATATTAGTATGCGGAAACCTGAAAGTTTTTCGGAGTCCCGGATGAGATCCCGGACGTCAGAGGAGTTCCGGAATGGTCCGGAGGTGAAGAATTATATATAGGAAGTCGAGTTTCGGCAAACCGGAAAGTTTCGGGGGTTATCGGTATTGTACCGGGACCACCGGAAGGGTCCCGGGGGTCCACCGGGTGGGGCCACCTATCCCGGAGGGCCCCATGGGCTGAAGTGGGGAGAGGAACCAGCCACTGGTGGGCTGGTGCGCCCCCCTTGGGCCTCCCCTGCGCCTAGGGTTGGAAACGCTGGGGGTGGGGGGCAAGCCACCCCCCTTGGCCGCCGCCCCCCCTCAGATGGGATCTCCAGGGGGCCGGCGCCCCCCAGGACCCCTATAAATAGTGGGGGGGGAGGGAGGGCAGCAGGACCCCAGCCCCTGGCGCCTCCCTCTCCCTCCCGTGACACCTCTCCCTCCCGCTTGTGCTTGGCGAAGCCCTGCCGGGATCCCCGCTACTTCCACCACCACGCCGTCGTGCTGCTGGATCACCATCAACCTCTCCTTCCCCCTTGCTGGATCAAGAAGGAGGAGACGTCGCTGCTCTGTACGTGTGTTGAACGCGGAGGTGCCGTCCGTTCGGCGCTCGGTCATCGGTGATTTGGATCACGACGAGTACGACTCCATCAACCCCGTTCACTTGAACGCTTCCGCTTACGATCTACAAGGGTATGTAGATGCACTCCTTCCTTCTCGTTGCTAGTAAACTCCATAGATGAATCTTGGTGATGCGTAGAAGATTTTAAATTTCTGCAACGATCCCCAACAAGGCATGATATAGCAAGTGGTAGGTAGCGCAGCATAGCAATAGAGCGAACAACTAGCAAAGCAAAGATAGAAGTGATTTCGAGGGTATGGTCATCTTGCCTGCGAGGTTCTCAGAGTTGTCGAAAGCTTGATCCTCATAAGCGTACTCAACAGGTTCCTCGTTCACGAACTCGTCTCCCGGCTCTACCCACAGCAAGAACACAAGCAATGGAACCACAATCAATCACGGGAAATACACAAGCAATATGATGCAATACATGCATGATATGCGAGACATGATATGCGATGCGTATGCGTGCTCCGGAAGAAAAAGGATGAACAAGGCAGCAACTTGGCAAACCAAGTATGTTCAGAGCAAGCAAAACACATGCTACAGGAACTTGTCATAGCAAAACAAGGCATGGCATTAAATCTACTAAATGCATAGAAGAAAAGTCCCTTACTGACCATGAGCCAAAAGGGATCAGAAGATATGATGGCACCCATGTAAACATAGCAAGTTTCGTTAACAGGTTTCAGACTTGGCACAAAACAGAGCATGGCATTAACAAAATTAAGAAAGCATCTTGGTGAGCTTGATTCAATCATCACAAAGTAATGCATGACAAAACAAGCATACCTACAACAAGATGGGATGTTCAAGAAGCTAACCATGGCAAGAGCAAGTTCATAGCATGTATGGATCAACTACAACAACCTTGGCAAAATTGAATATCATGTTAACAATCTGCGAGGAATATTTTATAGCAAAAGTAGAGCAAGATTAAGACATGCTAGGTCACTCCATAATTGCAAACAGGGGCATTGATGGATAGAGCACAATTATATCTACAAAACGTACTTACTGAACATGCCCAAAAGAAGCATGGATCTCACTGTAGACACCTGGATACATGGCAACAAAATAACAGCAGTAACAGACTTAGCAAAATTCTAAGTCCCTGAAAACAAAAACATCACGAAGCCTAGTTTGCATGCTTGTGCTAGTCACCACATAGTTCACAAAAATACATGGCATACACCTCTTTAAAGATGGCATGGCGTAGATCAAAACATCTGTAGAGCTCATGCCCATAAGAAGCACACATCAAATGCAACAAAAATAACAAAACATCAAGTTCTGATAAATAACAACAGTAAACATCATATAGCACTCTTGGACCAGAGATTTGGGCATCAAGATGGACTCAAACGAGCATGGCACAGTAGAACAAAATGAGGAGCATCTCTTGATGAACATTTCGATATATCATGCGCATGAAACGGAGCAGTATGCAATGAGATATTCCATGATGAATAATGCACCAGAATGTGATAACTTCGGGACTTGGAGGATTTTCAGGGTCAACCTTATCCCAGATCTAGGGTTCCATGGCACGCGAACCGAGGCAGTGGAGCAGAGGAAGACGGCGGCCGGATCCCGTTGCCGGCGAGGTCGGGGGAGGCGGCACCGGCGGCGAAGGTCGGCGGGGACGGGCGAGGATGGCGGGGACGGGCCAGGACGGCGGGAGGCGTCCACGGGCGCGGCGGCGGAGGAGCGCGCAATGGGCGGCGGGGCGGTCGCGGGTGCGGGCGGCGGCGGGAGTGGAGGAGGCGGCGGCGGTCGCGGCGGAGACGAAGAGGCGGCGGGGCGCGGGCGGCGCGCTCGGGCGCGGTCGGTGGGTGGCGGCGGTGACAGGTGGTGGCGCGGGATTGGTGCGGGCGCGGCGGCGGGTTCGTCCGGCGCGGGACGGACGCGTCCGGCGGCGGAGAGGGGAAGGGGTTAGGGTTTCGTCTGCGCGAAAAATCCGGGGGGTCACTTATTTATAGGTAGAGGGAGCTAGGAGACTCCAAATGGAGTGCGGTTTTCGCCCACACGATCGTGATCGAACGACCGAGAGCATGCAGGGGGCTTAGATGGGTTATTGGGCTGTTTGAAGGGGGGTTTGGCTGCAACACACAAAAGGCCTTTGCGGTTACCCGGTTAACCGTTGGAGCATCAAACGACCTCCAAATGGAACGAAACTTGACAGATGGTCTACCGGTGGTGTACCAAGGCCACTTGGCAAGACTCGGTCCATCCCGAGAACGTTTAACACCCGCTCACGAAAAGAGACAAGAGGGGTGCGCCGGTGCACGTGGGAGTGTCGGATTCGAAAACGGACAACGGGGAAAATGCTCGGATGCATGAGACGAACACGTATGCAAATGCGATGCACATGATGACATGATATGAAATGCATGACATGGACAAAATGCAAAAACGAAGACAAAACCCAACCACGGAGGGAATATCATAACACATAGCCGAAAATGGCAAGAGTTGGAGTTACAAATATGGAAAGTTACATCCGGGGTGTTACATCCACATACTCAACTATCATTTAGTCTTTCATAATTGCTAACACTCACGCAATACTTGTGGTTACGGAGTTTTAATCAGATACAGAGAAAGATAGGGGCTTATAGTTTCGCCTCCCAACCTTTTACCTCAGGGGTAATGTCAACAATAATAACTCATGCTAACCCACATCCAATTATATATATATATATATATATATATATATATATATATATATATATATATATATATATATATATCAGGACCTTTCCAACATCCCGTGCTTGCCAAAGGATAAAATGTAAAAAGGAAAGGTGAAGATCACCATGACTCTTGCATAAGGTAGAAGATAATAGTAAAAGATAGGCCCTTCACAGAGGGAAGCAGAGGTTGCCATGCGCTTTCAGGGTTGGATGCACAAAATCTTAATGCGAAAGAACGTCACTTTATATTGCCCCTTGTGATATGAACCTTTATTATGCAGTCTGTTGCTTTTATTTCTTCCACATCACAAGATCGTATAAAGCTTATTTCCTCCACACCAATCAATCATACATATTTAGAGAGCAATTTTTATTGCTTGCACCGATAACAACTTACTTGAAGGATCTTACTCAATCCATAGGTAGGTATGGTGGACTCTCATGGCAAAACTGGTTTAAGGGTATTTGGAAGCACAAGTAGTATCTCTACTTAGTGCAAAGAATTTGGCTAGCATGAGGGGGAAAGGAAAGCTCAACATGTTGGATGATCCATGACAATATACTTTATCTCAGATATAAGAAAACATAACCCATTACGTTGTCTTCCTTGTCCAACATCAACTCTTTAGCATGTCATATTTTAATGAGTACCCCCAATCATAAAAGATGTCCAAGATAGTATATTTATATGTGAAACCTCTCTTTCTTTATTACTTCCTATTAATTGCAACAATGACCAAAGCTATGTTTGCCAACTCCCAACAATTTTTAATCATCATACTCTTTCTATGTGAAGTCATTACTCTCAATAAGATCAATATGATATTTTTATTCCTTTTTATTCTTTTCTCTTTTCTTTTATTCACTCAAGATCATAGCAAGATAGTCAAGCCCTTGACTCAACACTAATCTTTATTATATAGCTCACGGACTTGATTACATAGAAGGGATCATAAAGCAAAACTCAAAACTAGATCATACCAAAACTTTTATTCTACTAGATCAAGATACTACTAATAGGATCGAACTAAGAAAAAAGGGTAAAGATAGGAGTGTGATTGTGATACGATACCGGGGCATCTCCCCCAAGCTTGGCAGTTGCCAAGGGGAGTGCCCATACCCATGTGATTATGTCTCCTTTGCTGGTGAAGGAGGTGGAGTTGTTGATGATGGGTAATCGCACATCGAGCGTAAGAGATCCTCCAACATACGGATATTGCCCTTGAGTGCGACAATATGCTCCTTCAACAAAATATTTCCACTGGTGAGATACTTGTTTTGTATACGAGCTAACTCAATCCTCTTGAAAGCTTCGATCTCAGTTGGGGTAAGAAGATTGTGATCAAGTTGAAGGGTGTCTCCTGCAGCCGGAACTTGGTCCTCCGTGGCCTTCTTGATCCCTTCATCCTTGTTGATCTCCACAGGTTCTTCCCTCTTCAGCTCTATCTTCATTAGCCAAGCATCGTTGTCACCATTGTTGGAGGAGGGGGACGACATGATGCCTGGCCTTGACAACCCTGACAGAAAACAGCTCGAAACAAGAGCAGAGGACAATTGCGTGATACGGGAGTCAAAACCTTCGGGAGAATATATAATGAATTTTTACCGACCAAAATACGTATTGTGCAAGAAAACGGAGTCCGGGGAGCACACGGGGTGCCCACGAGGTAGGGGGGCGCCCAGAGGGGTAGGGCGCGCCCTCCACCCTCGTGGAGGCCTCGTGTCCTTCCCGGACTGCTTCTTATTTTTCTATTTTTCTAAATATTCCAAGACGGAGAAATATTGCCTTTAGAACTGTTTTGGAGTCGGTTTACTTATAGTACCACATACCTATTCCTTTTTGGAGTCTGAAACATTCCGGAAAGTGTCCCTTATGTAGTCCTCCGGGGTTACGGTTTCAGTAACATTAGTTTCAACATTTATAGGATTACCTGAGATATAATGTTTGATTCTTTGACCGTTCACCACCTTCGGGTTTGTGCCTTCGAAGTTGTTGATTTTTATGGCACCGGAATGATAGACCTCCTCGATAACGTAAGGGCCTTCCCATTTAGAGAGAAGTTTTCCTGCAAAAAATCTTAAACCAGAGTTGTATAGCAAAACATAATCACCTACATTAAACTCACGCTTTTGTATCCTTTTGTCATGCCATCTTTTAACTTTTTCTTTAAATAAATTGGCATTTTCATAAGCTTGGGTTCTCCATTCATCAAATGAGCTGATATCAAATAACCTCTTCTCACCGGCAAGTTTGAAATCATAATTGAGCTCATTAATAGCCCAATATGCCTTATGTTCTAGTTCGAGAGGTAAGTGACATGCTTTTCCATAAACCATTTTATACGGAGACATACCCATAGGATTTTTATATGCAGTTCTGTAGGCCCATAATGCATCATCAAGTTTCTTGGACCAATTCTTTCTAGATCTATTGACAGTCTTTTGCAAAATTAATTTGAGCTCTCTATTACTCAATTCTACTTGACCACTAGACTGTGGGTGATAAGGAGATGCAATTCTATGATTAACATCATATTTAGCAAGCATTTTACGAAAAGCACCATGAATAAAATGTGAACCACCATCAGTCATTAAATATCTAGGGACTCCAAACCTCGGGAAAATAACTTCTTTAAGCATTTTAATAGAAGTGTTATGATCAGCACTACTAGTTGGAATAGCTTCTACCCACTTAGTAACGTAATCAACAGCAACTAAAATATGTATATATCCATTAGAGGCAGGACAAGGTCCCATATAATCGAAGCCCCAAACATCACATGGTTCAATAACAAGTGAATAATTCATAAGAATTTCTTGACGTCTACTAATATTACCAATTATTTGGCATTCATCACAAGATAAGACAAACTTATGGGCATCCTTGAAGAGAGTAGGCCAATAAAAACCGGATTGCAATACCTTATGTGCAGTTCTGTCTCCAGCGTGGTGTCCTCCATATGCCTCAGAGTGACACTTTCGTAGGATATGTTCCTGTTCATGCTCAGGTACACAACGTCTAATAACACCATCTACTCCTTCTTTATAAAGATGTGGGTCATCCCAAAAGTAATGTCTCAAATCATAGAAAAACTTTTTCTTTTGCTGGTATGTGAAACTAGGTGGTATAAATTTAGCAACAATATAATTAGCATAATCAGCATACCATGGAGCAGTACGAGAAGCATTTATGACATTTAATTGCTCATCAGGAAAGCTATCATCAATAGGTAGTGGGTCATCAAGAACATTTTCTAACCTAGACAAGTTGTCTGCAACGGGGTTCTCAGCTCCCTTTCTATCAACAATATGCAGATCAAATTCTTGTAGCAAGAGAACCCATCTAATAAGTCTAGGTTTAGCATCTTTCTTTTCCATAAGATATTTAATAGCAGCATGATCCATGTGAATAGTTACTTTAGAATCAACAATATAAGGACTAAACTTATCACAAGCAAATACAACTGCTAGGAATTCTTTTTCAGTAGTAGCATGGTTTCTTTGAGCATTGTCTAGAGTTTTACTAGCATATTGAATAACATTTAATTTCTTATCAACTCTTTGACCTAGAACAACACCTACAACATAATCACTACCATTACACATAATTTCAAAGGGTAAATTCCAATCAGGTGGCTGAATAATAGGTGCAGAGATCAATGCTTTCTTAAGTATTTCAAATGCTTCTACACAATCATCATAAAAACAAATGGTATATCTTTTTGTAATAAATTAGTTAGAGGCTGAGAAATTTTGAGAAGTCCTTAATGAACCTCCTATAAAAACCGGCGTGACCAAGGAGACTTCTTATAACCTTTGATGTCCTTGGGACATGGCATCTTTTCAATAGCATCAACCTTTGCTTTATCAACTTCAATACCTCTTTCAGAAACTTTATGCCCCAAGACAATACCTTCATTAACCATAAAGTGGCACTTTTCCCAATTCAAGACAAGATTAGTTTCTTCACATCTCTGCAGAACTCGATCAAGGTTGCTTAAGCAATCATCAAAAGAGGATCCATACATGGAGAAGTTGTCCATGAAAACCTCACAAATCTTTTCACAAAAGTCAGAGAATATAGCCATCATGCATCTTTGAAAGGTAGCAGGTGCATTACATAAACCAAAAGGCATACGTCTATAAGCAAAAGTACCAAAAGGGCAAGTAAAAGTAGTCTTTGATTGATCATTGGCTGACACAGGTATTTGAGAGAAACCAGAATAACCATCTAGAAAGTAGAAATGTGTATGTTTAGATAATCTTTCTAGCATTTGATCGATAAAAGGTAAGGGGTAATGATCCTTTTTAGTAGCCTTATTTAATTTGCGGAAATCAATTACCATCCTATAACCTGTAATAATTCTTTGGAATCAATTCATATTTATCATTAGGAACGACAGTAATACCTCCTTTCTTAGGAACGCAATGGACATGACTTACCCACTGACTATCAGCAACGGGATAAATTATACCTGCGTCAAGGAGCTTTAGTATTTCCTTTCTTACCACTTCCTTCATCTTAGGATTCAGCCGTCGTTGATGATCACGAACTGGTTTGGCATCTTCTTCCAAATTTATTTTATGTTGACATAGAGTGGGACTAATGCCCTTAAGATCATCAAGAGTATATCCAATAGCAGCACAGTGCTTCTTCAGAGTTTTCAATAATCTCTCTTCTTCATGCTCTGAAAGGTTAGCACTAATAATAACATGATATATCTTTTTCTCATCAAGATAAGCATATTTAAGAGTATCAGGTAACGGTTTAAGATCAAACACGGGATCACCCTTGGGTGGAGGAGGATCCCCTAGGATTTCAACAGGCAAATTGTGTTTCAGGATAGGTTCCTGTTTAAAGAATACTTCATCTATTTCCCTTCTTTCATTCATAAACATATCATTTTCATGGTCTAGCAAATATTGTTCTAAAGGATCACTAGGAGGTACGGCAATAGAAGCAAGACCAATAATTTCATCCTTACTAGGCAATTCTTCTTCACGGTGTTGTCTACTAAATTTAGAGAAATTAAACTCATGAGACATATCACCCAAGCCTATAGTAACAACATCCTTTTCACCCAAGCCTATATTTCTCTTGGAAGCTCATGATTGGGGCATGAATATAACATTGATTTAAGCCTCCCCCAAGCTTGAGCGACGCTTTCTCCTTCGCGAGGCCAAAAATTATATATATAATTGCGCTCACGATGAACAAGATGCATAGGATAAAATTTCTGATGAAATTCCAATTTCAATCGTTTGTAGTTCCATGATCTCGTACCATCACATAGCCTATACCATGTCGATGCATCTCCCTTCAAAGATAAAGGGAAGACCTTCTTCTTAATAACATCACCGGGTATACCTGCAAGCTTAAATAATCCACAAACTTCATCCACATATATTAGGTGCTCATCAGGATGCTTTGTTCCATCTCCTGCAAAAAGGATTAGCTAGCAGTTTTTCTAACATACCCGAAGGAATCTCAAAGTGGACATTTTAATTTTCATTTTCATTTTCAGTAGGTTCAGTGGGTTGAGGAGCAACTCTTTGCTCTAATGGTCGGGGTGAAGATACCCCGAACAAGCCCCTCAGAGGATTACTTTCCATAGTAACACGTGACAGTAAATTTCAGCACACTATATAAATTTTTCCTTACCAAATTCCACCTACCAAAGGCGCTTCACTCCCCGGCAATGGCGCCAGAAAAGAGTCTTGATGACCCACAAGTATAGGGGGTCTATCGTAGTCCTTTCGATAAGTAAGAGTGTCGAACCCAACGAGGAGCAGAAGGAAATGATAAGCGGTTTTCAGCAAGGTATTCTCTGCAAGCACTGAAATAATAGGTAACAGATAGTTTTGTGATAGGATAATTTGTAACGAGCAACAAGTAACAAAAGTAAATAAAGTGCAGCAAGGTGGCCCAATCCTTTTTGTAGCAAAGGACAAGCCTGGACAAACTCTTATATAGAGAAAAGCGCTCTCGAGGACACATGGGAATTATCGTCAAGCTAGTTTTCATCACGTTCATATGATTCGCGTTCGGTACTTTGATAATTTGATATGTGGGTGGACCGGTGCTTTGGTGCTGCCCTTACTTGGACAAGCATCCCACTTATGATTAACCTCTATTGCAAGCATCCGCAACTACAACAAAAGTATTAAGGTAAACCTAACCATAGCATGAAACATATGGATCCAAATCAGCCCCTTACGAAGCAACACATAAACTAGGGTTTAAGCTTCTGTCACTCTAGCAACCCATCATCTACTTATTACTTCCCAATGCCTTCCTCTAGGCCCAAACAATGGTGAAGTGTCATGTAGTCGACGTCCACATAACACCACTAGAGGATAGACAACATACATCTCATCAAAATATCGAACGAATACCAAATTCACATGACTACCAATAGCAAGACTTCTCCCATGTCCTCAGGAACAAACGTAACTACTCACAAAGCATATTCATGTTCATAATCAGAGGGGTATTAATATGCATAAAGGATCTGAACATATGATCTTCCCCCAAATAAACCAACTAGCATCAACTACAAGGAGTAATCAACACTACTAGCAACCTACAGGTACCAATCCCGGACTTAGAGACAAGAATTGGATACAAGAGATGAACTAGGGTTTTGAGAGGAGATGGTGCTGATGAAGATGTTGATGGAGATTGCCCTCTCCCGATGAGAGGAGCATTGGTGATGACGATGGCGATGATTTCCCCCTCCCGGAGGGAAGTGTCCCCGGCAGAACAGCTCTGCCGGAGCCCTAGATTGGTTCCGCCTCGTGGCGGCGGAGTCTCGTCCCGAAAGGTTGCTTATTATTTTTCTTCGGACGAAAGACTTCATATAGAAGATGATGGCCACTGGAGGGCCAACAGGGGGCCCATGAGGCAGGGGGGCGCGCCCTGGGGGGTAGGGCGCGCCCCCACCCTGGTGGGCCCCCCTGACGTACTTCTTCTGCTCAATATTTTTTATTATTTCCAAAAATAACTTTTGTGGAGTTTCAGGACTTTTGGAGTTGTGCAGAATATGTCTCTAATATTTGCTCCTTTTCCAGCCCAGAATTCCAGCTGCCGGCATTCTCCCTCCTTATGTAAACCTTGTAAAATAAGAGAGAATAGGCATAAGTATTGTGACATAATGTGTAATAACAGCCCATAATGCAATAAATATCGATATAAAAGCATGATGCAAAATGGACGTATCAGTCACCACGCCGTCGTGCTGACGGAACTCTCCCTCAAAGCTTGGCTGGATCGGAGTTCGAGGGACGTCATCGAGTTGAACGTGTGCTGCACTCGGAGGTGCCGTGCGTTCGGTACTTGATCGGTCGGATCGTGAAGAAGTACGACTACATCAACCGCGTTGTGCTAACGCTTCCGCTTTTGGTCTACGATGGTACGTGGACACACTCTCGCCTCTCGTTGCTATGCATCACCATGATCTTGCGTGTGCGTAGGAATTTTTTTGAAATTACTACGTTCCCCAACACCTCGTTGGTGCCCTAGAACATCTACGAGAACTTGTGTGGAGTTGACAAAGCCATCGATCCTCATGGGGCATGCTGGTGAACTGTGCGACTTCCGCTCTGACTTGAACTGGACACCGCTTGTGCCACTTAACTGAACCTTCGTGTTACTCACCATGTACCCTGCCAGTGTCGGTGAAGGAAATATGCACTAGAGGCAATAATAAAAGTTGTTATTTATATTTCCTTATATCATTATAAATGTTTATTATTCATGCTAGAATTGTATTAACCGGAAACTTAGTACATGTGTGAATACATAGACAAATACAGTGTCACTAGTATGCCTCTACTTGACTATCCCGTTGATCAAAGATGGTTAAGTTTCCTAACCATATACATGAGTTGTCATTTGATGAAGGGGATCACATCATTAGAGAATGATGTGATTGACAAGACCCATCCGTTAGCTTAGCACTATGATCGTTTAGTTTGTAGCTATTGCTTTCTTCATGACTTATACATGTTCCTATGACTATGAGATTATGCAACTCCCGAATACCGGAGGAACACTTAGTGTGCTATCAAACGTTACAACATAACTGGGTGATTATAAAGATGCTCTACAGGTGTCTCCGATGGTGTTTGTTGAGTTGGCATAGATCGAGATTAGGATTTGTCACTCTGTGTATCGGAGAGGTATCTCTGGGCCCTCTCGGTAATGCACGTCACTATAAGCCTTGCAAGAAATGTGACTAATGAGTTAGTTGCGGGATGTTGCATTACGGAACGAGTAAAGAGACTTGCTGGTAACGAGATTGAACTAGGTATGATGACACCGACGATCGAATCTCGGGCAAGTAACATACCGATGACAAAGGGAACAACGTATGTTGTTGTGCGGCTTGACCGATAAAGATCTTCGTAGAATATGTAGGAACCAATATGAGCATCCAGGTTCCGTTATTGGTTATTGACCAGAGATGAGTCTCGGTCATGTCTACATAGTTCTCGAACCCGTAGGGTCCGCACGCTTAACAATCGATGACGATATGTGTTATGAGTTTTGTGATTTGATGCACCGAAGGTTGTTCGGAGTCCCGGATGTGATCACGGACATGCGAGGAGTCTCAAAATGGTCGAGACATGAAGATTGATATATTAGAAGGTTATGTTTGGACACCGGAAAGGTTTCGGATGAGCTCGGGCATTTTCCGGAGTATCGGGGGGTTACCGGAACCCCCCGGGGAGTTAATGGGCCTTAATGGGCCATGGTGGAAGAGAGGAGGAGGCGGCCAAGTGGTGGGGCATGCCCCCCCAAGCCCAATCCGAATTGGGGAGGGGGCCGGCCCACCTTTCCTTCTCTCCCTCTTCCCCTTCCTTCCCCCTCCTAGTTGGACTAGGAAAGGGGGGAAATATATTCCTAGTAGGAGTAGGAATCCCCCCTTGGGGCGCGCCATAGGAGGCCGGCCCTCCCCCTCCTCCACTACTGGAATCTGGCATTTTGCTGTCTGTCGTCTCTTTGCTGTCTGCCAGCTGACGGCAAAGAAAGTGCAGATGGAAAAAATGCTATTTGCCGTGAGCTGCTTCTTTGCAGTCGGCTAGCTGACGGCAAAGGGCTAGACGGCAGACGACAAAGAGCTAGGTGGGCCCCACAGGGCGCGGCGTGGCTAGGTCAGATTCTTTGTCGTCTGCTAGCGGACGGCAAAAGAGGTGACTACTTTGCCATCTGCTAGCAGACGACAATGTTACTCCTTTGCCGTCCGCTTGCGGACGGCAACGAGGAGACGTGGGCCAGCCCTAACGGTGGCCCTCTTTGCCGTCTGCTAGCAGACGGCAAAGAAGGCCCACTTAACGGGCCGAGCCATCTCCCCCCTCTCTCTCTTTCTCTCTCTTTCCCTCCCGTGCGCCCGCCTCTCTCCTCTGTCGCTGCTGTCGCCGCCGTCGGCCAGCCCCGCCCCCCGGACCCAGCCGCCGCTGCCGGCCAGCCCCGCCGCCATCCAGCCCCCCCCCCCCCCCCCGCGAATAGGAGCCCCGCCGCGCCCCGTCGCCGGAGAGGCCTGTGCTGGGCCGCCCCGGTGCCGGACCCCTCCCCGAGGTCCCTGCGCCGCCCCGCCCCGCTGTCGTCCTCCTTCCCGCGGCCCCTGTGCCGCCCCGCCCCACCGGCCGACCTCGCCGGAGCAAGAGGTAATTTTTTTCTGTTTTTTCCTGTTTTTGTTCTCTATTTTCTTGTTTTGTTTTAGGTTAGTGCTAGGTTTAATTAGGTGTAGTTTTGAGTTTTTAGGTTTAGGTGTAGTTTTGAGTTTTTAGGTTTAGGTTAGTGCTAGGTTTAGGAGTAGTTTTTTCCTGTTTTGTTTTAGGTCAGTGCTAGGTTTAAGAAGAGGAAAAAGGAGAAGAAGAAGAAGAAGAAGAAGAAGAAGAAGAAGAAGAAGAAGAAGAAGAAGAAGAAAAGGAAAAAAGAGAAAGAAGAAGAAGAAGAAAAAGACACCCCGACACTACATCCACGTCCCACAAGTGACGCCGATGTCCGGCGTCCCAAAGCAACTGTTCTCGGCGTCGATGGCGGTCGAACACCATTGCGAATTCGCCAAGGTGTTCGACCGTCATCAGCCACCAGAACTATTGTTGCGGGACGCCGGGCGTCAGCTTCACTTGTGGGATGTGGATCTAGTGTTCAACGCCGACCGCCTCATGTAACTTAATTGCACCGATGGTAGTTGCTATTTAGTTTACCCGGAAACGAGCGGGTTCGGGGGTTCCTCGGTGTCAATGGTACCCTAAATAGCAAGTATCGTTAGTGCGAGGTACATGTGGCCGTCGGTGTCGAATACTACATCCACGTCCCACAAGTGACACAGGGGTCCTGCGTCCAGCAGCAACAGTTCTCGGCGTCGATGGCGGTCGGACACCATGGCGAATTTGTCAGGCAGCCTCAGAGATGACGATTGAAAGCTAAGTGTTTAAACCTAAAACACCCAAACTAACTCAAGTCAGTTTGGTTGTTTGAAATTTCAAAACTTGGCTTTAATCCTCATCACAGAGGCTGCCAGACAAATTCGCCAAGTTGTTCGACCGTCATCGGCCACCAGAACTATTGTTGCGGGATGCCGGGCGCCGGCTTCACTTGTGGGATGTGGATCTAGTGTTCAACGCCGACCGCCTCATGTAACTTGCACCCATGGTAGTTGCTATTTAGTTTACCTGGGGATGAGCGGGTTAGGGGGGTCCTCGGTGTCGATGGTACCGTAAATAGCAAGTATCGTCAGTGCGAGGTACATGTGGCCGTCGGTGTCGAATACTTGCTATGTTACTCATCTTTCGATTTAAATGTGCAGTTATTTCGTCGCTGCGAGGGTCTAGTGTTCGCCTGAAGCTTAAGAAGATTAATGCAATGCGCTTGAAGATGGATTTCAATGCGCCTGAAGCTTAAGAAGATTAGAAAATATGCCATTGATAATGAGGCTTCGTATCATTATGCCGTTTGATCAATTGTTACCTTAGTTGTGATCTTCATCACATTTGTTGTGATGAGGGTATGTTTTCTCTAGTGTTTTGCTTTACAAATGGATACTTAGCTTATTTTCCTCCTAAATGGCATAATTACCTAAGTTAGATAAAAAATGAGCTATACTTAGCTTATTCAGTTCATTTATGACATACTTAGCATACTTAGGTCAAAAATGGGATGATAATCTTTGTTACCTCCGAAATGATATAGACTTAGCTTATTTTCCTCAAAAATGACATAATAACCTTACTAAGCTCCAAAATGACCTATTTACCTAGCTTAGCTCTAAAATGACCTACACTTAGCATTTTTACCTAGCTTAGCAATAAAATGGCATTTTTACCTACCTTAGTTAGAAGAAGAAGAAGATAAAGAAGAGGAGAGGAGAAAAAGAAAGAGAAGAAAAAAATTCTTCTTCTTCTAACTAGTCTTCTTCTTCTTCTTCTTCTTCATCTTCTTACTTTCATCTTTCCCAATTTGCAGATTTGCTTTACATGAGGAAGCTTGGATTCATGGAGTGTACTATTCTTCTGGTGCTTCCTTGTTGTTTATGAAAACTTGTTTGGATATGTATGTCTATATGGATATGTTGTTGGAAACTTGTTTCTGGTTATGTATATATGGATATGTTGGACTTTGTTGAACTATGTTGTTGGATTTGATGAAATATGTTGTTGGACATGCTGTTGGATATGTTGGATATGTATGCATGTATATCTGTGTTTGAAACCATGTCTAATTAATTGGATTTAAATAAAAACAGGGGATATATAGCCTCTTTGCCGTCCGCTAGCGGACGGCAAAGAGGACACGTGGCAGTCACCTGTGCAAACTGGGAACATTGGCTGCCTATTTGGTCATTTTGTCGTCTGCTAGCAAACGGCAAAGTGACCAAATAGGCCTGGTAAACAGGGCCATCTATGCCGTCTGCTGACAGACGGTATAGCTGGCCACGTGGCAGCTTCCTAGTGCTGGCCTAGCTAAGCTCTTTGTCGTCTGTCAGCGGACGGCAAAGAGCGCCGTTAACCCCCTAACGACTCTCACCCCACACCACTGACGTCCGTTCTCTTTGCCGTCTGCTGGCCTCGGATGGCGGCCGGCACAATCCTTTGTCGTCCGTTTCTACAAAGCGGACGGCAAAGAAGGCCTTTGCTGGCACGTGTTCAGACGAACAGTTTCCCGTCCGCTGGTTGACGACAAAGGAGTTTGCCGTACGGGATCTGTGCCTTTGCCGTCCGCCATGGCGGATGGCAAATTAAGAAGCTGATTCCAGTAGTGCTCCACTCCTTTATATACGGGGAGGGGGCAACCCATAGACACACAAGTTGATTCTTAGCCGTGTGCGGTGCCCCCCTCCACAAATTTCCACCTTGGTCATATTGTCGTAGTGCTTAGGCGAAGCCCTGCATCGGTAACTTTATCATCACCGTCGCCACGCCGTCGTGCTGACGAAACTCTCCCTCGGCCTCAGCTGGATCTAGAGTTCGTGGGACGTCACCGAGCTGAACGTGTGCAGATCGCGGAGGTGCCGTGCGTTTGGTACTTGATCGGTTGGATCGTGAAGACGTTCGACTACATCAACCGTGTTACTTAACGCTTCCACTTTCGCTCTACGAGGGTACGTGGACACACTCTCCCCGCTCGTTGCTATGTATCTCCTAGATAGATCTTGCGTGATCGTAGGTAAATTTTTGAAATACTGAGTTCCCCAACAGTGGCATCCGAGCCAGGTCTATGCGTAGATGTTATATGCACGAGTAGAACACAAAGAGTTGTGGGCGGTAATAGTCATACTGCTTATCAGCATGTCATACTTTGATTCGGCGGTATTGTTGGATGAAGATCGACATTACATGACCGTGTTCATGAGACTGGTTCTACCGCCGTGCTTTGCACACAGGTGGCTAGTGGGTGTCTGTTTCTCCAACTTTAGTTGAATCGAGTGTGACTACGCCCGGTCCTTGTTGAAGGTTAAAACAGCACACTTGACGAAAATTCATTGTGGTTTTGATGCGTAGGTAAGAACGGTTCTTGCTAAGCCCGTAGCAGCCACGTAAAACTTGCAACAACAAAGTAGAGGACGTCTAACTTGTTTTTGCAGGGCATGCTGTGATGTGATATGGTCAAGACGTGATGATATATAAATTGTTGTATGAGATGATCGTGTTTTGTAATAGTTATCGGCAACTGGCAGGAGCCTTATATTTGTCGCTTTATTGTATGAAATGCAATGGCCATGTAATTGCTTTACTTTATCACTAAGCGGTAGCGATAGTCGTAGAAGCAATAGTTAGCGAGACGACAACGATGCTTCGATGGAGATCAAGGTGTCAAGCCGGTGACGATGGTGATCATGACGATGCTTTGGAGATGGAGATCAAAGGCACAAGATGATGATGGCCATATCATATCACTTATATTGATTGCATGTGATGTTTATCCTTTATGCATCTTATTTTGCTTAGTTCGATGGTAGCATTATAAGATGATCTCTCACTAAATTTCAAGGTATAAGTGTTCTCCCTGAGTATGCACCGTTGCGACAGTTCGTCGTGCCGAGACACCACGTGATGATCGAGTGTGATAAGCTCTACATTCACATACAACGGGTGCAAGCCAGTTTTTGCACGCACAGAATACTCGGGTTAAACTTGACGAGCCTAGCATATGTAGATATGGCCTCAGAACACTGAGACTGAAAGGTCGAGCGTGAATCATATACTACATATGATCAACATAGTGATGTTCACCATTGAAAGCTACTCCATCTCACGTGATGTTCGGACATGGTTTAGTTGATACGGATCACGTGATCACTTAGATGATTAGAGGGGTGTCTATCTAAGTGGGAGTTCTTAAGTAATATGATTAATTGAACTTTAATTTATCATGAACTTAGTACCTGATAGTATTTTGCATGTCTATGTTGTTGTAGATCAATGGCCCGTGTACTGTTCCTTTGAATTTTAATGTGTTCCTAGAGAAACCTAAGTTGAAAGATGATGGTAGCAACTACACGGACTGGGTCTGTAACTTGAGGATTATCCTCATTGCTGCACAGAAGAATTACGTCCTGAAAGCACAACTAAGTGCCAGGCCTGCTGCAGATGCTGCTGATGACGTTAAGAACGTCTGGCAGAGTAAAGCTGATGACTACTCGATAGTTCAGTGTGCCATGCTTTATGGCTTAGAGCATCTCCAGCCGCGCCCCCAACAGGAACCCAGGCGACTTTTTCGGCGCCGGCACGGAAAAAACGCCCCAGTCGCGCCCCAGGACGCCGAAAACCGCCGGTTCGGCCCGTTTTTGGGTCCGACGATCGCAGGCCGAACCCGGCGCACTGGGGGGCGCCCGGGGGCTCCGGCACAAGGGAAAAGCATGGCTGGCCCACACCGTCAGGCGAAAAGCCAAGTCTTTCTTCCCCGACTCGCCTCCCACCCCCCGCGCGCTCGACCGCCAACATCTGTATCACGGCGCCGCCCGCCACCACTAGATAGCCAATCCCCGCTGAAAAAAAGCAAAGGTTCGCCGAGGCAGCCCCCTCCACCAGCAGCTGGGCGTTTTTCCGCCGTTTTCGGCCGCGGAGGGGCAGTTTAGCGGCGGAGGAAGCCGAAGCCTGGCGCAAGGTGTTCGGCGATTTGCCTGCCTCGGCGATGGACTCGGACGACGAGGAAGCGCTCCCCGCGCTGCTGGAGGAGGAATCCGAGGCCGACGTCCAGGAAGAGGAACATCTAATGGTGCTCGCCGCCCTGGCCCAGCTGCTGGCGAGCAATAAAAAGCCACGGCGAGGTGGCTCGGCACCGGGGCGGATGAAAGCAAAGAACCGGCATCGTCTCGAAGGCTATTGCATGCTCTACTCCGACTACTTCGCCGATGCTCCACTGCACGGTGATAAAACATTTCGGCGCCGTTATCGGATGAGCCGAAAGCTCTTCCTCAGGATTGTGAATTCCATCCGGGAGTTCGACAGCTACTTCAAGTGCAAGATGGATTGCACCGGTACACTTGGATTTACCTCGATCCAGAAGTGCACGACAGCGATGAGGATGCTTGCATACGGAGCTCCCGGTGATTCACTCGACGACTACGGGCGCATGGCCGAGTCCACCACCATTGAGTGTTTCTACAAGTTCTGTCGGGCAGTGGTGGCAGTGTTTGGATCGCAATACTTGCGAACACCCAATGCGGAAGACACTGCTCGGATCCTAGCATAGAATGGAGCAAGAGGATTTCCTGGGATGCTTGGAAGCATCGACTGCATGCATTGGAAATGGAAGAACTGCCCATTTGCTTGGCAGGGGATGTACAAAGGCGCCAAAGGCGGTTGCAGTGTGGTACTTGAGGCGGTGGCCACACAGGACCTCTGGATTTGGCACTCCTTCTTTGGTATGCCAGGAACTCACAATGACATCAACACGCTGCAGTGCTCCCCTGTCTTTGCCAAGCTTGTTGAAGGTCATTCTCCTGCGGTGAACTTCGAGATCAATGGGCAGCACTACAACAAGGGGTACTACCTAGCTGATGGCATCTATCTGAGATGGTCTACATTTGTGAAGACTATCTCAAACGCTGTGCCAGGAGGCAAGAAGTTCCACTTTGCCAAGATGCAGGAGGCTTGCAGGAAGGATGTCAAGCCGGCATTTGGTGTGCTCCAATCTCGATTTGCTGTTGTCCGGTACCCTGCTCAAACCTGGTCGAAAGATCAAATGTGGGAGATCATGACTTGTTGTGTCATCTTGCATAACATGATCATCGAGAGCGAGCAGGAAGAGCCAGTGTTTGACACTGAACCATACTACAGGCAGGGTCCTCTAGCCGAAGTTGATCACCAGCTACCGGCAAACTGGACTGCCTACCTCAGTATGTGTCAGGAGATCCGAGACCCACAGGTGCATCATCAACTGCAGCAGGATCTGGTGGAGCACCTATGGAGGATCAAGGGCGACGTCGGGCTCGACGTGTGTTGAAATATGAGTTTTTATTTGTTGAACTATATAATTTGTATTAAACTATTTGTTGTTGCACTATTTTGTTGAACTATTTGATTTTCTGTGATGAACTATCTGATAAAAATTTATTTATGTTGAGAATTCAACGCCGAACCACGCCGAATATGGGTCGATTCTCGCCGAATATGGGCCGAAAAGCGGCCACGAATCGGCCGATATCCGTGCCTGGGGGCGACCTAGGGGCGACGGCTGGATGCCCAACCGCCCCCAGCGCTGATTGTATCGCCGGAATGCCCCCAGGGGGCGATTTTTATGCCTCCTCGGGGGGCAACGGCTAGAGATGCTCTTAGAACCGGGACTTCAACGATATTTTGAACGTCATGGTGTTGGGGAACGTAGTAATTTCAAAAAAATTCCTACGAACACGCAAGATCATGGTGATGCATAGCAACGAGATGGGAGAGTGTTGTCCACGTACCCTCGTAGACCGAAAGCGGAAGTGTTAACACAACGCGGTTGATGTAGTCGTACGTCTTCACGATCCGACCGATCAAGTACCGAACGAACGGCACCTCCGAGTTCAGCACACGTTCAGCTCGATGACGTCCCTCGAACTCCGATCCAGCCAAGTGTTGAGGGAGAGTTTCGTCAGCACGACGGCGTGGTAACGATGATGATGTTCTACCGACGCAGGGCTTCGTCTAAGCTCCGCAACGATATTATCGAGGTGTAATATGGTGGAGGGGGGCACCGCACACGGCTAAAATATCGTATATCCATTGTGTGTAAAGAGTGCCCCCCTGCCCCCGTATATAAAGGAGCAAGGGGGAGGCCGGCTGCCTTGGGCGCGCCAAGGAGAGGGGGGGAGTCCTCCTCCTAGTAGGAGTAGGACTCCCCTTTCCTAGTCCTACTAGGAAGAGAGGGGGGGAAGGAAAGAGAGGGAGAGGGAGAGGGAAAGAGGGGCTGCGCCCCCCTCCCCTAGTCAAATTAGGACTCCTCATGGGAGGGGGCGCGCCACCTCCTGGCTGCTCCCTCTCTCTCCCCTCAGGCCCACTAAGGCCCAATACTTCCCCGGGGGGTTCCGGTAACCCCTCCGGCACTCCGGTTTTATCCGAAACTTCTCCGGAACACTTCCGGTGTCCGAATATAGTCGTCCAATATATCAATCTTTATGTCTCGACCATTTCGAGACTCCTCGTCATGTCTGTGATCACATCCGGGACTCCGAACAACCTTCGGTACATCAAAACATATAAACTCATAATAAAACTGTCATCGTAGCGTTAAGCGTGCGGACCATACGGGTTCGAGAACTATGTAGACATGACCGAGACATCTCTCCGGTCAATAACCAATAGTGGAACCTGGATGCTCATATTGGTTCCCACATATTCTACGAAGATCTTTATCGGTCAAACCGCATAACAACATACGTTGTTCCCTTTGTCATCGGTATGTTACTTGCCCGAGATTCGATCGTCGGTATCTCGATACCTAGTTCAATCTCGTTACCGGCAAGTCTCTTTACTCGTTCTATAATACATCATCCCGCAACTAACTCATTAGTTACAATGCTTGCAAGGCTTATAGTGATGTGCATTACCGAGTGGGCCCAGAGATACCTCTCCGACAATCGGAGTGACAAATCCTAATCTCGAAATACGCCAACCCAACAAGTACCTTTGGAGACACCTGTAGAGCACCTTTATAATCACCCAGTTACGTTGTGACATTTGGTAGCACACAAAGTGTTCCTCCGGTAAACGGGAGTTGCATAATCTCATAGTCATAGGAACATGTATAAGTCATGAAGAAAGCAATAGCAGCATACTAAACGATCGAGTGCTAAGCTAACGGAATGGGTCAAGTCAATCACGTCATTCTCTAATGAGGTGATCCCGTTAATCAAATGACAACTCATGTCTATGGTTAGGAAACATAACCATCTTTGATGAACGAGCTAGTCAAGTAGAGGCATACTAGTGACACTCTGTTTGTCTATGTATTCACACATGTATTATGTTTCCGGTTAATACAATTCTAGCATGAATAATAAACATTTATCATGATATAAGGAAATAAATAATACTTTATTATTGCCTCTAGGGCATATTTCCTTCACATGGAGCATATGAGATGTTCCAGGAGTTGAAGTTAATTTTTCAAGCAAATGCCCGGATTGAGAGATATGAAGTCTCCAATAAGTTCTACAGCTGCAAAATGGAAGAGAATAGTTCTGTCAGTGAACACATACTCAGAATGTCTGGGTACCACAACCACTTGACTCAACTAGGAGTTAATCTTCCTGATGATAGTGTCATTGACAGAGTTGTTCAATCACTGCCACCAAGCCACAAGAGCTTCGTGATGAACTATAACATGCAAGGGATGGATAAGGCAATTCCCGAGCTCTTCGCAATGCTAAAGGCTGCGGAGGTAGAAATCAAGAAAGAGCATCATGTGTTGATGGTCAACAAGACCACCAGTTTCAAGAAAAAGGGTAAAGGGAAGAAGGGGAACTTCAAGAAGAACGGCAAGCAAGTTGCTACTCAAGTGAAGAAGCCCAAGTCTGGACCTAAGCCTAAGACTGAGTGCTTCTACTACAAAGGGACTGGTCACTGGAAGCGGAACTGCCCCAAGTATTTGGCAGATAAGAAGGATGGCAAAGTGAAAGGTATATTTGATATACATGTTATTGATGTGTACTTAACTAATGCTCGCAGTAGCGCCTGGGTATTTGATACTGGTTCTGTTTCTCATATTTGCAACTCGAAACAGGGGCTACGGATTAAGCGAAGATTGGCTAAGGACGAGGTGACGATGCGCGTGGGAAATGGTTCCAAAGTCGATGTGATCGCCGTCGGCACACTACCTCTACATCTACCTTCGGGATTAGTTTTAGACCTGAATAATTGTTATTTGGTGCCAGCGTTAAGCATGAACATTATATCTGGATCTTGTTTGATGCGAGACGGTTATACATTTAAATCGGAGAATAATGGTTGTTCTATTTATATGAGTAATATCTTTTATGGTCATGCACTCTTGATGAGTGGTCTATTTTTACTAAATCTCGATAGTAGTGATACACATATTCATAGTATTAAAGCCAAAAGATATAAGTTTAATAATGATAGTGCAACTTATTTGTGGCACTGCCGTTTAGGTCATATTGGTGTAAAGCGCATGAAGAAACTCCATGCTGATGGGCTTTTGGAATCACTTGATTATGAATCACTTGATGCTTGCGAACCATGCCTCATGGGCAAGATGACTAAGACTCCGTTCTCTGGAACAATGGAGTGAGCAACAGACTTATTGGAAATAATACATACTGATGTATGCGGTCCGATGAGTGTTGATGCTCGTGGCGGGTATCGTTATTTTCTGACCGTCACAGATGATTTGAGCAGATATGGGTATATCTACTTGATGAAACATGAGTCTGAAACATTTGAAAAGTTAAAAAAATTAGAGTGAAGTGGAAAATCATCATAACAAGAAAATAAAGTTTCTACGATCTGATCGTGGAGGAGAATATTTGAGTTACGAGTTTGGTCTTCATTTGAAACAATGCGGAATAGTTTCGCAACTCACGCCACCCGGAACACCACAACGTAATGGTGTGTCCAAACGTCGTAATCGTACTTTATTAGATATGGTGCGATCTATGATGTCTATTACTGATTTACCGCTATCGTTTTGGGGTTATGCTTTAGAGATGGCTGCATTCACGTTAAATAGGGCACCATCTAAATCCATTGAGACGACACCATATGAACTGTGGTTTGGCAAGAAACCCAAGTTGTAGTTTCTTAAAGTTTCAGGCTGCGATGCTTATGTGAGAATGCTTCAACCTGATAAGCTCGAACCCAAATCGGAGAAATGTGTCTTCATTAGATACCCAAAAGAGACTGTTGGGCACACCTTTTATCACACATCCGAAGGCAATCTTTTCGTTGCTAAGAATGTATCCTTTCTAGAGAAGGAGTTTCTCTCGAAAGAGTGAGTGGGAGGAAAGTAGAACTTGATGAGGTAATTGTACCTTCTCCCGAGTTAGAAAGTAGTACATCACAGAAGTTAGTTCCAGTGATTCCTACACCAACTAGCGAGGAAGTTAATGATGATGATCATGAAACTTCTGATCAAGTTACTACCGAACCTCGTAGGTCAACCAGAGTAAGATCCGCACCAGAGTGGTACGGTAATCCTGTTCTGGAGGTCATGTTACTTGACCACGACGACCCTACGAACTATGAGGAAGCGATGATGAGCCTAGATTCCGTGAAATGGCTTGAGGCCATGAAATCTGAGATGAGATCCATGTATGACAACAAAGTGTGGACTTTGGTTGACTTGCCCGATGATCGGCAAGCCATAGAGAATAAATGGATCTTCAAGAAGAAGACTGACGCTCACGGTAATGTTACTGTCTACAAAACTCGACTTGTTGCGAAAGGTTTTGGACAAGTTCAAGGAGTTGACTACGATGAGACCTTCTCACCCGTACCGATGCTTAAGTCCGTCCGAATCATGTTAGCAATTGCCGCATTTTATGAGTATGAAATTTGGCAAATGGATGTCAAAACTGCATTCTTGGACGGATTTCTGGAAGAAGAGTTGCATATGATGCAACCAGAAGGTTTTGGCGATCCAAAGGATGCTAACAAAGTGTGCAAGCTCCAGCGATCCATTTATGGACTGGTGCAAGCATCTCGGAGTTGGAATAAACGTTTTGATAGTGTGACCAAAGCATAAGGTTTTATACAGACTTTTGGAGAAGCCTGTATTTACAAGAAAGTGAGTGGGAGCTATGTAGCATATTTAATATTATATGTGAATGACATATTGTTGATTCGAAATGATATAGAATTTCTGGATAGCATAAATGGATACTTGAATAAGAGTTTTCAATGAAAGATCTCGGTGAAGCTGCTTATATATTGGGCATCAAGATCTATAGAGATAGATCAAGACACTTAATTGGACTTTCACAAAGCACATACCTTGATTCCGTTTTGAAGAAGTTCAAAATGGATCAAGCAAAGAAAGGGTTCTTGCCTATGTTACAAGGTGTGAAGTTGAGTCAGACTCAATGCCCGACCATTGCAGAAGATAGAGAGAAAATGAAAGTCATTCCCTATGCTTCAGCCATAGGTTCTATCATGTATGCAATGTTGTGTACCAGACCTGATGTGTGCCTTGCTATCAGTTTAGCAGGGAGGTACCAAAGTAATCCAGGAGTGGATCACTGGACAGCGGTCAAGAACATCCTGAAATACCTGAAGAGGACTAAGGATATGTTTCTCGTTTATGGAGGTGACAAAGAGCTCGTCGTAAATGGTTACATCGATGCAAGCTTTGACACTGATCCGGATGACTCTAAGTCACAAACCGGATACGTATTTATATTGAACGGTGGAGTTGTCAGTTGGTGCAGTTCTAAGCAAAGCGTCGTGGCGGGATCTACGTGTCAAGCGGAGTACATAGCTGCTTCGGAAGCAGCAAATGAAGGAGTCTGGATGAAGGAGTTCATATCCGATCTAGGTGTCATACCTAGTGCATCGGATCCAATGAAAATCTTTTCTGACAATACTAGTGCAATTGCCTTGGCAAAGGAATCCAGATTTCACAAAAGAACCAAGCACATCAAGAGACGCTTCAATTCCATCTGCGATCAAGTCAAGGAGGGAGACATAGATATTTGCAAAATACATACGGATCTGAATGTTGCAGACCCGTTGACTAAGCCTCTCTCACGAGCAAAACATGATGAACACCAAGACTCCATGGGTGTTAGAATCATTACAATGTAACACTACAGGAAACAGATAATTTGCCGTCTGTGGATCACAGACAGCAAAGACCTAAATCCAGACGGCAAAGATTTTGCCGTCAGAAAGCAGACGGCAAACTCAGACGGCAAAGATAAGTCGGCAAAGAATACTTTGCCGTCAGCTTTTCATCGGGAAGACGACAAAGACTTTGCCGTCAGCCAACTATCCATTTGCCGTCTGCCGCAAAAATAACAGACGGCAAAACCGCGTTCTTTGCCGTCAGTTAAAACTTGTTCTTTGCTGTCATCTAGACTAAAGTACAGACGGCAAAGACTGTTTTGCATTTTTTTTAAATGACGTCAGAGCAGGGCATCTCGCCGGACACATGATCATCAAATCAAAGAAAGCAGGTTCAGCGCACGTAGATTTTGGATTCGACACGGCCGTGCTACCTTTCATTCATGGTAGGTGGAGTTACAGAGAAGTTACACAGCTATCCTGAAAAATTACACAAAGGACCCTAGAAAGTAAAAAAAGCAATCAAGTCCTTCTCCACTTCAGGAACAGGGACTTGACCGCCGGCCGTCCTTCTGGCCGGGGATCAACTGCCGCCGCCTTGCCCTGCTCGCCTTGCCGCGCCACTGCACAGCCGCCCAGCCATGCTGTGCACCGCTGCCCGGCCATGCTGGCCGCGCAGATGCATGACCGAGCTCGCCCGCGCCCTGCTAGCGCCGACCGCCCGCGTGTCGCTTGCAGCGGCCTCCCGCGCCGGCTGCCCTGCCCGCACCGGCCCGCAGCAGCCGTGCCCTGGTCTCCGAACCGCCGCCTGTCCATGCTTGCTGCGTAGCCGCACGGCCCTACTCGCCCGCGCCCTGCTAGCACCGCCCGCCCGAGCATCGCTCGCAGCGGCCTCCCACGCCGCCCGCCCGCGCGTCGCTCGCAGCCCGCAGCGGCCGTGCTCTGTCGTGCCGCCCGCCTCGGTGGTTCCTGGAGAAAGAAAGAGGGAGGATTCAGAGGCGGGCGAAGCAGAGGAAGGGGAGGCCGGAGGCCTGCCGGCGGTGGCAGAGGATTCCCTGGCCGGAGGACCAAGGCGGAGGCGGGGGCGCTGTACCTCCTTGTCCAAGGCAGCGCCCAGTGGCGCAGGCGGAGGCAAGCTCTAGCAGGCGGACGCGGGGGGCGCTATACCTCCTTGTCCTCCTGGCCGTCGACGTCGCCGTCCACGCCGTCGTTGGAGAGCGCCGCTCCCGGTTGGCCTCGGCCAGCGCGGCGTCGAGGAGCGCCCTCACTTCCGGCGATGGGAGGCGGCGGGGTCCGGCGAGGGGATGCGGCGGGGTCCGGTGAGGGGACGCGGCACCGGGGTTCGGCGGGGGGGGCGACGTCGGTGTCCGGCGAGGCAGAGGCGAGTGGTGGTGCGGTGGGGATCGAGAGAAGGAGGCAAGACCGCGGGAGATGGGATCGAGCAAGTGGGTGGGTGGGGATTTTTCTGGGTAGGGCGTGGGTGGGGTCTCGGGAGTGTGGGCTGCGTGGGTTGGTGGGACGTTGGTGGGGTCGCGCGTGGGTGGTGCAGGACTGCCACGTCATCGATCCATGTGATCGATCCGTGTGGTGTGTTTCTTCTTTGCCGTCTGTCTTTTTCATTACAGACAGCAAAGTATAGTCTTTGTCGTATGTAAAAAAAAGATAGATGGCAAAGACTATTTGCCGTCTGTAATAAAAAACGCAGACGGCAAAATATATCTTTGCCGTCAGCAACTGACGGCAAATGTGCTCTTTGCCGTCTACCCCGACGAAAAGCTGACGGCAAAGATGCCTACTGACGGCAAACTAGGTGTTTCCTGTAGTGTAATCTAGATTATTGACTCTAGTGCAAGTGGGAGACAGAAGGAAATATGCCCTAGAGGCAATAATAAAGTTGTTATTTATATTTCCTTATATCACGATAAATGTTTATTGTTCATGCTAGAATTGTATTAACCGAAAACTTAGTACATGTGTGAATACATAGACAAATACAATGTCACTAGTATGCCTCTACTTGACTAGCCCGTTGATCAAAGATGGTTAAGTTTCCTAACCATATACATGAGTTGTCATTTGATGAACGGGATCACATCATTAGAGAATGATGTGATTGACAAGACCCATCCGTTAGCTTAGCACTATGATCGTTTAGTTTGTTGCTATTGCTTTCTTCATGACTTATACATGTTCCTATGACTATGAGATTATGCAACTCCCGAATACCGGAGGAACACTTAGTGTGCTATCAAACGTCACAACATAACTGGGTGAGTTCGGGCATTTTCCGGAGTACCGGGGGGTTACCGGAACCCCCCGGGGAGTTAATGGGCCTTAATAGGCCATGGTGGAAGAGAGGAGGAGGCGGCCAAGTGGTGGGGCACGCCCCAAGCCCAATCTGAATTGGGGAGGGGGGCCGCCCCCCCTTTCCTTCTCTCCCTCTTCCCCTTCCTTCCTCCTCCTAGTTGAACTAGGAAAGGGCGAAATCTACTCCTAGTAGGAGTAGGAATTCCCCCTTGGGGCGCGCCATAGGAGGCCGGCCCTCCCCCTCCTCCACTCCTTTATATACGGGGAGGGGGGCACCCCATAGACACACAAATTGATTCTTAGCCGTGTGCGGTGCCCCCCTCCACAAATTTCCACCTTGGTCATATTGTCGTAGTGCTTAGGTGAAGCCCTGCGTCGGTAACTTCATCATCACCATCGCCACGCCGTCGTGCTGACGAAACTCTCCCTCGGCCTCAGCTGGATCTAGAGTTCGTGGGACGTCACCGAGCTAAACGTGTGTAGATCGCGGAGGTGCCGTGCGTTCGGTACTTGATCGATTGGATCGCGAAGACGTTCGACTACATCAACCGCGTTAGTTAACGCTTCCGCTTTCGGTCTACGAGGGTACGTGGACACACTCTCCCCGCTCGTTGCTATGTATCTCCTAGATAGATCTTGCATGATCGTAGGTAAATTTTTGAAATACTGAGTTCCCCAACAGTGGCATCCGAGCCAGGTCTATGCGTAGATGTTATATGCACGAGTAGAACACAAAGAGTTGTGGGCGGTAATAGTCATACTGCTTATCAGCATGTCATACTTTGATTCGGCGGTATTGTTGGATGAAGATCGACATTACATGACCGTGTTCATGAGACTGGTTCTACCGCCGTGCTTTGCACACAGGTGGCTAGTGGGTGTCTGTTTCTCCAACTTTAGTTGAATCGAGTGTGACTACGCCCGGTCCTTGTTGAAGGTTAAAACAGCACACTTGACGAAAATTCATTGTGGTTTTGATGCGTAGGTAAGAACGGTTCTTGCTAAGCCCGTAGCAGCCACGTAAAACTTGCAACAACAAAGTAGAGGACGTCTAACTTGTTTTTGCAGGGCATGCTGTGATGTGATATGGTCAAGACGTGATGATATATAAATTGTTGTATGAGATGATCATGTTTTGAGATGATCGTAGGTAAAATTTTGAAATACTACGTTCCCCAACAGTCGGTCCACTTCACGGGGCAGCAAGAGTGAGGTGGAGGCGGGGGAGCATGACCGGCATAGGATTCGAGACCTGCCACATTGATAAAGAAGGTGCGCAACAGTGTTGCATAACAGGCGTCATCATGGTTGAGGAGGCGGGCACACGACCGGAGCTATGGGGACGGGAGGCGCGCACGGGTGAAGGGGACTTCGCGCGATAGGTCTTGTGCACGACGGTGACACGTGGTTGGTCATGGGCCCCGCATGCTTTTTGACACCGACACACTATGCGTCGTCCTGCCCAACTCGCCGCCAAGTACACCAGCAACAGCCACGACACCTTCGCTCGCCAGCATCTCTTTCTTCACCTCCTTGAGGCCACGTCCGCTGCTGGCCGGAGTCGATTAGTCCCTGACGAATGCATCTTCGTAGTCCAGCCCCGGCATTTGTAGGTAGTCGGTAAAGAACCACAACGTCTGCGGCGGGGAGGGAGGCGGTGGCTGGAGTGGCGGACGTATGGGAGGTGAGGAGAGGGAGACGTGGGCAAAGGAGGTCGCCGACCGCGTGACCGGAGGCGGGGTGGCGTCTCCACCATGCGTCATAATTGTGGAGCTATCTTTTTATTGAGATGGAGGTGGGTCCCACATGTCATAACACCAACCTTAGTCAAATATAACATACTCCCTCCATTTCACAATATAGTGCGCCCGCGCTTCCCGAGGTCCAACTTTGACCATAAATTTAACCAACGAGACCGATTACGGCGGGAGCAAAAGTTATACCAGTGAATTTGTATTCAAAAGAAGTTTTTAATTATATATTTTTTTCTTCCGCCGCAGTCGGTCTCGTTGATAAATTTATGTTCAAAGTTGAAGCATGGGAATAGAGGAAGCACTATATTTTAAAACGAAGAGAGTAGTTTACCTTTTTGCCACGTCGTCCCTGGCGGATGAGGCCACCCTTGTTATAACCGCGATCAATTTCGCCCATGCCGGCAACTATAACGCGAAATGATATCGATTTGCGATGAATTACCCTAAAAGCGATAGGATTTTGTATCGTGGTAGTATTTTTTGGAACTGTCGTCTCAGTTTATGATGGTATTTGCTATTTACTCGCTATAACCGAGTTGCGGCAGCAGCCGCGCCACTTCCCGCATCGGTTCCCAACTTTCCATAACCGGAGGCACGTCTTGACAGTGTCCAGCGACACGAACACGGAGCGACACGAACACGGCCGCGCCCCGACAACGGCGAGGCTCGTGCCTTGCACAACCACGAGGGCCGGATAGCTCTCGAAACCGTCGAAACACCGGAGTTGACATGCCGCAGGACGCCCAGCACAACGCGCCTGGACGGCACAGAGGTGATGATGACGGTGGCAGGTGACTGGATCGATCATCGCCAAACCAAAAGAAGATGCATAAAAGGGAAAAGAGACTGAGATTCCGTCTCGGCGTCAGACCGTTGCATTGCAACGTGATGGAGATTAGAGAGCTGCATGCATTGCAACCTTCTGACCTTTTGTGCATGTGCATGCCCCCCGCCCCTGCACAGTTCGCTTTTTTATTTGGTACTAGTATACTGCAACGCGTTGGCCGGCAACGGTATGCTACTTCGTTCCGGCATCATATTTTCGGTCAAAGTTTGACCATATATTTAACCAGATTTAGTGCATGTCATAGAAAATTATACTCCTTCTCGTTTAAAGGGCTCAATTTAAAAATCTCATCAACCAAGATAGAATATGAGTGATGAATTAATTTTTGTAGTTTACAAAAGTACTCAATTAATGTGCTCATTTTCCTCAAAAAAATGTGTTTACTGATGCACTAATTACAACGCATGCATGCGTCATCACTAAATGACTAAGACTAGTCACAGTGGAAGTAACTTCAGCAGTAACATCGAGTCCAACTCAGCAAATTTACTTATGTGGCAATGAGTTAATGAGAAGAGATGTAGCTTGAGTAACTTAGCTAGTTACTATAACATCACATGTCCCAATGCAATATGAGTCTATAACCTAATAAATGAAGTTTTGCATGTTACCACACTTATGTTACTATCCACTATGAGGCTACTCATAGTGGGGAGTATCATATACTAATATTATAGTAGTATCCTGCATATGATACTAGTGTATGATACTACCTTCATAGTGCATACTATTATAGAGTAGTATCATAGATGATCATATTTATTGCTATGCATGACACAAAGTAGCATAATATTTAACATGATACGATATGGCTAAAATACCACCACTATGACCAGCCTAAAGGTAGTAACATAGTCTAGGAATATGTGTTACTCTACTCTATGGCTAGTCTAATGGGTGCTTCATTTACATGCATTGATAAGTTTTCTCATAATCCTTGAGTGCAACTATTTAATGCATCTCGAAATTTCAACATATGTTGGGAAGCAATACAAATGAGACTTATAACGAAAAGTTGAGATAATCCCTCTAAACCGGAGGGAGGGGGTATTGATGAATTTGTATTTGAATGTAGTTTTTAATGATATTATTTTTGCTACATATAAGTTATATTTTTAGTTAAATTTATGATCAAAATGTGATCCAACTTATAAGGAGTAGTAAACCCGAATGAAGGTAGTACCATATAATTCGACGTACTCATGTTGTTATGCAAAAGATCCTACTCAAATGGGTGCTTCATTTACTCCCGTGTGTCCCGCGTTCATCATTATATTATTATTATTTTGAAAAATGACCAAAATCTATTACAAAGGTTCATTAAAAATACAAAGTATGCTTAACATAATAAAAAATACATCAAGGATCCTACATCACCAAACAACCACAATCGCCGCAAGAACGAGTCGTTGGCGAGCCGTTATCGCAACCACCTACTGGAGCCGGTTTGACCTTGTTGATGGTACTCGAGAAGTCTTCGTGCACGCGCACCTAAGAACCAACACCTCAAAGCCGCAATCGTTGTCGTTGAAGTCTTGAATATATCTGAAGCACCTGACACCAAATCTCGCTGACGCACATGCATGGCGAGAAACCCTAACCTCGCCACCCCAAGGAGACGGTGGGTACCTACGTCGGAGCTGCATCACTTTCGTACCAATGGACAAACTCGAGGAGGATCGGGGCCCGGAAGACCAACTCAAAGATGAGAACACCGCTCATGCGAGAGAAAAACCCTAACACAAATTATTAGCCGGAGCCGAGGCCACCCCCCTCTCCGCCATCGGCTATCTGAGCGGCAGGCAGAGGGAAGGTTGATCAACGGGCTCGCTGGCAAAGCTTGGACAGGATGGGTGCCCTAGCCGTCGTAGACGTGAGAGGAAAAGAGAAACCCTAACGAAGACGTGTTTCAGCCGCCACCGTTGCCACCGCAGCGACGCGGAGGTACGCCGACGCAAGATCGGTCACTGATGTTGTTTTGCCACCGCAAAGTCGGGTCGTAGTGCTACAGTTGGCCACATGGGCGCATCGAGGGTGGTCGGCATTATTGCAAGTTGGACGTGTGATGTTGTAGGGTCGGCCGGAACACCGCTCATATGAGAGAAAAACGCTAGCACAAACTATTAGCTGGAGCCGAGGCCATCCCCCTCTCTGCCATGGGTTGCCTGAGTGGCAGGCAGATGGAAGGTTGGTCCACGGGCTCACTTGCGAAGCTTGAAGAGGATGAGTGCCCTAGTTGCCGTACGTGAGAATAAAAGAGAAACCCTAATGAAGACGTGTTTCAGCCGCCACAGCTGCAACGCTGCAAGAACACCGCCCACGGTAGCGAGCTAGAGGCATGCCGATGCAAGATCGATCACTGATGTTCTTTTCCCATTGCAAAGTCATGTTGCACTGTTGCAGTCAGCCACACGGATGCATCGAGGATGGTCGGCGTTATTGCAAGTTGGACGTGTGATGCTGTAGGGTCGGCCGGAGCTGGCGCAAGGCTGGTTGGCCTTTTTTTCTTTTTTCTTTTTTTTTTGCTGCAAGGCCGGACCAACATGTTATAATGCCTGGCCACTGTTGGTGCAAAGTCAGACCATGGATGGCTTGCTATCTCGGTCACGTTGGCATGCTGCAACAATATTGACCTAGTTCTGGAGTTGATTGGCCTGGCATAGTTTTTCTTCTTCTGAGAATTAGCACAGGTTCAACCAGTCTCGTGGGCCCTTGATACGCAATGGATGTGTGAAAACAGTGCCATGTAGCCTACACTCACTTGAATGAACGAAGAAACGAACTGGGCGGACCGACTCGGGTGGATCCGGTTGGGTAGAACGACCGACTCCCTAATGACCCGGCAGTTCCGCCTGTGGATACACATACGTCCGGTTAAATAATACGAGGAGGGGAGGCATTGGTAAAAAATGAGAACTCGTAATGTTCTTTCATTCTTATTGTATTTTATATTTAATGGACAGGTTTTTTGCAGTGTCCGGTCTCGGATCGGACACTGCAAAAGGCCCGTCACATCTTAAGACGTCAGAACCGGACGTGCTCCGGTTAAAGATCGCTGCGCCCGCAAAGCACCACGAAGCCGGCGTCTCCCACGGACATTCAGCCCCCCGTCTCTCTCTGCCCCCGCCTGGCTGCACAGCTCGAGGTACGTCTCTAGTATTTCCTCCCTTCGCTGATCTTCTTCAAGAACAAGCGTTGCACGCGCTGGAGGCCGGACATTCAGCGGTGGAGGCGGAGGGCGGGATACACGGACGCCGGGAGCGCGAGGAAAGACCCGCGCGCGCGCGACGTGTCCATGGCCGAGCTCGTGGAGGGAGACGCGGGACGCCGTAGGGGAGTGGCAGCGAGGTGCGCGCCGTGCGTCCAATGCGGTGAGGTGGAGGACCAGTGCGGCCGCGGCGAGAGCGAGGCGGGGGAGGAGGAGGACGGAAGGGAGAGCGAGCTCCGCTGAAGGTGGTGACGCTGGCGAAGGAGGAGGTGGATGCGGAGGCGGGTGGAGGTGACACAGAAGTCTAGCGTGCCAGCGCCGGCTTCCCGCCGTGCACGGCCGGAACTTTGGGTAAATGTCAGAGAAGAGGGGGGAAACGGGGGGGACGGGAGGGAGAGCTCAAGGACGTCCATTCCCTTCCATGGCGGCAAGAGTGAGGGGAGTGGGAGGAATTTCTTGGAGTCGATCATTTGAACTTGCTCGTGCTCACCGCGTGCGTGCACTCTGCTCTATGCATTGCAGACAGAGCTTCAGACTTTGGAGCCAATGGAGCACATCGGCAGACAGAGCTTCTCTCGCATATCTTCCTGCTGCTGCTGCTGCTATGAAGAAAATACAAACGGAGGGATAGAAGCTGTACATGCCAATACTATAAAGCTGCCGCGGCGAGAGTGGGGTGGGGGGCAGGCGCTGATTTGCCGCGCGCTGAGCGCTCCGCCGTGCTCAGCGCGACTGAATTCTGTTGTATGCAGAACCAATTAGTATTTCTCAAATGCGATCCTGTTGTAGGCAAAGCCGATTAGTGTTTCTCAAATGCGATCCAGTCTCGCTTGATCTTAGCAAGTCTGACTTGTTTAATACGTGCTCAACAACCAGACTTGTTTAATACTTGATCTTAGCTCACTGCAGTATTTTCGCTGCGGATTCATCAAAAACCCAATGTGAATTTAACATGTATTTCGTTGTTCTTGCTGTCAGATGGACACTGAATCTTCTCCAGCGTTGAACTGTTGGAATGTACCCCAAGATGAGCTGTTGGATGATCTGAAAGAGCTGTTGGAAGAAGAAGGTACATGCTAGTTTCTTACTGCTGTCTGAACTTTGTTACAGAAGAAAACAACTGTATCTATGCATGGTTTCAGAGTACTGCACCAATAAAGGCCAACCTGCAGCTCCAATCGATCCTCTTACTTACATGAATGATATGATTTTGCCTCACGACCCGGCGCCAGCCGCCATGCTGAGAGGGAGAGAGGGGGCCTGCGCCGCCTCGACGGTAGGCCTGATAGGTACTGTATGAACTGTGAATGATCCAGTAGCAACGCTTCATTACACCACTTGTCATTTGACTACACTAGTTACCCATGCAAACAAATGGACTCAACTAGTTCAGTGCACATGCTATGTGATTAATTCAGTGCAAATGGACTCAATTCTCCCGGATACGCCTTCTGCAAGCGGTGAACCTGCAGCTCCACCCGGTCCCCTTACTTACATGAATGAGCCAGAGAGAGAGGGGCACCGCGCCGCCCCAACGGAAAGAAGAGGTCCTCGTATGAGAAGAACATGTTCTCAGGTGTGCACTCTTTTGAGATTAAGAATTTCCATCTGTTATTAATTCATCAAGGGGAAACAGCCAAAGAATTAGTTGGTGTTGGTTGTTTTAACAGGTGAAGTCTTGCCACCGGGATGCACATTCTGCAAGTGAAGGCCGAAGAACCACCACGCATTGGACACACCCCGAGGTTAATAGACTGATTGCTGGTGTTGAAGAATTTGGCCAGTCAGGGTGGTCTGAGATTAAGAAGAAATATTTTCCAGACCCAGCTCCAACTCCAAGGGCTCCAGCTCCAAGGGCTCGAACTCCAGGGGACCTCAAGGTAAATTAGTCTGGTGATCCATTCTGAGATGGATATTGCCATGCACTGAATGAATGATGGATATCGTCTGTAACTATTTGTTCTATCTCACACTTTCTGTTTCTCCATCTTTTGTTTGTCTCATCGGCACCCCCTCTAGTTCTTTGTTCTAATACCAATCTATCATTTGTATTCAGGACAAATGGAGAAATATGCGGAAAGCATGCATGGTAAGACCTGCCTCTGAGAAGAAAGTGCACTTCAAAGCTCTTGAACTAATTGTGGAGCACCACTGATTTTCATTTCTTGCATTTTCTTAAATTGCAGGGAGATGCACAAACAAGATGCTATCATCCTCTTAAAAATAAGCAGATTAAACGAATCAAGAAGATATTAGGGATACATGATGAATGATGCGAAGAACCCGTGTCCAAACTGATCAATGATGAAGTCGTTGTTTAGGACTCTTGGTGTACAAAGTAGACAGTAGTTAGACTGAACATTTCTAAGTACCTTGTAATGTTTAGCACTCTCTTACTAATGATGCGGAGGGATAATGTGTAGACAAGACATTATGTTTTAGCAGTGCCTAAATACACAATAATGTGTGTGGCTACGTTCCTAGTCTTCTGGATAGTGAGAGTTGTGTCCTACTTTACTATAGATCGTTTAGCAATAGTTGATCTTCGGAAGGGATCATGTTATTATTGCACAAGCATGGCAAGCAAAAGGATCTTAAGGATGACTCAAATATGCTTCTACATTCTGGTTCCAAAATAGTACAAGGATATTCTGCACTTGAGAACTGTTTCTGCAAGTTGAAATTATTTCAAAATAATCGCTAAGCAGCTTGAGAATCATTCAAAACCAGTGCACAGAAAACAAAGGATAGTGGACTGTTCTACAATATAAATCATCCAAAGAAACCACTCATCACACATCAAGTCTGTCAAAAATGGCATCCAGTACACATACTGAACCCTGAACAGAATTTGGTCTCCAAGATCACAAATTTTCGACTAAACAATGGAATCGGGTACAAAATATGGGAAAAGCTTACCTTCAGCCGACCGATCTCGCGCGCACATCCGCCAGCTCCCTGTCCATTGGATCGCTTTTCGCGTCACACGCTTCATTTTCTGAAACAGAGCTATTGTTTCAGGACAAGCATTCGTGCAACTGGCCTTCGTTGACTCGTTTCTCTGGGAGGGCAACGCTTCTGGATTTGGGAGCACAGCGGGGGCGGTGGCGTTCAGCGATCGGGGCATATCCAGCGCGGTGACGACAGCAACGGGTTCGGCGGTTGCCGACGTCGACTCCAGCAGGTATGGATCGGAGACCCCCTCTCCCATTCCCCCCGCATTTCTGGGCGACCACCGTGCTGGCACCACCAACGCTAGCCACATCACAATGCCTTACGTCCACGCACACTACAAGTTTCTGCAACAACAACGTTGTTGCGGAACGGCGACAGCGAAGACTGCGCGACGTGGCTGGAGATGTTTTTGCAATTTTTGTAGCAAGGGTCTTGTTACAGAAAATTAGGCGCGGCGTGAGATGTCTTTTCAATTTTTGCAACAAGGGTCTTGTTGCAGAAAATTAGATAATAAGAGTTTTTGCAACAGGGGACTTGTTGCAGAAAATTATAGAAAAGAAGTTTTCGCAACAAAGCTCTTGTTGCAGGAAATTAGAGATGAGAAAGTTTCGAAACAAAGCTCTTGTTGCAGGAAATTAGAGAAGAGGAGGTTTCGCAACTAGAGTAGCTCCTACACACCAGCGGCGAGCTGATTTTGCAGTGGGTTGGCGGCGGCGCGCGGCGCAACTCTGTCGGGGTCGGGTCAAGACTATTTGGTTTTTGCAACAGAGCGTTTGTTGCGGAAATAACGAGTGGGCATGCGGGACGCGGACAACGGATCGGACGGCTATCAGCTCAGGTATGCAACGGCCGTCGAGGCGACGGATAAAATGTAAACATCGGCCGGCGGACGCGTAGCAGCGCCCATAAAATATAGCCTTGAATAGAAATGACCTAAAAGATCATTATTTTTATTTTTGACTAAACAAGCAAATCGAAGCACTATGATCAGTTCAGCACAACACACTGATCAGTTTATTATGCATGGTCCTTCGGATTTCTTATGCATAGTTATGTGGTTTCTTCTACATCCATCTGGAGAGAATATATTGTGTCTCCCTATTCGTCACTTCATGCTAACTCGACCCTCCATCGATCCGTTGCACCATCATATTGGAATGGGCACGAGATCCCATCTTTTACGCTGACCTTCAGGAAATGGATCAATATACCAGCATCTTGTATCGAACCAAGGGATCCCATCCCCATGTTCCACCCTGGCTTCAGAAGAATGAACCAATCAGTCGGAAAGATTCAGCTACCAACATATCTTAATATACAATAATATAAATACTAACAGTAACTTGTCATGCACATTAAGTAAAATACAAATCTTGATGTAAAACAACTAAGCGTCTGTTAATTTGTTTTTTCTGTAGATTCATCTATGGAATTATGCAAGATGCTCGTGCATCTACACCATTGTTTCATGAATAGTTCAGCAGAGAAGGGTGCATCGAAGCAAAATAATAAATACAAATGGAAGGCATGAAAATAACCATGTTGACACATCAAAAACAGAAAATGATGACCTAAACATAAGATCTCTTGAATATAGTTACTACTCCTACAATTGCATGTCGATATATATTGTCAGCGTGTGTAGAGTGTAGATCCAATAACAAAATAGAATTATTTTTAGACAATGTCATCTTGTGGCATTCACTACAGAAATGAGGAATATATGACTAATCTGGTTTTTATATTGTAGCATAGGGAACTGAAATAATAGATAAGTTGTTCTTTGTACAAAGAGTAGGCATTAGTAAAAAAAAGTATGAACAAGCTATAATTCAACTGAAACAAACTTGCAGAAGCACTACCATTTGGTAACTCACAGCTCTCCACAGTTCAATCTAGCAAATCTGAGACCAAACAACTCAACTCCACTGTTAATCATCAAAAGAACGTGATAAATATTCCGAGTTCACGCTTCCAGCGTGTACACCTATCAGAGGGAATTAAAATGGCAGAGGCTGCTTGGATTAAATATTGGAGGCCATTGGTAGTTAGGGATTATGATGGTTGTCCCATACCTTGGCAGGAGGAACAGATGGGCTTGGGGATGTGTGGAGTAGGTCCTCATCTCTGGTAGTTAAATCCAAGGACGACGACAGCACCTGTGAAGAAAGATCCACCGTATTATGCAAGATATTATCTTTATAGATGCAGTGTAATATATCTCACAGGTAAGAAAAGAAATGCAGCAAAGCAAGCTACTGCAGATATAGTATATGGTACCCCAAGTGAGCGGTAAACCATGATACCTTTAACAACTCAGTGCATTTATTTGAACTGTCAGGTGTTCTTGGTCACTACTTCTCTTTGTGATATCTTTTTCTCCATCCAAGTTCGACAATCTAAGAGCACCTCCAGCCAGCCCCCCAACAGGCCCCCAGGGCGCCTTTTTTAGCGCCGGCGCCGAAAAAACGGCCCAGCCACGCCCCTAGGTCATCGTTTTTCGCCGGTTTGGGCCGAAATCTCTGTTTGTAAAGTGTCAGAGCGCCCACCAGGCTGAAGGCGTCCAACTCGCCTTAGGCAGGTGTCTAAGGCGTCCGCCTTAGACATTAGAGCGTCTGAAGCGCCAGCTTAGGCGTCCTGGTTGGCTCTTTAGTGCAAAGCAAACGCTTTAGACTAGCCAGGTAGGGGCACAGAAATTTCAGGCGGGAAAACTGGACTGGGTGGGAACACAAGGGCGGGAAAACTGGACTGGGTGGGAACACAAGGGCGGGAAAACTGGTCATATGTGAAACAGTTACAGGAGGGGAAAGAAAGAGAGAGAATCAAAACCACAGAGCGTGTCCAGGCTTTCCGCTCCCTCCTCTCTCCTCTGGTGGCAGCTTCCTCCTCAGATCTGCAGCAGCTTCCTCCTCTCCGGCCACAGCTCCTCCCTGAAAGAACATGCGGTGCCCCCATGTTTGGTTTTGTTAATTGATGACAATCTCTATGGACTAATGGTTGCCTTGAGTTATATTTGAAGGATTTGTCCATAGGCTTTTCTTGAAGTCCATGTGTTGGTTTCAAGGAGTTTATGTGGTGACCAAGGTGTTATTAAGGAATTATCCAAAGATTGGTCATGTGAGAGTAGAGCTTATTGCAAGCATGTCTTGAAGAAGAAGATTGTGTGATCATTCATGTTTACCTTCAAGACATCATCCAAATGAAGAGAGTTGGAAAGAGTCAAGGTTGATCAAGACTAAATCAAGAGTGAATCAAGTTGATCAACACACAAAGCGCACAAGATGTACCGAGAGGGATCAAGCGATCCCATGGTGTGGTAAGCATTGTCAATTACGCTTTGTGTACTAACCCATGATCTTCGTGAGAGTTCTTTGTGGGGTTAGGTTGCGGTGTGCAAGTTCAAGTGAAGCATCATGAAGAGATCAAATGCTTGAAGCTTGCCGTCCATTGTGGCGACAATGGACTTGTGAAGATGTTGCGGTGTGCAAGTTCAAGTGAAGCATCATGAAGAGATCAAATGCTTGAAGCTTGCCGTCCATTGTGGTGACAATGGACTTGTGAAGATGTGCGGAAGAGTGGCTCACCCATAGTGGAGTATGGGGGAGCAATCAACTAGTCTACATCGAGCCAATCAACTACGGTTCCGCGCTGGTGCCCTAGATGGTTGGTGGTGTTCGGAGCTCAATCATTGTGGTGTAAAGCTTCGGGCAAGCGTCAGGGTCTCCAATTAGGTTGTGGAGATCGCCCCGAGCAATTTGACGGGTACCGGTGACCGCCCCCAAGGGTTGCCAAAGTGTACGGGTTCGGTGACCGCCCCCAAGGGTTGCCATTTGTACGGGTTCGGTGACCACCCTCAAGGGTCCCTTAGTGGAATCACGGCATCTTGCATTGTGCGAGGGCGTGAGGAGATTACGGTGGCCCTAGTGGCTTCTTGGGGAGCATTGTGCCTCCACACCGCTCCAAACGGAGATTAGCATCCGCAAGGGTGTGAACTTCGGGATACATCGTCGTCTCCGCGTGCCTTGGTTATCTCTTACCCGAACCCCTTACTTATGCACTTTACTTTGTGATAGCCATATTGTTTCTTGTCATATATCTTGCTATCACTTAGTTGTTTATCTTGCTTAGCATAAGTTGTTGGTGCACATAGGTGAGCCTAGTTGTTGTAGGTTTTGTGCTTGTCAAATTAACCGCTAGGTTTATTCCGCATTTGTTCAAGCCTAAACCGTAATTATTTTAAAGCGCCTATTCACCCCCCCCCCCCTCTAGGCGACATCCACGGTCTTTCACTCCCCCTCCTCTCCAGCTGCAGCTCCTCCCCCCTCCTCTGGTGCAACCCTCTTCCACCAGACCAGCAGCACAAGGTATGGCTCCTGCCCTTTGCATTCTGTTTGGAGAGAAGAGCAAGTGCAAAGTGGAATGGATGGATGTTATGTGGGCTCTACAACAAGCAGCTTATGGTATATATGGCCCACTAAATGGTTCTCTAATCTACTGCCCATTAGGTCCATATCAGTCTAAAGCGTCGCCTCGCTTTACGCTTAAGCGGTGAGGCACCCCCCCTCCCCCCAGCGCCTCGCTTCGCTTTACCGCTTTAAAAACATTGGCCGAAATTACAACCGGCGAACCCAAACCGAACCCAGCGCATCGGGGGTCGCCTAGGGGCACCGGCTGAAGCAAAAAGGCGCGTGGGCCCACGCTGTCGGCGACACGGGCCGATTTTCCCTTTCCCCTCCATTTTCCCATTGCCGACCCCCTTCTCCCCCGCCGCACCCGCCATTCTCCCCCCGGATCCGCCCGCCATGCCACCGAAGAAGCCGAGGGCGGCCAGTGCTTCCATCCAACTAAAGCCGAGGAAGCCGAGGGCGCCGATGGCAAGGACCTCGGGCTTGACGAACGCCCAGTGGAAGGCCGACCTTGATCGCCGGGCGGCGGCCACCACCGATCGGAGGAACAGGCTCAACATAAAGAAGTCCAGGGACGCGGCGGCAGAGCAGGAGGAGGCAGCTTGCGCGGGGATGGCGAACCTTCCGCCTCAACAGGGCGGCCAGTGCCCACAAGGCGCGTGGGGAGCCAGCAGAGCGTCGCGTCGCCGGCCAACTTCTCACCCCCACTATGGGGGTACGCGCCCTCGCTTGGCTACGTTGACGGCGACGCGCATGGCGGCTTGAACCCCACATCACCTTCCCGCACGGCGCGCCGCGCCCCCCCCCCCCTGTCTTCAACCCCGACTCGCGCGCGTCCCCTCCCGTCTTCAACCCCGACCCGCGCACTCCCTCCCCCGCGTTCACCGCCGGCCTGAACACCCAATACAACTACTCGCCGCCGACGTACTCAGGCTCACCTGCGTTGACACTGCGCCGTGGGGCCCTACCCTTCGAGCACGGCCCGACACCACAGTTCAGCAGCACTGACTAGTCGGTCGCCACCGCTTTGTGCCCCGGGTTCCGCACACAAGACGAAAGGCTGGACACCGCCGTTGACATGGAGGACGAGCTCGACAATGCCGAGGAGGAGGTGGAGGAGGAAGAACCAGTGGAGCCATCGCCCAAAGGGAGAAAGAAGAAGCGGGCGGCCAACGCCAAGCCGGGCGAGCCTCGCGTCAAGTGGACGTCCAAGGAAGACGAGTGCCTCGCCGAAGCATGGAAGACCGTCAGCGTCAACCCGATCACCGGCGCGCTCAGAACGCCAACACGTACTGGAGAAGGATCAAGACGGTGTTCGACGAGCGCAAGTTGGCCGACCCCGACTTCACCAACATCCACATGGACCACGACGAGAAGGCCATGGTGAACCATTGGGCGACCATCCAGCAGGCCTGCAACAAGTGGCATGGGATTCAAAAGGAGGTCTGGCTCGCCCGCAAAGCGGCGCCAACATCGAGCATCAGCTATGGCCATCGCTCGCCAGCCCAGTTGTTCATCGTGTACTTCGCCGACACTTGTTCTTCGACTGTGCAGATGGTTCGGATGTTCGACATGTTTCGCCAGGACAACAGCAACCAAGAGTTCAAGTTCCTTCATGTATTCACCAGGATCGAGTCGTGCGAGAAATGGACAGAGTGCCGGCTCGCTCTCGCCAAGTCCAAGGACGGTGTCTACAACCCGGATGCACCTGCCATGGCAGCGGCAAAAGGGCGCCCTGATGGCAACAAAAGAGCCAAGGCGGCAAGGGACGCGGCACCCGCTGCCGAACGGCTACAATCGTCGACGCCAAGAGCGACGCCTCCAAGAGGAGGAGAAAACCGAGGCGAGGTGGTCGGCATTGATGACGAAGCAAGACGTCAAGCTCGACCTTCTCAGGACCAACGTCGCCGCGAAGAAGAGGAACACCGACCTTGCGTTCCTGATGGGGGCAGACATGTCGATGATGGACGAGCAGGTGAACGCATAGTACCTGACGGAGCACAACCTCATTTTGAACCAGATGTCGGGACCGGCGGCGACCACTGTCCCTACGCCCACGACTACGCCGAGCACTGAAGCTACGCCCACAACGCCGACCCCGACGCCGACCTTGGCCAGCCCTACGGCAGAGGAGCCTGCCATTTGAGTTTCATGTCTATGGTTCCTGCCCTTTTGATCGCTGGACTTTGGCTATGTTCGATCGCTGACCTGTGGCATGATGATCGTCGAACTTGTGTCGTTTTTTGGTAGCGGGAAAGTGAACTTTGAATTCTGTTGCGTTTGGGGGGCGAAACCTGGGGGCGCGGCTGGAAACTCGACCCCCCCCCCCCCCCCCCCCCAAGGCCGAAAAACCCGCCGGCGCAAACGCCCAATGCCCTTCGCCGGGTGGGCAAACGGCTGGAGATGCTTTAAAGGCAGCAATATTATCCTTATTATTAATAAATAATAATGCCTTTGACAATTCTGCAGTCATTGGAAGGTAGTACTTTGAACCGAACTAAACCCATACATGGTGCCCACAAATATTCTGTAAATTGTCTCATCACACCTTATGATAGCATACTGGTTATTCTAACCATATCGAATCGATACAACAACAGCATTTTTTTCCATACTGTTTACTATTTAGTATTCGATAATGTCTTGGTAGAGCAATTTTACAACATTCACGGGTGACTCTCCAGTTTGGTAGTAAAATCAAAGGAAAAGAGAGACTAAAACAGAAGAAATTCATGAATTTTAATCTGGTTACAATCCATCCGAAGATTACTCTAGAAAATAACTCTTCACTCGCAAGTAATTTTCCAGGTTCTGGTTATGTTTGCTAACAGTATGTAGCTATCCATTGAAAAACTTAGCAGGGCAGGGCAGGCAAGCTTTTAGACTGGTGGCAATCTTTTAGAAGAGGAAATAAATATTAAGGGTATTGGGTATATACACTATCCAGAGCACATTAGCTCAAGGGAAGGTTAGAGAAACGATATATCACCAGAGGTTATCTTCAACGCATCTACAGATCAACGAGGTGTGACCGCGCCTCCAAATCTAGTGTATGTGAAGATGGTGAAAATGGCAGGAAGCCAGGAACTTCGCACCATCAGAGCCAACAACAGCAACAACCACTTTGACAGGCACCAGCAAGCTCCCCGCCATTCCTAAAAGATGAACACCACAAGCAAATGAAAATGAGCACCAAATGAGCACATTCTAAAGAAAGAGCCAAGCAACTGAGGAAAGGAGGCAAATCATCGTGGAGCAGGAACTAGGCATGTGCAATGACGATGGATGGGAGGCACACCTAGGCCTCGGTGACAATAATGAAGGTGGCTGAAAATGCAGAAATCCAGAGTAAAGTTGAAGAACAAAAATTGTGCAAAGAGCCAGAGACAATGTGCATTCTGAAACAACACCAGGTATAAAGTATAACTATGCGAAAAGGTGTGACAGCACCCGGGAGTCCCGACTCCCCCTTATCCTGTCTGTTCAGCCATGTTAAGATTCGTGTTGTGGTCTGTCCAGCCGCAGACCTTTTGCAGTGTCAAAATACTTAGCCAGGCGATTAATCAGACAAACAGCGGCGCAACTAGGCTGTGCACACATGGTAGGTCACACGTACTAGTAGCGGGCATGGTTGAAGCGACAACCCATAGGCAGTGCATGCAAGGCATCTCACATCAGAGGAACGTGGACCCCTAGAGGTTTCACATCATCGTCAGTTCAGTTTCTGTATGAATATATTACCATCACTTGTTCCTTCCTTTCAGTGAGTAGTAAAATATTCTTGACCGAGATAGATGAGCATGTTACCAAATTTGTGCCGGGCACATACAAGCTTTAACCCGATTGGCCCGTGTCATGGAGAAGCTGAGAGGCGAGGCATGAACTCATGAGCCGGGTACATGAACTAGTCATACTGGCGTCAGGCGCTGACAGGGACTGAACGTGGTAGAAATGAGCAATGTACATCTGATAGGAACCTAACTCAGGCACATGTATCTGTATCCTGTTCCTGTATCCGGCACACTACCATACATGTACCGGGTGCATGTTTCAGCCATCCGCATCGGCATGTGTCAAGGACCATGAGCGGCTGCAGTCTATTCTATTCCTCCCATCGGCGATGCATGCCCGTGGTGAAGTTCGACACGTCTTTTCACTTGTTTGAAACACGAGCCGGCAGGTGTACTCCTTGATGTAGACTGGCGCTTACAGCCGAGGTGGGACTCTGCCCTACGATGAACAGTGTGAGAATAGGCTCATAGCCGGCGCTTAAAGAAATCCTAGCCTGCTAATAGAACTAGTGGTAGAGGGCCTGGTCCAGATCCCGAGCAGCTATTTTCTGGACGGACGGGGGAGATAACCGGGTGCCTAGACACCCAGGTGTTGAAAATCCAATCTCATAACTATGTAAACTTGAAAATATTTAGATGGATAACTGCCTCAGGGAAGCCACTGCAACCATCAGGAATAGCATCACACTGGCCAGAGGCACAGGTGTGCAGCCAGCCTACCGCGTTCGGGGCCTGGCCTCCGCAGGGTGTGCTCGTTGTTGTCTTGTACAAGAAAAACACCATGCCTGCTGGTCAAGATTCTTTTGACCCAGAGTGATTGTTTTTGTATTCAAAGAGGCTAACACTACCAAGTATAGCCTCTGAGCCACATTTGTAATTTTGTATGCATAACTTTCCAGAATGCAGAGTTCATGCTACAGGAAATCTTTTTCCAAAAAAGTTTGTTTCAGGAAATCTTTTTTCACTCCCCAAATGGTCCAGAATATTTCCATGATACCGCGCTTCCCTACTGTATTATCTGCAGAAGCTAGCACTAAGGTTCTTTCCTTTTATTATTTACTACTGAAGTCTGAAATGTTTCTTAGGGCTGTTGTGCAGTCCATTTCTTCCTCCACTTCATAAGGAAATAAGAAGGCATTAATGCTTTTACACATCTCTTATAGTCCTACGGCATATGACCAGAGCGGTAGAAATTGCAGCCATATGCTTATGCCTTGGCAACTATTAGAGGGTAATACTATTACATGGATCAAATATGCTAATAAGATTTGAAAAGACAGTGCTGCAACTATTAGAGGGTAATACATAGATCAAATATGCTAATCAGATTTGAAAAGATCGTGTTGTCGCTGGAGCTAAAAAATAAATAAACTGGCCCGAATCATGCAAAACATTCTCTACAAGAAAGGGGATCATGCATAACATTCTCTACAAAAAAGGGGATCATGCTGCATAACATCTAGTTGGCCCGAATCAGCAACACATGGCACCAACGGCAACAAGCAATTTCCTGGAATATCATGCGTCACCGATCGTGCAACAATTGTGTATGCTGCCATCGGATTGACCAGAAATGGCACTCAGCACATGCTAATTGCACTCCCATGACACCTGTGCAGAAACCCTCTCTGAACCCTAGCGCACCTGCGTGCGCACGGACCCAACTAAACTAACTCAAAGGCAGCGAACGACGACGCACTAAACGCGGTTAATCGGAACTAATCACCGGATGCATACGCTTCGCCGGTCTGGCCGGGGGTTCCGTACGGACGCTGAGGAACGGGTCGGATTCAAAAAAAAAACACAAGCAAGGCCCTACCTCGTAAAACCGCGTGCCGCGCCTAATCGAATCGTCATCTGGACCTGATGAATTGTGGATGGGCTTAGGTCCATATAAGACAATAATCTCTAGTTAATTTCTAAGGCTGATGCATGTGTACGGCAAGTGGTGGAAAGTGTGGGAAGTTTAGTCCCATACTGCTATAGTAAGAAGGATGAGACCTCTTTATAAGGGCTGCTCTACCACTTGCTATTGAGAGCTTGGGAATAGGAGCTATACACGCGCGCTTCTCCTCCGCCGCCCGCCTCGCCTCGCCACGACGCGCGCGCCGCGGGTTACGGGAATGAGCCGAGCCGATATAAGAAGGCGTTGGCCAGTGGAGTGAACCCTAACTCAGTTCACTCACTCCCTTTCGTACAACCCTAGCCGTCATCTACTGTTTCTCTCTCTGTGCTGCTTCCGGCAATCCCATCCCGACGACCGCGTGCACGGTTGGTCGGGAGAGCAGGTGCCTCCGGAACCCAGTCGTTCGAGATCCTGCCCGGGAGAACGGCAATAAGGTTTTTGGGGAGCGTCTCGACGCGACTGCTCCCGATACGTCCCCGTCTCCGTCCGCCTCTGCTTCCACTACTTCCTCTTCATCGACCCCATGGCTGACGACGTCGCCGCCAAGAAGAAGGCCTCGGCCGATGCCGAGGCTGCCGCTGCCGCCGCCGCGTTGGCCTAGCCAACCATAGGGTATGACTCGTTCATCCCTTATTTGCGCGTTCATGTGCTGCCGTATATATGTTGTTCATAGATGTTTCGGTTTTATGTATTGTACGTGCTCACATGCTTAGGTATCGGTATGAGATGCATACCATATTTTCCATGCTTACTGTTTACTCATGGATTAGATTAGTCGGAAAAGTGCTAATATTTCCAACAATCCAAAAACCTTATTTTAGGCACTTTTCGACTCATGGCTTCGCCGCTACTTTGAAACCGAAAAAGTTTACTGGAACGCATTTTAAGCGTTGGCAGACGAGGACTACCTTGTGGCTCATAGCAATGAACGTGTTCTGGGTTGGTAGTGTGTCTCCCACGGTAATGATTGCTCCTGAACAGGAGAATGCGTTTAGGAGGCAACCACCATCTTTGTGGGAACCGTTCTTACAGTGATCGGAAACAAGCTAGTCGACGCATATCTCCATATGCGCGTTGCGAAGAATTTGTGGGATGCGCTCGAAGCTAAGTTCGGTGCAACCGATGCTGGAAGTGAGTTGTATGCTATGGAGCAGTTCCATGACTACAAAATGGTTGATAACCGCTATGTATTGGACCAGGCCCATGAGATACAATGCATCGCTAAGGAGCTGGAGCTCCTGAAGTGCGAGTTACCGGACAAGTTTGTCGCTGGTTGCATTATTGCAAAACTCCCTCCTGGATGGAGGCACTTTGCTACTTCTCTCTCAAGTACTTGAGATGTTAATTCTCTGTTGAGGATGTCATCGGTCATCTAAGTGTCGAACAGAACTCGAGAGCAAATGACTCACATGTGAAAGGGGCAGAGGGTTCTTCTAGCGCCAATGTGGTGCAGAAGAACTTCCACAAGTTCAAGGAAAAGAACTCTGTCCAACAAAATACTACCTTGAAGAAGAAGGGTAAGAAGAAAGACAAAAAGAGAGATGGCTGCTTTACTTGTGGTTCAGAGGAACATTGGGCAAACAAGTGCCCAAACAAGTATAAGAAGCCAGGACAGGACGCAAAGTCTGTCAATGTCCCTTTGAGCAACCATGATGGGGCATCTGGGTATGGTAATCTATTTACCGTACTTTTAGTCTATCAGTCCACCGATTGGTGGGTTGACACTGGGGCCAATATTCATGTGTGTGCTGATGTGTCTTTGTTTTCTTCTTACCAGGTCACACGAGATTGTTCCGCCCTGATGGGAATGGCCCACATGCTTCTGTTCATGGTGTTGGCACGGTAGATCTGAAGTTTACTTCGGGAAAGATCATGCAAATGAAGAACGTGCAGCATGTCCCCAAAGAAGAATCTCGTTAGTGGCTCCCTTCTATGTAAAGAAGGGTTTAAGTTAGTATTTGAGTCCAACAAAGTAGTCGTATCTCGGTATGGACTATTTGTTGGAAAAGTATATGATTATGGTGGTTTGTTCCGCCTTTCCCTGGAGGATTTCTGTAATAAAGTTGTGAACCAAATTCATTCTAATGTGAACGAATGTGAGGTTTGGCATTCACGTCTTTGTCACATAAATTTCGGTTGTATGACGCGGCTGGCTAAGATGAATCTAATCCCGAGTTTCACTTTAGCCAAAGACTCTAAGTGCCATGCGTGTGTGCAAGCAAAGCAACCTCGTAAGCCTCACAAGCCTGCGAAGGAGAGTCACCTGGCACCACTAGAGCTCATACATTCAGATCTCTGTGAAATGAATGGTGTGTTGACTAAAGGTGGAAAGAAATACTTCATGACTTTGATTGATCATTCCACTAGATTCTGTTATGTGTATTTGTTAAATACAAAGGATGAGGCTCTACACTACTTTAAAATCTATAAGGCTGAAGTTGAGAACCAACTTGAGAAGAAAATAAAACGAGTCAGGTCTGATCGTGGTGGAGAGTACTTTTCTAGTGAGTTTGATTTATTCTGTGCGGAACATGGTATTATTCATAAGAGTACGCCTCCCTATTCACCCCAGTCAAACGGGGTTGCCGAACGAAAAAACCGTACTCTAAAAGATTTGGCTAGCGCCATGTTAGATACATCGGGTTTATCCAAGGCATCACTACTAGAATCTGGAATTTTGCCGTCTGCCACCTCTTTGCCGTCTGCCAGCTGACGACAAAGAGGCTCTTTGTCGTCCGCTTCCACAAAGCGGACGGCAAAGAAAGTGCAGATGGCAAAAAGGCTATTTGCCGTCAGCTGCTTCTTTGCCGTCAGCCAGCTGACAGCCAAGAGCTAGAAGGCAGACGACAAAGATCCAGGTGGGACCCACAGGGCACGACGTGGTTAGGTCAGATTCTTTGCCGTCTGCTAGCGGACGGCAAAGAGGTGACTGCATTGCCGTCTGCTAGCAGACGGCAATGTTACTCCTTTGCCGTCCGCAGCGGACGACAAAGAGGAGGCGTGGGCCAGCCCTAACAGTCGCCCACTTTGTCGTCTGCTAGCAGACGGCAAAGAAGGCCCACTTAATGGGCTGAGCCGTCTCCCCTCTCTCTCTTTCTCTCTCACCCTCCCGCACGCCCGCCTCTCTCCTCTGTCGCCGATGTCGCCGCCACCGGCCAGCCCCGCCCCCCGGACTCAGCCCCCGCCGCCGGCCAGCCCTCCCGCCCCCCTCCCGCCCCGCTGCCGTCCTCCTCCTCGCGACCCTGCGTCGCCCCGCCGCGCCCCGTCTCTGGAGAGGCCTGCGCCGGGCCGCCCCGCCGCGCCGGACCCCTCCCCGAGGCCCCTGCGCCGCCCCGCCCCGCTGCCGTCCTCCTCCCTGCGGCCCCTGCGCCACCCTGCCGCGCCCCGTCGCCGGAGAGGCCTGCGCCGGGCCACCCCGCCGCGCCGGACCCCTCCCCGAGGCCCCTGCGCCGCCCGCCCCACTGCCGTCGTCCTCCCCGCGGCCCCTGTGCCGCCCCGCCCCACCGGCCGACCTCGCCGGAGCAAGAGGTAAATTTTTTCCTGTTTTTTTCCTATTTTTTTGTTCTCTATTTTCCTGTTTTGTTTTAGGTTAGTGCTAGGTTTAATTAGGTGTACTTTTGAGTTTGTAGGTTTAGGTTAGTGCTAGGTTTAGGTGTAGTTTTGAGTTTTTAGGATTAGGTTAGTGCTTGGTTTAGGTGTAGTTTTTTCGTGTTTTGTTTTAGGTTAGTGCTAGGTTTAAGAAGAGGAAGAAGAAGAAGAAGAAGAAGAAGAAGAAGAAGAAGAAGAAGAAGAAGAAGAAGAAGAAGAGGAGGAGGAGGAGGAGGAGGAGGAGGAGAAGAAAGAAGAAGGAGAAGAAGAAGAAAAAGAAGAAGAAGAAGAAGACACCCCGACATGACACGACACCCCAACCCCGACCCCCGACCCCGACCCCGACACCCTGACACCCCGACCCCGACACCCTGACACCCCGACCCCGACACGACACCCCGGCACGACACCCCGACGCCCCGACACCCTGACACCACACCCCGACCACGACCCCGACCATCGACACCCCGACACCTGACACCCCGACCACAACCCGAACCACCGACACCCCGACCCGACCCCGACACCCTGACACCACACCCCGACACCCTGACAGCACACCCCGACCCCGACCCCGACACCCCGACACCCTGACACCCCGATCGACCCCGGACATGATTATGATACAAAAACATCATATATATTTGTGTTGATCGGGTGTATTTTTATTATGTTCATGATGATGATACACTTAAATTATATACATATTATTATGTTCATGTCAGGTATCCAATTTTTTTATGTTGTACTAATTTCGTTTACTTTTTGTCATTGCAGGTGTTGACAGGATGGTGGGCAAGGGTCCAGAGCGCCCCGAGCCTCCTGCGAGCGCTACTGGGAGGGGTGGTTCCATTATTCCAGCCCAGCCCCTCCGAAGAGCGCTGCTAGACAGTATGCAGACAACTGCGGCGGGGGCTTCTTCTTCGGCTGGGAGAGGTCGGGGGAGGACGAAGAAGGCTGGTAGAGGTGGACGTGGCAGCGGGAAAGGTAGGAAGGCTGCTACGCCTTCCTCGCCACCACCCTCAGCTGATTCAGCCAACCACAGGACTGCTCCGTCTGACGTGGACCCGTCTCGGACTCCGGTCCATGAGCCTCCGGTCGCTGATCCTTCCCCCCACTAGACTCGGGTCGCCGATCCTTCGCCCCACGTGAGTCCGGTCCCCGAGTCTTCGTCCCAGAAGACTCCGGTCACGGGGTCTTCGTCCCAGAAGACTCCGATCCCGCAGTCTTCTTCCCACGAGACTCCGGAGGCTAGCGGCCCGGAGGATGGTAGCGAGGACACCTTTTCATATGATAGCTACAACCACGACAAGCTGGTTGAGAAGGGCAAGAAGGTCTACAAGTGTGGCTGTACAAAGCTCCCGCCCGTGCCGACGACCCCCGACCAGAGGTGGTTGATTGTGCCTAAAGGGTTGAAGTAACTGCATTTACTATTTTTTAACCTTTTGCTTTCATGTCCTTCAAATTAATATCTAATGCGTTGGCCTTGTCATACTGCAGGGGCTGGGTACACCCCCGTGGTGTCCGCAAGCCCAACCAGGTCCTTGGTGTGCTTTGCCGGCAGCACTTCCCTGGGTGGGTCACGTTGCCCGATGAGGGTCGGGTTGCACAGCTAGCACTGACCTGGGAGCTGTACTCGGTTGCCCCGGCCCCTCCGGAGGAGAGGGTCGACGGTGTCTTGTGCGAGACGGTGGCCGACATTGTGTTCCGTCGGTTTTGGGTAATTTCTCCTTTACAGAATAAAAAATCAACACTACCTAGTGATTGTACTAATCAGTGTTGTCTTGTTTGATTGCAGACCTTCTACAGGGTTCCAGAGGGAGAGCAGGAGGCCGCGTGTATGGTTGTCGAAACAGAGTGCAAGCGCTTACTTCAGAACTTACGGCACGAGGCTCGGGTGCAGGCCGTTCGAGACTACTACGCCTCGAAGGTTATTAGGAGGGGCAAGAAGAAGTGTCGCGGCAAGTTTTTGAGTAAGGAGAAGTACATGCAGGTAATTACCTATTCTTAAGGCCTTGAACTTAGTTTTCTTGATTTGATTCCTAGGCGTAGCGCTGAAATTTCTCTTGACTCACTTAGGTGCCCCCGAGATGGTGTGTGGATAAGATGGACTGTTGGGAGGCGTTGGTGGATGCGTGGTGCTCTCCCCAATGGCTAGTCGAACACCAAAAGGCCAAGGATAAGCGCGACCAAATGGAAGGTGTGCCACACCATCAAGGGAGCTCCAACCTGTTTGAGTACGGCGATAACTGGGTATGTGGTTTGCTACATGATTCATGCAATTTCATTCTTCATGGTAGCATTTATCCCTTCGAAAATGACTTAATATGCTTAGTTAGTTAAAAAAGGCATAACTACCTTGGATAGTTCATTTATGACATATTTAGCTCTAAAATGGCATAATAACCTTTAGACAACTCTATAAAATGACTTAATATGCTTTAGTTAGTTAAAAAATGGCATAACTACCTTCAATAGCTCAATAACGACCTAGACTAATCTTAGCTAGTTCATTCATGACATAATTAGCTCTAAAATGACATAATAACCTTAGATAGATCTATAGAATGCCTAAATATGTTATAGTTAGCTAAAAATGGCATAACTACCTTGGATAGCTCAATAATGACATAATTAGCATACTTTGGTCAAAAATGGCATAATAATCTTGGTTACCTCGAAAATGACCTAAACTTAGCTTATTTTTCTCGAAAATGACATAATAACCTTTCTTAGCTCCAAAATGACCTATTTACATAGCAATATCATTCTTCATGCTAGCTTGAGCCCTTAACTATTATTTTGTTCCTCTCTCTCAGGCGCACCACCACAAGAAGCCTGTGCCAAGTCTGTTCGACCTCTATGGCATGGCCCATATGGCGCCGTACAAGAAGGCCAAGCCATTCACGGAGTCTGACCTAGATCATCCAAAGAGCTTCACCAACATCTCCTCCCACCACAAGCTTGTGAAGTACAGAGACGAGGGGAAGGCGAGGAAAGGGGAGGACTTTAACCCTAGCCAGGATCCTTTTGATACAGAGCTGGTGATGACATCTGGTGGCGGGAGGTCCCATGGTTCTCAAGCCATTGGTGATGGACTGATACGTTGTCCTAAGACTCTCCCGCAGATCAAGAAGCGCCTGGGTAGCTCTGATCCTGAGATAACGCCTCGTGCACGGCTCGCGGAGCTCGCCATGGCGGTTAGTTATACAGACTCTCTCACCTTTCCCCCATTACATTGTGTGTGCGTCCGTCGATGATTACAATGCTAACGAGGAGTGTTGTGTTGCAGGCATTGGTTGAGAAAGAGAGATTGAAGACCCGGGCGCTTTTGGAGGAGGCAAAAAGGGAGGCGGCGGAAAGGGAGAGGGAGATGGAGGAGAGGACGGCTAAGCTGTTGGAGGAGGAGAGGAATCGGAACGAGGCATCTAACCGGGCCCTATACGAGCTCATCGTGGTACATTTCTCGTGCATATTAGCCCAATCATGCACGTAATGTTCGCATTACTAACTAATATGACTGACTCGTGAGAACCAAATGTGCAGACCATGTGCGAGAAAAACGGCCAGGCCCCTCCGCCGATGCTCCAGATTGCTCCGGCGACCACGGTGAGTTTGATTTGAATGGTCCTTAGTTACTACTATTCACATTTCAGTTTGCACATGCTAACGAGACATTATTGGAAATGATCTTTGGTTCAGCATGGCTCCAGACAAGCATCGACCAATCCTTCCGCGTCTGCCAATGCCGGAACCCGGACCGGTCCTTCACCTTCGTCTGCCACTGGCGCAGCTCTGACCATTCCTACACCTCCGTGGTAACGGTATTTTTCTTCTTATTTAGCCTGTTTAGTCCATTTTTGACATAATTTAGCCTATTTAGTCCACAAATGACATAATAAGATGAAGAAAATCAAGGAAGAGGAAGGAAAGAAGGAATAAGAAGAAAAGAAGAAGAAGAAACTTCTTCTTCTCCTCTTACTTGTTTTTATTCGTAAATGGCATCATAACCTTGCTAACCTCATAAATGTCATATACTTAGCTTGTTGTCCTCTAAAATGACACAATAAGCTTAGTTAGGTCAAAAATGGCATAATTTGCTACGTTAGCTGAAAAATGGCATTTTTCTTCTTATTTAGCCTATTTAGTCCATTTATGACATAATTTAGCCTATTTAGTCCACAAATGACATAATAAGAGGAAGAAAATCTAGGAAGAGGAAGAAAAGAAGGAATAGGAAGAAAAGAAGAAGAAGAAGAAGCAGAAGAAGAAGAAGAAAAAGAGAATCTTCTTCTTCTTCTTGTTTTCCAATCCGGGAGATGTGCATTGGCATGCTGTTGACCGAGTGATGCGCTATTTGCAAGGCACTGTGAACTATGGGATTCACTATTCTGGGTACCCGACGGTACTTGAGGGGTATAGTGATTCTAACTGGATATCTGATGCTGATGAGATGAAAGCCACAAGTGGATATGTCTACACACTTGGTGGTGGTGTTGTTTCCAGGAAGTCTTGCAAGCAGACGATCTTAACCAGATCGACTATGGAAGCAGAACTCACAACATTAGACACATCATGCGTCGAAACAGAATGGCTTCGAGAGCTTTCGATGGATTTGACGGTGGTTGGTAAACCAGTCCCGGCTGTCCTTATTAACTGTGACAATCAAACTGTGATTGTCAAGGCTAAGAGTTCAAAGGACAATATGAAATCCACAAAGCACATAAGAAGAAGATTGAAATCTGTCAGAAAGTCAAGAAACTCCGGAGTGATAGCATTGGATTATATCCAGACTGCTAAAAATCTGGCAGACCCTTTTACGAAAGGGCTATCACGGATTGTGATAGAAAATGCATCGAGGAGATGGGCATGAGACCCATGTAAGTTGCCATGGGGGTAACCCAACCTATGTGATCGGAGATCCCGTGGATTAGGACCTTGCAAAACAATCCAGCGGTCAACTGAGGAGAGTATCCTTAATTATCCCACTCCGTTGGAGATGCAATAATACTCTCAATTCTGTAAGGCAGGATGACTTTTGTCTTAATGTGTTCCAAAGCTTATGTAAGCAAGATGCTAACCTACAGAGCATTCTTTGGAGGAACACACCTATGTGAGCCCGACTGCTGGTCACAGTCTATGAGATTGGGTGATCTCTAGGAAGCTCATGAGAAGGTACGGAGTATGACTAATAAGCTCCACCCGTGGGGTTTAGCCTTCGGAAGCCATGTATCAGCTGACAATAGGCGAAACTTCTGCACGCCAAACTAACAATTCAAGGCATAGTCCATTGTTCAGTTGTGAAGAAGTCTAATCCTATTGCTCTAGGTGAAAGTTTAACTTAACAGCCTCCACTGAAAATTCTGGTATATCAAACATTGTTTGGAACAGTTGACAAACTTATGTGCCTCGAGATCTGGTGGGGGGTTGATGGATTATGGATGGGCTTAGGCCCATATAAGACAATAATCCCTAGTTAATCTCTAAGGCCCATGCATGTGTACGGCAAGTGGTGGGAAGTGTGGAAAGTTTAGTCCCATACTGCTACAGTAAGAAGAGTGATACCTCTTTATAAGGGCTGCTCTACCACTTGCTATTGGGAGCTTGGGAATAGGAGCTGTACACGCGCGCTCCTCCTCCGCCGCCTCGCCTCGCCTCGTCACGACGCGCGCGCCGCGGGTTGCGGGAATGACCCGAGCCGAAACTTATTTTTGCCACTCAGGAATGGTTAATTAATTTTAAATTAATTAATGAGTCGCTTACGGAAGCGGCACTGTCCGAGACGTTGGACCGTGGGCTGTTCGCGGACTCGGTCGTGGGCCTGACCTAGGCCCATATACCTGACGACCTATATAAGAAGGCGCTGGCCAGTGAAGTGAACCCTAACTCAGTTCACTCACTCCCTCTCGTACAACCCTAGCCGTCATCTACCGTTCCTCTCTCTGTGCTGCTTCCGGTGATCCCATCCCGACGACCGTGTGCACGACTGGTCGGGAGAGCATGTGCCTCCGGAACCCTGTCGTTCGAGATCCTGCCCGGGAGAACGGCAATAAGGTTTTGGGGGAGCGTCTCGACGCGACTGCTCCCGATTCGTCCCCGTCTCCGTCCGCCACTGCTTCCACTACTTCCCCTGCATCGACCCCATGGCTGACGCCGCCGCTGCCAAGAAGAAGGCCTCGGGCGATGCCGAGGCTGCCGCTGCCGCCGCCGCGTTGGCCTGGCCAACCGGAGGGTATGACTCATTCATCCCCTATTTGCTCGTTCATGTGCTAGCCGTATATATGTTGTTCATAGATGTTTCGGTTCTATGTATTGTACGTGCTCACGTGCTTCAGTATCGGCATGAGATGCATACCGTATTTTCCATGCTTTCTGTTTACTCGTGGATTAGATTAGTCGGAAAAGTGCTAATATTTCCAACAGGACCGAGGAAAGGATGGATGGATGGCGCACGCAGGTACCTTGACCCTGTAGAGGTCGTCGTCGGTGGTCTTCTGGACCGGCCAGGAGAGCTCCAAATCCATCTCCCCCATGTCGCTGCCGCGCGGTCGCCCACGCGCGAGCACCCGAGCAAGCAGGCCGCGCGGCCGGGGTCACTGCGCGCACTCCCCCTAGCCGAGGAAGCAGGCGGCATTTGCGAGGAGAGGGAGGAGCCGCTTGGAGACGAGGCGGCGGCGGCGGTACGTGGAGAAAAGCAAAGTAGAGCAGTCAATGGAAGGAGGGGGGGAGCGGGGAAAAGCAGAGCAGGGCCGGCAATCGATGGCAGAAATCTTTTGCCTGTGGGGCAGGCCAAGAGAAGAGAGAGGAGGGAGGCAGCGCCACGGTGAATGCATGGACTGCACAGCCGCGTCGCGCCGGGGTGCTACAGTGAAATTGGTTGCGATGGTGAACGTGGCTGGGTTGGTCGCGGACGGTCGCTGCTGTTTTCTGTCGCCACGACGACCCGGTAACGGCGCAAGGGCCGGGTGTTGACGGCGCGGCGCGGCGCGTAGAGGAGGGCGACGGGATCTTCAACCACGAAACGACGATGGCATTGGCAGGGACGTTTTTTCCCTCCGTACAATGGGGGTTGCCATCTTTCTTTTCCGGTGTCGGTGTAGGTGATACATTGAGCTCTACTCACTGATATTTTTATTTTACTAGCTAAATATCCGTGCGTTGCTACGGGATAAAACAATATCTAAAGAAAGGTAACGTGAGGCCGATTGTCATCGTCCATGGTAGCGTCAACTATGTTTTGACGTCATTGGTATATATCCGCTGCTGCCCGGAGAATGGTGGCAAGATTATCAATGGCTATGACTTTAGCAATCCTCGATGATTGTCGTCAATACAACAACCCAGGTCTTTGTGGGCTCTATCACATCCGACATCAGATCTGGACGCTAGTGTGTCATGTTGCATGCTCATGGATGGATAATAAGCTTGGTCACGCGACCTAGCCCGGCGTCCGGTGCAGGCAGTCGAGACTTCACACATAGTCATGGTGGGGGACCCACCTTTGCGTCTGTGGTCAATGAGCAATCAAGGCAATATCGTTCGAGTCAACCACATCCGAACGAAAGATGGGCTGGCGACATAGAATCCCTAGTGTAAAAACCCTTGTTTTTGATTGATATGTTGATGGAAAGCTTGATTCGGTTACACGCAGATAAATTGATTAACATACTTGTATGTGAAAAACAAACAACGGTGGAAGTTACTCCTTCCGTCCGGGATTATAGGTTTGGCGATCCATGAAGCAACATCCCATTTTATTATTAGATCACTGGGAAAAAATCTCTGTTTAAATAGACGTAATTAATTGACTGGCAATTAATTGCATGCAGTCGCGGGTAAGGTAGGGGTTAGACGAGAGAAAACTGAGACAATGTTTAGACATTAATGGTTCATGCTGATTCGGCACTCAATTTTCAAATTAAACATACCTAATTCTGTATGGGCGAGGCCGGGACTGGACAAGAGAAAACCGGACGATTTTTAGGCATTAAGCATTGCGTGTTAATTGGGACAAATAAGCATTTTTTTTCCATAAAACTCTCAACTTGCTAGATTTCAGTGGCACAAGTTGCGACTTTTTTTTGGGTTCTTGCCTCGATCTCTCTCTCGGATAAAGAGGATGTGGATCAAGTCACAACAAAACTTTCCTAACCAAAACAAACCACTGGTTGGATTTCCTCTTTTCTTTATTCGTTCCTGGCTCATTCCTCTTTCGGTTTTCTGCTTTATTTGCAAATTAGCATTGCTTTCACTCTATTTGATTTCTTTCACCTAGGGAACCTCGGATCAAATTACGATGGAAAAGGGTTGGCCAAATAAAGCAACCAATCCGTACGTCCCTTCTTTTCGTTGTTATTTTTTTTCTCAAGGTTTATCTCTCTTGACCGAATCAAACTTGCCTTTTTCCTCTTTCTTTCCTAACTTTCTCCATTTCCGATTTGTCTCCTTAATTGACTCTTTCCAAACTAAAGAGCCAAATCATTCAAAGAAAGTAGTATCTCAAAGAATTAATCAGGCAGGGCTTTTTGCATTAATGACTGTGAGGGATGGATGAGGACTACATACATATTTCCCTTTAATATTAGAGATGTCGAGCACAAAATGTCTGTGCGTTGCTACGGACATAAGGCGAAAATTGTCTCAAGGATGTCATAACAAGCACTAAAGTTTCTCTTGCCACATCTCACCTTCCGGTGACCACTATGATTCCCATGCAGATTGAGTGAAAAGGCCAAACTGAAGCACCTAAGGAAGAAAAGCGAATGATATGATGCAAGAGTGGGTATATATGTTTATTGTAAAAAATCATTATAATTGGGTTGATGAACATTAATCATGTCAAACATATATTTGTATGATCCTCATGCACACCAAGCACTATTATGTCTAACATTGTTTATGTACCTTGCTACTACTATTCAGCTCAACAAATAAAGCATTTACAAAAAATCGCCAGTCCTTCGGTAAAATCTTTGTAGGCTGATCAACAATGTACTCAATAACCCCACCTTAGAGTCCTCAAATGTTGCGGGCCCACTGATGACTTAGGAATAACAATTTCTTAGCCGTGATCAGTAACAATCAGAACATCACTAACTCCGCTTTGACGAGCCGTGTTGGGGAACATAGTAATTTCAAAAAAATTCCTACGTACACGCAAGATCATGGTGATGCATAGCAACGGGCGGGAGAGTGTTGTCTACGTACCCTCGTAGACCATAAGCGGAAGTGTTATGACAACGCGGTTGATGTAGTCGTACGTCTTCACGATCCGACCGATCCTAGTACCGAAAGTACGTCACCTCCGCGATCTGCACACGTTCGGCTCGGTGACGTCCCACGAACTCTCGATCCAGCTGAGTGTCGAGGGAGAGCTTCGTCAGCACGACGGCGTGATGACGGTGATGATGAAGCTACCGACGCAGGGCTTCGCCTAAGCACTGCAACGATATGACCGAGGTGGATTATGGTGGACGGGGGCACCGCACACGGCTAAGAGATCAATGATCAACTTGTGTGTCTATGGGGTGCCCCCCTCCCCCGTATATAAAGGAGTGGAGGAGGGGGAGAGGGCCGGCCTCCTAGGCGCGCCCAAGGGGGGAGTCCTACTCCCGGTGGGAGTAGGATTCCCCCTTTCCTAGTTGGAGTAGAAGAGGGAAGGAAGGGGGAGAAGGAGAGAAGGAAAGGGGGGCCGACCCCCCTCCCAATTCGGATTGGGCTTGGGGGGGGCGCCCCACCTTGGCCGCCTCCTCCTCCTTTCCACTAAGGCCCAATAAGGCCCACTGACTCCCCGGGGGGTTCCGGTAACCTCTCGGTACTCCGGTAAATGCCCGAACTCACCCGGAACCATTCCGATGTCCAAACATAGCCATCCAATATATCGATCTTTATGTATCGACCATTTCGAGACTCCTCGTCATGTTCGTGATCATATTCAGGACTCCGAACTATCTTCGTACATCAAAACACATAAACTCATAATACCGATCGTCACCGAACGTTAAGCATGCGGACCCTACGGGTTCGAGAACTATGTAGACATGACCGAGACACGTCTCCGGTCAATAACCAATAGCGGAACCTGGATGCTCATATTGGCTCCCATATTCTACGAAGATCTTTACCGGTCAAACCGCATAACAACATACGTTGCTCCCTTTGTCATCGGTATGTTACTTGCCCGAGATTCGATCGTCGGTATCTCAATACCTAGTTCAATCTCATTACCCACAAGTCTCTTTAGTCATTCCATTATGCATCATCCCGCAACTAACTCATTAGTCACATTGCTTGCAAGGTTTATAGTGATGTGCATTACCGAGAGGGCCGAGAGATACCTCTCCGACAATCGGAGTGACAAATCCTAATCTCGATCTATGCCAACTCAACAAACACCATCCGAGACATCTATAGAGCATTTTTATAATCACCCAATTACGTTGTGACGTTTGGTAGCACACAACGTGTTCATCTGGTATTCGAGAGTCGCATAATCTCATAGTTATAGGAACATGCACTACTAGGGAAAACCTTATACACAGAACTTTAGCAGTAGCGCTTGTTAAAAAAGCGCGTTGCTGCTACGCAGCAGTAGCGCGCGCGGAATAACCGCGCTGCAGATACATATATAGCAGTAGCACGTCCCGTTGTAAGGGCGCTACTACTAAAATTCCCACCACTAAGCCGATAGGCTACACATAGTAGTAGCGCTCTTTTATAAAACGCATTGCCGCTAATATTGTTATAGCAGCGCGTTTATGTGTAAGGCGCTACTGCTAACGAAAAGAAAATAAATTGGAAAACAAGTAGAAAAGTAAATGAAAATGAAAGAAATAGAAAACGAAGAAAGGAAAATAAATAAATTGTATAGAAAAATAAATGAAAAAAGGGGAAAAAGGAGAAAGGCATAGCAGTAGCGCGTTTCTGAAAACGCGTTGTAGCTAACTTAGCTATAGCGCGTTTTCAAAAACGCGCTACCGTTATGTTTCACTTAAACAGGTAGCGGTTTCCCTCCCCACCCGGCCATCACTTCTCCCCCAAATCCCTCGTGCCCCACTTCGCCGCCGTCTCCCCGATTCGCCGTCGCCCCACTTCGCTTTCGTCTCCTGCTGGCGTGGACGCCCGCAACCTCATCCTCACCGCCGCCGCCCGAGGCCGCCCTCAGCCTCACCGCCGCTGCCCTCGGCCGCCCTCGACTTCACTGTCGCCGCCCTCGACCTCACCATGGCGGCCCTCGACCTCACCGCCGCCCGAGCCCGCCCAGGACTGCCGCTGCCCGTGCCAGAGCCCACCCTCCCCGCCCCTGCCTCCGTCGCCGAGCACCTCCCCGCCACGGTCTCTCCCCTCTCTGTAAGTCCCCCACCACTCCTCTCTCTCTGCATTTTAGAGCAAAAATTAGTAGAGCAAAAGTTAGTTTATAGCAAAAAAATTAGTTTAGAGCAAAAGATAGATGTTAGAGCAAAAAATTTAGTTAGGGCGGTACGGTTTAATTAGGGTTTTTGTTTTCATAGATGTTTTTTTAAGAAAAAAATGAAGAAAATATTGTAATAGTGCTGCTTGTAGTATATAGTGATACTAGTAGATGTTAATTAGGTTAGGGCAGTAGTGGTACTAGTAGATGTTAATTAGATGTTTTTTAGTTAGGCAGTAGGGTTTTGCTAGGTTAATTAGGTTAGTAGTGCTGCTAGTAGTAGTGGTACAGTAGGTTAATTAGGTGAAGTTAAATGAATAACCTAAATGAATAAAATTAGTAGTTAACTGAATTTTTTTCCTTTCATCATTATAGAGCACTAAAGTTAACTGAATTTTGTTCTATTAGTAGTTAAATGAATTATCTTCTACACTTAGTTTTTGAATTAGCTTGTGAAATTTGGACATGTGGTTGCTCGTGTATATTTGGACATGTGTTGCGGTGTCGAAGATGGATATTTGAACACTGTTTCTAGGGAATGAAGCCGAGTGGCCTATGTTTTGCTGGAATGTTGATTCATTTTCGTTCCGGCAAATTTCAGGTTCTCGATTTGTCCACTTTTTAGCAAAAGTCGTGCCGAAATTTTCCGTGAATTTCAGCATGACTTGTGCTACAAACTAGGACATATCGAGTGCCCGGGATTTGGCGCACCGTGATTGTCGATATATGACAATGTGTCCGTTTAGTCCATACTTTCTATATGACGAAACTTTGAGTTATGCACGACGAAATTTTATTTGTGATGTAATTAAACCGTCCTCCTCGACTAGCGACGATCACTCTAGTTAGGGCATTTTGGGTACGATCAACTTTGGTATTTATGCTTATGATATGTTGCTTCTATTTTTGCCAAGTCTATCTCTTTCTGTTGCTCAACTATATGTGTTGCATATCATCGACTCATGTGACGATGCAGGTGCATAGATCATCGATGGCGAAGAAGTGCTACACCAGGAGTATATATACGACGAGTGGCTGGCGTGTCAGGCCCAGGTGTACCGGTTTCCGGTTTCCGAACGACAGGCAGTAGTTAGTTTAGGTTCATGCTAATGCGAAACAGGGATACGAACTCATGTACTGCATAGTTCTGCTCTCACTCAAAGTGATAGCTCTTCTCGCGTATATCATTGTTTAGATGGATGACGATGTAGTTGCAAGTAATCGAGACTTGTATCGCTATTTTCGAGATGATGACGAGAGAACACTTTGTGTTGGATGATGATTATGATGATGACATGATTTCATGAAACTATTTGTATGTATATGCTATGATTACATTTGTATGTGTATGATATGCTAAAGATTATTGTATGAAGCCTATTCAAATACAAAACAAACATGCAGAAAAAATAGAAACTAATAAAACTAGCAGTAGCGAGGGGAGCAAAGTTAGCAGCAGCGCCTAGCGCTTCCTGCTAAAAAGCACGGCGGATATTAGCAGCAGCGCTCTGCACTAAAGCGCGCTACTGCTAGCCGCGTGAGACGACATGAGCTACTGCTACACGTTAGCTGTAGCGCGCTACTGATAGGCAAAATACCCGCGCTACTGCTAGGGTTTTCCCTAGTAGTGATGTATAAGTCATGAAGAAAGCAATAGCAACATACTAAACGATGAAGTGCTAAGCTAACGGAATGGGTCAAGTCAATCACATCATTCTCTAATGATGTGATCCCGTTCATCAAATGACAACTCATACCTATGATTAGGAAACTTAACCTGATGTGGACATGGCTACCCCAGATACAATCAAAACTATTGCACACATTCATAGTTTACAGGTGAATTCTAGTAGTAATAATAAAATATATTATTTTGTTATTAAAGACAAAATTACTACATCTCTATTTATTTCATGCGGAATTGTCGGGGATTTATTCAAACCACGTGCCAAGATATGGTTGCTAGTGTATATATACACTACAAATGACTTGGTCCAGCCATACATGCTCCAAACGCTTATGCGTGCATGCTTACCATCATCCATCATTACCAAAGTCAAAGACATGCATGCATTCCACCACCGAACCATCCTTTCCATCCATCATGCATGCAGTGCAAGGAGACAACCGTGTTGGTCCAAAGGACATCTTGGTGCGCTACCTCATGACTGGCCAACACGTCATCAATTCAAACGATGCAATCATGCAGTGTCCAGCCTCCGTACGATGCGGCGTCCGTGGCATAGCAAACCGACTCGGCCGCATGTCGTTCTTTAATAAATAGGTAGTCTATGTTAGGGTTTAGACTTGGGTTTTATTGTATTGTCTAGCCATCGCTACAATTCGCATCTACGAGGTGTGTCGGACTACCGCCTTGTCAGATTCATAGTGAAACCCCAACTTTTGATCTAGTTCGTGTGCTTAATTTTTCATCCGCAATTTCAGATTGCAATTCACCTTTGTTCTTGCCGGTTCTTCGGTTGCTTGCAGGAACTCGAACCTCGTTGTTCAGGTTGATCGTGCCTACGCAAGGTCAATAACCATCGGAGATTGGTTTAGCGATTGTCGAGGCGTATCGTCGGATACGGTATAGCCGGATCGTCAAGGTCAAAATCCACCAAATCGATAGTTATCCCCACTCTCATCGAAAGATCGGGCCGCCGTCACATCATAACCATTTTTGATTAACGAGCTAGTCAAGTAGAGGCTTACTAGTGACACTCTGTTTGTCTATGTATTCACACATGTACTAAGTTTCCGGTTAATACAATTCTAGCATGAATAATAAACATTTATCACGAAATAAGGAAATAAATAATAACTTTATTATTGCCTCTAGGGCATATTTTCTTGAGTCTCCCACTTGCACTAGAGTCAATAATCTAGTTCACATCGCCATGTGATTTAACACCAATAGTTCACATCACCATGTGATTAACACCCATAGTTCACATCGCCATGTGACCAACACTCAAAGGGTTTACTAGAGTCAGTAATATAGTTCACATCGCCATGTGATTAACACCCAAATAGTACTAAGGTGTGATCATGTTTTGCTTGTGAGAGAAGTTTAGTCAACGGGTCTGCCAAATTCAGATCCGTATGTATTTTGCAAATTTCTATGTCTACAATGCTCTGCACGGAGCTACTTTAGCTAATTGCTCCCACTTTCAATATGTTCTGATACGTCTCCAACGTATCTATAATTTTTTATTGTTCCATGCTATTATATTATCTGTTTTGGATGTTCATGGTCTTTATTTTACACCTTTACATTATTTTTGGGACTAACCTATTAACCCAGAGCCCAGTGCTAGTTCCTGTTTTTTCCTTGTTTCAGTGTTTCGAAGAAAAGGAATATCAAACGGAGTCCAAACGGAATGAAACCTTCGGGAGAGTTATTTTTGGAACGGAAGCAATCCAGGAGACTTGGAGTGCACGTCAGGGAAGCAACGAGGTGGCCACGAGGCAGGGAGGCGCGCCTGCCCCCCTTGGGCGCGCCCCCACCCTCGTGGGCCCCTCGTGGCTCCCCTGACTGATTTGTTTCGCCTATATATGTCCATATACCATAAAAACATCGAGGAGCAGAATAGATCGGGAGTTCCGCTGCCGCAAGCCTCTGTAGCCACCAAAAACCAATCGGGACCCTGTTCCGGCACCCTACCGGAGGGGGGGAACCCTCACCGGTGGCCATCTTCATCATCCCGGCGCTCTCCATGACGAGGAGGGAGTAGTTCACCCTCGGGGCTTAGGGTATGTACCAGTAGCTATGTGTTTGATCTCTCTCTATCGTGTTCTTTAGGTGATACGATCTTGATGTATCGCGAGCTTTGCTATTATAGTTGGATCTTATGATGTTTCTCCCCCTCTACTCTCTTGTAATGGATTGAGTTTTCCCTTTGAAGTTATCTTATCGGATTGAGTCTTTAAGGATTTGAGAACACTTGATGTATGTCTTGCCGTGCTTATCTGTGGTGACAATGGGATATCACGTGATCCACTCGATGTATGTTTTGGTGATCAACTTGCGGGTTCCGCCCATGAACCTATGCATAGGGGTTGGCACACGTTTTCGTCTTGACTCTCCGGTAGAAACTTTGGGGCACTCTTTGAAGTACTTTGTGTTGGTTGAATAGATGAATATGAGATTGTGTGATGCATATCGTATAATCATGCCCACGGATACTTGAGGTGACATTGGAGTATCTAGGTGACATTAGGGTTTTGGTTGATATGTGTCTTAAGGTGTTATTCTAGTACGAACTCTTGAATAGATTGATCCGAAAGAATAACTTTGAGGTTGTTTCGTACCCTACCATAATCTCTTCGTTTGTTCTCCACTATTAGTGGCTTTGGAGTGACTCTTTGTTTTATGTTGAGGGATAGTTATGTGATCCAATTATGTTATTATTGTTGAGAGAACTTGCACTAGTGAAAGTATGAACTCTAGGCCTTGTTTCAACGCATTGCAAACCGTTTACGCTCACTTTTACCACTTGTTACCTTGCTGTTTTTATATTTTCAGATTACAAAAACCTATATCTACCATCCATATTGCACTTGTATCACCATCTCTTCGCTGAACTAGTGCGCCTATACAATTTACCATTGTATTGGGTGTGTTGGGGACACAAGAGACTCTTTGTTATTTGGTTGCAGGGTTGTTTGAGGGAGACCATCTTCATCCTACGCCTCCCACGGATTGATAAACCTTAGGTCATCCACTTGAGGGAAATTTGCTACTGTCCTACAAACCTCTGCACTTGGAGGCCCAACAACGTCTACAAGAAGAAGGTTGCGTAGTAGACATCAAGCTCTTTTCTGGTTCCGTTGTCGGGGAGGCTAGGTAAGCGGCACTCACACCCCGTCAACTAAGCTCTTTTCTGGCGCCGTTGCCGCGGAGGTGAGTGCTTGAAGGTATATCTTTATCTTGCAATCAAATCTTTTAGTTTCTTATTTTATCACTAGTTTAGTCTATAAAATAAAACTACAAAAAAATGGAATTGAGTTTGCCTCATACGCTTCATCTTTTTAATATCTTTCGTAAGTATGATGAAAAGGAAAATTTTGCTCAAGTGCTAGAAGAAGAAGTCTATAAAATGTTTGGCACTAAATCTTTGAATGATGAGCATGATTGCAATGTTGTTAGTATGAACTCTTTGAATATCCATAGTACTAATGATGATTGCACTAGTTATGATGAAAATGTCTCCTATAAACATGTTAATTTTTGTGGAGTGCATTGCGTTTGCAAGTACACACCAAATAGGGAAGATAGATATTGCAAGAGGCATAAGCATTTAGAAACTAAATGGTTGCAAGAAAGGCTAAATGTTAGTGCTGAAAATTTAAAAATTCTTAGCCATACTTGTGAACTTTCCAATGAACACAGTCATTTAAATATCAAATGCAAATTGTTTCATGATCGAATCGTGTCCAAAAATTGTGATGACTTGATTTCCCTTTCACATCATAATGAACTTAGTTTGCTTATGGGTTATGAAGAAATGAAATGTATAACTAAATATCTTCCAGTATTTGCCCGTGATAAACTTCTTGATTTTGATCTAGAAGAAATTTATATGTATTGTGCGGTGAATTGCATCAAAAATCCTTATATTGCCAATTACATAAAGACAAGAAAACAAATAGAAAATGAAGAGAATACTAATGAAAGGGAAGAGACTTCCCAATATCCTCCTATTATTTCTTATGATGAATCAGGTAACGAGGAGGAGCCTTCTATTCAACCAATCTCATTAATAAGGAGCTCCAAAAAGAGGATTGAACCCACACATGATGTGGTGAAGAAGAAGAAAAGAAAAAGGAAGAGAGGTAAAAAGATATCTCTCCCAAATAATGTTGCTCCTATTATTGTTGTGCCTCATGAAAATAAATCAAAAATAATTGTGGAAGATGATGCACTTCATGATGATCTCGTTATGCCTATTGCTTGTGGTGATGATTATGATTGGGAAGATAATGATACTTCTTATGATCTTGAAAATCTTTTTGGCACTTGCTTGGAAGAATATGATAATAATGTTTGCTATACTATTGGTGCTATCCATACTATTAATGATGAGAGTGATTATGCATATGATATGAAAAGGCCCAAGCTTGGAGATGCTATGTTTGAAGAAGATGATGTTTTTGAGAATATATTTGCTGCAATTAATGTTTGTCCCAAGATTGGGGATGCTATGTTTAATGAAGATGATATTTTTAGCCTCCCAAGTTTTGATATGCAAATTTGTTATGATGATAGCATGCCTCCTACTTATGATGATTATTGTTATGAAACTTATGCTATAAAAAGTAGTGATGATTATATTTATAAAACTTGTCATTATTATGATTACCCTTTTTCTGAACATTACTCTTTTAATGTGGAAACAATTTATAGTATTCGAGTCTCTTATGATACTCCCATTATTCCGAATGAGAAGAATTTTTCTTATGTGGAGAGTAGTAAATTTTCTATGCTTGTAGATCATGAAAAGAATGCTTTAGGTGCTGGTTATATTGTTGAATTCATTCATGATGCTACTGAAAATTATTATGAGGGAGGAATGTATGCTTGTTGGAATTGCAATAATATCAAGTTTCCTCTCTATGTGCTTAAAGTTTTGAAGTTATGCTTGTTTTGCCTTCCTATGCTAGTTGATTATTGTTCCCATAAGTTGTTTGCTCAAAAAATCCCTGTGCATAGGAAGTGGGTTAGACTTAAATGTGCTAGTCATATTCTTCATGATGCTCTCTTTATGTTTCAACTCTTATCTTTTATGCGAGCATCATTGAAATCATCATGCCTAGCTAGGGGCGTTAAACGTTAGCGCTTGTTTGGAGGCAACCCAATTTTTATTTTTGTTCTTTCTTTTTGGTTCTGTTTAGTAATAAATTTTTGATCTAGCCTCTAGTTAGATGTGGTTTTATGTTTTAATTAGTGTTTGTGCCAAGTAGAACATTTGGGAAGACTTGGGTGAAGTCTTTATGATCATGCTGTAAAAAACAGAAACTTTAGTGCTCACGAGATTAGCTAAAACTTTTTACTGGAGAGTGATATTTAGTTGATTCTTTTTGCAGATGATTACTAGACAAATTCATCAGGTCCAACAATTTATTTTAGAATTTTTGGAGTTCCAGAAGTATACGCTTGATACAGATTACTATAGACTGTTCTGTTTTTGACAGATTCTGTTTTCTATGTGTTGTTTGCTTGTTTTGATGAATCTATGAGTAATATCGGAGGGTATGAACCATAGAGAAGTTGGAATACAGTATATATTACACCATAATGAATTTGGAATGAGTTCACAACAGTACCTAAGTGGTGATTTTTTTTTCTTATACTAACGGAGCTTACGAGTTTTCTGTTAAGTTTTGTGTTGTGAAGTTTTCAAGTTTTGGGTAAAGATTCGATGGACTATGGAATAAGGAGTGGCAAGAGCCTAAGCTTGGGGATGCCCAAGGCACCCCAAGGTAATATTCAAGGATGACCAAGAGCCTAAGCTTGGGTATGCCCCGGATGGCATCCCCTCTTTCGTCTTCGTTCATCGGTAACTTTACTTGGAGCTATATTTTTATTCACCACATGATATGTGTTTTGCTTGGAGCATCATGTCATTTTATTTTGTTTTGCTTGCTGTTTGAATAAAGTATCAAGATCTGAAATTCTTAAATGTTAGAGAGTCTTCACATAGTTGCATAATTATTCGACTACTCATTGATCTTCACTTATATCTTTCGGAGTAGTTTGTTGTTTGCTCTAGTGCTTCACTTATATCTTTTATAGCACGGCGGTGGATTTATTTTGAAGAAATAGATGAACTCGCATGCTTCACTTATATTATTTTGAGAGTCCTAAACAGCATGGTAATATGCTTCGGTTATGAATTTAGTCCTAATATGATGGGCATCCAAGAGGGATATAATAAAAACTTTCATATAAAGTGCATTGAATACTATGAGAAGTTTGATTCCTTATGATTGTTTTGAGATATGAAGATGGAGATATTAGGGTCATGCTAGTTGAGTAGTTGTGAATTTGAGAGATACTTGTGTTAAAGTTTGTGATTCCCGTAGCATGCACATATGGTGAACCGTTATGTGATGAAGTCGGAGCATGATTTATTTATTGATCGTCTTCCTTATGAGTGGCGGTCGGGGACGAGCGATGGTATTTTCCTACCAATCTATCCCCCTAGGAGCATGCGCGTAGTACTTTATTTCGATAACTAATATATTTTTGCAATAAGTATGTGAGTTCTTCATGACTAATGTTGAGTATGTGAGTTCTTTATGACTAATGTTGAGTCCATGGATTATACGCACTCTCACCCTTCCACCATTGCTAGCCTCTCTAATACCGCGCACCTTTCGCCGGTATCATACACCCACCATATACCTTCCTCAAAACAGCCACCATACCTACCTATTATGGCATTTCCATAGCCATTCGAGATATATTGCCATGCAACTTTCCACCGTTCCGTTTATTATGACACGCTCCATCATTGTCATATTGCTTTGCATGATCATGTAGTTGACATTGTATTTGTGGCAAAGCCACCGTTCATAATTCTTTCATACATGTCACTCATGAGTCATTGCACATCCCGGTACACCGCCAGAGGCATTCATATAGAGTCATATTTTGTTCTAAGAATCGAGTTGTAATTCTTGAGTTGTAAGTAAATAAAAGTGTGATGATCATCATTATTAGAGCATTGTCCCAGTGAGGAAAGGATGCTGGAGACTATGATTCCCCCACAAGTCGGGATGAGACTCCGGACTAAAACAGGGAGGCCATAAAAAAGAGAAAAGGCCCAAATAAAAATAATAATAATAAATGAGAGAAAAAGAGAGAAGGGACAATGCTACTATCCTTTTACAACACTTGTGCTTCAAAGTAGCACCATGATCTTCATGATTGAGAATCTCCTATGTTGTCACTTTCATATACTAGTGGGAATCTTTTATTATAGAACTTGGCCTTTATATTCCAATGATGGGCTTCCTCAAAATGCCCTAGGTCTTCGTGAGCAAGCGAGTTGGATGCACACCCACTTAGTTTATTTTTGAGCTTTCATACACGTATAGCTCTAGTGCATCCGTTGCATGGCAATCCCTACTCACTCACATTGATATCTATTGATGGGCATCTCCATAGCCCATTGATACGCCTAGTTGATGTGAGACTATCTTCTCCTTTTTGTCTTCTCCACAACCACCATTCTATTCCACCTATAGTGCTATATCCATGGCTCACGCTCATGTATTGCGTGAAGATTGAAAAAGTTTGAGAACATCAAAAGTATGAAACAATTGCTTGGCTTGTCGTCGGGGTTGCATGATTAAATACTTTGTGTGATGAAGATAGAGCATAGCCAGACTATATGATTTTGTAGGGATAACTTGCTTTGGCCATGTTATTTTGAGAAGACATAATTGCTTAGTTAGTATGCTTGAAGTATTATTGTTTTCATGCCAATATTAAACTTTTGTTTTGAATCTCATGGATCTGAATATTCTTGTCACAATCAAGAAGATTACATTGATAAATATCCTAGGTAGCATTCCAAATCAAAAATTCTGTTTTTATCATTTACCTACTCGAGGACGAGCAGGAATTGAAAGTGCGTTATATCGACTAGAGGGGGGTGAATAGGTGATTTTTATGAATTCTTCACTGAGGAATTTGCTAGTGAGGAAATTCCTTAGCGAAGAACTACTTGCAGCAGAATAAGTACTCAAAAGTATGCATAGCAGAACACTAGCATAGTCATCATGATGAAATGAAAACAAGCACAGAGTACAGAAAGCGTAAACACAGGATAACACAGGATGAAGACAAACAGACTCAAGAAATTGAACTGAGGAAATTGAGAAAGTCTTCAGTCAAAGTCTTCAAACACAGATATGAACAAGTGCACAACACAGGAATGAGGAAATGAAAGAGTTGAGGAAATAGAACCAGTTGGCTTGGTGAAGACAATGATTTGGTAGACCAGTTCCAACTGTTGTCTCAGTTGTACGTCTGGTTAGGGTGGCTAGGTATTTAAACCTGAGGACACACAGTCCCGCACACCCAGTCCTGAAGACGCAGTCCAGGACACTTAGTCCTCACTGTATTCTCCTTGAACTAAGGTCACACAGACCTCGTCCAATCACTCGTGGTAAGTCTTCAGGTGACTTCCAAACCTTCACAAACTCGGTCACTCGGCGATCCACAATTTTCTCTTGGATGCTCTAGACCATGACGCCTAACCGTCTGGAAGAAGCACAGTCTTCAAAGGTAACAAGCGTCGGATCCACGCAGGATCAATCTCTTTAGTGATGCTCAATCACTTTGGGTTTGTAGGTGTTTGGGTTTGGGGTTTTTCCTCACTTGATGATTTTCGCTCAAAGTCCTCGGAGGATGGGATGCTCTCAAATGACAAGTGTCAGTTTCTCTCGGAGCAGCCAACCAGCTAGTGGTTGTAGGGGGTGGCTATTTATAGCCTAGGGAGCAGCCCGACATGATAAGACATAAATGCCCTTCAATGATATGACTGTTAGGTGGGTAGATATTTTTGGGACAGCTGTCGCATAGCACAGCAACGGTCGGAAATTTGAGTATCAAATTCCTCAGGGCTATCATGTTCCTCACTGTGTAGGCAATTCGCACTAGCGAATTCCTAACTCCTCAGTCAGAACAAATTCCTCAGCGACCAGAAGAACTTCGTCTCTGTCACTGAAGAATATGACTGAACTGTATGAGATCTTCAATGGCTTCACTCGAAGGGATTGGTAGGTGTAGGATTTTGAGTTGAGCATCACATGGAAATTTTTCCTTAGTATTTCCTCGACCCCCCTTTAACAGTACAGTGTTTCCTATGACTCAAGAAAGAGAAAATGAAACTACGAAAACAAAAGTCTTCACGCTTCATGTTCCTCGAATGAATACCAAGTCTTCAAGGTTACACCAATTTCTTCACTTTCAAAGTCTTCAGAAAGTCTTCAGAAATCCAAAGTCTTCAGTCGAAGAACTTCATTTTTAGGGGTCGACTTTCTCTGTAAATATCAAACTCCTCATAGACTTATAGACCTGTGTACACTCATAAACGCATTAGTCCCTTAACCTATAAGTCTTCAATACACCAAAATCACTAAGGGGCACTAGATGCACTTACAATCTCCCCCTTTTTGGTGATTGATGACAATATAGGTTAAGTTCTCAACGGGGATAAACATATGAAGTGTGAATACTGATATTGAGGAATTTGATTGCAAGATATAGAAGAACTCCCCCTGAAGATGTGCATAGTGATGAATTTGCTTTTGAAGCAATGCACACTTGAAGAGTTGAATCATGGAGATCTCCCCCTATATCTTGTAATTCATACATGCATTTGACATAATATATGAAGAATTTGAAATGCATGATGAAATATGGTGACTGATGTAATTCAGCATGCGTGCAATAACATTAACGAGGAATAAGCATGCAGAAGAAACAGCAAAAGCATCAGGCCACCATAGAGTTTAAGTTTACAACTCAATCCAACAAAGTAATCAGAAGAACGAGAGTTGTAACTTTAGAAAAAAAAAACGCCCATAAGATAGACCCGCTTGAAGACTAACTCAAATTTCTCCCCCTTTGTCATCAAATGACCAAAAGGGTCGAAAATGAGGACTAACGCCCCTGAAGAATATCAAGGTGATGAAGGAGCATCAGTGTTGTTGGGGTCGTTTGTTGGAGTAGGGCCTACCGCAGTGTCGTCCAAATCTTCATGTTCATCAGTGTCACGTGATGAAGAATAGGAGCTGGCCACCAAGGAAGGAACCTTGACCTTCTTGTACTTCTTCAGAGGAGGTGCAGCCCAGTCAAGATCTTCCGTGAGAGCCATTTTCTTCAGATCTTCTTCACTGTAGACTTGAGACAGAACAGCCCAGGTGCGGTTGAGGATTTCATGAAGGTAGTAGTGGTTTTTCTTCACCGCACTGTGGGTAGCAGTCATGTTGTGAAGAATTGAACCAAACTGACGCTTGACCCATTTATGATTGCGATCAACCTTCTGGTGAAGACTGAGGAGTAGCTCACGGTCAGTCATCACCCTGGGTGATGTGCCTTGAGGATTTTGCTTGGGAGCGTTTGCGGCAGAGTCATGGGTGGCAGAGTCATCATTGGTGGAGTAGGATGCAGCCTTGCGAAATTGTCCATCCAATGGACGAATGCCTTCATCAATTACAGCAGTAGCCTTGCCCTTTTCATCAGCTGAGGAAAATGTCCGTTTGAGGACTTCAATTGGGGGCAAGTAGCTGCAATGGTTCAGTGTATCAGCTTTATAGTTGAGTGAAGACCTTGTCCTGATGAATCTCATAATCCAAGGTGCATAAGGCTTCAACTCAAATGGTGACATGGCGACATTGGCCAGAGTCCTCATGAAGAAATCATGGAAGTTGACGGGAACGCCATGAATGATATTGAAGAGCAGATTCTTCATGATGCCAACGACTTCTTCTTCATTTGAGTCGTGGCCCTTGATAGGACTCAATGTCTTCGTCAGAATGCGATAGACAGTCCGAGGCACATACAACAATTCCTTCACAAGGAATTTTGTTCTTGGGGCCTGACCTGGCTTCAAAGGCTTCATCAGCACTTGCATGTAGTGATCGGTAAGCTCACGTTCATTGTAGACGCAACAAGCACCTTCAAGGGGAGGACTGAGTGGTAAGGCACGAAGCAATTCAGTAGCTGGTGCCTTGTAGTGAGTGTTTTCAAACATCCAGTCCAGCACCCATGAATTCACATCTTCAGAATTTCCGGTGATGTGAAGCGTCGCATAAAATTGAAGAATAAGTTCTTCATTCCAATCACAGATGTCAGTGCAGAAATTTAACAATCCAGCGTCGTGAAGAACACTGAGGACTGGCTCGAAGCACGGATCCACGTGAGGAATGTGCTATGATCGAAGACTTTGTCTTTGTTGAACAGCACTGAGGAATAGAAATTTGCCTGGCTGGCAGTCCAGAAACGCCTCTTCCTTATGCGAGCAGAGTCATAAGGGTTGTAATCAGTGAAGAATACATGCTCGCCAAAGAAGGCATCAGTCTTGAATGTTTGCTTCCTTGAGAATGGATACTTTGGCTTGGGCAGTGGAGTGTCAGTCAGTTGCATGATGACCTCAGGAATCGCAATCTCAGGTTCTTCAGGCTGAGGAATTTCTTGTTCCTCTTCAGTGGCAGCCTGGTTCTTCAATTCTTCATTCTTATTTTCTTCCGCACTAGCGGCTGGAATGTCTTCATGAGCTTCATCAGATCCCATTTGAACTGTAGTGACTGGGGACTGAGAAATTTGCTGCAGTGGAGTGAAGAGTGGAGAATTGGGGTGCTGACTTTCCCAAAAGTCATCATTCATCACTGGTGTGTTACATCCAATGTCCACATCTTCTTCTTCAATTTCTTCAACGCCAGCCTCTTCAGCAGTAAACTGATGCATAGGTGAGGAAACAACTGGTGTTGAAGGGATTTGATCTGCTTCAATTTCTTCATCCATCTGCTCTGACGAAGCAGCAGAAGGATTTTCTTCATCGGATCCGCTAGGGATCACATATTCTTCATCAAAAGGGATTATGTCCTTTGATGGCATGGAGGAAACTGGAACAACATCAATTGGATTAGCAAATGAGCTTGTCAATTTCTTCATCTTCTTCGGTGCTGAAGAATCTGAAGGAGCTGATGCTTTCCTTTTCTTCACAGCTGCACGCTCTGCAGCCTTGGTCTTCTTCACATCTGATGCAGATGGAAGGATCGGAGTTGGGGTAGGCGCAGGAGGAGCAGAGGAATGTGGTTCATTTTCTTCAGGAACAACTGATGCAGTTGCCCTGACCTCCTCATTTTCTTCAGGCGCACCACTAGTGGGTGCCCTGGCAATTTGTTCAGCGGCTGGAATGCAGTCATCATCCCTGGAACTCACATTGTCTTCAGCAGCCTGATTGTCATCAGCGGTGCTGGCATGTTCTTCAGTTGGCTGAGCAGATGCTTCAGCCGGAGTGACTTCAATATGCACAGGGGCAGCGGCACTTGAAGTGAATGTCTTCGTCAGATTGACGAACCTGACCTTGGCTCCTTTCCAATCAGCATAGTAAGCGTTGAAATCATCGCTGAGGACTTTGATTTCAGACTGGATTTTTACAAGTTCATCAGTTGTCATAGAGACAACGTTATTCTTCAGAAATTTCTCCTTCTTATATTGCGCTTTCTTCATCTTCCTGGCCTTCTCAAATTTCCATTTTTCTTATGGATGAAGTGGGTCGGCATGTGACTTTGGCCAGGTGTCAACTTGAAATCAGGCATAGGAGTGTTTGGGTCCTTGTGCCAGAGGTCAATGTAGTCGAGGATCAACTTTGGATCCAAAAGCAGTGGCACATCTGTGCCCTTGGCTCTAGCGGCCCTGACTTGCCTATCTCTGATGATCTCAGCAAGTTCTTCGTCATCAGCTTCGTCTTCTTCAGACGGCACTTGGAAAGCGACCTGCTTCTTCTGAGGACTTGGGCGAGAGCCTCATCTAGCAGTGGTCTTTGTCTTCAGCAGTGAGGGTCCTGTTGAAGAGTTTGGTGCAGCTGAGGAACTAGCTGAGGCTCATGAGGCAATAGAGATGCCCATAGTCCTTTGGCACGTGGCGAGATGCACAGGTGTTGAGGATTTTGTCAGAGCAGCTGAGGACTTTGGAGGAGCGGGAGCGGCTTGAGGAATTGGCCGTGAGGGCTTAGCTAAGGAAATTGGCCGTGAGGGCATTGAAGAAGAGGCACTTGGCTTGTGCGCAGGCTTTTTTGCCATGGATTTCTTCGGCCTTACAGAGGCCTCAGCAGCAGAAGCAGTGGAATCTTCGTTGAATTTCTTCACTGCATCTTTTGCCTGTTTGGCCAACTTGTCCTGGCGCTTGGCCCATTCTTCAGGAAAATCCTCACCGCGCTTGATGCTAGTGGGATCTGCCTCTTGGCCAGGTGCCAATGGAGGTCTTGAGCATGGAGGAGTAACGGCGAATTTCTTCATGTATTTTGGAGTCACATACCTGTACTCCCTCCACTCTTTTGCCCATTTCCTTTCTATCCTCTGTATGCGCACCTTGCGCTGATTCTTATCTTCCTCAAGGGGTGTGCAGTACCCAGCATAAATGTCCTCAGGGATTTCAAAGGCAGTATTGACCTAAGGCCTCTTTCCTCCTTTCTGTGGCTTCTTTCCATCAGCCATTTTCTTCAGTTGAGCAATTTGAACTCTCTGAAGAAGTATCCAACTTTTCTTCGAGGAACGCTGCAAATGAGTTAACTTGATGAGAACCTAGTGATTCAGCAGCGGACATGAGTACCTGTGAACAGAGTATAGTTGCGAGGAATTTGGAGAGGTCATATGCGTTCTCAGAAGGTTTTTCAAAAAGAACAAGTTTGAGGAATTTGACCAGATGAGTCTTGAAGAATTTCACTAAGCGTTCTTTGTCTTAGGTTCCAGAGTTGTATAGATCGAGGATCCACACAATTGAGGAATCTTGAAGAAAAATGAAGCTTAGAGAAACGAATCAAGAACAAATGACAAGTGAGGTGTTCAGTGTGTGAAAAATTTGAGGAATAAACACCTTTGAAGATTTTGTAGAAGTCATTTGAATCAAAGAGGGCAGTAAAAGTAACTTTTAATTACCCTGAACGAAGAACACGACGAACTGGGATGTGGAGAAGTGAAGCTCGTCTGTGCAGATCTTCCACGCCCTAATTGGCGGAGGAAGACGGCTACGGCGGCGGTGGAGTGAAGATTTCCGCGGCCGGCGTGAGTACGGCGGCGACGAGGTCGAGGCAGTGAAGCTCTTCCTCACCGGCGACGATGATGTAGCGGCGGCGCTAGGGTTTGAGAAGTTCGAGCGGGAGAGAGGTCGAGCGGAGTAAAAGAAGTGAGGAAGGGGAGAGGGGGTATTTATAGCCACGGTGAAAAACGGTTCGCCCGAAGAAATTGGACGAACGTGCCCCTGACCCTTCTCATTCGCATGACATGTGTCACCCACGTACTGAGAAGTGGAGATCGTGTTAGATCGTGGGTGAATAGATAAGTATATCGTGGGAAGCGGAACGGTTTGAGCGGCAAAGCCGAAAATTTTGGATAAGATAAGTCAAAAGTTCCGTTCGCAAATTCTTCAGCTGATAAGGACACAGTGAAGATTTTGAGTTTCAAATAGAACGCACATGAAGAATTTGTGAATAGATTGGGTTGAGTATAGCATAGAGGGGGAAGGGTCCGATCACATTCACTTAGCAGAAAAAACAACTTGAAGAATTAGCCATAAGTGAATGCTGTAGAGGACATAAACTCATATATATATATATATAGCCAATGAAGAAAAACGACGGAAATAGTGAAGATTTTGCAAAGTTGAAGAATATGAACAACTGAGGAATTTCAAAACTGAGGAATAACTCAAATTGAAGATTTTCAACTTTTGTGTTGGCGTGACCCACCGTATAAGAATGATGATTTCAGACACCGCGTACAATTGTCGTAGGGTTCTGAGAATCAAATTCTTCATTAATTTCTTCACACTTAGAGTGTTATTCTTCATTGATTGAAGAAAAACGTTTCTTCATGCGTTGCACATCTAAGTCATCAATTTTGCATAAGTGTTAGGATGAGTGTCCTTTTCAAAGAACATTCGAAGATTCTAAGATATTTAGCTCACACCACAACTTGCTAAATCTCTTCTCATCCAAGGGCTTTGTGAAGATATCGGCTAACTGTTCTTCAGTCTTCACATTCTCAATAGAAATGTCGCCCTTCAACACATGATCGCGAAGAAAATGATGACGAATCTGAATGTGCTTTGTCTTCGAGTGCTGAACTAGGTTGTGAGCAATCTTGATGGCACTCTCATTGTCACAGAAGAGAGGCACATTCTTCACGTTGACGCCGTAGTCCTTGAGAGTTTGCTTCATCCAAAGCAGTTGAGCACAGCAAGAACCAGCAGCAATGTACTCAGCTTCAGCAGTAGACAGTGATACGCAGTTCTGTTTCTTCGAGGACCAACAGACCAAAGATCGTCCGAGGAAATAACATGTACCAGATGTTGACTTGCGATCCACACGATCACCATCATAGTCAGAGTCAGAATATCCAACGAGATCAAAAACCGAGCCCTTGGGGTACCATAATCCTAGTGTTGGTGTGTGAGCTAGATATCGAAGAATATGTTTCACAGCTTTATGGTGTGATTCCTTCGGTGTAGCTTGAAATCAGGCACACATGCAAACACTAAGCATAATATCTGGCCTAGATGCACATAAATACAATAAAGAACCAATCATGGAGTGGTATACCTTTTGATCGAAGTCAATACCATTTTCATCTGTGCACAGATGGGCATTTGTGGGCATAGGAATTTTGACGCCTTTGCAATCTTGCATGCCGAATTTCCTCAGTACATCCTTGAGGTATTTCTCCTGAGATATGAATATGCCATTGCGCTGTTGACGAATTTAAAGACCTAAGAAGAATTTCATCTCTCCCATCATAGACATTTGATATTCTTCACTCATCATATAGGCAAATTCATCACTATAACGTTGGTCAGTACAGCCAAAGATGATATCATCAACATATATTTGGCATACAAGCAATTCATCATTATATGATTTAGTGAAAAGAGTAGGGTCGAGTGAACCGGGTTTGAAGCCTTTCTTCATGAGGAATTCCTTCAAAGTATCATACCACGCCCGAGGGGCCTGCTTGAGGCCATAGAGGGCCTTATTGAGTCTGAAGACTTTGTCAGGATGCTTAGGATCTTCAAAACATGGGGGTTGAGCAACATATACTTCTTCCTCAAGCTTACCATTGAGGAATGCACTTTTCACATCCATTTGATATAAAGTGATATCATGATGGTTAGCATAAGCAAGTAATATGCGAATAGCTTCAAGTCTAGCAACAGGTGCAAAAGTTTCATCGAAATCAATTCCTTCAACCTGTGTGTAGCCTTGAGCTACTAGACGTGCCTTATTCCTCACCATAAGGCCATTTTCATCTTGCTTGTTGCAGTAGATCCACTTTGTGCCAATGATATTGTGTTTGCGAGGATCTGGACGATTGACCAGTTCCCAAACGTTGTTGAGCTCGAACTGATGTAATTCTTCTTGCATGGCCTGAATCCACTCAGGCTCCAGAAATGCTTCATCTACCTTAGTGGCCTCTGTGATAGAGACAAAAGAATAGTGCCCACAAAAGTTAGATAAATGTGAAGCTTTTGAGCGTGTGAGAGGACCTGGTGCTTCAATGTCATCGATGATCTTCTCAACTTGCACTTCTTTTGCAACGCGAGGATGAGTAGGTTGTCGTCGAGGAATTTGATCAGCATTTTCTTCAGCAATTTCTTCAGGTGCATTAGCTCAACGTTCTTCATGTTCTGGAATGAATTCTTCGGCAGATTCTTCGGTAGGAATGACATCCTCAGTAGCCTTGAACTTGATAGTTTCCTCAGGTGCTGGTTCATCTATCACAGAGGGTAGGTGCTCTCTTTGCAAGCCATTAGTTTCATCGAACCGCACATCTACAGTTTCAACAACCTTGTGAAGAACGGTGTTGAAGACTCTATAGGTGTGCAAGTCCTTTCCATAACCAAGCATAAAACCTTCATGTGCTTTTGTTGCAAATTTAGCATTGTGATGAGGATCTCTAATCCAACATTTAGCACCGAAGACTTTAAAATAACTCACATTGGGTTTCTTGTCAGTGAGGAGTTCATAGGCAGTCTTCTTGAAGAATTTGTGAAGATATACCCTATTGATGATGTAGCATGCAGTATAAATTGCCTCAATCCAAAAGTGACGAGGCGTCTTGTACTCATCAAGCATAGTGCGAGCCATCTCAACAAGAGTTCTGTTCTTGCGCTCCACGATGCCATTCTGCTGAGGAGTATAAGGAGCAGATAACTCATGAGTAATACCAAGTTCATCAAGATAGTCATCAAGACCAGAATTCTTGAACTCAGTTCCATTGTCACTTCTGATGTGCTTGATCTTCACACCAAAGTTGGTTGAAGCCCTCGAGTAAAATCGTTTGAAGACTTCCTGCACTTCATGTTTGTAAGTAACAATGTGTACCCATGTGTAACGAGAGTAATCATCAACAATAACAAGCCCATAGAGAGATGCGTCATTTGTGACAGCTGAGTAATGGTTAGGACCAAAGAGGTCCATGTGAAGCAATTCGAATGGTCGAGTAGTCATGATAGTCTTCGCTGGATGCTTGGCCTTGGTCATCTTTCCAGCTTCACAAGCTCCACACAAGTGATACTTGAGGAATTTGACATTCTCAATGCCAATGACATGCTTCTTCTTCGCAAGCGTGTGCAAATTCCTCATGCCTGCATGACCAAGTCGTCGATGCCATAGCCAACCTTCTGAAGCTTTTGCGAGTAGGCACACGGCCGGTTGCGGTCCTGTAGAGAAATCAACAATATACAAGTCTCCTCTCCTAAAGCCTTCGAAGACTGACTTTTGCCTTTGTCAGCGAAGATGATATGCTTCAGATGCGATGGTGACAAAGGTGCATCCATCAATAGATTCTTGTCACCAGTCATGTGATTTGTACATCCACTATCGAGGACCCACTCAGTGGCTTTGGGTTGATCATCCTGCAGATGAATTAGTGCAGCTTACGAACTTCATATACTTCATCAGTGAGGAATATGACATCACAATTCATCAGACGAATTTCATCAAGCAATGCAACAGTTAAAACAGTATGAGGACGTGAGAAATGAAAGTTCATTTCTTCATGATTAGCCTGCGTCCTTTCAGGCACTCTTCAGGTCTCCAGCAAATTCTTCAGACGTTCAAGCACGTCTGGAGACCTGACCCTGCAGAAGAGATTAGTTCTTTTTCTTCACCACCCACATCTTAAGGGGTGGCAAAGAGTTCATCACTCTGCGAGCTCCATACAGAAAAGGTGGCATAGAAGCCAATCCATTTCGTTTCACATAAGAGAAGTTAGGGTAAGCATATGAATAAGCAGAGAAATTCTTCGAGGACTTACGAACATAATGATTAGAAGAATAATGCTCATATTCATAGCCCTTGGCTCTTCCCTGCGAAACAGAGTTGTTAGCACGATGGTGTTCATATGAGGACTTTGATCCTTTTGAGGAATATGATCCATGTGAGGAATTTGGTCCGTATGAGGACTTGGATCCATATGAAGAATTTGATCTGGGGTTCCTAATCTTCACAGGTGGTGTCATGAGGACATTCACTTGAAGACTTTCAAGGCACTTTTTGGGAACCCAGATTTTCTTCATAGGGCAACCATTCCTGCAGTTAGTGCCAACATATCTAGCAAATACTTCACCATTCTGAGTTTTGAACAGTTTGTAGTTGGAGTCAAATGACTCATCAGAAGAATGAGAAGATTCACATGTAAAGCCAGATAAATTAGATGGATCAACTTGAGGTCCCTTTGCAACAACCCATGAGGTTTTGGGGTACCGCTCAGGCTTCCAATATGTACCATCAGCATTGAGTTTCCTCTCAAAGGCAATACCCTCTTTCCTAAGGTTCCTGTTGAGGATCTGCTTTTTAAGCACATCACAAAGAGTCTGATGCCCTTTGAGGCTTTTGTACATGCCTGTCATGTACAATTCCTTCAGCCCTGCATCGTTAGTGATACTAGCAATGTCCTCAGATGAGGAATTAATGATAGCAGAGACAGTTGAGGAATTTGTAGCATTAGAAGCATTTGAACATTCAGGTGAAGAATTAGCAGATTCACGTTCAATGCATTTCAAACATGGAGGAGCAAATTCTTCCTGAGCAGCGCTGATTTGTTGAGCAATTAATGAATCGCGCTCCTTCTGAAGATCTTCATAACTCACTCTTAGCTTCTCAAGATCTTGCTTTCTTTGAAGAAATTCATAAGAAAGCTTCTCATGATCAGACAAGAGAGTGTTATGATGACCTTGAAGGTTGTCAAACCTAGTCTGAAGTCTCTGGAGATTTTCAGCCAAAGCTTTTGACTGATCCATTTCTTCACCCAACATATCATTGCTCTTACTAAGCATGTTTTGAACCTTTTCCAAAGCTCTTTGTTGTTTAGCGGCAAGGGAAACAAGTTTGACATAACTGGGTCCTAATTCATCATCAGATTCATCATCACTAGATTCAGACAGATAGCATTCAGTTACCTTTTCACCATCTGCCATAATGCATGGTGAGGAGGATGATGATTATGGTTCGAATGTCCTTGATTTGAGAGATTCCTTGAAGTCCTCAAACCAAGGATCATGACAGGTTCGATGACCTTCATCGACATCAGAGAGATGATCCCAGATAAGCTTCACATGATCGAGATGCATAACGTTCCTGAACTGATTTTGAGACAGACAGGAGCAGATGACGCCCTTCGGAGTGAGGTTGAGAAGAGTGTACTTGCGAATGTCATCAGCTTGCACCGTCTTGCATAGATCGGTAAGACCAATCTCAGTGACGGTCCACAGTTCGATGTTCATCGCCATGAGGCGCTTCTTCATCATGGCCTTCCACTTGGGATAATCATGACCGTCAAAGATGGGACATGTCACTTTCTTCATACCTGCGGTCGACATAACTAAAACTCCAAGTGGTTAAACCAAAATCACACAGAACAAGGGAGTACCTTGCTCTGATACCAATTGAAAGTGCGTTATATCGACTAGAGAGGGGGTGAATAGGCGATTTTTCTGAATTCTTCACTGAGGAATTTGCTAGTGAGGAAATTCCTTAGCGAAGAACTACTTGCAGCGGAATAAGTACTCAAAAGTATGGATAGCAGAACACTAGCATAGTCATCATGATGAAATGAAAACAAGCATAGAGTACAGAAAACGTAAACACAGGATGAAGACAAACAGACTCAAGAAATTGAACTGAGGAAATTGAGACAGTCTTCAGCCAAAGTCTTCAAATACAGATATGAACAAGTGCACAACACAGGAATGAGGAAATGAAAGAGTTGAGGGAATAGAACCAGTTGGCTTGGTGAAGAAAATGATTTGGTAGACCAGTTCCAACTGTTGTCTCAGTTGTACGTCTGGTTAGGGTGGCTAGGTATTTAAACCTGAGGACACACAGTCCCGGACACCCAGTCCTGAACACGCGGTCCAGGACACTTAGTTCTCACCGTATTCTCCTTGAACTAAGGTCACACAGACCTCGTCCAATCACTCGTGGCAAGTCTTCAGGTGACTTCCAAACCTTCACAAACTCGGTCACTCGGCGATCCACAATTTCCTTTTGGATGCTCTAGACCATGACGCCTAACCGCCTGGAAGAAGCATAGTCTTCAAAGGTAACAAGCGTTGGATCCACGCGGGATCAATCTCTTCAGTGATGCTCAATCACTTTGGGTTTGTAGGTGTTTGGGGTTGGGGTTTTTCCTCACTTGATGATTTTCGCTCAAAGTCCTCGGAGGATGGGATGCTCTCAAATGACAAGTGTCAGTTTCTCTCAAAGCAGCCAACCAGCTAGTGCTTGTAGGGGCGGCTATTTATAGCCTAGGGAGCAGCCCGACATGATAAGACATAAATGCCCTTCAATGATATGACCGTTAGGTGGGTAGATATTTTTGGGACAGCTGGCGCATAGCACAGCAACGGTCGGAAATTTGAGTATCAAATTCCTCAGGGCTATCATGTTCCTCACTGTGTAGGCAATTCGCACTGGCGAATTCCTAACTCCTCAGTCAGAACAAATTCCTCAGCGACCAGAAGAACTTCGTCTCTGTCACTGAAGAATATGACTGAACTGTATGAGATTTCCAATGGCTTCACTCGAAGGGATTGGTAGGTGTAGGATTTTGAGTTGAGCATCACATGGAAATTTTTCCTTAGTATTTCCTCGACCCCCTTTAACAGTACGGTGTTTCCTATGACTCAAGAAAGAGAAAATGAAACTACGAAAACAAAAGTCTTCACGCTTCATGTTCCTCTAATGAATACCAAGTCTTCAAGGTTACACCAATTTCTTCACTTTCAAAGTCTTCAGAAAGTCTTCAGAACTCCAAAGTCTTCAGTCGAAGAACTTCATTTTTAGGGGTCGACTTTCTCTGTAAATATCAAACTCCTCATAGACTTATAGACCTGTGTACACTCATAAACGCATTAGTCCCTTAACCTATAAGTCTTCAATACACCAAAATCACTAAGGGGCACTAGATGCACTTACAGGAATTAAGCTTGTTGATGCTGATACGTCTCCAACGTATCTATAATTTTTTATTGTTCCATGCTATTATATTATCTTTTTTGGATGTTTATGGGCTTTATTTTACACTTTTATATTATTTTTGGGACTAACCTATTAACCCAGAGCCCAGTGTCAGTTCCTGTTTTTTCCTTGTTTCAGTGTTTCGAAGAAAAGGAATATCAAACGGAGTCCAAACGGAATGAAACCTTCGGGAGAGTTATTTTTGGAACGGAAGCAATCCAGGAGACTTGGAGTGCACGTCAGGGAAGCAACAAGGTGGCCACGAGGCAGAGAGGCGCGCCTGCCCCCCCCCCCCCCGGGCGCGCCCCCCACCCTCGTGGGCCCCTCGTGGCTCCCCTGACTGACGTCTTTCGCCTATATATGTCCATATACCCTAAAAACATCGAGGAGCGGAATAGATCGGGAGTTCCGCCGCCGCAAGCCTCTGTAGCCACCAAAAACCAATCGGGGCCCTATTCCGGCACCCTGCCGGAGGGGGGGACCCTCACCGGTGGCCATCTTCATCATCCCGGCGCTCTCCATGACGAGGAGGGAGTAGTTCACCCTCGGGGCTGAGGGTATGTACCAGTAGCTATGGGTTTGATCTCTCTCTATCGTGTTCTTGAGGTGATACGATCTTGATGTATCGCGAGCTTTGCTATTATAGTTGGATCTTATGATGTTTCTCCCCCTCTACTCTCTTGTAATGGATTGAGTTTTCCCTTTGAAGTTATCTTATCGGATTGAGTCTTTAAGGATTTGAGAACACTTGATGTATGTCTTGCCGTGCTTATCTCTGGTGACAATGGGATATCACGTGATACACTTGATGTATGTTTTGGTGATCAACTTGCAGGTTCCGCCCATGAACCTATGCATAGGGGTTGGCACACGTTTTCGTCTTGACTCTCCGGTAGAAACTTTGGGGAACTCTTTGAAGTACTTTGTGTTGGTTGAATAGATGAATATGAGATTGTTTAGGGTTTTGGTTGATATGTGTCTTAAGGTGTTATTCTAGTACGAACTCTTGAATAGATCGATCCGAAAGAATAACTTTGAGGTGGTTTCGTACCCTACCATAATCTCTTCGTTTGTTCTCCGCTATTACTGGCTTTGGAGTGACTCTTTGTTGCATGTTGAGGGATAGTTATATGATCCAATTATGTTATTATTGTTGAGAGAACTTGCACTAGTGAAAGTATGAACCCTAGGCCTTGTTTCAACGCATTGCAGTACCGTTTACGCTCACTTTTACCACTTGCTACCTTGCTGTTTTTATATTTTCAGATTACAAAAACCTATATCTACCATCCATATTGCACTTGTATCACCATCTCTTCGCCAAACTAGTGCGCCTATACAATTTACCATTGTATTGGGTGTGTTGGGGACACAAGAGACTCTTTGTTATTTGGTTGCAGGGTTGTTTGAGAGAGACCATCTTCATCCTACGCCTCACACGGATTGAAAACCTTAGGTCATCCACTTGAGGGAAATTTGCTACTGTCCTACAAACCTCTGCACTTGGAGGCCCAAGAACGTCTACAAGAAGAAGGTTGCGTAGTAGACATCATTTTACGGATTGTGACTTAGAGTCATCCAGATCAGTGTCAAAGCTTGCATCGACGTAACTCTTTACGACGAACTCTTTATCACCTCCATAACCGAGAAATATTTCCTTAGTCCTCTAAGGATATTTTTGACCGATGTCCAGTGATCTACTCCTAGATCAAAATTGTACTCCCTTGCCAAACTCAGGGCAGGGTATACAATAGGTCTGGTACACAACATGGCATATGATACGTCTCCGACGTATCTATAATTTTTTATTGTTCCATGCTATATTATATTCTGTTTTGGACATTATTGGGCTTTATTATACACTTTTACATTATTTTTGGGACTAACCTATTAACCGGAGGCCCAGCCCAGAATTGCTGTTTTTTGCCTATTTCAGAGTTTCGCAGAAAAAGAATATCAAACGGAGTCCAAACGGAATGAAACCTTCGGGAACGTGATTTTTGGAACGAACGTGATCCAGAGGACTTGGACCCTACGTCAAGACATCAACCAGGAAGGCACGAGGTAGGGGGGTGCGCCCTCCACCCTCGTGGGGCCCACATTGCTCCACCGACGTACTTCTTCCTCCTATATATACCTACGTACCCCCAAACTACCACATACGGAGCCAAAAACCTAATTCCACCGCCGCAACCTTCTGTACCCGTGAGATCCCATCTTGGGGCCTTTTCCGGAGCTCCGACGGAGGGGGCATCGATCATGGAGGGCTTCTACATCAACACCATAGCATCTCCGATGATGTGTGAGTAGTTAGTTCAGACCTTCGGGTCCATAGTTATTAGCTAGATGGCTTCTTCTCTCTTTTTGGATCTCAATACAATGTTCTCCCCCTCTCTTGTGGAGATCTATTCGATGTAATCTTCTTTTGCGGTGTGTTTGTTGAGACCGATGAATTGTGGGTTTATGATCAAGTTTATCTATGAACAATATTTGAATCTTCTCTGAATTCTTTTATGTATGATTGGTTATCTTTGCAAGTCTCTTTGAATTATCAGTTTGGTATGGCCTACTAGATTGATCTTTCTTGCAATGGGAGAAGTGCTTAGCTTTGGGTTAAATCTTGCGGTGTCCTTTCCCAGTGACAGTAGGGGCAGCAAGGCACGTATTGTATTGTTGCCATCGAGGATAACAATATGGGGTTTATATCATATTGCATGAATTTATCGCTCTACATCATGTCATCTTACTTAAAGCGTTACTTTGTTCTTTTGAACTTAATACTCTAGATGCATGCTGGATAGAGGTCGATGTGTGGAGTAATAGTAGTAGATGCAGGCAGGAGTCGGTCTACTTGTTGCGGACGTGATGCCTATATACATGATCATACCTAGATATTCTCATAACTATGCTCAATTCTGTCAATTGCTCAACAGTAATTTGTTTACCCACCGTAATACTTATGCTCTCGAGAGAAGCCACTAGTGAAACCTATGGCCCCGGGGTCTATTTTCCATCATATTTAATCTCCCGACAACAAGCTATTTCTGGCGCCATTTTTATTTTGCTTTCTTTACTTTGCATCTTTATCATAAAAATACCAAAAATATTATCTTATCATATCTATCAGATCTCACTCTCGTAAGTGACCGTGAAGGGATTGACAACCCCTTTATTGCGTTGGTTGCGAGGATTTATTTGTTTGTGTAGGTGCGAGGGACTCGTGCGTGGCCTCCTACTGGATTGATACCTTGGTTCTCAAAAACTGAGGGAAATACTTACGCTACTTTACTGCATCACCCTTTCCTCTTCAAGGGAAAACCAACGCACTCAAGAGGTAGCAAGAAGGATTTCTGGCGCCGTTGCCGGGGAGTCTACGCAAAAGTCAACATACCAAGTACCCATCACAAACCCTTATCTCCCGCATTACATTATTTGCCATTTGCCTCTCGTTTTCCTCTCCCCCACTTCACCCTTGCCGTTTTATTCGCCCTCTCTTTTCCGTTTGCCTCTTTTTCGCTTGCTTCTTGTTTGCTCGTGTGTTGGATTGCTTGCTTGTCATGATGGCTCAAGATAATACCAAATTGTGTGACTTTACCAATACCAACAACAATGATTTCCTTAGCACTCCAATTGCTCCTCTTACCGATACTGAATCTTGTGAAATTAATGCTGCTTTGTTGAATCTTGTCATGAAAGATCAATTCACCGGCCTTCCTAATTAAGATGCCGCTACCCATCTAAATAGCTTCGTTGATTTGTGGGATATGCAAAAGAAGAAAGATGTGGACAATGATATTGTTAAGTTGAAGCTTTTCCTTTTTCGCTTACAGATCGTGCTAAAGCTTGGTTTTCATCTTTACCTAAAAATAGTATTGATTCTTGGAATAAGTGCAAAGATGCTTTTATCTCTAAGTATTTTCCTCCCGCTAAGATCATCTCTCTTAGAAACGATATTATGAATTTTAAGCAACTTGATCATGAACATGTTGCACAAGCTTAGGAGAGGATGAAATTAATGATACATAATTGCCCTACACATGGTTTGAATTTGTGGATGATTATACAAAAAATTTATGCCGGATTAAATTTTGCTTCTAGAAATCTTTTAGATTTGGCCGCAGGAGGCACTTTTATGGAAATCACTTTAGGAGAAGCTACTAAACTGCTAGATAATATTATGGTTAATTATTCTCAATGGCACACTGAAAGATCTACTAATAAAAAAGTGCATGCGATAGAAGAAATTAATGTTTTGAGTGGAAAGATGGATGAACTTATGAAATTATTTGCTAATAAAAGTGTTTCTTCTGATCCTAATGATATTCCTTTGTCTACTTTGATTGAGAATAATAATGAATCTATGGATGTGAATTTTGTTGGTAGGAATAATTTTGGTAACAACGCGTATAGAGGAAACTTTAATCCTAGGCCGTATCCTAGTAATTCCTCTAATAATTATGGTAATTCCTACAACAATTCTTATGGAAATTTTAATAAGATGCCTTCTGAATTTGAGACTAGTGTTAAAGAATTTATGAATTCGCAAAAGAATTTCAATGCTTTGCTTGAAGAAAAATTGCTTAAAGTTGATGAATTGCCTAGGAACATTGATAGAATTTCTCTTGATGTTGATTCCTTGAAACTTAGATCTATTCCTCCTAAGCATGATATCAATGAGTCTCTCAAAGCCATGAGAATTTCCATTGATGAGTGCAAAGAAAGAACCGCTAGGATGCGTGCTAAGAAAGATTGCTTTGTGAAAGCGTGTTCTTCTAGTTTCTATGAAAATAAAGATGAAGATCTAAAAGTTATTGATGTGTCCCCTATTAAATCTTTGTTTTGAAATATGAATCTTGATAATGATGGGACTGAATATGATCCACCTTTACCTAGAAGGCGTTCCAAAAATTCGGACTTTTTCGATCTTGATGCTAAAATTGATAAAGTGAGATTGAAGAAGTTAAAACTCTAGATATTAATGAACCCACTATTTTGGATTTCAAGGAATTTAATTATGACAATTGCTCTTTGATAAATTGTATTTCCTTGTTGCAATCCGTGCTAAATTCTCCTCATGCTTATAGCCAAAAATAAAGCTTTTACCAAACATATCGTTGATGCTTTGATGCAATCTTATGAAGAAAAACTTGAGTTGGAAGTTTCTATCCCTAGAAAACTTTATGGTGAGTGGGAACCTACTATTAAAATTAAAATTAAAGATCATGAATGCTATGCTTTGTGTGATTTGGGTGCTAGTGTTTCCACGATTCCAAAGGCTTTGTGTGATTTGTTAGGTTTCTGTGATTTTGATGATTGCTCTTTAAACTTGCACCTTGCGGATTCCCCCATTAAGAAACCTATGGGAAGAATTAATGATATTCTTATTGTTGCAAATAGGAATTATGTGCCCGTAGATTTTAGTGTTCTTGACATAGATTGCAATCCTTCATGTCCTATTATTCTTGGTAGACCTTTCCTTAGAACGATTGGTGCAATTATTGATATGAAGGAAGGGAATATTAGATTCCAATTTCCGTTAAGGAAAGGCATGGAACACTTCCCTAGAAAGAAAATAAAATTACCTTATGAATCTATTATGAGGGCCACTTATGGAGTGCCTACCAAAAATGGCAATACCTAGATCTATCCTTGCTTTTATGCCTAGCTAGGGGCGTTAAACGATATCGCTTGTTGGGAGGCAACCCAATTTTATTTTTAGTTTTTTTTGCTTTTTGCTTCTGTTTAGGAATAAATATTTGATCTAGCCTCTGGTTAGATTTGTTTTTATGTTTTAATTAGTGTTTGTGCCAAGTTTAACCTATAGGATCTTCTTGGATGATAGTTATTTGATCTTGCTGAAAATTCCAGAAACTTTCTGTTCACGGAAATAATTGTTGAAAATCACCAGAACGTGATAAAATATTGATTCTAATTTCTGCTGATCAATAAACAAATTTTCTAGGTCGTTCTATTTTTGCTGAATTTTTGGAGTTCCAGAAGTTTGCGTTAGTTACAGATTACTACAGACTGTTCTGTTTTTGACAGATTCTGTTTTTCGTGTGTTGTTTGCTTATTTTGATGAATCTATGGCTAGTAAAATAGTTTATAAACCATAGAGAAGTAGGAATACAGTAGGTTTAACACCAATATAAATAAATAATGAGTTCATTATAGTACCTTGAAGTGGTGTTTTGTTTTCTTTCGCTAACGGAGCTCACGAGATTTTCTGCCAAGTTTTGTGTTGTGAAGTTTTCAAGTTTTGGGTAAAAGATTTGATGGATTATGGAACAAGAGTGGCAAGAGCCTAATCTTGGGGATGCCCATGGCACCCCAAGATAATCTAAGGACACCTAAAAGCCAAAGCTTGGGGATGCCCCGGAAGGCATCCCCTCTTTTCATCTACTTCCATCGGTAACTTTACTTGGAGCTATATTTTTATTCACCACATGATATGTGTTTTGCTTGGAGCATCTTGTATTATTTGAGTCTTTGTTTGTTAGTTTGCCACAATCATGCTTGCTGTACACACCTTTTGAGAGAGACACACATGATTCGGAAATTATTAGAATACTCTATGTGCTTCACTTATATCTTTTGAGTTATATAGTTTTTGCTCTAGTGCTTCACTTATATCTTTTAGAGCACGGTGGTGGATTTGTTTTATAGAAACTATTGTTCTCTCATGCTTCACTTAGATTATTTTGAGAGTCCTACAAAACAGCATGGTAATTTGCTTTAATTATGATTGGCATTTAAGATTAGTAAAAAAAATCTTATGAGTGTGTTGAATACTATGAGAAGTTTGATGCTTGATAATTGTTTTGAGATATGGAGATGGTGGTATTAGAGTCATGCTAGTTGAGTAGTTTTGAATTTGGGAAATACTTGTGTTAAAGTTTGTGATTCCCGTAGCATGCACGTATGGTGAACCGTTATGTGATGAAGTCGGAGCATGATTTATTTATTTATTGTCTTCCTTATGAGTGGCGGTCGGGGACGAGCGATGGTCTTTTCCTACCAATCTATCCCCCTAGGAGCATGCGTGTAATACTTTTCTTTGATAACTTGTAGATTTTTGCAATAAATATATGAGTTCTTTGTGACTAATGTTGAGTCCATGGATTATACGCACTTTTCTGCCATCCACCATTGCTAGCCTCTCTAATACCGCGCACTTTTCGCCGGTATCATACACCCTCCATATACCTTCCTCAAAACAGCCACCATACCTACCTATCATGGCATTTCCATAGCCATTCCGAGATATATTGCCATGCAACTTACCACCGTTCCGTTTACTATGACACGCTCCATCATTGTCATATTGCTTTGCATGATCATGTAGTTGACATCGTATTTGTGGCAAAGCCACCATTCATAATTCTTTCATACATGTCACTCTTGATTCATTGCATATCCCGGTACACCGCCGGAGGCATTCACATAGAGTCATAGTTTGTTCTAAGTATTAAGTTGTAATTGTTGAGTTGTAAGTAAATAAAAGTGTGATGATCATCATTTTTAGAGCATTGTCCCAAGTGAGGAAAGGATGATGGAGACTATGATTCCCCCATAAGTCGGGATGAGACTCCGGACTAAATAAAAAAAAGAAGAGGCCAAAAAAAGAGGAAAGGCCCAAAAAATATGAGAGAAAAGAGAGAAGGGACAATGTTACTATCCTTTTACCACACTTGTGCTTCAAAGTAGCACCATGATCTTCATGATAGAGAGTCTCCTATGATATCACTTTTATACACTAGTGGGGAATTTTCATTATAGAACTTGGCTTGTACATTCCAATGATGGGCTTCCTCAAAATGCCCTAGGTCTTCGTGAGCAAGCGAGTTGGATGCACACCCACTTAGTTTCTTTTGTTGAGCTTTCATATACTTATAGCTCTAGTGCATCTGTTGCATGTCAATCCCTACTCACTCACATTGATATCTATTAATGGGCATCTCCATAGCCCATTGATACGCCTAGTTGATGTGAGACTATCTTCTCCTTTTTTTGTCTTCTCCACAACCACCATTCTATTCCACATATAGTGCTATGTCCATGGCTCACGCTCATGTATTACGTGAAGATTGAAAAAGTTTGATAACATCAAAAGTATGAAACAATTGCTTGGCTTGTCATCGGGGTTGTGCATGATTTAAATACTTTGTGTGGTGACGATAGAGCATAGCCAGACTATATGATTTTGTAGGGATAACTTTCTTTGGCCATGTTATTTTGAGAAGACATAATTGCTTAGTTAGTATGCTTGAAGTATTATTATTTTTATGTCAATAATAAACTTTTGTCTTGAATCTTTCGGATCTGAATATTCATACTACAATTAAGAGAATTACATTGAAATTATGCCAAGTAGCATTCCACATCAAAAATTATGTTTTTATCATATACCTACTCGAGGACAAGCAGGAATTAAGCTTGGGATGCTTGATACGTCTCCAACGTATCTATAATTTTTTATTGTTCCATCCTATATTATATTCTGTTTTGGACATTATTGGGCTTTATTATACACTTTTACATTATTTTTGGGACTAACCTATTAACCGGAGGCCCAGCCCAGAATTGCTATTTTTTTTTGCCTATTTCAGAGTTTCGCAGAAAAAGAATATCAAACGGAGTCCAAACGGAATGAAACCTTCGGGAACGTGATTTTTGGAACGAACGTGATCCAGAGGACTTGGACCCTACGTCAAGACATCAACCAGGAAGGCACGAGGTAGGGGGCGCGCCCTCCACCCTCATGGGGCCCACGTTGCTCCACCGACGTACTTCTTCCTCCTATATATACCTACGTACCCCCCAAACTACCAGATACGGAGCCAAAAAACTAATTCCACCGCCGCAATCTTCGGTACCCGTGAGATCCCATCTTGGGGCCTTTTCCGGAGCTCCGCCGGAGGGGGCATCGATCACGGAGAGCTTCTACATCAACCCCATAGCCTCTCCGATGATGTGTGAGAAGTTTACCTCAGACCTTCGGGTCCATAGTTATTAGCAAGATGGCTTCTTCTCTCTTTTTGGATCTCAATATAATGTTCTTCCCCTCTCTTGTGGAGATCTATTTGATGTAATCTTCTTTTGCGGTGTGTTTGTTGAGACCGATGAATTGTGGGTTTATGATCAAGTTTATCTATGAACAATATTTGAATCTTCTCTGAATTCTTTTATCTATGATTGGTTATCTTTGCAAGTCTCTTCGAATTATCAGTTTGGTTGGGCCTACTAGATTGATCTTTCTTGCAATGGGAGAAGTGCTTAGCTTTGGGTTCAATCTTGCGGTGTCCTTTCCCAGTGACAGTAGGGGCAGCAAGCCACGTATTGTATTGTTGCCATCGAGGATAACAAGATGGGGTTTATATCATATTGCATGAATTTATCCCTCTAGATCATATCATCTTACTTAAAGCGTTACTCTGTTCTTTTGAACTTAATACTCTAGATGCATGCTGGATAGCGGTCGATGTGTGGAGTAATAGTAGTAGATGCAGGCAGGAGTCGGTCTACTTGTCGCGGACGTGATGCCTATATACATGATCATACCTAGATATTCTCATAACTATGCTCAATTCTGTCAATTGCTCAACAGTAATTTGTTTACCCACCATAGTACTTATGCTCTCGAGAGAAGCCACTAGTGAAACCTATGGCACCCGGGTCTATTTTCCATCATATTTAATCTCCCGACAACAAGCTATTTCTGGCGCCGTTTTTATTTTGCTTTCTTTACTTTGCATCTTTATCATAAAAATACCAGAAATATTATCATATCATATCTATCAGATCTCACTCTCGTAAGTGACCGTGAAGGGATTGACAACCCCTTTATTGCGTTGGTTGCGAGGATTTATTTGTTTGTGTAGGTGCGAGGGACTCGTGCGTGGCCTCCTACTGGATTGATACCTTGGTTCTCAAAAACTGAGGGAAATACTTACGCTACTTTACTGCATCACCCTTTCCTCTTCAAGGAAAAACCAACGCAGTGCTCAAGAGGTAGCAAGAAGGATTTCTGGCGCCGTTGCCGGGGAGTCTATGCAAAAGTCAACATACCAATGTCCATACTTTGTTTTCATACATGGATCGTATCTCAGATTTCATGGCCTCAAGCCATTTTGCGGAATCTGGGCTCATCATCGCTTCCTCATAGTTCGTAGGTTCATCATGGTCAAGTAACATGACTTCCAGAACAGGATTACCGTACCACTCTGGTGCGGATCTTACTCTGGTTGACCTACGAGGTTCGGTAGTACCTTGATCTGAAGTTTCATGATCATCATCATTAACTTCCTCACTAATTCGTGTAGGCATCACTGGAACTGATTTCAGTGATGAGCTACTTTCCAATTCGAGAGAAGGTACAATTACCTACTTTCCTCCCACTCACTTCTTTCGAGAGAAACTCCTTCTCTAGAAAGGATCCATTCTCAGCAACGAATATCTTGCCTTCGGATCTGTGATAGAAGGTGTACCAAAAGTTTCTTTTGGGTATCCTATGAAGACGCATTTCTCCGATTTGGGTTTGAGCTTATCAGGTTGAAGCTTTTTCACATAAGCATCGCAGCCCCAAACTTTAAGAAATGACAGCTTAGGTTTATTGCTAAACCATAGTTCATACGGTGTCGTCTCAACGGATTTAGATGGTGCCCTATTTAACGTGAATGCAGTTGTCTCTAATGCATAATCCCAAAACGATAGTGGTAAATCGGTAAGAGACATCATAGATTGCACCATATCCAATAAAGTACGTTTACGACATTCGAACACACCATTACGCTGTGGTGTTCCAGGTGGCGTGAGTTGTGAAACTATTCCATATTGTTTTGAATGAAGGCCAAACTCGTAACTCAAATATTCATCTCTGCGATCAGATCGTAGAAACTTTATTTTCTTCTTACGATGATTTTCCACTTCACTCTGAAATTCTTTGAACTTTTCAAATGTTTCAGACTTATGTTCCATCAAGTAGATATACCCATATCTGCTCAAATCATCTGTGAAGGTCAAAAAATAACGATACTTGCCGCGAGCCTCGACACTCATCGGACCACATACATCAATATGTATTATTTCCAATAAGTCAGCTCTGCTCGCTCCATTCTTCTGGAGTCTTAGTCATCTTGCCCATGAGGCATGGTTTGCAAGCATCAAGTGATTCATAATCAAGTGATTCCAAAAGCCCATCAGCATGGACTTTCTTCATGCGCTTTACACCAATATGACCTAAACGGTAGTGCCACAAATAAGTTGCACTATCATTATTAACTTTACATCTTTTGGCTTCAATATTATGAATATGTGTATTACTACGATCGATATTCAATAAACCATTCACCTTGGGTGTATGACCATAGAAGGTTTTATTCATGTAAATAGAATAACAATTATTCTTTGACTTAAATGAATAATCGTATTGCAATAAACATGATCCAATCATATTATGCTCAACGCAAATACCAAATAATATTTATTTTAGGTTCAACACTAATCCCGAAGGTAAAGGGAGTGTGCGATGGTGATCTTATCAACCTTGGAATCACTTCCAACACACATCATCACCTCGCCCTTAACTAGTCTCTGTTTATTTCGCAACTCCCGTTTCGAGTTACTACTCTTAGCAACTGAACCAGTATCAAAGACCGAGGAGTTGCTATAAACACTAGTAAAGTACACATCAATAACATGTATATCCAATATACCTTTGTTTACTTTGCCATCCTTCTTATCCGCCAAGTATCTAGGGCAGTTCCACTTCCAGTGACCATTTCCTTTGCAGTAGAAGCACTCAGTTTCAGGCTTGGGTCTAGCTTTGGGCTTCTTCATGGGAGTGACAACTTGCTTGTCATTCTTATTGAAGTTCCCTTTCTATCCCTTTGCCCTTTTCTTGAAACTAGTGGTCTTGTTAACCATCAACACTTGATGCTCTTTATTGATTTCTACCTTCGCCGATTTCAGCATCGCGAAGAGCTCGGGAATTACTTTCGTCATCCCTCGCATATTATAGTTCATCATGAAGTTCTAGTAACTTGGTGATAATTAATAGAGAACTTTGTCAATTACTTTCTTATCTGGAAGATTAACTCCCACTTGATTCAAGCAATTGTAGTACCCAGACAACCTGAGCACATGCTCACTGTTTGAGCTAGTCTCCTCCATCTTGTAGGCAAAGTACTGTCAGAGGTCTCATACCTCTTGACACGGGCATGAGTCTGAAATACTAATTTCAACTCTGGAACATCTTATATGCTCCATGAAGTTCAAAACGTTTTTGAAGTCCCGGTTTTAAGCCGTAAAGCATGATGCACTAAACTATCAAGTAGTCATCATACCGAGCTTTGCCAAACGTTCATAACGTCTGTATCTGCTCCTGCAATAGATCCGTCACCTAGCGGTGCATCAAGGAATACTTCTGTACAGCAATGAGGATAATCCTCACATCACGGACCTAGTCCGCATCATTGCTACTAACATTTTTCAACTTATTTTTCTCTAGGAACATATCAAAAATAAACAGGAAACTACATATTGAGCTATTGATCTACAACATAGATATGCAAATACTATCAGGACTAAGTTCATGATAAATTAAAGTTCAATTAATCACATTACTTAAGAACTCCCACTTAGATAGACATCTCTCTAGTCATCTAAATGATCACGTGATCCAAATCAACTAAACCATGTCCGATCATCACGTGAGATGGAGTAGTTTTCAATGGTGAACATCACTATGTTGATCATATCTACTATATGATTCACGCTCGACCTTTCGGTCTCAGTGTTCCGAGGCCATATCTGCATATGCTAGGATCGTCAAGTTAAACCTGAGTATTCTGCGTGTGCAAAACTGGCTTGCACCCGTTGTAGATGGACGTCGAGCTTATCACACGCGATCATCACGTGGTGTCTGGCCACGACGAACTTTGGCAACGGTGCATACTCAGGGAGAACACTTTTATCTTGAAATTTAGTGAGAGATCATCTTATAATGCTACCGTCAATCAAAGCAAAATAAGATGCATAAAAGATAAACATCACATGCAATCAATATAAGTGATATGATATGGCCATCATCATCTTGTGCTTGTGATCTCCATCTACGAAGCACCGTCATGATCACCATCGTCACCGGCGCGACACCTTGATCTCCATCGTAGCATCGTTGTCGTCTCGCCAACTATTGCTTCTACGACTATCGCTACCGCTTAGTCATAAAGTAAAGCAATTACAGGGCGATTGCATTGCATACAATAAAGCAACAACCATATGGCTTCTGCCAGTTGCCGATAACTTTGTTACAAAGCATGATCATCTCATACAATAAAATTTAGCATCATGTCTTGACCATATCACATCACAATATGCCCTGCAAAAACAAGTTAGACGTCCACTACGTTGTTGTTGCAATTTTTTCGTGGTTGCTACGGGCTGAGCAAGAACCGTTCTTACCTACGCATCAAAACCACAATGATTTTTCGTCAAGTATGTGTTGTTTTAACCTTCAACAAGGACCGGGCGTAGCCACACTCGATTCAACTAAAGTTGGAGAAACTAACACCCGCCAGCCACCTGTGTGCGAAGCACGTCGGTAGAACCAGTCTCGCGTAAGCGTACGCGTAATGTCGGTCCGGGCCGCTGAATCAAAGTATGACATGCTGGTAAGCAGTATGACTATTATCGCCCACAACTCACTTGGGTTCTACTCGTGCATATAACATCTACGCATAAACCTGGCTCGGATGCCACTGTTGGGGAACGCAGTAATTTCAAAAAAATTCCTACGCACATGCAAGATCATGGTGATGCATAGCAACGAGCGGGAGAGTGTTTTCTACGTACCCTCGTAGACCGTTAGCGGAAGCGTTATGACAACGCGGTTGATGTAGTCGTACGTCTTCACGATCCGACCGATCCTAGTACTGAAAGTACGGCACCTCCGCGATCTGCACACGTTCGGCTCGGTGACGTTCCACGAACTCTCGATCCAGCTGAATGTCGAGGGAGAGCTACGTCAGCACGACAGCGTGATGACGGTGATGATGAAGCTATCGACGCAGGGCTTCACCTAAGCACTGCAACGATATGACCGAGGTGGATTATGGTGGAGGGGGGCACCGCACACGGCTAAGAGATCAATGATCAACTTTTGTGTCTATGGGGTGCCCCCCCTCCCCCGTATATAAAGGAGTAGAGGAGGGGAGAGGGCCGGCCTCCTAGGTTCGCCCAAGGGGGGAGTCCTACTCCCGGTGGGAGTAGGATTCCCCCTTTCCTAGTTGGAGCAGGAGAGGGAAGGAAGGGGGAGAAGGAGAGAAGGAAAGGGGGGCCGGCCCCCCACCCAATTCGGATTGGGCTTGGGGGGGCGCCCCCTCCTTGGCCGCCTCCTCCTCCTTTCCACTAAGGCCCAATAAGGCCCATTGACTCCCCGGGGGGTTCCGGTAACCTCCCGGTACTCCGGTAAATGCCCGAACTCACCCGGAACCATTCCGATGTCCAAACATAGCCATCCAATATATCGATCTTTATGTCTCGACCATTTCGAGACTCCTCGTCATGTCCGTGATCATATTCGGGACTCCGAACTATCTTCGGTACATCAAAACACATAAACTCATAATACCGATCGTCACCGAACGTTAAGCATGCGAACCCTACGGGTTCGAGAACTATGTCGACATGACCGAGACACGTCTCCGATCAATAACCAATAGCGGAACCTGGATGCTCATATTGGCTCCCACATATTCTACGAAGATCTTTATCGGTCAAACCGCATAACAACATATGTTGTTCCCTTTTTCATCGGTATGTTACTTGCCCGAAATTCGATCGTCGGTATCTCAATACCTAGTTCAATCTCGTTACCGGCAAGTCTCTTTACTCGTTCCGTAATGCATCATCCCGCAACTAACTCATTAGTCACATTGCTTGCAAGGCTTATAGTGATGTGCATTACCGAGAGGGCCCAGAGATACCTCTCCGACAATCGGAGTGACAAATCCTAATCTCGATCTATGCCAACTCAACAAACACCATCGGAGACACCTGTAGAGCACCTTTATAATCACCCAGTTACGTTGTGACGTTTGGTACACAAAGTGTTCATCCGGTATTCGGGAGTTGCATAATCTCATAGTTATAGGAACATGTATAAGTCATGAAGAAAGCAATAGCAACATACTAAACGATCAAGTGCTAAGCTAACGGAATGGGTCAAGTCAATCACATCATTCTCTAATGATGTGATCCCGTTCATCAAATGACAACTCATGTCTATGGTTAGGAAACTTAACCATCTTTGATTAATGAGCTAGTCAAGCATACTAGTGACACTCTGTTTATCTATGTATTCACACATGTACTAAGTTTCCGGTTAATACAATTCTAGCCTGAATAATAGACATTTATCATGAAATAAGTAAATAAATAATAACTTTATTATTGCCTCTAGGGCATATTTCCTTCAAGCAGGGCATTTTGGAGGCTGAGCTTCATGAAGGCCAAAATTTTGGAAAAAAAAGCAAAATTCAAAATTTTCAAAATCAACATAGAACATTAGTCCAAATATTTGGAAATTGATAGTACTACCTATTTCCTAATTGTAATATATTTGTCCTTATTTTTAACGCAATGGTGACTCGCTTCTGCAGCATTAACTAATTCATTCTTGAAATATTCAAAAGAAAGCATATTGACCAAGGGCTGATCCAGCCGTCTGACTTATCGAGTGGTTTAAGACATGAACGAGGTAGTGCAAAGCTGGCTCGAGGAGCAGATCGATTGGATGCTGGCAAGGCGGCCACGTATACAACATGCATCTGCCTCGATTGATTCCTATGGTGGCTGGATGCTTACGTACATGAAGAATTGATTGATTCCTACGGTGGCTGGATACTTACGTACATGAAGACTCGATGTATTCTCGCTGGCTAGAAGCGCACCTGAGTAACACACACGCGAAAGTGGCACAACATGGGGTGGCCAGAGGCGACTTGACGGGGTGGCACGGGAAAATTGGAGGACCTTGTCATGGTTCTGAAGGATATGGGAAGGCGGTGCTCAGTTTCTTTCCGTCTCTTTCTCTCTCAGCGAAAGTTCCTTCGTCCAAATTGAATTGGATCAAAATGAGCAGGTCCCAGATAACTATGGGAAAGGCATATAAAAGAGATTAATGGGAAGGAGATGATTGCATGAAACTGATGAAAGGAGAAACGTGTGTTAATGGGAAAGAAGGGATTGTGTCCGATTTTCTACAGGAGAGATGTGCATGAAAAGAAAGATGGATTGCGTTCAGATTTTTTGGAGAGTAAGAAAAAAGAAAGGAAAACTGGAAACGTGGAGGAGATCGCGCGACGGGTGGAGCTGGCGACTTCCTTGGATCGATGGGAGGGGAGGAAACGCACGAACGAACGAACGACCGACCTACGAACTCCTTCATCAGGAGTAGAGATTCATAAACTCTGTTTATAAGATGGAAGCAAACACTATGTCCCCTGATTTTCTAGGGGGGGAAATACCACGACGGACACTCCACCTTTTCAACAAACTGCCATGCATCATCGTTGCTGCTATAGCGTAGCTCGTACCATACCAGGAGTGCTGCTGCGGCTTTTCTGTTTAGAGACAGAAGTAAGAATGAATCAACCGCATCAATTCCATTGATAGTCACATCTTATATACAAGGGGAGAGGACGCATGCAAGGGACGCGCCCGAGAGTGGGATGTGTGGAAACGCCGTGACGGCTGCCGAACCGGTAACCGTACGTGCGCTATGTACAAGCGAGGATTAACCTCAATTACATCAATAATTTAATCCTAACACTCCCCCTAATCCTTGCTTGTCCTTGTGACTGATCATCCCTGGAATTATCCCCTTCAAAAACCCTGCGGGGAAAATTAAGGAGAAATATACAATATGCCATGAAAAACTCCTTCCAAAAACCCAGTGGGAAAATAAGGAGAAAATGGCACATTACAATGTTTGTATTACTATTGTCTCATTAAAAAACCTTCTATGAGAAACCATATAGGAAAAACTCGTAAAGGAAAAGAGTGCAATATCAAAGATCCAGAGATCTCGAACAGGTTATTGTTCAGGAGTACACTCCCCCTGGACCTTGCAAATAACAAAGTCATCTCATACCAATTCCAACAACATATTTCTGGAATGAAGAACTTGGTAAACACTTTGTGAATAAATCATCAAAATTATAGCGTGACTTCATTTGCAAGTTATTTATCTTCCACCTATCTTCAGCTCATGTGGAATAGAATACTTTTGGAGCCATACATATTCTAATGTTGCTCTTTATAACCTGTCTGCATCTAGTAATATAAACAACATTATCTTCGTAGATAATGGTGGGTGATTCCTACCAATCAACCCTACTTGAACTTTCAACAAAGTTAATCATTCTGAGAAGTCACATACATCTACGTGATGCTTCATACAAATCGATGATTTCAGAATGACTAGTGGATGCAGCCACTAAAGTTTGTCTTCTCGACTTCCAGGAGAAGGTCACGCCTCCATTCAAGGAGACAAAAACCAGTCTATGATCTAGGATTATGGGGATGAAATATATACCCAGCATGACAATATCCAACCATGGTCATATCTTGATTTTTTTTCATAGAACAAACCAAGATCTATGGTGTCCAGAAGATATCTAAAAATATTCTTCACACCAACCCAATGCCATTTAATCAGTGATGCATTGTATCTAGCCAATAAAGTCACTGCTAATGACATACCAGGCCTGGTGCAGTTTGCTAGATACACCAGTGCTCTTATTGCACTGCGATACGGAAATTCACGTCCGAATATCTTTTCATCACTGCCATCAGGCCTTAATGGGTCCTTATCTCTAGTAATCCAGAGATCTCAAAACCATAGTTCTTTAATGGATATGACTTATCCATGTTGAACTTTCAACAATCTTTTGGATACATGTAGACTGATGAATAAGTATTCCTGAAGGAATACGCTCAAGTTCCAAACTCAAGCAAAGTTTGGTCTCAACCAAATCTTACATCTTAAACTCCGTCATAAGATGATTTGCTTGTCTCATGTATTTCTTGTGTAGTTACAATGATATTCAGATCATCAACATACACATAAACTATACAAATCCTTCTTTGGATTTCTTGATGAGTATACATGAGCAACTATCATTGTTTGAGTAATCCTTCTAACAAAGGAACTCACTCAGTCGGTTATACCACATCCTTGCCGACTTCAAGTCATAAAATGACCTTTGAAGCTTCCACAATACATGTTGTGAATAAATTCAAAATCTTAATTCCATCAGGAATTATCATAGAGACATCTGAATCAAGTGACTCATACAACTATGCAGTCACAACATCCATTAGTTTGATAAACAAATTCATTATTCACTGCCAGTGATATTAAATATCGGAACGTTATTCCACTCACAACAGAGGAACATGTTTCATCTTAAACGATGAAGGGTCTTTGCGTGAACCCATGTGCTACAAGCCTCACTTCATGTCTCACCACCTCTTGGTTTTCATTTCTCATAAACAAAAAAAATCATTTGCTCCCCGGGGAACAAATTCAGATGAGTGGGTATTACTGATCATGTCAATACCCCCTCTTCTTGAGAGCGAGCGCATCCTCAATTGCTGCCTTCCTTTGGATCAACTAGAGTGTTTTAGACACTCAGCCATGCATGGAATTTGGTTCTAGATCGAATCCAAGGTCTTCCGCAATTCATGAGGATAAATAAATGTCGACATAATGTAGTCTTTATTATATGATTCTCCCGAATCCATATCCAGAGTGGAGATTTCATCATTACCTTTTGACTCTTTGTGATTCCCCACAACAGTTGAGTCAAGGTCTTCCGATGTCCGAGCACAAACATTTGTGTGCACACTCGTGCTGGGTCCTGGATGTGTCCAACATCCTTTAGGTGTCTTTCAACCCTTGGTTGAACATCAACATGAAGTTTACCTGCATTTACTGTTTGAGGATTCCTCATTCCCCTTGGACGCTTCCATGAAGCCTTGTCCCCTTGTGTCCAGATTCCTCCCCCTCTTCGGTGGCCGAGTGGACCTATGGGTCACATCCACTCTTTTTGACACATTCACTATGGGAACATTTTACTTTGTGACACCTATATACTTAGTAAATGCAACCGGCAGATTATTTGCGATACTTTGCAAATTGATAATCTTCTAAACCTCCAGTTTAGATTCATTCGTACGTGGACCTCAGGACTAGATGTCTATTCACATCTCAATCTATTTTCTGGCATTCAATGTGCTCCATATCTCCCCTAATGCCGGAAAATGTCCTGATCAAAATACAATCAGCGTACCAGGCCATAAACAAGTCCCCTTCTTAGGACTACAGGTACTTTATGATTGACGGAGAATTATACCTCACATAGATCCCCAATTTCTATGAGGGCCCATATATGTACGCTGCGGTGGTGAAATCGGTATGTATCCCACACAACCGAATTATCGCAGATGGGAAATACTTACTCATTTCCACGTACTAACTGCAACGGGGAGACCATATAATATGCAGTTCGTCGAATTTGTATATGCAGTACGTAAAACTGCAATGTCCCCAACTAGATGTTGGGAGATTACAATTCTGTAGGAGCAATCTTGCTATCAACTTATCCTCTTGACAAGTGATTCCGCAAGACCAATCTGGGTATGTACACAAAGTACCAATATGCTCCACAGGTATGCCTCAATCTAGGCAGTAATCATCAAATGCTCACGAACTAAATTTTGCAGCATTGTCCATTCTGATGGATTTTCTCCCGTGCTAGGATTGATTTGCTCTCAAATTAATGGTTTGAGCAATCAACTATGTAAAAGCATGGTCCCTTTATAATAAGACACACATTGGACCATCTCACTGATGCATCAAAAAGCACTATAAAATATGTGAATATCCCATATAACAGTTGAATTGGATCACATATATATCTCCTATCCAAGGAAATCTAGTGGCCCATCCTCTTTCATGAGATAAGATGGCCTTGTCATTAGTTTCCCGGTTTGCACACATCGTGCATACACAATTCAATGAATTTAGAAAATTCACACGGTTAGATTTGTGTCCAATTGGACCATCAATAATTTTCTCATCATCCCAATACTAGGGATACCCAGGCAATGTTGCCATATCTTGAACTTATCAAGATTCTAGAAAATTATCTTATACGCCAAATGCGTATCTAATTTGATGTATGTATAGTACAATCCAAAAGATAGAGAAGACATTTAGTCTAGGATTTCATTCAAATCCCTTTTGCTGAGTCATGAGTAGGCTTCCAACCTCACTCGCTTTATGGGTTTCAACATAGAAACCATTGCGAATATCCTTAAAACTCAGCAAGGTATGAGTAGAATCTAGATACATCAATGCACCCATGATTACCATGTAGTACCCATAGGGAGTGTAATTGTGGCTTGACCAGAACCAACAATTACCGTATCACGACCACAATTGTCATGACACTTCCATTACTCTTATTAAGAGCTTGCAATGGAAACACTTAATCTCCCAAAATATCGTGTTAGTAGACCCAGTTTCCACTTAACACATTTCCTTCTCAATTGGATTATTTCGTTAAGTTTCTAAAGAGAAAGAAACCAATTTCAACATATGATTGAACTCATATGGACATAATACATACACCATAAACTATATATGTCAGAGGACATACCACAAGCATCATGTCTGATGACATAGCTATCATATTATGTTGATGGACATAATTCATTTTACAGCATGTAATATGTCTATAGACATCATTACAGTGCTTGACAAAAGAGACTGAATCCGGTCTCCATATATGTCAATAAAATTGAAGTCCACTAACATGTCACCGATACTCAATAGTGGACCTTCTTTTTGCTGAGCATGATCCTAGTTGTCCATGTTCCCAGGAACATCTGGGAACTTTCAACCATTGGGAAATCATTGTTATTGCAAGTGAAGTAAGATTCACGCTTGTTCCCATGGGCCTCTTGCCCTTAGCCAATTAATGGATGTACAAATCCACCAAATGCATGGAAGTATCACATTTCCTTGCATTGTGAGTCGTATAACCACATGTGTAGCAACCGAGGCTACTGACCTTGTCATTCTCCAAGAAATGACTTTTGCCCTTTTGTGCTCCATTCATATTCTGCTTCTCATCATGTCTCCACTTTCCTTCACCATTGACAAAACAATTCAGTCAAAATCCTCATAAAAGGATTAAAAGTGGAACACATTTCATCGATGAGATTGGCATCTGAAACAGCACTATTGCAGAATCTCAACTCTCGGTTGATTTGATGCACATTAGAGTTGTATGTTGTCACTGACTCAAATTCATGGAATCGGACGAGCATCCATTTCCTATGCACTTCAAGCATCATCATCACCATGTATTGATCACATTGCTCCTCAAAAGAGCTCTAGGGTACCAGATACCCTATTTTTATAGATCATGGTGTAGTGAAGTGCAATGTAACATACTTTGCTATAGTGACTATAGTCGGAGCCCCTGAGCGGGTGTGGTTATGTGGGAACTGAGATCCCGGGCCGCCAAGTTAATCTTGACATTCATGGCCTAGGTTTGATTATTGAAGCCATCAATGGCAAACACAGGAAAACACTCTCTTGGATATGTCCAATATATCCTGCATGAAATCATCATGCTTATTAATTTACTCCTAGGTAAATTCTCAACATATAGCGATTATAAATTCACCTAATCTCATATGTTGATATGGTAATGCGCTTTATAATACAGTAAATATATCAAATAAATTAATGTAAAAACACATAGTAACAAAAACTGCATAGCTAGGAACTATAGCAGAAAAGAATAATGAGGTAAACAAAACGGTCATGGACCGAGTCTGCATACCCCAAACGAGTGGGCATACGCCACTTTTTTTTCATTTTCATTTTTCTTTCTTTTATTCATGGGCCTGTCTTCCACTCGAGCGGCTGTGGATGTGAGCGGTTAGGGATTCTATCCAACCGCCGCCACGATCCTCCCGATCGAGCCACCGCACAGATCGGACGCCACCGCTTGCGAGTTGTCGGCGTTGCCATACCGCCACACGCTGCCGACGCGACACTGCTGCAGCCCGTTTTTCCAACGACGTTTGTTCACCGCGCGGCCAGCAATTTATGCCTTGCCGTCACACTGTTCCGTGCGCTGCCGACGACGCCGTGCCCTGCCGGCATCCATTTCTGCCGATGACGCATCTTTGTGCGTCACCGCACGTTTTGTACTCACCACGTGCGCCGTGCCACGCAGCCAGCCATGGTGTCGCATCGCCTTGCCGTTGTGTCTCTCAACCCACATCCACTCCCAGTCGCGTGCGCCACCGTCGTCCTACGCAGCCGCGCCGAGCCTTGCCATCGGTTCATGAAACGCCGCAGCGTCCGGCCATCGCATCGCGTAACCGCTTGTCTTGCAGTACGTGCGCACTATCCATGTTGTCGCCATGCCGAGCACCGGCCATTGACGTTGAGAGCCTCGTCAAGAGGACGCGTTCGCAGCCGCCTCCTCGCCTTGCACCTAGTGAGCGCCTCCCCGACTTGTCGTGCCGTCGCGAGGTCACGCACGCGTCTCCAACCATCGGTGATGCCGAGAACGACGACCGGGCGATGGTGCTTCCTTTCTTCCCGTGTATACGCTCGGACAAAACGATTTTTGCATGAGTGCATGAACATACAAGAGAAACAATCAATTGTTAAACGGGCAACTGTTAGTCATGAGAAGATCAGATTGAATATGATAACTCCAGATCCATGCATGCTCCCGTGGCCGTGGGCAGCCTGGTGCGCCTCGCGTCCAGTGCCGATGGAGAGGCACTTCTTGTCCGTTTCACATCGCACAATAACGCTCCGCCACGCCGTTGGTCGATGCGGCGCCGCCGCACCCGGTAGTCTTGCCGCTGTTGCACAGGATGACTCCGTTGGAACAAGGCGGTAGCCGAACGAATCGCTGCTCAGCGCCGTTCGCTGAGTGGCAGTTGCCCTTGCGCCGGGAGCCCGGGAGGCCTTGCCGCCAGGGTCGCGCACCGCATCGGTCGTCGCCCTGTTCCGCGATGGGGCCGAGCCGCCGAGGGCTTCTAATTATGAATATTAGAGGATATAGGTCTAGCTCAAATTGATCAACGAGGACCAACTAGAACTAGAACTAGAGAGTTAAAGGAGGCTAAACTTGTGTTGTTCAATGGACAAAATCCTCTAGTATATATAGGTTTGAGGGGAGGAATGGCTGCCAAGAGGAGAGGAAGGACTCCCCTCCCCTTGCGCCGGCCAAGGGGGCAAGGAGGAGTCCTTCCCCTTCCCCAATTCGGCCTCCCACTATGGGAAAAGGGGGCGCCACCCCAATTGGGCCTATGTGGCCCAATTCTCCTTCCAACTCATGGCCTTTTAAGACTCGTTGATATTAAGTAAAATATAAAAGCCTCTTAAATATTTTCCACCTATGTATATTATTTATCGAAAATACCCATTATTATCCGATAAACTTTGAAACCCTTCCCATGACCCCGGAACGCTTCCGGTTCCTCTCAAAACTATTCTGAATATTGATGAAACAATTCCACAAATATATTCTCATTATTCCCGCCCTACTAACACTTAGAAGATCGTGATTACCTTATGTGACCATGTAGGTTCGGTAAAACACAGACATGAATGAAACCCCTTCATTCAATGACCGATAGCGGAACCGTGGACGTCCATATCGATCCCTATGAATACATGAATGACATTCGAGTGAACCTTTGGTTATTATGTGATGTTTCCTTTGCCTCGCGATACTTTACAAAACCCGAGGTGAGATGTATCGGTGTCCTCTTGAGTCATCACCATGCTCACTATACCGATCTCCTTGCTACCAGTTTTGTTCTTCTTTCTCGTTGACGTGTTCTGGCATCCCCGTGACGTAGTCACCTGTGTATAGCCTGACGATGATGGATGTCGTCACACTAAGAGAGGCCTAAGAATATCTCTCCATCGCCGAAGGAGCAAATTCCACTCTCGAGCTATCTAGTCCCTTGTCAAACTTTTTGATGAACCTGTAAGTTGTCGTTATGATCTCGTGTTACAGATGACGTTTGAGCAACCCAAAAGTCCACCATACGGTAAGAAGTGAATACAATACTCTCATGGTCTAAGGAACTAAAACACACGTTAACACTCCGTGTATTGATTTAAGACGATATTATCTCAAAGTATATTAAACAAGTTCTGGTTGATTCAATATGATCGTTCTTCTAACATCATGCTCTCAAAGTTGTTTTAGGACTATCGTTACACTTAGCGATATTCTAAGATCCAGAAAACAAGATCACAAACAATACCTGATCTAGTCTTAGAGGCGACAGTCGGGAATCTTATTTTGCCATTTATCATTGCACACGTGCATATGAGTTTTCCACTGAATTGCATATTCCAGGATCATAGCAGTTATAGCATAGAATATAAACTCTTAATTATGAACATGGCAATATAATAATATTATATTATTGCCTCTAGGGCATATTTCTAACAATAGTTGCACGCAAAAGCTTGTCCCGCACACAACCTTGCAAACAATGGAAACTGTTGCGGCAGTTGATGTCATTGTGAGACCCAGACATCCCAGAGAAAGAGTGTTAAATCTTGAGATCTTGTGATGCAATTGTTTCAGGATGATGGTGGGCTTTTTGCAATAACCCTGACATTACCCTTGTAGAGCATACAGACAATTCTTCCATTGTCAGTACATGCAATCCAGGGATCCGAGCATACCTCGCCACCCTCTAGGTTCCGGCAGTGCCATTAGTCGTGTGGTGTCTTCGGCAGATGGTTCTCTCAAGTACTTCGGTTCAAACACATTGACCACAACAGTAGAAAATGATCATGGCTTAGAGACATGTGCTTTTAGACATCTAGATATCTTCTTGAGGTAAAATGTGGCACAAAGTCAATTAATGGGCGTATAAATCGAGGATTTTCTCAAAATTGGGTAAAAATATGTCAAAAGGGTAAATCATGGGGGTAAAAAGAATGAAATTAACTCTTTTTTAGGAACGGACGGGGGGACATTTGAACAGGCATGGAAGGGTTTCCCTTGCTAAGTCAGTGCTCATCGTCATGGCCACTTGACATCCCTTGCCCCTCCCAAGTGGCAAAAATATGGCCAGTTGTAGCCATCATGTGGTCACTCACTGTTTAACTAGAAGACAGTGTGTTGGCCTAAGCACTCGGGTGCCCTCGTGATTGTTGACATGGATAAGTTTGTGCAGGCTCTATAGTTATGCTAGCTAGCCCTCGCTTCACTGGACTAATCCAAGAAGGCCTTGGATGGGATCCCAACTACCATGCGACTAGGCTGACATGGATCTCTTCCGGACTCCACCATCATTACCATCAGGAATGGTCGTAAGGCTCTCTTATAACATGACAATTGGAGTGGGAAGGGGCCCCTCAAGCTCCTAGTGCCTTAGCTCTTCAAGGTCGCCTCACGCAAGCATAGAATGGTGCACCATGAGCTGAGCAAGGAAAACTAGATCATGGCGGTTGCTAGGATCCAGTGCATCTCATAGCTGGGAGAATTCATCAGCTATCGACAGACTAGGAATACTCCATCACATGGAACATTATTGCCAATGGGTAATACTCTTTGTCTTTAGCCTATGCGACCAAGATCAACATCTCGCATCCCTAATTCAAGGCCTCAAATGTTTGATCTGCCCATGCTAAGCCTAAATGAAGTTCTTCGGGGGGCTTGTCCCCCACGACAGAATTTTCACGGCCGATTTCCTTGTTGTGCAAGGTTACCCCCATGACCCCAGATGCCAGCTTTGTCTCCAGGCACCTGAAACCGCTACTCACCTTTGCAAGGATTGCCGCCGACAAGGAGCAGGGCAGGGCAGGGAAGGTTTGTGGTGGAATGACGGCGGCGGTGAAAACAGAGCAACCCAAAACCCATCACCCCCTTTCCTTTCCTTCCGAAACCTGATGGTTCTTTGTGGGCTTGGGCCATTTGCTTTCATTTCGCACTAAAAGGGTTTCGTTTTGTTCCAACCCAATTACTTTTGGCTATTCATTATCTAGAAAAGGTGACCTATTTCTTTCTTCTACCTTCTATCTAGTTTCTCATCCGAAAAAGTTACTAAAAATGAATCCTTTGGTTTTCACATGAGTAATAAAGTGATAAAAGAAAAACCGTTCGCTACTACGGAATACCAAAGTGATCAAAGAACTCAATTATTGTGAGCATAACTTTTTCACTATGATTAGACTCCGCAGTCACCTGAGTAATGGGGGAGCTACTCTGGGGCAGGGTGGGTTGGCCTTCTCCCCCTTTCAAACAAAGTTCTTAGCGGAACAATGCTTCTATATGGTTGGGCCCATTTCGTGGAATTTGCCAATGGTTTTTTCATTTCTCTTTGTGTTTTTCATTGATTTCTTAGTTTTTGCCATTTTAGTTTTCTTTTTTGATTTTCAGGTCACTTTTATTTTCCTGTTTTTTGGTTTTCTGATTCCTTTCCGATTTCAACACTTATTTCCCCTTTTTCCTTTTTCCTTTGTTTTTCATGTTTCCATCTTTTATTTCTTTTTGCTAAATACATGAGCATTTTTTTAATGCATAGATTTTCCGATTGAATTATTTGAATCAGATCGATCGATCCGCCCATATGCAACATATGCGTGTCTTAGTTTGATTGACTGGGAAATCAGCCCGGTAAGTATAGGATTTCATTCTATTCCCTTCTATCCATAATACTTGTCGTTCAAATGAACATATATAGACATATTTCAGTGCTAGATACATCGTTTGAGCAACAGGTAATATGGATCGGAGGGAGTCTATCAAATAGACCTGATACATACTCCAAAAAGTTGGAGAATCGAAATACCGTGGGATGGTTTCCTATATCTCTCCAATTTTATTGGGGCAAATGGCGATTTTATGTGTAGTCGGTACGTATTTAGTTTAGTGTGATCTCTTCCATGTGAATCCCGAGTGTTTGTTTCAACATTCAGTTATTGAGCAGCATTTGGCAGCTCGATTTGCCTTTCTCTTCGTTCTGCAGAGTTCCAAAAATATATGGTTGCTCCGTATCCAAACTTATACGGGGTATTTTGTTTGCCAATAAATTTGAATTCAATTTATAAAAATATTTTTAGTCACTAAATGCCAAAAATTTCATCCTACATTGATGCCCACTGGTAAAAGAACTCATTGGGGGGAAGAAAACCTTGCAAAAAAATGCTTTGTTGATGTTATTGCATGCAAAATCAACTTGAGGGCTATTAGCACAAAACCATAGTTTTGTTTTTATTATCAACACATTCGACACCATTAATAAGAATATTTAACAACTATGTTGCTTCCTCACTGCAAAGATTAAGAAAAAATAGTTGCTCCTACTGTTACCTTTTTTCCTATCTAAAAGCCCAGACGTATCATTAAATCGGCAATTTAACCCACATAACACAAGTTATATATCGCAAAAGATATACCAATGGAAACTTCAAATGTTTTATATTCAAAAGATATAACTTTCATGATATAAAAAATGCATTACATTGATCATCCAATTGGAGATTGAGAGATATGTGTGGGGCCTTTTAAACCAGAGAAAAGGGAGTATTCCCTCCAAGACCGGGCCCACCAGCTAGCTTAGGGCCAGTTCTTTTGGGCGGCTTAAAAAATAAGTTGTCTCTCCCTAGGTTAAATAATTAAGCCGCTAAATTAGTTATCCAATAACCAGGTTACAAGGCTCAATGAATAAGAGAGACGGCTTATGGGTAAAGCTGTGGAGTAGGTGACTTATTTTTTAAGCCGCTAAAAGAACTGGTCCTTAGAGTACTTCTTTTTTTTCTCTTTGAGGGAGCCTAGTTTAGAGTTAGGTTCAACATATATGCCCAATTGCCACAAGTTATTGGGGTGTGTAACAACGCTATTGCCCACGCTCGCCTCCATATGGGTACTTCAGGTTTGCAAATGGGTACTTCAGGTTTTCTATGCTTTTAAATGTTTACATTATTTTCCTTTGTAATATTTTCTTCTTTGATTACTTTTTTCTTTTCTGGGTTTTTGGGTTGTTTTTCAATTCTCCTTTTTCCTTTTCCTTTTTTATGGGTTTTCCATTTTTATTTCTATTTTAATGGATATATGTACATTTTTAAATACTTTAATTTTTCTAATTACGTAAACCTTTATAAAAATTTGTGCACATATTTAAGTTGCGCGAAAAAAAAATGTGTGAACACTTTTATAATTGTATGATTATTTCCATAAACTGTATGAACACTTTATTAATTACATAATATTTCGAAAAACTACGTGAACACCTCGCATTTACAAGAACATTCTTTAAACAGGTCAATTTTGTAATTACATCAAGATGTTTTCATGAGTGAATTTTTTTATTACCTTTACAGTTTTGAAAAATGTGTAATCTGATGATTGTTTTATTTTTTTAAATATTCTTCTACTTAAATGAATATTTGTTGGCGTCAATTTAATAAAAAATATGAACTTTCATTAATATACGTGAAAATTTTAAGATACATGAACATTTCTTTTGAAATTTTGAACATTTGTAAATTACATGAGCGTTTTAATAAAACGTGCAGAAATTTTCTGGATAAACATGAACATTCTTCATATCGCACTAGTATTTTTAACTGTATAATTTATATTGCATATATAAATTAATAAGGAAAATATTTTGAAATAAGATAAAATAAACTGAACACCTTTCTTTCTTTGCGTCACACACAACTAGTGTTCAATGGAAAAGGGTGTTTTAACAGGGGGAACATGAAAAAATGGTGGACATCATATGGGTGGAGATGAGGCAAGCAACCAACACGGTTAGTGGGCCACGTCCTCCTTATAACACGCTTTTAGCGGCACATAGCAGCACCACATATGTGTGTGTGAGCTCGTATATACGCCCGGAGCGGATGTTGAGGAGGCTTCACTAGATGGGAAGAGTAATGTGCTAGCACTCAAGGGGCAATTAATACATATTCTTTTTATTTAGTATAGAAATATTCAACCTTGTATTTAGTGAATTTAAAAGTATAGTAACAATACAGCTTAAATACTAAAGAGATTACTGAAAAATTGTTCTTCATCCACGAAAAAAGATCATGTATGTGTGTGTGTGGGCGGGGGGCGTATTTAAAAATTCCATGCATTTGAAAAAAAATCATGTGCCTGAAATAGTTCTCATGTAAAAAATGTAAATTTATAAGAAAGTTCATTACATTTGAGGAAAGTTGTTCATTTGTATTAGGATAAAATGGTCATGCCATCTTAAAAGGGTTCAATATCTCTCTCCAAAAAAAGCACAAATAATAAATAAAATAAGATGATCGAAAAGAATACTGAAAAATTACAAAAAAATGAAAAGGAATGAAACCCCCAAAGAAACGAAAACATAAAAGAAAATGGGAAGAACAAAGGTAACTTTCTGGCAGCCCAATGCAAATACATTGTAGATGCACTTGATGTGGTTACTTCGGAAGCTATGGCAATGAGGGGCGGTCTGATCTTTGCAAATTCAGTTGGCTTCAACCGAAGCTGAATCAGATTCTTCAACTGTGACCGATTACTGTTCGGGATAGACAATATGGTGGGATACTACAGCAGCCGTATTCGCAGAATGCGTGGACGTGTTTTCATTAATTGGGAAGGCTATCTTTAAACATTGTGTCCTTTTTTTCAAATCAAGCAGCGCTTGTGCTAGCTAGCTAGTTATATTTTTTGTAATAAAATTTGTAACACTTGGACCGATGAGCCTCCGGCCTGTCTAGTTTCCAAGCTTTTGGACGTTGTAATTCCTGTTTGAGATAAATAAAGTTAGCCATGATGGCCTTCCCTTAAAAAAAAGGAAAATGGAGACATGACAGAATATGAAGCAGAATATATTGACTTTTTTGACACATGTTTTTGTTTTCAAAATTTTGTGAACATAATAATATCCGTCGATGAACATTACTCTAAATTTTAGGAACATTACTTTGTTAATATTAGCATTTTCGTAAATATGAACATTTGTAAACATGCAAAGTTTTCAAAAAAAGTTCATGAATATGTATTAAGCAATAGACTTAAAAAAAATACACATGGATGAACATTTTTTTCACCAATACTTTTATTTCCAGAATAGGCTTTAATAAATAAAAATAAGTAAAATAAATTGGAATTAGAAAATTACAAACCTTTATTGGGCTGGCCCAGGTAGCAACCCTGCGTGTTTTGGCAAAAGAAAAAGGGATATAGAGGATCGGGGCGTCTGGCCATCTGGTACGGTACCTGTGGCGATCCGGCCGGTCAATCCTAACAAACATCCGAGACCTACCTACGGTTAGCTACACCGACGGATCTTTCAATTGCTTTTACCAAATCCTAGCCAAAATAGCCAGTAAACCAGGGAAGTGGAGATGGCCGGCGACGAGCTTGTGGCGGCGGAGCCCGCGGAGTGTAGCAGGTGGGTGCTGATGTGTCTACTGGCCGTCGTCGGTTCGACTCTTTTCGTCGTCGGCACCGGCATGTTTGCCTACGTCGAGCATGTTGAGCAGCTTCCCGACCTCAGCTGGTTTCCGTCGCCTCACGTCGCGTTCTTCATCTCCGGTTTGTTCACCGTCCTAGGAGGAGTCATTTTTTCCGTTTTCGTTGTTCTTTTTCAAGAGTGGCAACGCGGCAATCCAGAAGGAGATAGGCTCGTGGATTCGCTGTTGCTCTTCTAGTCAATCTATCTGTTTATCTGTAATTTTACCTGCATCTGCACGTCTTAGTTTCTTTGATTGAGGAATTACCATGCATCTAGTCTGCAATACGGACAGAAAGTAAGAATCAAAAGCCCGTGCGTTTCTACTTTTCTCGGATTTTATAGGCGAGTGGGCATTTCTCTGGAGTCGGCACGTATTTTAGCACCTTTTTTTAGGGAAAGCCTTCATGGCACTTTATTGAAACTCAAATAAGTTTACATCATTTGCAATGGGAAAACTCTTAGAATCAGCCGGATGATTACAGACACGCACATCAGCCGCGTTGCTAGCCAGCCACGTGTCCATGGTGGAGCACGTTGAGGTTTGGTTTAATTTCTTTCCTCGCGCGCGGACTGCTCCGTCTCCCATGTATGGATACATTGTTATGGATGAGTGGACGACATGCTACGATGTTTCTTGAGCGTTTGCTAGAATCACATGCCGCAAGTGTTTCCCTGTGCTAGCTCCTCATGATATATTCAATTTGTTTCCTGATGTTTTTGCTGCAACCAAATGATATTATTTTTTGTGGGGAACCAAACGATATTTTATTGCGTACGAAAGTCGGTCATGCCAGGGCTACAAGGACGGTTGGCGCTGCTGCAATTCGCACGCGCGACAATATAAAGTTGGTCAAATTCAAGCGAGAGACCGATTGTTGTTGCTGCAAGCCGGGCATGTATGCTGCAAGTCTGGACGCCGCATTTGTTTTTGCTGCAAAGCTGCATGCCCGCGTCGCCATGTTGTAAAACCTGGGCGATGCTGCAAAGCCGACTGATGGTGGTTCCGGCTGGATGTGTGACGCTTCAAGTCTGGCAGCCATATTTATTTTTTTGCTACGATGTCGTAGTGGTCGTGTTGCAAAAATTAAACGATGTGCAAAGCTGGTCAACACTACTCCAAGCCGGATGCAATAATGACAGAAGCTTTTTTGTTGCTACAACAGCTGGACTGTCGTGCTACATAACCATGTGACGCGGCAAAGCAAGCCACACGGCGTTGCAAGGGGTGACTAGTGTTGTTGCAAGCCGGCTCTAAATGTTGCAAGCTAGGCATACGTCGATGCAAGGTCGGCCATCTCCGTTGCAAGCCGCTCACACTTGTTTTTGCAAAGTAGGCTGTGCGATGCTGCAACTGTCGACACCATCACGGGTGTTACGGCCGCTACGGGAGCTTCGCCTAGTGTGTCGGTGTTGCAGCTGTTTCGGAAGCATCGGCAATGATGTGACCATTTGCGGGTGCATCACCGCTATTGTGGTTAGTGCATGGGGTGTCCGACATTGTTATGATGACGGACGGCGGTGTTGCGATATTACGACGGCAGTTGATGTTGTAGCGATGTTACGACAGCAGTCGATGTTGTTGCAATGTCACGATAGTGTTGCAGTGTTAAGGTGACGGTCGACGGTGTTGCAATGTTACGATAGCAGAGATGTGTTGGGATATCTTGCGATGCTAAGACGGCGGTCGACGGTGTTGTGATGCTATGACGGTTGTCAACAGTGCTGCGATGCTACGACGGTGGTCGATGGTGTTGCGATGCTAAGACGGCAGTCAACAGTGGTCGATGGTGTTGTGATGTTACGACAACGGTCGCCGGTGTGGTGATGTTATGATGGTGTTGCAATGTTACGGACGTGGTTGATGTTGGGATGTTACGACGGCAGTCGATGATGTTGCGATGTTACGGCGACGGTTGACGGTGTTGCGGTGTTAATGCGAAGCGAGGACTAGTAGGGTACACGGCGAATGCCGCGACGAGGCCGCTGGTTGGAATGGGTATGCACAAAGCGAAGGCGATGTTGAAACCGCTCGATGCGTCTGATCAAATGATTTGGCGTGCGCGACATAATCTTTGGCCAAGTCATGATCGATTTTTTTTTTTTTGCAATTATCGGGTAGGCTAATTTACCTTGCATGTGGACTAGTCATCATGTACTTTGTGGTTTGTTTGCTACCAGCGTGTAGATACGTGAAGCAAAACTGTAGTGGCTAGTAAATAGATATAGTGTGTACGGTTCATGGGGCCCATGTAAGAGGAGAAGGCCGGGAGCAGCCGGTTGAATGGACGGATCAGACGGCTAGAGACAATGCTCACGAGAGCTAGTTCCGTGCTGCTCACAGCAACTTGATGCGAGAAACTTTAGATACGAACGGATCAGACGGCTGCGGAGTTGGCTGATCTTTGGCAAAGATCAGCCGGATGACGCCTAGCATCGGCCTTTGCAATGGCATCCTAAATGAAAATAAACGGATCCACATGCCAAATGAAAGCCGTCAGGTAGTCCGAGTGCTCGCTGGCTGCGCTCGGCTTAAGTATAAAGCGAGTGTATTTCTTCGGCGTTTACATACGGCGCGCCGTGCCAATTGGTCCTGCCACGTGTTCCCTAAGCCGGGCCGGTGCTGCTTAGGTCTATAAGAGCATCTCTAGCAGACCCGTATAAGTGGTCAAATCCGTAAATTTTTTGCGTTTTATAGTTTTGGTGAAAAAAAGTGTCCAGATCAGAAACCGTAAAAGTGGTCCAACCCGTAAAATTATTAAGGGCCACCAAAAAGCACACCCGAAACCCTTATATTTGGAGGTTGGAAGGCCGAATCTAGGGGGCCCCGTATAGCGGTCAAACCTCGACGGAGCAAACACGCCGCCGCGGAGCTTGTCGGAATACACCCTAAACTCGCCGGAATTTATCACCGCACACCCGAAAAGGCCGCTAGACGCCGCAATCGACCGCCGCCGGTTCGAATTGGACGAGCTCGACATCGCGGTGGCCTCCCATGACCTCAGCCTGGCCGTCGGAATCCCCCCGGCGCAGCTGGCAAAGGGGCACGACTCGGCCGGCGCGGCTGGCAATAGAGCAAGGCGCGGACAACGGAGGCGACGGGGAGTGGCCGGCGAGGCTGGGCGCGTCCGGCGTGGTGATGGGGCACGGCCGGCGAGGCTGGGCGCGGCCGGCGTGATGATGTGGCGCGGCCGGCAGGGACAGGGGCACGGCCGCAAGCGATGGGGCGCTGCCGACGGGGTTGGGCGCGGCCGGCTGGAGGAAGGGACGGCAGCGGCCGGACTGGAGGAAGGAGCTCTTTATCCCAGTTTTACAGTTTGTTTTACAGTGTTTGTTCGGCCGTAGCTAAAATAAACCCTTAAAATGCATTTTTTTTTTCCGACTCGTATCCCAGTTTTACCGTTTATGATTTTAAGGGGTCTGCTAGAGATGCTCTAAGCTGAGTGTGGCACTCGACGTATGTCTGTAGTGGTATTTTTTTTTGGCTAATTGGATTAGCCTTGCAATGCAACAAATATATTGAAACATAGATTACTCTAGCATCAAAGACACATCGGATATCCATTTCAGAGCCCGGTCTCATCTGCACATGGTTAAGAGAAAATTGAAAACAAACACTAAGAGAAATTAACACAATTAAAAAAATGCATGGAAGATGATTTGATGCGTGAGGTCTGCTCTAAATTCCAGATCATTTAAACATATGTTTCACATACCTTAAATTTGGCTTTTTTTTGCCGAGAGCTACTTAGATATCCAAATGAGCTAAAATTTGGAGCAGGACCACACGCACCTAACCATCTTCATGCAAAAAAGGTCAGATGTTTTAAAATTTTGCTAACATTTTTTTGAATTTACTGTTCCTTGCAAACACAGATGAGCTCGGGAGCCAAATAGCCCTGTCCAATGTGAACACACATATATTGGACCACAAATAGCACACCTAGCTATGTCACATATATGTTCAACGTGTAGCAGCAACACAATATTCAAAAGAAACAAGGAAAGTGCATCAACTTCTGACAAGTCATGTAAGCAGCTATTTGTCTCCTCCGCTTCCCCTCTTGCGTCGCTCTCCCCGCGAGCGACCGAGGGGGCAACCCTAGCCGCCGGCGCCTCAGGTTCCCCCGCCCCTCTTCTACCCTCGCCGCCGCCGGTCCATGCCGCCGGGCAAAGCCCGGTAGGTGCTGGCGGCGGCGGGGCCCCATCTCCTCCTCGCGCGAGGGCTCGGCACGGTCAGGCGTCCTCGGGGGACGGCGTCGCGTTCATCCGGGGAGCGGCGGCGCACAGGCAGGTTCGGCGGTGGTGCTGCGGTGCCTCGTCCTGCGCGTGGAGGGCCGGGACATGATGGGGGCTGCGGGATCACCCGGAGGCGACAGGGGCGACTCTGGTGTTGGATCCGCGAGCAGCAGGTAGGGTGGTGTCCCTTGCCTATGCGGCGGCGGCCAGATCCATGGCCGGCATGGTGCTCTTCTCCTCGGTGGAGTCTATGCCTGGAGATGGGCGACGGAAGCCGCGGATCTAGCGTCCCCAGATTTGGCCCGGCGTGGCAACCGGTAGCGTGTGGAGGACCGGTGAGGGGCGGCTGGAGGCTCCATACCGGCGTGCCGACGGCAGCTTTGGTCTTCACGGCGAAGCTTTGTTCGGTTTCAGCCAGCTGCGAGATCGGGGGGCCATGATTTCCGGTGAAAATCGCGCCGACTACGGTCATGGCGGACGATGGCGGCGTCTATGACGTCGTTCCCTTCTTGAGGCATCGTTGTTGTAGGTCATGGCGCCCCACTCGTGATGCTCCGGGAAACCCTAGATCTGGGTCTACTGGATCGGACGATGATGGCACCTTCGATGCCGTTGTCCCTCCTGGGGGCATCGTTTTGGAGCACGTGCTAGCTGGAGGGGACAAGAGGAGGAGCGGTGTTACATCTACCGCAAGGCTGACGGCGGATCCCGACGGCATGGCGCCGCGGAGGTTCGGCGATGGGCGTGTACTGTAGATGGACTCGCGTAGGAGGAGGAAGCTGTCTAGCGTCATGGTGGCGTTGATGGCAGAGAGGCCTGGTAAGGTCGGTGCATCAGTTCTACTCCGAGGATGGACCGAGGGAAGATGGAGGTGACGGCCCTTGCAGCGTGCGGTGCTCACCAGGAGTGTGCCAGACCAGTGTGGGACCCAATCCAGGTAGTGGCTTGGATGGGACACCCAGCTTTAGATGTTAGGCTTTTGGTGCGATGTCTGTTTGGTATTAGGCCCGGACATTCGGCACGCTTTCATCGAGGAATAGGAGTAGCAACAGTGTTGCCAAGATGATGGCTTCAGAATAATTAATAATATGACTGCATGCATCGTTCAGATGCAGAGACCGGGGATACATCCTCCTTTTTTAAAAAAAAAGTAAGATCAACAGGCAGCATCAAGCAGTAGGCAACAGTATCAAGCAGCAGGCAAGAGGCAACAACACCCTCGATGAAGTACATCGTGTCCCAGCTCTCGTTGCACACACAGGAACACTTGCTCATGCGTCTCGGTTGCTTTTTTAATCAATTTGACCATTGACCAGTTCACCATTTCATCATTGACTAGTTGACTAGTTTCCCGTTTGGCCATTAAAAAACACGAAAATGGAAAAAGTCTGTGCATTTGAAAAAGTTCACGATCTTGAAAACAGTTAATGAATTCAAAAATGTTCACAATTATGAATTTGATACCAATTTGGGGAATCAAAAAAATTTCATGCATCTAAAAAGGTTCACGGTTTTAAATTTGAAAAGTTCATGAATTCAAAAAGAAAATCATGCATCTGAAAAAAAAATCATGGTTCCAAATTTTTTTAAAAAGTTTGTGAATTCAAAGAAGTATATGCATCTCAAAAAAGTTCATGATTCTAAATTTGAAAAAAAAGTTTGTACATATGCAAACATTTCATGATTCTAAATTTGAAAAAAAAAATCATGAGTTTGGAAAATTTTCGTGGATTCAAAAAATGTTCATGAAGTTGAAAAAGTTCCCAAATTTCAAAAAATTGATCATGAATTTGAAAAAGTTCATGATTTAAAAAAAAGAGAAAAAAAATAAAAAACCCATTATAACCGGCCAATCAAACCCATGAAACCCAGCAAAAAATATTCCTGTCTGGAAGCTATTAGAAGCTTCCCAAAATCGAAAAAACCCGAAAGTTGAAGCGATCTTCCCCGCTAGAGCTTCGTGTTAGTTTAACACCTTATATGAGCCGGCACATATAAAATCTATTGTGTGAGGTGGGTGTGCACTCTGTTCCCTGAAGAGCATCTGCAACCAGACTTGGCAAATCCGGCTACTCAAACGCCTGCGGAGCTTGGACTCGGAATATTTGTTCCGTCGTTTTGATGCTTAACGTGGAGTTGAGTTTCTTGGCCTCAGATTTGCTAGATAGAACTGTTAAGAGCTGTGAATTACCAAATGGCAGTGCTTCTTCATTTGTTTAACAGTGGAGTTAAATATTTGTTCCGTCGTTTTGATGCTTAACAGTGGAGTTTGGTGCAGTTGAATTATAGCTTTTTAATATAATTTTACTAATGCCTACTCTCTGTACAAAGAACAGCTTATCTCAGTTCCCTATGCTAAAATACAAAAACCAGATTAGGCATTCCTTGTTTCTGTTGTGAATGCCACGCAGAAGATGCCATTATCTAAAAAACATTCTATTTTGTTATTGGACCTACACAGTACAGACACCAACAATATATATCGACATGTAATTGTGGGAGTAGTAACAATTCAAAAGATCTTATGTGTAGGTCATAATTTTATGTTTTGATGTGTGGACATGGTTATTTTTATGCTTTTCAGTTGTAGTTATTGTTTTGCCTTGATGCACTCTTCTCTGCTGAACTATTCACGAAACAATGGTGTAGATGCACTAGCATCTTGCATAATTCCACAGATGAATCTAAAGATTTAACAAATGCTTAGTTGTTTTACAACTAATGTGCATGACAAGATACTGTAAGTATTTATATTATCATACATTAAGATATCATTTTTCTAGGGTCTACATTAAGATATGTTGGTAGCTGAATCTTCCGACTCATTGGTTCATTCTTTTGAAGGCCAGGGTGGAACATGGGATGGGATCCCTTGGTTTGATACAAAGATGACGGACGGTAGATTGATCCATTTCCTGAAGGTCAGCATGAAGCATGTGATCTTCTGCTCATTCCAATATGATGGCTCAGCATGTCGATGGGGAGCCGAGTTAGCATGAAGTGAGGAAGAGGACGACACAACATATTCTATCCAAATCGAGTGGGGAAGAAACCACACGACTACGCAGAAGAAAGCCGAAGGAGCGTGCACAATAAACGGAGATAGGGTGGGACCGTGTTGTGCTGAACTGATCATAGTGCTTCGATTTGCTTGTTAGTCAAAGTTAGAAAAATGAACTTGGAGGTCATTTTCTATTCAAGGTTATATTTTGTACTCGGTGCCATTGTTCAGTCGAAATTTTCTGTTCAGGGTTCAGTTGTGCATTTGATGCCATTTTTGACAGACTTGATGTGCGATGACTGATTTCTTTTGGATGATTTGTGTTGTACAACAGTCCACCATCCTTCGTATTTCTGTGTACGGTTCTAGATCTTAAGCTGCTTAGCTATTATTTTGAAATAATTTGAACTTGCAGAAGAGGTTCTCATGTGCTGAATATCCTTGTGCCATTTTGGAACCAGAATGTAGAAACATATCTGAGTCACCCTTAAGAACCTTTTGCTTGACATGCATGTGCAACAACAACGAGACCCTTTCCAAACATCACCAGTTGTTGAACGATCTGTACAGTAACATAGGGGACAACTCTTACATATTCAGCGAACATGAGGTAGCCACACATCATGTTTCCAGGCACTGCTAGATTGTACTAGTAGCGGACCTAGGGCAAATAATTTGATGTCGGCGAGACAAGGTAACATCAACATGAGACAAATGCACCAAACATAAACCTTAAGATTGACCGCAGTTCAAACTGACGCTGAAAAATATTTCTTTATTATCTCAGACCAACGTCTAGCTCCAAATTCTTCCAGACCATCAATTCGTTCAAACACCTCTTCGGTTGTCCAATGTTGTTTATTTGTTCTGTGTCCACCGATTCAGCCTCACTTGCAGAAGGTGCATCCTGGATGCCCTGTTTAAACAACCAATGGCATAAAATTATTTGGCCACTATCCGTTGATGGATTAAGTACAGATGAAAGTTCTGAGCTTAAAAGGGTGCACAATATGAAGAATACAACAGATACATTTGTAGATATAATGAACATGTCTGATTGACACGCACATATGATTTCTGAAGTGTGATTCATGTCAACTGAGGTTCAAATGAAGCAACCAAAGCTGAGACACCACCAACCTTCCAGCCATCAAATCCTGAGTTCATTGTTCGCAAAAAGAAAAAGAAAATTCGTGAGTTCATTGATCAGATGCGAAGCAACACATTTCCTGTCGTCGTTCAAAAGAGAAATGTGAAAAACATTTACGACTCTAGCTAGCCACATAGTCTCATCTTTTCATTATTACATTCCTTCACAAACACTCGACAACGGCCACTAAACTCAGAACCAATCCATGGTCTGATCTCCCTCTCACCTTGAGGTGATAAAAAGGGCGTGCCATTGTGTAAAGCCAAGGCTTGGCTAGTAGCAGCAGGGCGACTGACATATGCATCAGTGCATCGAAGCAAAAAATAGCGCCTGCTATCTGTTTGGGTTTACATTGATCAAGTGATGGGATATACTCCTACAAGTTTGTCCAGTGCAGGCAAATGTTTTGCAGGTGAGAAACTACACCGCTCACGCGCTGCAGCAACAGCAGCTCAACTCTTGCCACGGCCCTTGGATTTCTTCTTGCTGCTCTTCTGCTTCCGTGCGCCCAAAGCCGAGGCAGCTTCTCCCATGCGGTCAGGTTCGTAATCTGAACATCCGTTGGCGCTGGCGTGCGGCTGGACAGCTGCTGCAGCATTTTTGCTCTCGTTCATTAAACATTTCTCTTGCTAAATTTTTCATCCATGCATAACCTTGCAGCAGCCAGAAAGCGCATGACCAGCTGCAGTTTCTTCTCACCACCTTGCCACTTTGAGTATAGATCCTTCACAGCAAGACTAGCTTTTTTCTCAGCCCTGTGATGACAAGACAAGCAATTTTCACGTACGAGTGATAAATTCATGTCTTACACTGGACTAAGGTACATATCATGCAGAAAAAGAGGATGGCGTACACACCTATCAATTGCAATACGGCATCTGTAGTTCTGTACTGCCTGCCATTGAGAAACATAGTTGGCCCCAAATTAACATTTCTTACCTGGCAGAAAGTTTTTTGAACTCACTGCAGATGTGCCTGATCTCTTCAACTGTTTGTGTATTAGTCGCTGCATCAATTGCAGCTAGAAGGCCTGTTTCCACGCAAGGGCGTCTCTAAGAAATTGAATAACAACCCATGCATCTTTCTGCAGAAATTAGCTTTTAGAATAACTTGGAAGCTGCCAACAATGGGACAAACTGAAAGATAACAAAACAAGCATATGAAACTCACCTGGCCCTGCTTGTTGAGTACAAAAGTCTCAAACTTCTTCCAGATAGCACTATCATTAGTTAAATCTATCTCTATCGTACTCACTGTCTTGCTATCTTGTACAGCATAAGGAATTTTTCCACAAATAACATTAGGGGAACTATCAGATTTTTCTGGCAATGGAGTCTCTTCCTTTACAGAACTTGGTTCTTCAGGGCGCAGAAGAGCCATTATCTTCAGAACACTGTACAACGAATCCTCCTTGCTAATCACATAAGCATTTAAGTTCGGACAGAGTACTGGGCCTTTGGTTGAGCCAATAACAACCATAGGATCTCCGATTGCGGCGAGTGCATCAGCAAGCACTCTTGTGAAGTTGCTTGATGTGCAAGACGCCAAAACCTCTTTTTCAAAGCATGTTCAATCTTCTGAGAGAACTCCAAAGGTAGATCCTTAAAGACTTCATTCCTCCGAAGGTTATGTGTGACCTCATAGCAATTCCCCAGGGAAAGAGTAAGGATCAGAGGATAAAGTGCAACAACTGGTCTCAGGAGGACTAGTCTGTATCAAGTGCTAGGACCTGAAGGACATATACCTCTTTCGCCTACGGAAGGCCCCCGCGTCGCCTAGGGTAGGCGACACGGGCGGCAGCCCCCAACTGCGCCGCCGCCGGGCCCCCCTTCTCCAGCTAATCCCCTCGCCGCCGCCGGAGGCCACCACCGGGCGAAGCCCGCGTCGTGGCGGCGGCGGCGGGGCCTTCCCCCCGTGGCGCGGCTCTCCTCTCCCGCGGGGCCCCGCGGTTGGCGGCCCGCCCGCGGCTCGGATCCATGGCGGCGGCCATGGCTGGTGGCACGCGGCGCAGCTTGGCGGCGGGTGGCGCCGGCGTGGACAGGTGGGCCACTTCCCTGGCGATGTGGATGGCGGGGAGGTGGTGGGCTTCGGCTGCGGCGGCGGTTCCTCGCTCGATGATGGTGGCCATGGTGATGTTCGTCCTCGACCCCGATCTACTCCGATCTGCAGCGGATCCGGCCCTTGGTGGCTTCGGTCACCGTTCTTGGGTGTTGGCCTTGCAGATCCGATGGCTGGAAGGGTTCCGGGGGAATCTCTTGGCCGGCGTGGCGGCCACTCCGATGGCAATGCCTTTGGGTGTTGCTTCCCTCGTTGGAGGCTTCGGAGAGGACCTCCTTCCTTCCACCCCTCCCAGGAGCTCAGGTGAAAACCTCAGACCCCCCTGTTCGAAGCGACGACGATAGCACGGTGGCGTGCTCCTTCCTGAAGGCGTTGCTCGGGGGCTGCTCAAGCGGCGGTGGAAGTGGCGGCGGTTCGGTGTCGACACATGCATTCTGGTCAGCTTCATCTTGGAGGTTGCGGCGACGTAGACGACGCTCGTCTGGTGGAGCTACTGCTGATGGTCGAGGCATCGTCGGCAGTCTGCGCCATCAGGTTTGGGATGCTCAGGGGGAAACCCCAGATCTGGGTCTTCCGGATCGGATGATGATGGCGTTCTATCGCTTTCCCTTCTGGGGGCATCGTCTTGGAGCAAGTGTTGGCTGGAGGGATGGTGGAGCGGTGTTTCATCTCACACATTGATGGCGGCGGAGATCGATGGCATGGCGCTGTGGAGACTCGGCGTCCGATGCGCGGAGATGGGCTCGCGCAGGAGGAGGTTGCTGTCTGGCGTCATGGTGACGTTGATGGCCGAGTGGCCAGACAAGGTAGAAGCCTCAATATGATCTGAAGACCTGTGGAAGATGGCGGCGACGACACACGAGTGTGTCTGGCCGGATTGTGCCCCGGACCCGGTATGTGGCTCGGCTGGGGCTTCCGAATGAGTTTCGGCTTCCGGCTTTTGATGTTAGGCTTAGGTGAGTGGTTTGGGTAGTGGCCCAGCTAGCACCCCTTCATCATTTTGGATAGGAGTAGCGGCATATGTTGCCAAGATGGTGGATTCAGGCACATTGTTGTAATACTTTGTAAGGTCCTCGAGAATAATCAATAAAGTAGCCGTATGCATCTCCCAGATGCAGAGGCCGGGGGTCATCTTCCTTTTCTAAAAAAAGTGCTAGGACCTGAAGTCTTGTGTGCCCATTCCTGGAGCATATGCTTGGTCGTCAAGATAGTCATAATCATCTGATATATGAAACGGCCTGATGGGTGTGCCAAACGATCAAGATCAGAATCTGGTCTCGATTTACATACCAGGTAGGTGTAAATGTAAACCTTGCTGGAACGGCACTCCAGTATATTGACCAACAGAGATTTCGTGCAGCATATAAAATCATGAAACAATTCCTTATTTAACACTATCTTAAATTTCGTTTCCTTATTTGACACTGAAAAACTTTTCCTTCCCTATCTAACAACGAGTCTAAATTTTATGCCTTTTATGACAGTTTCGTCCATTTTGAGCCTAAATGACACCTAAAAAGACCCTTTTGCCCCTCATATGGTATGTGTGTCTGCGGGCAATAGCACACGCACGCAACATCAGTGCGAGGGCAGCTGCACACACGCATCAGCACAACACACACATCAACACACACAACATCACACACGTACGCAGCACACTAACACACAACAGCGCAGACACACACAGCACACTCACAGGGAGCAGCAACACACGAACGCATTGTTAGGAATAAGCAACTTGTATTCCCATGAGGCCATAGGCCGATATAAATATACGTACAGGTGTGGTACATATGCAGGAAACCCCTTATACAACGGGATAAATACAAAGGGGTATACATGACTTATATTATAACTCTAACACCCCCCTCAAACTCATGGTGGAGGAACAACACTGAGTTTGGAGAGATAAAAGCCATGTTGTGCTCTAGTCTGGGCCTTCGTCAGGAAATCCGCCAACTGTAACTCGGAAGGCACATACTGAAGAGCAATGACCTGATCCTGCACAGTAGCGCGCACATAGAAAGCATCAACACCAATATGCTTGGTGAGCTCATGCTTCACAGGATCGCGCGCAATGCTAATAGCACCTGTACTGTCAGATAAGAGCATAGTCGGTGTAGTGACAGAAACACCAAAATCCTGAAGTAACCACCGTAACCAAGTCACCTCTGCCGTCAAAAGAGCCATAGCTCGCAACTCAGCCTCAGCACTCGAACGGGAAACTGCAATCTGTTTCTTCGTCTTCCAGGCAATGAGAGAACCGCCAAGAAAAACACAGTAAGCAGAAAGCGAACGGCGATCAGAAGGATCACTAGCCCACGTAGCATCCGCATAGGCCTGAAGCTGTAAAGAACTGGAGCTAGGAAAGAAGAGACGGTGAGAGATCGTGCCCCGAAGATATCGGAGAACACGAAGGAGATGACTATAATGAACCGATGTGGGAGCAGAGACAAACTGACTCAGAATATGAACCGGATAAGAGATGTCCGGACGAGTGACAGCTAGATAGACTAGACTGCCAACGAGATGACAATAACGCGTCGGGTCAGGGAGAGGATCACCATCAGTAGCACGGAGGTGAACATTGAGCTCCATAGGAGTCTCAACAGTGCGCTCGTCGGAAAGAGCAGCACGAGCAAGAAGATCCTGGATATACTTTTCCTGGCATATAAAAAAGCCATCAGAGGTAGAAGAGACTTCAATCCCAAGAAAGTAGCGAAGAGGTCCAAGATCAGACATAAGAAACTGCTCACTAAGACGAGCCTTTACAAAGGCAATATACTCGGGGTCATCCCCAGTGATGACCATATCATCAACATAGAGAAGAAGAAGAGTCCGGCCACGAGGAGAAAGGTGAATAAACAATGCGGGATCATGAGCACTTGCTGAAAAACCAGCAGTAGTGACCACAGAAGCAAAACGCTCAAACCAGGCGCGAGGGGCTTGCTTAAGGCCATAGAGAGAGCGACGAAGACGACACACCATGCCATCAGGAACAGAATACCCAGGTGGTGGCTGCATGTACACCTCCTCACGCAGCTCACCATTAAGAAAGGCATTCTTAACATCAAGCTGAGATATAGACCAGTGGCGTGCAGAGGCAACAGCAAGAAGTGTACGAATAGTGGTCATATGGGCCACAGGAGCAAAAGTCTCGTCATAATCACGACCATGCTCCTGCTGAAAACCACGAGCCACGAGACGAGCTTTGTGACGCTCAAGAGAACCATCGGGGCGAGTCTTAACCTTGTAGACCCACTTACAAGTGATGGGACGGACTCCGGGAGGAAGAGAAACAAGATCCCAGGTACCAGTGCGTTCAAGAGCAGCAATCTCCTCTGCCATCGCAAACTGCCATTCAGGATGAACAACAGCCTGACGGTAAGAAGTCGGCTCAAGAACAGCAGCACCAGCGGTGGGAAATCCAAAGCGATCAATAGGCGGACGAGGACGAGAACGCAAGCCATAAGTAGGCTGAGAGGAAGAGGACGACTCATCCAAGGAAGCATCCACAGGTCGTGAACGACGAGTGTAATGCTGAGGAAGAGATGGAACAAGAGAAGGAGGAATCACCAAGGTAGAATCAGGGGGTGGCGACGAAGAAGTCACCGGAGATGAAGGTGTAGAATCCGGTGACATGCTAGGTGAGGAGACCGGGGAAGATGGTAGCGGCGAATCGACGAGGGGTGGAGAAGCAGAGGGAGTGGAACGAATAGGCAAAGGCGCGACGGGGGTGATAGGGGAGTCAGGAAAAGTGAGGAAAGAGATATCCTCCACGGAAAATATCGAGGAAGATGGGCGTGGAAAGAAAGGACGAGACTCATTAAAAGTCACGTCTCGAGAGATACGCATCCGACGACCGATAGGATCCCAACAACGATGGCCCTTATGTTCATCACTGTAGCCTAAGAAGACACACTCAACAGCCTGAGCGGTCAGTTTGGTGCGTTCGCGAGGGGCAAGAAGAACATAGCAAACACAACCAAACAAGCGAAGCATCGAATAATCGGGAGAACGATCAAAAAGACGCTAAAAAGGAACACCACCCTGCAGAGCAGCGGACGGCTGAAGGTTGATGAGATAGGCGGAAGTGGAGATAGCCTCGGCCCAAAAATGAGGCGGAAGAGAGGCAGCGATCATCATCGCACGAGCCGTCTCAAGAAGGTGACGATGCTTGCGCTCAGACACGCCATTCTGGGCATGAGCACCAGGACAAGAGAACTGGGCAAGAGTACCCTGCTCAGCAAGGACACCACGCAACATCTTAGAGATATACTCACCAGCGAAGTCAGCATGAAAAACACGAATGGGTGAAGAGAACTGAGTATGAACCATGGCAGCAAAACGCTTATAAATAGACAACACCTCACTACGTGAAGTCATGAAATAAAGCCATGTGTAACGAGAAAAATCATCGATGAAAATAATATAGTATTTATGACCACCTTTCGAAGCGAAAGGAGCCGGACCCCATACATCAGAATGGACTAAATCGAAAGGACGCTTAGACACTGACTCACTATGGGAATATGGTAACTGAATCTGCTTGCCAAGACGACAACCCTAACACTCTAAAGAGACATCTCCTGAGACAGACCCCAGAAGACCTCGACGAACTAAAGACGATAACCGAGAACCACACAGATGACCAAGTCGATGATGCCACTGCTTGAAGGAACCAGTAACAGAGGCGACAGCAGCGGAGGGACTGGCGATGGTAGTGGCAGCGGAAGGAACATGAAGCCAGTCCAACTCCCAAAGACCCTGAGAAACACGGCGGCGAGGGCCAGCCCCAACCAGAGTGTGCGTGCGACGATCCTGGACAGAACAAGAGTCAACATCAAGGATGACACGACAACCAGAATCAGTAAGTTGACCGGCAGAAAACAGATTCATGGTAAGTCGAGGAACATGAGCAACATCAGGAACAGAAGAAGGAGGAGTGGAAAGATGGCCTCTACTAGCAACAGAAAGTGGAGTACCATCAGCAGTAAAGACATGAACAGGAGAATCCAGCGAGCGAAGAGAGGACAAAGCGGAAGAATGAGAAGACATATGAAAAGAAGCTCCAGAGTCCAGAACCCATGGGAATGTACCTGACTGTGTAGAGGGCGGGTGCTCAGTGCGGGAAGCATCAGTCACAGAACCAGCAGTACCCGTCGAGGAAGAACCTGAAGCCGCGAGCAGACGCTTAAGTCTCAGAATATCCTGTTCAGTCAAAGCAATGGCTGAAGCTGGCGAGGGAGATGACGAAGTCCCTGAGGAGGATGATCGCGCCTTGCGCAGGTGTTTTCGCTTGGTGTAGCACTGGGACTCAATATGACCATCATTGTTGCAGTAGTCACAATGTGAACGAGGGCGACCTGAGCCTCCAGAAGGAGTGGGCAAGAGCGGCGGAGCACTCGAGCGAGAATGGGGCGGTGCAGCCGGCGGAGTGGAAGAAACCCGAGTAGCGAGCACAGAGGGAACCTCCAGCAAACCAGCACCACGTAGGCGAGTCTCCTCAGCACGAATCTCTGAAAGCGCCTCCATGAGAGAAATACGGCCACGAGCAAGCAACTGAGCACGCCGGGGCTCAAACTCCTTACGGAGCCGAGACAGGAACTCGTAGACGCGATGAAACTCCAAATCGGCCTGGACAGCCTGACAGCAGGGGCAAGTACGACAACCAGCACTGCGGAGAGAATCAAGCTGGCGCCAGATAGCAGAACTCTGTGCATAAAAGTCATCAACAGTATAGTCACCCTGCTGAAGAGCATGCTCCTGACGAACCACAGAAAGGTATAAGGCATCACCAGAGGGCTCATAGCGCTGACGAAGACAGGTCCACATCTGGAAGACAGTAGGAAGACCCAGAAACTCAGAAGCAAACTGAGGCAGAACACTAGCAGTGAGAACAGCTGCAGCACGAGCATCATCATCAAGCCACTGGGTGTAAACAGACAAAGCACCATGATACGTCTGAAGAGCCTCCTCATAAGCCAAAGCCCTCTCATCATAGGCACGATCAGCAGCCTCATCAGCAATCTTAGCCGCATCCTTGGCGGCCTGAGTAGCGTCCGGAGGAAGAACCAGTGGAGTCGGCGGAGTAGGGGCCACCGGAGGGACCGGACGTGGCGGACAGCAGACCTCGCCAGAAAGAACACCCCAGAGACGAATGCCACGCATGTGAATGCGCATGAAGCCAACGAACTCGGTGTAGTTGGTACCATCGAAGATCACCGGACAGCGAGGGACAGCAACGTAGCCTGATGCAGCAAACATGTTTTTTTTTAGCAAAGATCCAAAATCAGCAGAAAGCCGGACGAGGACGGCGGCTGGAAGCGGGATCTGGCACGGGAATCACAGCGATCAACAATCGCGTAGGCTGAGCCCGTTCGTGTTAGCCCAGCGTGGAGGAGAGGGAGTGGCCCAGCCCAGCGTGGCAATCCACACAGCGCCGATCGGGAACTTCGAGCGGGAGGGAGCCGGCGACTTCGATCGAGCAGGGAGGACGGGGCAGCCCAGCGTGGAGGAGAGGGAGCGGCCCAGCCCAGCGTGGCGATCCACACAGCGCCGATCGGGAGGAGAGATCGAGAGGAGAGGCAGCGGCGACGGAAACTTCGAGCGAGAGGGAGCCGGCGGCTTCGATCGAGACGGATCAGCACGAGTTGCAGCGTGCAAAAAGTTGACCTAGCTCTAATACCATGTTAGGAATAAGCAACTTGTATTCCCATGAGGCCATAGGCCGATATATATATACGTACAGGTGTGGTACATATGCAGGAAACCCCTTATACAACGGGATAAATACAAAGGGGTATACATGACTTATATTATAACTAACACGCATCAGCAACACACGCGCACACAACACACACACACACACACACGCTGCAGCACGGACACACGCACCCAGTGGCGAAGCCAGCTATCTTGAAATCACTGCAAATATCAGAAAAAATCTGCCTACTCAGAACTATTGTCCAGGTACTGTAGTAGTCATGAAAGTCGCGCTTCGCCCAAGTGTGCTGCATGAAGCACAAGCATGGTTGTTCTCCCAAGATGCCCATGAGTTAAGTTTTTATTTACCGGGCAAAGATTTGCACTAAGAGAATCAGCAATCAATTCATATGCAGCTGGTGAGTCAAGTAGACACAAGAGGCTCCCCATTGTCCCATCTCTCCACACAAGGAAAACTAACTCGAAGAAGCGACACTCACAGAGAATAAAAAAGCTTCTGAACTTCTTAGAACTTTTTGGAATACTGAACTGTGGTTCTTCGAATAACTTTGCTATCTCATTTATGATAAGGATAGTTCTCACCAGTGTATATGAAGATGCAGGCTTCAGAGAAATTTCGACAGCGGACTCCAACTTCTTAAGTACACTGAAACCAACAGAAGACAGCTCATTCATCCAGAAACACTGAGCACATGAATGACACTGAGGGACACCCAATAAACATCTGTTGCCGTCTTGCTGCAAAGAATTTCTGCCAGCAATAGAAAGCCAACTTGCATTGATGTTAAGCACCACATATCTGTCAACTTCACCATCTTTTCTCAATCCAAAGTACTTGGCGCAAAGATCTTCATACATAACTGCATAATCATTTAATTCTGGACCATCGGTGTGGCGAAGATGAGACAGTACTTTGATTATGATCAACTTCCAGTGATTCCAAACATAAAACAGAGTTTGGGGTGACATCTGGTTAGAGGCCAGCATATCTTTACTACTGTTTTCATATTCAGATCCTGGCCCTAATTCTATATATTGTATCCAGAGGCTCGAGAATGAAGATGAACATCAAGAATCAAACCGGAAGCAACAAGTTCAACCAATAGTTTGGACATTTCTGCCCTCAACCAATGTGCGATTTAAACTGGGTAGAGACTTATTCACATCTGACAGTGCATCAGCTTCCACGCAAAACAAAACAGTAGAAAGACCTTTTTCGCCATCTCTTTGGCTTTTGCAAGCAACTGTCACTTTTCTGCATATCTTTTGGGAGGCCAACCTCTACCATTTGAAGACCACAGAGAATCCACAATGATATGGAGACGCCCTGTTGCATCCTTAAACAAATCTGCCTTCTCGAGCATGTCTACCTCCAGCAAGACATCTCCTTTATGCTTTGCTATTCCTGCAGCTTCTAGGAAATTATACATTTCCATCTCTAAACTCGACAGTCATCAACAAGATTCGTAGAATTTAGGAATGTCCGTACATGATCCATAGAGCTGAAAGCTTTAATAAAAGCCATCCTATGCTTTATGACGACACGCTCAAAATAATCTTGAGCACAATTATCCAGATACTTTGTTCTAATTGCAGAAACCTCAAGGATTTTGAATTCTGAAGCAAATGTTCCTCCTCCAGATTGCATAATTGTTTTCCTTCCGAGCACATGGAAAACACTTGGTGTAACATTTAGCTTTGAAGAACACTCCACTGCCTCCGACCAGCATTCAGCGATAGCAAAATAATCATCAGTATCCTCAAGTCCAGAACTGGAAGTACCACATTTTTGCATATAGACCATACCTATGGCAATGCAAAGGAACACAATGTTTAGTCAGACAGAGCTTCGTGGGGTGTAAGGTAAACTATCCATATGAAAGCTATAAAAATTGGCATTTCTGTAATTTATACAGGGATGCCATTTCCAAAAAAAATGTTTTGAGATTCGATGACATTTACTTGTATGGCTAATCTTTAAGAACAACATGTCATTTGTAAAACATTATGAAATGATGAAATCTCAAGTATGGATACAGCTTGTAAATTATGGAGAGTTGGCAGACCTGCTCTTTTGTAGTCACCTAATTTGATATAGCAATTAGCAGCTTTCATGGACTCTGTCAATCTCTGATGTTGTTTGCAATGAAGCCTTGCCCAGCTCCAAATTTGTTGAGATGACACGGTCAGCCGTGGCTAGAAGTCCGGCAGCTCTTGTGCACTTCTCTGTGTGCATCACCAGCCTTCTCGAAGCACATGGTAGCCATATCGAATTGTCCCTCACTGAATAACTACAAAAAAGAGAACTTGTGACATGGTAGCCTTCTCTATAGGATTATTGTGGCCTTTTCTTTTGCCTTGTCGCTCTACGCTCAATCTCTTGCCGCCGAGCAACTTTCGCCGCCAGTTTTCTTGGGCTATGATTTTGTGCGCAATCTTCTTTTGACAATTCAACTTCTTTGCTACTTCTCTTTTATTTTCTATTGATGCGGAGTCTTCCTCTGATGTGCCATCTTCGTGTTACCCCCTCCGGCTTGACTCGACAGGTTCGGAAGATTCTTCATGCTACGATGACCGTCTCAAGACACGAATTTCGGATTATCTTTTTTTAAGTGTCTTCAAATGTGTGCTGGGGGGAGGGGGGGGGGGGATATTACTATTTGTCTAGGAGTCCTTGTTATGCTATGTCTCTTTCCTTTACCCCATGTCTTGTGTAATAAGTCGATCGACTGAGAGAATTCGCTTTCCCCTACTCCTCGAAGAGAGAAAGCGAGGTGACTAGTTGCGCTCCAGGCGCCCAATTTACCTGCGCTGTCTCCGGTGGCTCCTTTCCTCTAGCAACCTCACGGTCGTTGGTTGGAGGGAGTCGCCGGACCCCACGTGCAGTCTGTATAGTTGTAGGCTTAAATGGGCTTGCGTAGCTAGAATTCTGCCGACCGTGGTCTTGGGTCTGACGATTTTGTTGATGGCAGCTAATAAATTCCTTCAAGTCCCGCTTCATCGTGTTGTTCCGTGTCATCGACGGCCCTTGGGTCTGGTAGGTGGTCGGCGGCGACCCCTTGGTGGCTTTTGTTCTCCGGCACCTCCATGGAACTGGAAGATTGTACATGAGTGTATTAGCCGGTGTTGGTCGTCATAGTGGCGGCTACGATGGCGGGAGGGGGGTGTGGTGGACCGATGCAGGGTTCATAGTTCAACACGGCAGGTCCGGCGACTCTCCTTCGACTTTGTCGGGCGGAGGAATGGAGCTAGGACCAAGGTGCACGGGGATGGCCCCCAGGCGACGCACCATATCGACAACGCCTTGCCTTTTGCAGCGGGCTCACAAAGCTGATTTCGGCGATGGTGCGTCTTTGGTTCAGGCATTGGCGGCTTCCTGGATGATTATTATGTCTTTGCCACCCGGGGGCTATACCACCTCTCTAGCTTCCATCAGATCTGGCTTTGAGATCCGTGTAGCGTCTTTTAGGTTTGCCATTGATTAGTCTTTCTTTTGTCTAATTGCACTGCAACGAGTTCATTAGCAATTAGTAACAAAATTAAATGTTGATACCATGTATACACATGGATCCATTTTTGGGAATCTTTTTTGAATTCAAGGGGAACTTTTTTTAGGTAATCTAAGTCTTAATCACCAACCATTTTTTGAACAATTATAGAAAGTTAGGAACTTATATTGTTTTTATACTATTAGGGAACCTTTTAGGTTAAGTATTCATGATCTGACATTTTGATACCACAATAGTGTAATAATACAGGCTCTGCCGGGACCGTATTAGTGTGGTTATTAGCATGCTTTTTTTTTCTGGCATACCATAGATTAGCATGCTTTAGTAATTGAATTCCTAAAGCACAGTGTTCACATTGTCGCTCGCCTTTGGAAGTAGCTCACCGGCTCCATCACCATGGAGGTAGCGAAAGAGAGGATGGAGGTAGAGCAGAAGGAGTTAGGACCAATTCGACTTGCCAGCAAAGCCACTCGGGAAGCGGAGGCGCTCAAGAAGGTTGTTGAGACGCTGACGAAGAGCACTGAATCCCAAAAGCCAACCATCCAGGAGCTCGGGGGAACACCTGACTCCAGAAAGGTCTCCATGACGACATGAAGGTCAAGTTGGATGGCCTCCGCAACCATTGCATGACCTAAAGGAGCAGAAGTCGCACAAGGGAATGGCTAAGAGCTTGCAGCAGGCCGTCCAGAGGACCCATGAGAGAAAGCCCACACTAAAGGCCAAGATCCAGGTGGCCCGGCAGGCGATGGAGGGTATGTGTGCGACTCTTGTCGAATCCTTCTAGTCTTTTCGCTTTGTCTGATTTCTTTGCATATTGATTGACTGTAGATGCATTCCTAGGCCTGGCGAACAAGGTGAGGCAAGCTGTGCTCCACTTTCGAAAGTTCAACAACCCAACGCTTGAAGCGCCCAATGCCTTCTTGTCGACGTCGTCAACAAGGATGAGATCGTGGCCCTTCTAGGTCGCATGCGCCAAGGTGTCAAGCTGCTGAAGATGGCGAAGGCGTCGATGCAGGAGGTGTGCGCCACCCTCTGGCCGGACGAGCAGCCAACCACCAGCATCTTTGCCCTCTCAAACAAGCTGAAGCAGGCACCTTTCGAGTTCCCCGGTGGCAACAATCGGTTGCCTACGAGGGGCCTTGGATGGTGCTAGCATTACTGGTGTTGCACCATCCGGACGCCAACGTGCAGGTTGTCGTCTAGTCGACGCTGGCCGATGATGAGGGTGTGCTTGTGAAGGTACAAACACTTTTTCCCATCATCCAGGCATATGCCTTCCATGTTGTCAAGTACTGCCCTGGGAGCACATATAGAGTAGATTAAATGTAGCAAGGAAGGCCCCCTAAATGCCGAGTAGAAATTGTAAAAACTATTGTTAAGTTAACACTTGAGTTTGCTATCTTCTCCATTTTGTTTTTGTGACGAAATCCTTTGATGTGCAAGCTATCATTCAACCTTTGCTCTTGCCAATCAGACAACCGAGTTGCGATTGTAGTTGGAGACTTGGATAACGGTCTATTCAACGAGTAAAAAAGGATGGCGCCTCCACCTCCCTAACACCCCACCCCTAGCCCCTCCGGCGATCTCCAACCCTAGCCACTACTTTCCATAACCTCCCCGGTCATCTTCTTCGGTGTTCTCTGGGCTTCTTGTGGACTACCATCTTGGATTACTTCTCATATGGGATATACCTTGGATCTGGATTGTTCTCCTCGTGCGGCCTTTGCAGAAAAGGTGTACGATTGCTATGGATCTATGATCCAACCCTCAGATGAGTCTGGGCATTTAACCATGGTGGTTTCATTCAGCAGGCACTCTTTTCGTCTTAATGAAGGTGGCGGCTACTTGGAAGCAGCTATTGGTGGTTATGTGATTGATCTACTGGTCTCATGCATTAAGGAAAGGGTCTTCTCATTCAATGTTTCGTGCAAGCAGGTTGGTTTTATCATTCTTGATCTTCGGTCTTACTCTTACCCGTAATTCATATGTTTTTTCCATCTTTGGGGTCAGGCAACAAAGCCTTTAGTCCCAAACAAGTTGGGGTAGGCTAGAGGTGAAACCCATAAGATCTCACGACCAACTCATGGCTCTGGCACATGGATAGCAAGCTTCCACGCACCGTTGTCCATAGCTAGTTCTTTGGTGATACTCCAATCCTTCAGGTCTCTCTTAACGGACTCCTCCCATGTCAAATTCGGTCTACCTCGACCTCTCTTGACATACTCTACACGCTTTAGCCGTCCGCTATGCACTGGAGCTTCTGGAGGCCTGCGCCGAATATGTCCAAACCATCTCAGACGATGTTGGACAAGCTTCTCTTCAATTGGTGCTACCCCAACTCTATCTCGTATATCATCATTCCGGACTTGATCCTTCCTCGTGTGGCCACACATCCATCTCAACATACGCATCTCCGCCACACCTAACTGTTGAACATGTCGCCTTTTAGTCGGCCAACACTCAGCGCTATACAGCATTGCGGGTCGAACCGTTGTCCTGTAGAACTTGCCTTTTAGCTTTTGTGGCATTCTCTTGTCACAGAGAATGCCAGAAGCTTGGCGCCACTTCATCCATCCGACTTTAATTCGATGGTTCATATCTTCATCAATACCCCCATCCTCCTGCAGCATTGACCCCAAATATCAAAAGGTGTCCTTCTGAGGCACCACCTGCCCATCAAGGCTAACCTCCTGCTCGCACCTAGTAGTACTGAAACCGCACATCATGTACTCGGTTTTAGTTCTACTAAGCTTAAACCCTTTCGATTCCAAGGTTTCTCTCCATAACTCTAACTTCGTATTTACCCCCATCCGACTATCGTCCACTAGCACCACATCGCCCGCAAAGAGCAAACACCATGGGATATCTGCTTGTTTATCCCTTGTGACCTCATCCATCACCAGGGCAAAAAGATAGTGCTCAAAGCTGATCCCTGATGCTTGCTCCGCCTATGTTATCTCAACATAGCCAGTCCCAAGCCCGGGTAAAGGAGGAGGGTTGTGATAGGCTTGGCGAGCCAACATGAAAACTCAGCCACTCTTCTGGAGATGAAACCCAAAAGAAAGGTTATTGCTTTACGGTTGTTCAAGCTAAAATTGATGGATGTCTTATGGCCGGCTATGATCTTCGACCTTAGGAACGTTTGCCGGTTCCTCCTTTGACCGTCGGTCACTCTTTAGTGGACGAAGGCAAGCCGCACATCACTTTTGGTTCTTTCCAGCAACTTGATCAGCCTTCCCTCGTGATTGGCGGGAACCCTTCCATTTCAAACCTCGAGTTCTTAACTTGAGACAATGGTTGCCTAGCGTTGTTCCCGGCCCATTTGTTGAGATTGTGGTCCTACCTAGCACAGTTTCCATCCTATCTACTGAATTTGTGGTCTCGCCTAGTGCGGTCCCTAACCCACCTGTTATTGTTGTGGTTTGTCCTCCCGCTGGTCCTGGACCATCCGTTGCTACCGATTCACCTGAGCGGGTCGTGTCCCCTGACCCATCTGATAATGCTGCGGATCCTGCTACTCCCGACGTCGTGGCTTCCCCATTGGGCTCAGCCCAACCTGTCGATAATTCTCCGGCTGATGTTAGTTCTAATGATTCGGATGGTTTGGAATCAGTTGTCGAGGACATTGCTTTTCGGTTTTGGAAATGGCAGAAGTGTTTTTCTATGTCACATTTTTCTGTCTCATGCACCAACCAAATAAAATGTCATCTTGTTTTCGCAAAGGCCACAAAGCAAAATCATGCACTGTATCTGCACCTGCAATGGGTGTTAGGTGGGTCCTCAAGCTTAATGCAACTTCTCCAAGTCAGTCTACCAGGATTAACTCGCCCGACGCCTCAAGTTTCCACCAAAGCCTTGCTATTCGACCAATGTCAAGTCCCATCGAGTTGTCACCTCCTTTGCCCTCTTCGCCATCTCCCCTTCCTCGAAAGTCTAATCCTCTCGGGCAGATGGCCAATTTCGAGCTTGATCCTGAAGAGTTCACACCACCAGGCTTCAACATCATTAACGGTGGGCCACTCTGGCTGCCTCAGATTTTTCTTCTTGCCGGCCATGGCGCCAAACAGGAGGCATGAGGAGTTCGCCATCGCCATTGTCGAACCATCGCCGCTTCCTGAGGAAGTGTTCCACTTCCGCAATTTGGTTGTGACTTTGTTGTTAACAATCTAGGGAGGGATATTTTAGATGCTCAACCATGGATTCAAGGTGTCGGTCTGTTTTGATTCCGTAGCCCTGCGGGTAGGCATACTATGGTAGATCATCCTCCTTTCAATTTGGGGAACGGTTGTTTTGTCAGATTTATTCCGCATGATGAAGGGATCAATTATAGGGCTACACATGGTTTTCGTTGTGGTTCGATAATGATCCTTGCGATTTTGTTGGATTGCCATCGTAGAGAGTACATCTCAAATGCTATCAATACCATTGACCTTTCCATGGCTGCTACGAGAATGATCCTAGGCTTGTACACACTTTGGCATATGTTTGTTTCCCTGCTCCTTCACTTGTTCCTAGAGATATGGTATATCAAGAGTATGAGCCTATGAGGATTCCAGAGCAACCAGGATTTCTTGGACTACGCCAGTCTATGTGTTGTCTACTGATTTTGCGGATGTTTTTCTGGTTAATAAGGATCTCGTGCCGTTTAAGGGTAACCCTCACTCGCTTCCAGGGCAGATGCATTTTATAACAACTGGGCTATGACAGAGTTTCCTGAGATTGGGTGGAACGACGTTCCCTCACCTGCAAATAACCACAACTAGCAAGTTTATGTGGAGGTTGAAGACAAGCTACAAGTTGTGTAGGAGCCCTCCCAGGAATCCATGGTCCGTCAGGTTTCAGATGGCTCTATTAATTCAATCAACAATGGTGTTCTTGAGGCACAATAGCACGGTGCTTTGGTTCTGTATCAGCCTCCAGGTGCTCAGCCGGTGATTCAGCTTGGCCGAGTAATTATAGTTTTGGCCCGGTTCTTCCTCCTGTGATGCAGTTGCATCGCAACTTTGAGCGGTTGATGCCGCTCATGTGGGTTGCTAAAGTTCCTAATCGATCTTTATGTCTCATGTTGGTCCAATTGTGCTAACCAAGAGATCCTAGTGGAGATGCTATGGCCTTTCAGTTCCCGCTTTCTGTCGAGCTCTAGCAGAGGCGTTCTGTTTCTCCTATCAGACGTTCTTCTCCAGTGAAGAGACATGTGGCTCACTCGCTCTGTTTTGATTTTGGTGTTGTTGATTGCCCCATTTAGGATGTTCCTGCTCCCATGAACTTCACTTTCTTTGTTCTACCAGTGAAGCATGTTGTACCAGTGAAGCAGCCAAAAGGGTGGTCCCGTAAAGTTGTTGGAGCTACTAACGCTAAGATTCTGGTGGAGTCTCAGGTTCGTCGCAGTGCTCGGCTTAGTGCTCTTCGTGATGGTTCTAAGAGCTCACCTGCTGTGATCAAGCCTAGCGCGATGAAGAAGCCATTTGTTCGTCCTTCTAAGAAGTGCAAGACTTCGTCTGCAACGCCGAAGCCTTCTCCATGCCTGAACCAAGCTACTGACAAAGATGTTGCTCCGTCTGGTGCGCTACCCCATACTCGCGTGATATTCAACGCATTGGTGGCCGGCTCGGAATCGCTCCTGAGAAGCTCGCTGCTGATAAGCTTATGGCTCATCCTACTTCATCTTCTACCAACAAGGGATCTAATGATAGTTAGATCATCGCTCATGGGATTGCTCGTGTACCCCTCTAAACATCACTTATCTTCCTCGCCATCCTCCCACCATTCCTCGCCGCAGGCCATGCGTGTCGCACTGCCCTGCCACGTGCGTACCCACCTCCAGAGTTGTCCGCTAGCGGCCACGCGGTTTGCTCGGCTCACCCGCATGCCTCACACCGCCTGATTGCATGACGCATGCCTCGAACCGCTCAGTCGAGAGCCCACCCACCTCCACGACTTCCCGCTGCTCCCCGGCATCGTCCTTCCCTACCGAACAACGATGGCCAGCTGTGTCCTTCCCCGTGGATAGTGTTGGAATGCATCTACAGGTCAACATGGCATGCATGCTTGCACGTAGCTCTACTAGTCGTTGCATCTCTGTAACTAGATGAGATATACATGTGCGCACGATCCCATGCAGCTAGATATTAGGAGATAGCTACGACAGAAGTTAGCGTTAGTTAGAGTACCTGCATGTGCTTTGTGTATATGTACACCCTTGGGCACTGAGTAAATTGTTCTGTTCGAGACAAGGGCGTCAGCGTCCATTTCGTGGAGGCGCGGGCAAGAGAGGGCGATGCCACATAGGGTGTTGCTGCAAATGCGATCGAGAGGGGTCGGGCTGATAAGAGATAGAGCAAGCGGAGGCCCCATGGCATGGAGGCAGGGCCCAGCCTTGGCGGTGGAGTGGCTGTCAAGGTGGAGAGTGCCCTGGTCGTATATCCCGACAGGAGGAGCAGGTCCATCCCCTCTACCTGGTGGTGTGGCTTGGGTTAGAGGATAAGAGGTGTTAAGAGTACTATATATATAGCCATGTAGCCTTTCGTATTTACCCCATCGTATAAGTTTTTTTTTGCATATTTCCTGCACCTGCACATGTATATATATACTGGCCTATGGCCCTTTGAGAATACAAGTTGCATATTCCCTAACATGGTATTAGAGCTAGGTCAATTTTTTGCACGCTGCAACTCGTGCTATTGATCCTCCGTGGCCACCGCCGCTGCTTTTTCTCTCCATCGTAGCAGCCGATCAACCCAAGGCCGCTCGTCTCCTTCCCTGCAGTGACGCTGCCGTTCAACTCCCTCCCGTCCAGATCGCAGCCTCCAGCGATCGATCCAGATCAAGCCAGCCACAAGAGCCTTCGCCTGCGATCGATCTTCCGAAGCCCTGTTTTTCGCCGCCCCTCGCCGGATACGGTCGCCAGTCTTCGTCGCCCTCGTCCGGTCCAGCCGCCCCTCACCGGATTTGGCCGCCAGTCGCCGGTCTTAGTCGCCCTCGTCTAGTCTGGCCGCCCCTCGCCGGATTCCACCACCTCCGGCTCGTCTCTGCTGTTGGCTCTCGTCCCATCAATCTGCTGCTGCAGCAAGCACTGACCGCCAGGACCCTCTTTCTGTACTGTTGTCTGCCCAGTGATTGCCAAAAAAAGTCAAAAAAAGAAAAATGTCTACAACATCAGGCTATGTTGCAGTTCCTCGTTGCCCGGTGAATTTTGATGGCACCAACATCGAGTTCGTTGGCTTCATGCGCATTCATATGTGTGGCATTCGTCTATGGGGCGTTCTTCTTGGCGAGGTCCGCTGTCCGCCGTGCTCGGTTCCTCCTGTGGCCCCTACTCCACCGACACTACCGGTTGTTGCGAATGCTACTCAGGCTGCAGCTAAGCTTGCTGATGATGCTGTCGTTCGTGCTTATGATGAGCAAGTTTTGACTTATGAGGAGGCTCTTCACACGTATCATGAGGCTTTGTCTGCTTATACTCAGTGGCTTGATGATGATGCTCGTGCCGCAGCTGTTCTCACTACTAGCGTTCTACCTCAGTTTGCCTGTGAGTTCTTGGGCCTCCCTACCGTATTTGAGATGTGGACCCGTCTTCGTCAGCGCTATCAGCCCTCTGGTGATGCCTTATACCTGTCTGTTGTCCGCCAGGAGCTTGCTCTTCAGCAGGGTGACTCCACTGTTTATGATTTCTATGCACAGAGTTCTGAGCTTGATTCTCTCCACAGTGCTTGTTGTCGTACTTGTCAATGTTGCCAGGCTGTGCGGGCTGATTTGGAGTTTCATCGTGTCTACGAGTTCTTGTCTCGGCTCCGTAAGGAGTTGGAGCCCCGGCGCGCTCAGTTGTTTGCTCATGGCCGTATTTCTCTCATGGAGGCGCTTTCAAAGATTCGTGCTGAGGAGACTCGCTAATGTGGTGCTACTTTACTTGAGGTTCCCTTTGTGCTTGCTACTCGAGCTCCTGCTCTGCCGCATGCTGCACCGACTAATCCTCGCTCCAGTGCTCCGCCGACTCCTACTGGCGGTCAGGGCCGCTCTCGTCCTCACTGTAGCTACTGTAACAAGGATGGTCATGTTGAGTCAGTGCTTCCAGAAGAAGTGACACATGCGTAAGGCGCGGACATCATCTTCAGGGACTTCTACTTTGACATCTTCAACCACTTCCTTGACCGAGCAGGATATTCCGAGACTTAAGTGTGAGCTTGCCGCTTCAGGTTCTTCGACGGGTACTGCAGGTTCTGTGACTAATGCTTCCCGCAGTGAGCAACCACCCACTACACAGTCAGGTACATCCCCATGGGTTCCGGACTCCGGAGCTTCTTTTCATATGTCTTCTCATTCTTCCAATTTGTCCTCTCTTAGATCGCTTGATTTTTCCTGTTCATGTACTCACTGCTGATGGTACTCCTCTTTTTGTTGCTAGTCAAGGCAATCTTACCACTTATTCTATTCCTGATGTGGCACATGTTCCTCGACTTACCATGAACCTGTTACGTTGACTCTTGTTCTATTCAGGATCGTCGCACGCACACTTTGGTTGGGGTTGGCCCTCGCCGCCATGACCTCGGGGTCTTTAGTTAACTAGCTTCATGTTCCTTCCGCTGCCTCAGGAGATGTCCTTAGTTAGACCTTGGGGTTGGCATCATCGACTTTGACATCTTTATGGTTCTCGTTTGTCATCTTTAGTTCGTCGAGGTCTGTCTCAGGAGATGTCTCTTTTGAGTGTCAGGGTTGTAGGCTTGGCAAACAGATTCAGTTACCTTACCCCACTAGTGAGTCAGTGCCTCAACGTCCTTTTGATTTAGTCCATTCCGATGTATGGGGTTCGGCTCCCTTCGCTTCGAAGGAGGGCCATCAATACTAATATTATTTTCATAGATGATTTCTCTCGTTACACTTGGCTTTATTTTATGACTTCTCGCAGTGAGGTTTTGTCCATCTACAAGCGTTTTGCTGCCATGGTTCACACGCAGTTCTCTTCGCCCATTCGCGTGTTTCGTGCTGACTCCGCTGGCAAGTATATTTCCAAGATGTTGCACGGTGTTCTTGCTGAGCAGGGGACTCTTTCTCAGTTCTCTTGTCCTGGTGCTCACGCACAGAATGGTGTGGCTGAGCGAAAGCATCGTCACTTTCTTGAGACGGCTCATGCGTTGATGATCGCCGCCTCTCTTCCGTCTCATTTTTGGGCCGAGGCTGTCTCCACCTCCACCTATCTCATCAACCTTCAGCCATCCGCTACTCTACAAGGTGGTGTTCCCTTTGAGCGTCTCTTTGATCGTTCTCCTGATTATTCGGCGCTTCGTTTGTTTGGTTGCGTTTGCTATGTTCTTCTTGCCCCCCGTGAACGCACCAAACTGACCGCTCAGTCCGTTTAGTGTGTCTTCTTAGGCTATAGTCATGAGCATAAGGGCTATCATTGTTGGGATCCTATCGATTGTTGGATGCATATTTCTCAGGATGTGATTTTTGATGAATCTCGTCCCTTCTACCCGCAACCATCTTCCTCGACCTTTTCAGTTGAGGATCTCTCTTTCCTCACTTTTCCTGACACACCTATCACCCTGCTTCTCCGCCTATTGTCGATCCACCGTCACCCTCTCCCATGGTTTCCTCACCTCGCCTGTCACCGGATTATGCACCTTCATCCCCGGTGACTTCTTCATCTCCATCTCCCGAGTCTACCTTAGAGATTCTTCCTCGGATTCTTCCATCTCCTCAGTATTATACTCGTCGTCCACGTGTTGTGGATGCATCTATTGATGAGCCATCTACTTATGATGTGCCATCTTCGTCCTCTCAGCCTACTTATGGCTTGCGTCCTCGTCCGCTTCCTCCTCTTGATCGCCTTGGTTTTCCAAGTGCCGGTGCTGCTGTTCTTGAGCCGACTTCTTATCGTCAAGCTGTTGTTCATCCCGAATGGTAGTTTGCGATGGCAGAGGAGCTTTCTACCCTTGACCGTACCAGCACGTGGGACCTTGTTTCTCTTCCTCTTGGTGTTCGTCCAATCACTTGTAAGTGGGTCTACAAGGTTAAGACTCTGATGGTTCTCTTGAGCGTTACAAAGCTCGTCTTGTGGCTCGTGGTTTTCAGTAGGAGCATGGTTGTGATTACGATGAGACTTTTGTTCCTTTGGCCCATACGACCACTGTTCGCACACTTCTTGTCGTGGCCTCTGTTCGACACCGGTTTGTATCTCAGCTTGATGTTACGAATGTCTTTCCTAAAGGTGAGCTGCGTGAGGAGATTTACATGCAGCCCCCACCTAGGTATTCTGTTCCTGATGGTATGGTATGCCGTCTTCGTCGCTCTCTCTATGGCCTTAAGCAAGCCCCTCGCGCCTGGTTAGCGTTTTGCCTCTGTGGTGACTGTCGTTGGTTGTTCAGCAAGTGCTCATGATCCAGCGTTGTTTGTCCATCTTTCAACTCATGGTCGGACTCTTCTTCTCTACGTCAATGACATGATCATCACTGGTGACGACCCCAAGTATATTGCCTTTGTGAAGGCTTGTCTTAGTGAGCAATTTCTTATGTCTGATCTTGGCCCTCTTCGCTACTTTCTTGGGATCGAGGTCTCTTCTACCTCTGATGGCTTTTCTATTTCTCAGGAAAAGTATATCCAGGATCTTCTTGCTCGTGCTGCTTTTACTGATAAGTGCACTGTTGAGACTCCTATGGAGCTCAATGTTCACCTTCGTGATACTGATGGTGACCCCTTGCCTGATCCGACGCGTTATCATCATCTTGTTGGGAGTCTTGTCTATCTAGCTGTCACTCGTCCTGATATCTCCTACCCGGTCCATGTTCTGAGTCAGTTTGTCTACGCCCCCACTTTGGTTCACTATAGTCACCTCCTTCGTGTTCTTCGATACTTCGGGCACGATCTCTCACCGTCTGTTATTTCCTCACTCCGGTTCCTTATAGCTTCGGGCCTATTCGAATGCTACCTGGGCTAGTGATCCCTCAGATCGCCGTTCACTTTCTGCTTATTGTGTTTTCCTTGGTGGTTCACTCATTGCCTGGAAGACGAAGAAGCAAACTGCGGTTTCACGTTCGAGTGCAGAGGCTGAGTTGCGAGCTATGGCTCTTTTGACGGCATAGGTGACTTGGTTATGGTGGTTACTTCAGGACTTTGGTGTTTCTATCACTACACCTACTATGCTCATGTCTGACAGTACAGGTGCTATTAGCATTGCGCGCGACCCTGTGAAGCATGAGCTCACCAAACATATTGGTGTTAATGCTTTCTATGTGCGCGCTGGTGTGCTGGATCAGGTTATTGCTCTTCAGTATGTGCCTTCCAAGTTACAGTTGGCAGATTTCTTTACGAAGGCCCAGACTAGAGCGCAGCCTATGGCCCTATGGGAATACAAGGTGCATATTCCCTAACAAGAGGAACTGAAAGAAGAATGTAACCTCACATGGGGGCGGTGTGGCACCACCAACGATCGCCGCTCAGCGGCGACAAAGTTGGTGGCGGCCATGGGTGGGGTGGGGGAAGTGAGGCGTGCCATGCGGCGAAGACTTTGAGAGCATGGGTCACGGCTTGATAGAGGAAAAATGAATAGAGAGAGACTCGATTAGATGCTTGTGTGGCATTGGCTGCTGAGTTGGCATGCCTAGTCAGCTTTGACTTTGGTCGAAACTAGTTGATTAGCCAAAAATGAAATCAGGGTTGTGTTTTGAACTTTATGGTAAGTAGAGGGTGCATTCCGACCATTTTCGAAGACGAGGGTTATAAATCAAACCGAGTGGTCAATTTGGCGTTAAAATGTGGACTTCTCTCTGCGGAAGAAGATGACCAGGCCCAAACATATCATCACTGTCTGCGGCAACCCAAATCGGTCGTTTAGAACCGAGGACAAAATCCTTGCCATGGAGGCCGAAGCCGAAGCCTTAGGAGTCGAAGAATTATCCGAGCTGCCAGCAAAGGTTGATAAAGACGATGTAATCCTCGCAAAGCGCTCGAAGTCAACATCGTTCAAACCCGGCGACGAGATCATTAAATTCTGAGTCCACCCCGAGGACCCGTCCAAAACAGCCTCAATTGGAACAGGCCTGGACCCCCAACAGGAAAACACGCTACGCGACTTTCTTCGTGAGGATTGGCATAACATCGCCTAACACCCTTCTGATAAGCCCAAATCTCGTGGAACCTCACGGAACACAATTTAAACTTCAACGGCGATAGTTTTCTGGCTTAGCGGCGTCAGACTTCTTTGGTAGGAGCACGATGTGAGCTGTGTTCAAATGCATAAGGTCTGCTGAGCCAGCATGAAAATCATTAAGCAAATTGAGAAGATCCAATTTAACAAGATCCCAGTTGCTCTTGTAAAAAGCGAGGCCAAAACCATCCGGCCCGGGGCTTGCATCGTCCTTCATGGCCCATAGAGCAGCCTTTATTTCCTCCAAAGTAAAAGGAGCAGAGAGGTTGGAAGCTTGAGCGGAAGTAATCGAGTTCGGGAGAAGTAGACTATCTAGATCAAAGAAAAGGAGACAGGATGGCTTACGCCCACCAAGTTTTTGAAGAAGTTCAAAAGAACAGCCTCCTTGTCACGATGCGCAGTGAAGGTAGTGCCATTGTTTTCAAGGGATTTGATTTGGTTTTTTCGGTGTCTGACCGAGGCACAAATATGAAGGTAGGCCGAGTTTTCGTCACCGAAAACGCAGTCCTTAACCTTTGCCCGTTGCCTCCAGTAGGCTGCAATGGCAGCATTATGGCGGTGCAGCGAAAGCTTGATCGCAAGCCGAAGATCGGATTCGAGAGACGACAACGTCCTGGCCTCTTCCAGCTTATCCAGGAAATCGATAGTGGTATGGCAGTTTAAGGCTATGATCTTAGGCGATCTTCTGTTGGACAACCACTTTTTTGCCATGTCCCTGGTACGCTTTAATTTGAGGGAAAGAGTTCCAGCAGATCCAAGGTGGGCATGCTGTGGACCTACGCTCCCCCAATTTGCCGTCACCGGCGGGCACCATGTTGAGGTCGATCTCGGGAACGCCACAAGCCATGGCAAGCTGGAGAGCATCCTTGCGCGGGAGCGGCGGCGGGCCCTCAGCGGCAAGCTCCATGAGCTCCACCGCGGGCAGCAACAGCTCATTGCGCGGGGCCACCCTCTTCTTGCCTTCCAGCTTCATCTCCTTCCGAAGTGTGGCCTTTTCCAGCATCGTCGGTTGGTGGAGGGGAAGGGGCCGACAGGTTCAGGTCCATGCCGCCGGGGAACTCGCCGCTCCCCTCATCGCTGTCGTCCCCGCCACCGCCACCGTTGTTGTCGGAGTCGGAGTCGAGGCCCGCAAAAGCAGGGTCGGGCGGGAGCTCTTGGGAGTGGATGACAAGGACGGAAGCAATAGCACCGAGGCCGGAGAAGCCATGAACCGGGATGGTATGAGGGACGTCAGTGAGGGTACAAGACTTGACGAAGACTAGGACAGCAGAGTAGTCCACACCGGTAAGGCAAACAGGGTCAATCTCGATGGGACATGCGAAAGGGACAATGGAGTTGATGATGGTAGGAGTAAACCAGTACTCGAGAGGGAAATCCTCGATATGAAGGGCGGAGACCGTGCCAAGACGGAAAAGGAAGCGGTTTTCGGTGTCTTCGTGACACACAAGGCTAACGGTGTTTATGGGGCAGGAAAGAGGACTGTTGAGGATGGAAACTTCGCGCTCATAGGCCGAACCAAACACGACCAACCCCGCCCCGTAGGAGGAGGCCCGAATCATCACAGGGCGGTTGCCAGCCCTGGTCTGCAGAGCACGGCGGATGCAAGCTTGGGGGAAGGGGTGAGGAGGGTTGACAATGGCGTATGCGAGGTTTTGGAAATGCTCAATGGGGGTGAAAGGCATGAAAACGTTGGAGAAATCCCGACAGTGCCTAGGAGGAGAGGAGAGAAAAAGGGATTGGGTTGCGTCCGAATCAGTGGATTCCTCTCCCGATTCGAACTCAACCTCGCCCGGGTCCTCCTCCTCCTCAAAAGCCTCATCGTCGACTTCCGCCGCCGCGGTCTGCTCCGGGAAGGCAAAGATGCGTGGTGGGGATGCGTGGGCAGGGGACGGCGGCTGCTCGTCCTCGGAGAAGGTGAGCTCCAGGGGGATGAAGTCAGCCATGGGAGCCGGAGTGGGCTGGGAAGGCGGTGGAGAGCTCAAGGAAGGTTGTGCGAGAGGAGGGCTAGGAGCAAGGGCAGGCGCAGGGTTGAGGAGAGGCAAGGGGTTGGCTAGGGGTAAAATAGCCGTGCACCCATGCTGGGTGTGGCCCACACGCCAGCATCGGCAACACCTCACGGGGTCTCGGCAGTCGCGAACTTGGTGGTCAAGAGCAAGGCATCGGAAGCAGGGTTCATGGCGTTGAGATTTTTAGGCGGGAGGGATGAGCTGTGTGGACGCATGCATGGGGGTGCATGCTATAAGAGGAAGCAAGAAGGGCATGGGCATAAGATGCCAACGGTCCTGCATGCGGGCTGCCGGCATGGGAGAGCGACAGTCGAGGCAACGTCAGGCGGGCGGCCTCGGCCTCGCCGTTGTCACATCCCGTGGTTTGCGGCCTGACAGAAGGCGGGCTGTCGTGTACCTCTGGCTGACGATGGGGAGAAGTTGACCACGAGAGCGGGCCCGGAGGCCGCGGCAGGATCCCAGGGGCAGAGGCATCAAGCATGGGTCGCCGCCTGCGAGGAGGGAAACCAGGGCGCCTCGGGTTGGCCGAACACAGAGGAGCATGCATGCGCCCTGCAGTCGGCGATAGCGTGGAGCGGCATGCCAGTTGGACCAGTTGCAGCGGGCCAAAAGGAAGAGGCAGGATACCAGTGGCTGAAACATCCAAAACGGGAGGCCGAGATGTAGCGCGGGTGACAGCGAAACTAGACAAGCTACGTGGCAGCTCAGGCGGGGGGGGGGGGGGAGGGGGACGATCGTCCAAGCAAGTGTCACGGACGACGCTACAGGAGATGTGTAGGGTAGATGTTAGGCAGGATCGCGACGAGGAGGTGATGTTTGAGGTTGCCGGGCCCGCGTCGGGATAGGCCAGGTACGGATTCGCACGCGGGGCAGCAACACAGTCGACGCTCCAAGTCGCATTAGAGGGGGATGACGACAGGGGTTGAAAGGCCCGGGTTTCAGGGGCAGAGAGGAGAGATGTGTGGGCAGCAAAAAGACGAGGCAGAGGCAGTCCAACAGGGGGAGGATTAGCCAGGAAACGAACAACTAAGCCCTTGTAGTTAATCCCCACGAGCGACAGAATGAAACTAGCAATGTTACGATTAGCAACGGTAAAAGAGAATAAGCAGTCGCTAAACTGAAAAATTAAAGGGTAAGCAAAGGGCGAGCCAATCCAACCATTGAGCAGGGCTACGACGGCGGTGGACGGCGGCAGAGGCGCCGGCAGCAGGACCCCCAGCCAAACCATGGTAGGCGAGGAGAGGGCGGCGGAAAGGGGTAAACATACCGAAGAGGAGAAGACTGTTAGCGAGTATTCGAGAAGGGCCTCGCCGGGCGAGCGGAGGGAAGGGCCGACGGCGGCGGTCGCCGTTCCCCGCAGCACAGCAGGGGTGGAGGAGGCCAGCAAGACGCCGCCGCGGATGTCCCCGGCGCTGGCCGCGGAGATATCCCGAGGGGCACCTACCGAGGCGCCATTTGCAATGGCGCCCGCCGAGACTCCAGTTAACTCTGATGACTAGGGTCCAGCTCCCTTTGACTTGAAAGGAGGTTATCGCTACTATATTATCTTCACAGATGATTTCTCTCAACACACCAGGATATATTACATGTCTTCTTTGTTTTCTGCATATTGTACCGCACCTCTACATGTATATATATTGGCCTATGGCCACCTGAAAATATAAGTTGCATATTTCCTAACATATACGAGAAAAATGAAAGGACAATGTGTTCTTCAAGAAAACTAGGAGGTTCTCAAGATGACACGTACTCTATGTAAAGAACCACGTAATGATTAACATAGCATGGTACAAAGTAGCACATGTCCTACAAACCTCGCAAAATCCAATTACAGAGCAAACAGCCTAGCAGAGACAAGCGAACCACATACATGATTCTAAAAAGTGAAGTACAGATCTATTCATCAACACAAACAAAATCACACTATAAAGGAATTGTATACTCAGTAAACTATAACTCCCTAACAACAGTTATAAGTCTAATAGGACAAATGTACATACATGTTGTTTGCATTTTGGGTAATTTAAGTGCAGCGACATATTAGAAAACATGAAAGCATGTTCAAAGTCAAACTGGCTAAATACTTACCTTCCATCTGGTATGGCTGAAACCCACTGAATCAGCATTAAGAAGATCGTCAAGTTCATCAAGCTCTTGCTTTACTTGCAGAACCAACTTACAGATGGTTGCATCATTAGTGGCACTGAGAACACATTTACATCTCTCTGCAGCAACAAGGTCTGTCCTTTAAGTCCCACTTGTATACAGTGTATGAGCATTCCCAACAATCCAAAGACATTACGTGCATGAAAAAGCATCCACCTGATAATTTGTAGAATCGGTCTGACATACTTTGAGCAGCAATAAAACAAGGGGTCCCGAATAAATTGATGCACGCCTTGCTCTAGTAAGAGCAACATTTGTTCTTTGGTTATCAGCAAGAAATCCTACAACTCCTCTCTTAACAGTTGATTGTATTGATGTATCATCTTCTCCTTGGAAATCATCAATGGACTTCACCCGCACATGAAAGCCATCATATGTGTCATATTTTTTGGCAGGTCGACTTTTAATTGCATCAACTTGAGCAATATATGGAGAGACCGTGGACTATGCTGAGCCCTTGGTCTGTCCTTATCCAACCTGCAGAAATAACTTATGTGGTATGCTTAGTGACCTTTAGGGATCAAAGTTTGGACAAGGCTAATGAAAGCATTTTCTTCAGCAAATTTAAGTCGATTCTATATCACCAAATCATTGACATATCATTGCTTTTTCACTATGAAGTCCGGAAATAATAGAAGTTACTAAAGTGGGTTCATAAAGTGGCCAACAACTGTAATAGGGCATAATGTTTCACCTTTCATGTCATCTACCTAATGTTCTCTTTTTTCTAACTACAAATGTAACATTTGTCTACGAAAGAGGGCAGTAGAATTGAAATTTCATAAAGCTGGATTGATGCAATACCATATCATGAGATACAAATAGAAATCTGGACTCTCAACGTACACTATTGTAGTGAACACATTTCTACCAATGAAGATTATGAAGTATGCAGTACAAGAACAGCAGACCACATAAACTTCTAAAGATCCAATGTTATATTAGCAAGGTAGCTTCATAAAAGAAAAAATAGAAAGGATGTTAAGGTTAAAGGAAGGATAGAGTTCAGCTTAAACATACATTTAAAGATGGAATGGATTAGTTGCAAACAACAGCAACTTTAACCATGTTTCTACGACTGCTTCATGCGCCCTCTTCGTCTTCTCTTCCATCAGTGACATTTAGAAACGTGTAGCTGACAAAAGGGACGCATGTGTAATCCTTATCACAACTAGGAGACATGACAATGGAACCATCTAAAATCTTCCTCTCATAGCACTTGGAAATAAGCTAACAGAAGGATTCATGTGATACTGTATATTCAACAAATGTTTATCAAATTTGAGCATAACCAATCTCTCAAATAAACTTGTCACGAATCCAGCTTCTTTGCATACCTAGAGATGAACTATGAAATGTAAGGATTAAGATCATCAAAAACAGATCAATAACAATGAAACATAAAAAAAAGATATGGCTGTTACATTTTTTTCAAAAGTTTATCTTGTTGATAAATGCATCAATGACTAAGAAATGAAATCAAACAGTATAAAGAGGGTGAGGCAAAACCATCATTTGCTTTTAACCATTGCACTAAGCCGACAGTCTTCTCCTACCAGTTTTAACCAATGCAGACGCGCGCGCGCGCGGGGGGGGGGGGGGGGGGGGGGGGGGGGGGAGCACCCTCATCAACAATAAGAGGTAGAGCTAGAACAGAACTGTTGAATTACGTATGCTCTGGACCCAGTTTCTGTTTACTCCAATGGGTAATTAAGCGAGTGTAGCAGATCTTTAAGCAATTTAAGGCATGTAGACCTTGCTCCATCCAGTTCCTACAATAGTGTACATTCAGCCTACAACACCGTCGACTGAAAACAAGTGCAAACTCCAACAAAAGCAACATTTCTGGGAGCACAAGTAAGAGTTCAGCTTATTCAGAAAAAAAAATCTGCATTTCAAACATGCCAAAACCAACAGTAAAGTGCAGTCTTGGTTTTTCCAGTACCTGGTGGACCCCATATACACTTCACACGCCCACATCTTACAGCTGAGATCACAGATTCAGTAGCATCCTCGCCCAATAATTTCCGGATGTCTCTGCGAAAGAAGCCAAACAGACTCCATCCTGTTTAACACAGATACCACAAACATCCTCACCCTGCAACAGAGCCAACAAAGAGGAGCTCAAAAGGTCAGGTCACATACTAATTTATAATGGTAATGAAAATAGCAAGTAAAACTAAAACACGAATATTCATGTCATATTACCAGATTTGTGGGGGCTAAGAGGGACTTGATTAGTGTGAAATTGTCATTCATGTGCGTTTTGCAGGTAAGTGCTTTCCATATCCGTACGTTTATTGTGATATTATTGAGAAATATTGCATGTTCGAGTTTGTTTAAGTCTTCGTCCAGACCAATATTCTTTGCAACTTTGACTCTGAAGCTGTTCTGGTATTCATCAACCATAGAAACCTCAGTGACTATTGCCAAACAATAATATGTCACACCATGGCAGTTTAAGTCCTCTGCAGCTTCAGGTTTTATGCTAGACAAAACAAATATGTCATCATTCCTCGCAGAATAAGCCCAGTAGAAAAACATCATCATTGCCCCAAAAATCCACATCCATAAAGTATGATCCTGATTTTCCTGTTACCTCCATGGAAAGTATTTTTAACAAGGGTGCTTCACTGATGAGTTCAAGGCATGAGCAAGGGTGCTTCACTGATGAGTTCAAGGCGTGACCATAGATCTGACCATGTCTTCAATCAGAGGCACACGGTACAAATACCTCATAGATGTTCCACTGTGATTTTCAACATTATTTTCAGTTGAATATGCGACTCTTGACTTGTACAAACTCCATCCTCACTGAGCTTTGAGTTGTTACCAGTGCTAGGCATCTCAACATCATTAACAAGAACCTCAGTTGATGGCAGTGACAAAACAATCACTTGGAATTCTTCAGGAACGTCAACAGCAACCCACGTCTCTTGGTCAAGAACTGCCATAGTTTTTGTCATCTTCAAAGGAATATTAAATGTTAGAGCACAAAAACTGTATAATTCGGGATTCAGCTACAAAATAAGATTGATATCAATCTAAAATCAATATCAGAATTCGATTTAAAAAACCCTAACATAAAACTTTTTGAAGATAATTCAAGTAATTATGAAGATCAGAGATTTCCTAATCCTTTATATCCTTAATTCCACTATCATTTCATCCTCAAGTTCTTTGATTGATGGTGGATACCACTACTGTCTGGGTAATATTGCTTGCAAAACAGAAGAAAGTAACTGCATTGTAATGAAGTTGGTGTACATCCATAAGGCTATATAATTGAGGGAGAAGCCTGAGGGCTTTATACTCCAGAAATAGCATCATTACTCATTCATGTTTCTGGCAAAATGATGCTGCACTTATTCTATAAGCTGCTGCTTGTAATAACAAAATTTAAAACAAGCTTCTAACTTTGTTCCATGATCCGATTGTAAGACTGTAGATTAAGCTTTCATAAACTTCAATAAAACAATATATAACCACCTGAACACTATGCTGATAGTCCACGAATGTTGTAACCTAACCTGCCTCCAATCTATGAGGACAAGAGGTTAAGATAATATCAGAACTTGCTTTTATGAAACTAATATGTGTCTGTGCATATTATTTAAACAGAAAATTAATAACCTTTTCTGTACCAGCTATAGATTCTTCTTTTATACTACTTCCGTTCCTAAATATAAGGCGTTTTGACAGATTAAATGGAACCAGCGGGACATCTTATATTTAGAAACAGAGGGTGTATTATGGATGATCAGGAACTCAAGAATCCTCAACTTGGGATGTAGATCAGCACGAACACCTATCAGCTTAGCCCATCGTCCATGTGCAGCATCACATGCAGCAAAAACTGCTTCTGTGCTTTCTCTCAACATATCAGCTCTGCGGAAAATGCAGATGTTCAAGCAAATCTGTTTTGGCATCATCACACATAATTAACACATGCAAATAATGAAATACTGGATTTGCTAGAACGGACCACAGCATCACCATGACGAATCAACTTGGTTTTATGGAAGAAAGAACATGTTAGAACTTAACGTACCGAGCATTTTTTTTTGAATTTGTACTGGACATATCAGTTGCTTTTCCTTGAAACAATGGAAGCTTAGTAGTACTGCATGTAACAGTATTGGAGACCCGTGAAGTAACACCGTTGTCATTCCCTTGGGAAAAGTCAACTGATCCACCATGTTGTATGACAGGATTTGTGTCATCAGAACTCATGTTCCCATCAAGGTTTCTCGTGATCCACTGAACTATTTTTTTAACTTCAGCTGCTTGCAGCAGATGTACCTGAATTTACAGGAAAGGAGATGTACATTAAGATTAAATTTGGTAGAATTTTATTGTCCAAAGGAAAACAAAATAATTGTCATATTGAGAAACCAATTTACCAGAACTATCCTAAAAATAGCCGATAACAGTTGAACAAACCCTTCAGATGATAGACTACGCAGCTTATTTGGTAAAGAATGCCCTCCAGCTGCACGATTACAGTTCAAAACAAGTAGGAATTTAGTGTAGAAAGTAGCAAACTATGAAGACATTAAGAAAAAAAAGTGTAAGACCATCAGAATTAGCAGCTCTGTCCCCAGTTACTGAATCAGAATCTAGTCATGTAACAGTGGATTTGGTTGAAGCTTCTCTGTAATCATGAGGCTTCATAACGTAAGACCATTATTACATGCTACCAGTCTAAATTTTCTGGAAATTAAGACTGGAAGCATCTACATAACAGTGGATTTGGTTGAAGCTTTCATAACAGTAATAAGGGTATCATGGTATATTCTTAGCACCACGGGAACTTTGTCCTACAATATATAAATATGAACAGTGTCATTATGTATCCCCGTAGATTAATAACTCAATGAATACCAAATGTCCAGAAATAAATAAACATGATGCTTCAACCACTTAACTGTTTAAGCTCACAGGTAATTGACCTTTTAAAATATACTGAACTTGATTTTTGTATGCATGAAATTTTAGAGGGTATTTTATTTAAAGTGCTCTGTTTGTGAGGTAGTCTCTTATAAGTTAAGACCCCATAAGCCCAGCTTATATGAGTGACAAACTTCTTGAATAATCACAAATATTATTGTGCTAATTGTGTGGCTAAATAGCTCATACAAATGTGAATTAAGTGCTTCTCTAGAACTTAAATCTATATGTCATGTTACACTGAAGTCCCCATTGCTAGCTCTATAACATTCAATGTGATGGAAACCCAGCCGCAGGACACCCCATTTTCTGCATACCCACTTTCCATTTGAATCTCCAAAGCAACTTAATGGAAATATCTAACAGAACTAACCGTTCTCAGCAGGCAAATAGTGAGGGGGAGAAGACAGAGGATGAAGCTTTCCCCCTCATCTATGTTTACCTGCATTGAGATAATGACACCAATCAACAGAAGAAAAGGAGCTGATAATATTTTACTAGAACCACGACAGCGTAGCTTAAAACAAAGCCATAATCTAAACAAAAGTAGCAAGATGAAACACATCAGACCATTGTTAACAACAAATTAGAATTTCACCTTTTGGCAAATTGGAGAAGATCAAAAACTGATTGGAAATGACCATAGTAGTCATGGTATATATGATAAGTGGTGTAGTAACAAAGTTTATGATCAAAATCTGGTAATTATTTCAGAATCACATTTTTGTGACATAAGAATCCTATGTTGACACTGGACATACATCAAACACAAAATTCCAGTAACTTATAGTTTACTCGTCAAGAAACTACGTTGCCTGGGTACATTATATGGATGTGACTACGTTGCCTGGGTACATTATATGGATGTGACGATACCACAATACATAAAATTCCAAAAACAGTGATACAATTACAGAAATAATATTGTAATGTGACGAAGCTACAAAGAAACCAAAATAGCATTGCCCATGCCTTCTTGGCATTGAATTAATTTACGAAGCCAATGGGTGCAGGTACTACTAACTAATCACTCCCTACCAGTTCTTAGCCTTTAGATTTCTCAATCTCACTTCATTCCTCATGTTCAATCAATTTTGGTTAACTACTGTTTTTTTTTAAGTTAGCATGAAAAGTACAAAAAAAAACTTAGCGTGAATGCATTTTGTTACAACCAGGTAAAGATAGGACAATTACAAGACAGTAAACTGCAAAATTGGAAGTGCACGTATCTCATGTTCCGTCCCATTGAGGGGAGTGGAAGTCCTTTTCACAGTTTATGGAACCATTGCATCTACAGCTTTTCCATCAGGAACAACAACCCGCACAAACTCTCCTGAAAGAATGCTACAAATATGAATAATAAGTTAGACAATGGGCCAAAAAGGCTGCAAATAGGGAACAAACATAAAGAAAAGAAAATTACACGATTCTAAGGTTGGTAGCTTCATGTAATGACATTATTGACCTTCATTTTCTGGATGACGACAACATACATTTAACAGAAAGAAATATACAAGCTAAATTGTATGGGTATAGCCGTATAGGTGGATCTAGAGTACATTTTCAGCAAAGTTTCGTAACTGGACGTACTGAATTAGGCCAGAAGTCATTAATATCCTTCAAACAACTTACTTTATGCTGGTTAAAGCATATTTGACATTGGAGTATCATTGGAACAGAATCGTTCCATTTAACAATGGCTTGCACAATAATTAAGGAGCAACAAACGTATTTTCACATCAAAGAACTGATTGGAATCCATATGCATGCATATATTGAAAAAGCAACAAAGTGCTTTGGCTCAACGTAGTAAACATGTGACAAAGAAAAACAATGACCCGAGCCTACCCAACTGCAGAGCATATGGATGATTACCAAGGCAGTATTAGGCACAAAGGAGATCGCGATCAAATGACTTGAAGTTGCAGGGAATAGTCCCAACCTAAACACAGAATAGTTCATTAATGAAATATGATTATAGCTAGCAAAAGATTCTCCAACAGATTCTTGAGGACACAAATGGCATGTAATTAATGCTATCAGAAAAGCTATCTGGTCAATTTCGTCTACTGCAAGGACAAGCTAGGATCCATACAGAGCTTAAGGTGCTCTCATGCCACAAGGAGGTTTAGCATACTCAAGCATAAACATGATTTTTCACAGCAAAACAATTTACAATTTCTGCCACCAAATTGTAGAACATCGCGACATGTATCTTTCTCACGAGGATACATGACTTACACACCTATCATCTCCCAACAGCCGTTTAAAACTTGCACCACATGTTATCGTAGTTTTCTGGAAACAATTCACAAATGGTGACATCACTTTCAACAGCAATGGGCACCTCCATTAGTAACATAAGAATCATGTGTAACATTCTCTAAAAGAAAAAAAAGAAAAGGAGTGCATAAAATCTAGTTAGCCCGAATCAGTCACATATGGCACCAACAGCAACATGTAATTTCCTGAAATACAATGTGTCACCGAGCGTGCAACTATTATGTTGTTATCAGACAGTCCAGAAATGGCATTCACATGCCAATTGCACATCCATGACACGTGGACAGATGGACCCTCTAAACCCTAGCGCACGGACCACACACAGACGGAGCACCATCATTTGGAGCATCCAACTGACCCAACTTCGATTGCACATAAAAGGCAGCGAACAACAGCACGCTATATGCAATTAATCAAAAAAAAAATCACCAGATATAAGCGCGACCAGAAGCCTAGCACACATATGCATGTATAAGCTTTGCCGGTCCAGGGTCCATTCATGAACACATACTTGAAAAAAAAAGGCTCGAGCGTGCAAAAAAGACTTGAAGTTGCATGGAAAGCTCAACCTTAACACAAAACGGGTCATAAATGAAATATGGTTATATTTAGCAAAAGATTCTCCAACAATTTCTTGGGCACATAAATGGCATGTAATTAGTGCTAACAAAATAGCTATCTGGTCAATTTCATCTACTGCAAGAACAAGCAAGGTTCAATACGGGGCTTAAATAACCACAGGCATAAACAATTTATAGTTTCTGCCACCAGACTGTACAGCGTCATGAAATGTCTCTCTCATTAGGATACATATATGACTTACACACCTATCATCTCCCAACAACCATTTAAAACTTACACCATGTATTATCTAAAAAAAATTAGAATGGGACGGACTAGATGATGCTACAGCCAGCTAAAACACTTCACAACTATTGGTACATCATGAGCATAGCAAATTAATTTGTCATCCTTTTCAACAGCAATGTGCACCTCCATCAGTAACATAAAAATTATACATAACATCTAGTTAGTCCTAATCATCCCATATTGCACCAACAGCAACATGTAATTTCCTGAAATACCAACAGAAAAACCCTCTAAACCCTAGCGCACGGATCACACAAAGAGTACCATCACTTGGAGCTTCCAACTGACCCAACTTAGATTGCACCTAAAAGGCAGCAGATAACAGCACACTAAATGTGATTAATAAAAAATTCACCAGATTTAAGCACGACCAGAAACCTAGCGCACATATTCGTACGCACAGATTCGCGAATAAAATGGCTCAAGCTTGCAAAAAAAGACTTGAAGTTGCAGAGCATAGTCTCAATCTGAACGCAGAAGAGGTCATAAATGAAATATGATTAAGATTCACCAACAGTTCCCTAAGCACATAATGGCATGTAATTAATGCTAACAGAAGAGCTATCTGGTCATTTTCATCTACTGCAAGAACAAGCAAGGATCAATACAGGGCTTAAGCTGCTCATATCACAAGGAGGTCACCGTACTTAATCATAGACATAATTTGTCATAGCAAAACAATTCACAATTTCTGCCACCAAATTGTACAACATCGCGACATGTATATACATAACTTACACACCTATCATCTGCCAACCGCTGTTTAAAACTCACACGGCATCTTATCTGAAGTTTTTTTTGTAAACAATTCAGAAATGGAACAATTGCTTTCAACAGCAATCATGCATAGCATGTTCTAAAAAGGAAAAAGAAGCACGCATAATAACATTGAGTTAGCCCGAATCAGTCACATATATATGGCACAAGTCCACCAACAGCAGCAACATCTAATTTCCTGAAATGCCATGTGTCACCGTCACCGAGCGTGCAACAATCACATACTCCTATGTTGCGACCAGAAAGTGCAGAATATGACACCCCAGACATGCTAATTAATTGCACTTCGATGACACGTGGACAGAAACCCCCTGTAAACCCTAGCGCGCACGGACCACACAGACAGACGCCATGAATTGGAGCTTGCACATACAAGGCAGAGGACAAACAGCTCACCAAAACGCGATTAATCGAAAATAATCGCCGGATTTAATCAAATAATCATGTCCGTACGCACGCACGCACGCACAGGCACCGCACGGATTCGAATCGAAACCTAAAAGAAAAAGGCCCAAAGCTCGGAACCCCGCGCCGCGCCCGCACAAATCATCATCCGGAGCAGAGGGATGGATGGCGCACGTACGTACCTTGCCCCTGTAGGAGTCGTCGTCGGTGACCTCCTGGACCGACCAGGAGAGCACCGCGGCCTTCAAATCCATCTCTCCCATGTCGCCCCCGCGCGGCCGGGCCGCCGCGCTCGCCTCGCGCCCTAGCCGCCCACACGCGGGCACCCGAGGAAGCAGGCCGGGGCGGCCGCGCTCCCTCGCTCACGCGCGAGCACCGGAGCAGGCAGGCGGCATTTGCGAGGAGAGGGGGGACGGGGGTTGGTTCGTGGCCTTGCCGTGTGGAGGAGAGGAGGAGGCGGCGGCGGTGGCAGCGTCGCGCTGCGTGGAGAAAAGCAGAGCAATCAATGGAAGAAGGGGAGGGGGCCGGGGAACAGTAGTACTACTCCGCAGAAATCTTTTGCTTGTGGGAGAGGGTGGTGCGTTGGGATTCGGGACCTTTTTGGTTCACGGGGCAGGTGAGGAGAGACGAGGGAGCGAGCGCCGCGGTGAATGAATGAATGGATGGCCTTCGCTTGCGCTGCACAGCGGCGCCGGGTTGCTACAGTGAAATTGGTTGCGACGGTGAACGTGGTTTCTCTCTCGGTCTCGATTGGTCGTGGACGGTCGCTGTTTTCTCTCGCCACGACGACCCGGTAACGGCAAAAGGGCAGGGGTTGACGGCACGTTGCGTAGAGGAGCGCCACGGGATCTTCAAGACGTTTTCTCCTCCGTACAAATGGGGTTTGTCATCTTTCTTTCCGGTGTATGTCTAGACAAATGTTCAACCAGGTCATTCCGAATCCGCTCATGAATTGCTCGATGTCGAACTTGTTGGTGCATTTGAATAAAATTCTCAAACGTCACCGGATTCTGCCTTGGAAGTTCGAAAGGATCACCCATGCGCTCAAATTCAAACTCCATCACACTCATCAACCACAATCATGTTGTACATGATCACACAAGTTGTCAACACTTCTCACGACGTCTCTGTATCGAACAATTGCAAAATGGGCTTGGAGCAGACCAAATGCCCTCTCTACATCCTTTCTAAATTCTTTTTGTCTTTGGGCAAAGTAAGCTATTTTCTCACCCCTTGGTCGGAGATGATCTTGGCGAAGATCGCCCACGAAGGATAAATACCATCACACACACAAAAATATGGCCCGCACACAACCTTGCAAATAATGGAAACCATTGTGGCACGTTGATGTCATTGTGAGAACCGGGCATCCTAGAGATAGAGTGTAAAATACAGAGGTCTTGAGATGCAATTGTTTCAAGAATTATGGCAGGCTTTTTGCAATGACGTTGACATTGCCCATGTGGGCAATTCTTCCATTGTTAGTGCATGCAATCCAGGGATTCGAGCATACCTGGTCACCCTCTTGCCTTCGACAGTGTCACTACTCGTGCGGTGTCTTCGGCAGTTGGTTCTCTCAAGTACTTCGGACCAAACACATTGACCACCGCAGTAGAAAAATTGACCATGGCTTTGACATGTGTTCTTTCGGACATGCAAATGTCTTCTTGAGGTAAAATGCGGCACAAAGTCAATCATTCGGGGTATAAATTGAGGATTTTCTCCAAATTGGGTAAATGTATGTCAAAAGGGTAAATCATGGGGGAATGGAATTTCCTCTCTTTTTTAGGAACGGAAAGGGAAGCACTTGAACAGGCTGAAAGGGTCTTCCTTGCCCCTCCCAAGTGGCTCTTGCACAAGATTAACCAGATCATCCATGGTTTGGTATGGCAGAAATATAATTACCAGGAGCAGTTGTCGGGCGGTCACTCGTTGTTTAACTGGAAGACGGTGTGTCGGCCTAAGCACTTGGGTGGCCTCGGTATTGGTGACATCGATAAGTTTGGTCGCACTCTGCAGTAACGCCGGCCCTCGCTTCAATAGACCGGTCCAAAAAGGCCTTGGGTGGGATCCCAACTGCTATGTGACCAGGCTGACATGGACCTTGCCCTGGCCTCCACCATCATTACCATCAGGAATGGCCATAAGCCTCTCTTCTAACATGACAATTGGAGCGAGAAGGGGCCCCTCAAGTTGCTAGCGCCTTATCTCTTCAAGACCGCCCCACGCAAGCATAGAACGGTGCACCATGAGCCGAGCAGGGAAAACTGGAGATCCAATCCGTCTCGTAGCTGGGAGAATTTGTGTCCCTATGGGAGTTGGATCAGTCTAATCCAGCTATCACGGACCAAGAATACTCCATCACATGAACATTACCGCCAATGGGGAATACTCTTTGTCCTTAGCCTACGCGGCCGAGTTCAACGTCTCGCATCCCAAGTTTAAGGACTCAAATATTTGGACTGCCCATGCTCCTCATGACCCCAGATGCCTAAATGCAAGTTCTTCGGGTGGCTTGTGCCCCAAGGCAGAATTCTCACGGTCGATTTGCTTGTTGTGCTAGGCTGGCCTCATGACCCCAGATGCCTAAATGCAAGTTCTTCGGGTGGCTTGTGCCCCAAGGCAGAATTCTCACGGTCGATTTGCTTGTTGTGCTAGGCTGGCCTCATGACCCCAGATGCCTAAATGCAAGTTCTTCGGGTGGCTTGTGCCCCAAGGCAGAATTCTCACGGTCGATTTGCTTGTTGTGCTAGGCTGGCCTCATGACCCCAGATGCCTAAATGCAAGTTCTTCGGGTGGCTTGTGCCCCAAGGCAGAATTCTCACGGTCGATTTGCTTGTTGTGCTAGGCTGGCCTCATGACCCCAGATGCCTAAATGCAAGTTCTTCGGGTGGCTTGTGCCCCAAGGCAGAATTCTCACGGTCGATTTGCTTGTTGTGCTAGGCTGGCCTCATGACCCCAGATGCCTAAATGCAAGTTCTTCGGGTGGCTTGTGCCCCAAGGCAGAATTCTCACGGTCGATTTGCTTGTTGTGCTAGGCTGGCCTCATGACCCCAGATGCCTAAATGCAAGTTCTTCGGGTGGCTTGTGCCCCAAGGCAGAATTCTCACGGTCGATTTGCTTGTTGTGCTAGGCTGGCCTCATGACCCCAGATGCCTAAATGCAAGTTCTTCGGGTGGCTTGTGCCCCAAGGCAGAATTCTCACGGTCGATTTGCTTGTTGTGCTAGGCTGGCCTCATGACCCCAGATGCCTAAATGCAAGTTCTTCGGGTGGCTTGTGCCCCAAGGCAGAATTCTCACGGTCGATTTGCTTGTTGTGCTAGGCTGGCCTCATGACCCCAGATGCCTAAATGCAAGTTCTTCGGGTGGCTTGTGCCCCAAGGCAGAATTCTCACGGTCGATTTGCTTGTTGTGCTAGGCTGGCCTCATGACCCCAGATGCCTAAATGCAAGTTCTTCGGGTGGCTTGTGCCCCAAGGCAGAATTCTCACGGTCGATTTGCTTGTTGTGCTAGGCTGGCCTCATGACCCCAGATGCCTAAATGCAAGTTCTTCGGGTGGCTTGTGCCCCAAGGCAGAATTCTCACGGTCGATTTGCTTGTTGTGCTAGGCTGGCCTCATGACCCCAGATGCCTAAATGCAAGTTCTTCGGGTGGCTTGTGCCCCAAGGCAGAATTCTCACGGTCGATTTGCTTGTTGTGCTAGGCTGGCCTCATGACCCCAGATGCTATCTTTGTCTCCAGACGCCTGAAAACCGCTACTCGCCTTTGCAAGGATTGCCCCTTTGTCGCTGTCTGGAACCATGTGATCTCCTGGACAAATGAGAACTTGTCGGTTTCCAATTTTCTGTCCAACCGAGTAGTGTCTCAAATTGGTGGGACGATATGATTGATGAGAAGTCTAAGGAGGTCTGCAGGAGGCGCATCGGTTGCTCATATACACACTATGAAACATTTGGAAGGAGAGGAACATGCATATTTTTTCATCCGCCCGTTTGACTCGTTACGAGTTGGCAGTGTTAGCTTTCAAGGACATCTAGCAACGTGACTTGGCTTTTCGCTCCGGCTGTGCCCACCATGGGGATCAGCTGATTTGGTCGCCTTGTTTTTAGGCTTTCAGGGTTTCTACCCTTTTTCTTCTATATGAAAAAATAGGTTGTGCTCCTGTTGGGTCCTCGAAACAAAAACTATGTTTTGAAGATGGAAGCAAATACTATGTTTCCTTGGTTTTCTAGGGAAAAAACACCATAGCGGATGCTCAACAAACGGTCATGATCGTTTCTAGTATTTCATCTTGGATGGTGGTGTTTAACGCAAATGCAGGTTTCCGTCGCCGTCCGCCAGAGAATGAAAAAAATGGGGTGCTCGCTCTGAAGCGGGAAGTGGAGAGACGTAGAGCGGGAACCCAAACGCGATGTGAAACTTGGGAGGAGGTACGTGCGGTGCGGTGCATGGACGGGAGAACGGGAAAGGGAGATAGGAGAAGGAACAGGTGGGGCCCATGTGATTCTGTTGTGTCCCCCCCTTGCAGTTCGCCTCGGTGGCAGCACGGGTTGCACCACCTGGGCTGGGACCTCCTCCACTCGACCTTCTCCGCGGCTGCACGCCCATCGACCGCGCACAGAGCCGCACCTGCACGCACGACGCGTCGAGCAAAAGGCAGGTATGGACGTCACCACACCACGGGCACGGTCACGACGTAACGTCCCCCGTGCGCCGCCGTGGTACGTGCAACCCGCAACCTGCAGCCGCAGCCGTCTCCCACAGCGGCGGTTTCACTTCTAGCTTGCGTGGGTGCATGCGCATCCTCTGTCAAGCCTAGTAGTTAAGCTGAAGAAATTAATTCACTAATTAATCTTCTGGAAGGGAATCTTTCCGTTATGTGTCAGGGGGAAGCGAAGGCGTGATGAGATGGAAGCACCGATTTGGCCAGCGGTCGCCCCTATAAAAGCCAGCAGGGAGCGAGTGCCGGTGCCATTCCGCACCTGCGCGGCACACCACCGCCACGCCACACGCGCGCGGGGGGTCGAGGCGCCGGCCCGGCCGCGAAGCACACGGCCGCCGCAGCTACCTCGACCAGGCGGCTCACGCGCGCGGGGGGCGAGGCGCCGGCCCGGCCGCAGCTACCTCGACCACGCGGCTGGCGGGCGGTACGTGTCTCTCCGGCCGCTCCTCCCCTCCCCTCCTCGCTCGTGCTTCCCCGCCGGCGTGACGCGTCTCGTTTGATCGATGTGGTCGCTCTTCTCGTTCATCGCAGATTTCGTTGCGTCGTCTCACCTCGTGCGCGCGCATGCATGCTACAGTAGATCTGCTCGCTGTAGCGCCTCGCCTGCGCGTGCGACATGTAGAAGAATGCGTCGATCATGGGGCCGACCGAAGCTAGCCTTTGGTCTTCGTTTTGTAGATGCAGGGGGCGTGGAGGCCGTGTTGCTTTGGCCTTGGCCAGCGTCGCTTGTTTCTGTAGCGTACCGTAGATAGATCTGGTGTGCTTTTGCCCGGTGCAAGTAGAGGTGATTCAAGTCTCCCCGTCTCAAAATCCGAGTGCATGCGCCTGCGTCCGTGTTTGGATCTAGCTTTGGAGTGCATCATCGGGCCGATCTAGCTTTGGGCTTGCCTTCGTGCGTGTGTGTGTGGTGTGCGTGCGTGTGTGGTGTGCGTGCGTGTGTGTTCATTGATGGGGCGAATTTGAAGTGCATCGCGCATCTGGTAGATTGTTTTTGTTTCCTGATAAAATCGTTTTGTTTACGGTTATTACGATGATGATTGGCCACCTAGTGAACGTATCAGATTTGTTTTAACTGAGGTGAAGCGCTAGTTCAATTACTTTTTTCAGCCTGACGGAGAAAGAATATTTCTGTTTCTGTTGGCAGCGAGAGAGAGAGAGAGAGAGTGGGGCCTAGCTCGCCTCGTCCCTCGCTCCTTTTGCCTCCGTATAAAAAGAGAGGAGCGTGGCACAGGCTGCCATTTCGTTCCCCATTCCACGCTTCTTCTCTCCGCCCCGGCGGCACACCGCAGCACACGCGGCGGGATCGAGCCGCCTGCGCCAAGCACACGGCGGCAGGCAGCGCTGCTGCTCGATCCAGCGGCGTCCTTTGCTTGCTTCTATTGCTTAGATAGATCTGCTGCAGTTTGCTCGGTGCTAGTAGAGGCGATTCAACCATCTCTCGGTTTTCGTGCGTCTCAAATCCGACTGTGCGTGCGTGCGTACGTACGTGTTTGGATCTAGCCATCTACTACTAGTGGAGTGCATCATCGGGCCGATCGTCAATCTACGCCACTTCTTCTTTGTTTTACACTAGTTGATTGATTTTTCCATCGATTGTTCCATGTGCGCCGCGGGGTAGAGTGCGTGCGTGCGTGCGTGTGTGTGGATGATGGGTCCTTCTTTTTCTTTTCGTTTTGCCTTACATGGGTTCGATCTTGCTGTTAATTGTTGACAGGCCGGGGCTGCCGAGGCATCAACATGGACATGGACGTCTTCGCGTGGATTTGCTACGGCACGGCGTTTGCTGCTGCCGTGATGAACATGTGAGCAAAAATTTGTCGACTCCTTTCCTTGTTTGTACTCTAAGTGACACAGGTGGTCGTGTATGCTGCACGAGTATGATTGGGGGTGTTAATCCTACATGCAGGACGGCCACGGTCAGTGCATGGAAGGCCTGGGCACTTGGAGGACAGGGGGTGCGCTTCCCGGATCCGATCGTCGCCGCCGTGCTCGGGAACGCGGCGTGGCTCACCTACGGCTGGCTGTCCGGAAGCAACGAGGCGCTGTGGCTCAACGTCTTCTGCGGTTTCATTCAGCTCGTCTATCTGACGACTTTCCTCATCTTGTGCACTGAGAACGAGCGGCGCACTGCGCTCAAGAGGATTGCCTTGGCGCTCCTGTACCTAGCCGTGGTCGTCGGGAGTCGACTTGCTCCTGCTCACGGTGACACCGAGGAGCTCCGCAAGCAGGAGGAGTTTCACAAACTGCTGTGCACGCTGGCTGGTGCGGCAGCCCCGGTGACGCCTCTATTCATCGCATTTTACTACCGGGTATGTGTACTGTAACCGATTTGCACCCCCGCCCCCCCCCCCCCCCCCCCCCCCTGTCAACTGCATTTGACCCGGCTAGCTCTGTCGCTCACCTATATCCTGTTATGCTGTATGTACCTGCAGTACGAGATGAACATAGTACGGCAGATGGTACCCCGCTGGACCATGTCTTGCATTGGTCTCATCAACGGTTTGCTATGGGCGATAAGAGGGTTCACGCTCGGCAACATGTACATGGTGGTACGTAGCACCACTTTCAGTTTCACTTGTCTGCTCTGGGTGATCGAGCCACTCATTGTAAATTACCATTCGTGATTGACACTACATTTTATGTCCGATTTATACTGCAGATAATGAATGTTATTGGTGCCGTCTGCTCATGCATCTCCCTCGTCCTTATACGCGTGTTGAACCAGCAGCCCGAGGTACCCGACGACGACAACGACGACGGCGGCGACGACGACGACAACTACGACGGCGACGATGACGACAACTACGACGGTGACGACGACGACAACTACGACGGCGACGGCGACGACGACGACGAGACCAACAAGGAGATCAGGGAGAGGTTGGCTCGTCTCCGTCTGATCGACAGTGAGCCCGAGGAGGAGATTGAGTCGGAGGAGGAGGTCGACCCGACTGTGCAGGCCTTGGACGAGACTGTCCACCAGTAGATTGCCGAGGCATCTTCTTCTACATCGGCGCCGGCAACACTAGGGGAGACTGCCGAGAGCTCCGGCACTGTCGCAGACTCTGTTCCAGCAGCGCCTTGAACAGATACGGAGTAGCTTCACATACGACGGCCATCCAGCGTATCGAATGCTTGACATCATTACACACCGTATCCCAGGCTGCTAGATCGGTGACTGAACCCTCTGTCCACGCTTGTGTCCACTTTGTGGTGCTGCTTGTTCGCCGTGGTCGCTTCCCAGATGCCCGTTTCAGTTTTTCTCTACTTAGCTGGAAGCTTATCTCAGACTTTTGTGCTCGTAGATTTTGCTCGTATGGCTTGTATAATGAACACTACTAGCAAGGATGTGATGCTGTTCCATGTCGTGGGCGTGCGCGACTGCTGTTCTTTATGTTGCTTTATATTCCAAGTAGAAGTTTGTATAATGGAAACAGGAGGGGGTGGCACTGCTAGGCAGTCTCAGTGTGTTTTTCTGCATCTAAGTCGTTAGGTTATGCACTGCTACTCGAATGCTATGATCTAAGTTGCAATGTTGTGCACTGCTACTCAGAATGATTGTGACTAGGCTGCGTGTTTGCATGTTAAATATTGATCCAAATTTTGAGCGGCAAATCTTATTTAAAATCATTTATATGCCGATCGCAAATGGATTGCAGACTAGCAACACGTGAAACGCCTGTAATGCAGCTTAGTTACACACGTATACGGAAAATCACGTTGGTCTGTTGAACATTCGGTATGCGCTTTTTTTTTTACTTCTAGAGATTTTCTTTTCTTTCAAAAAGAGGGTAAAGCCAACTCAAACGCACGACTCCAAACGAACATCCGTTTGAGTACACTAGTAGAAAACAGGGCTTAGGTCACAGGACAGTTTTCACATTAGCCCCGGTTCAGTCACGAACCGGGACTAACATGAGCATTGGTCCCGGTTCGTGCGGCCAGGGGCCTGCTGGGCCTCGTGGGGGCATTGGTCCCGGTTCGTCCGGCCCCTTTGGTCCCGGTTGGTGGGACAAACCAGGACCAAAGGTCCACGCTCCTGGCCCACCACCCTTTAGTCCCGGTTCATACCACAAACCGGGACTAAAGGGCTGGTCCTAGTTGCGACCCGTGTTTAGTCCCACCTCGCCAAATGAAGGACGCTCACACCAGTTTATAAGCCCGTCCCTCTCTGCCTTTTAAAGTGAAAATAGATGCCCTTATAAGGAAATTTGACCTAAATTCACAGTAAATTTCATAGAAATTTATTATGAATTTAGGTTGAATTTTCTCTATAAGCGCATCTATTTTCATTTTTTTATATTTATAAAATAAATAAACCTTAATAAAATAAATAAAACTAAATAAACCTTAATAAAATAAAATAAAATAAACTATAGTAACTACAATAAATAAACCTTAATAAATTAAGTAAAAATAGCAGCAGTAAAATAAATAAAAATAGCAGCAGTAAAATAAATCAAAATAAAATAATTAAAGTAAAATACATAAGTAATTAGAAATAAAATAGATAAGTTTTTTGTTGTAAGTAGAAACAAAACAAAAAAATAAAGCAAAAGAGAAAAAAACTTTCAACCTTTTCAGAGTTCATTTGAAATGCTTTTCATTTTTAACCTTTTCAAAGTTCATTTGAAATAAGCGCATCTATGTTGTGGATGAAATGATGATACCATGCCAACTTTCAACCTTTTCAGAGTTCATTTGAAATGCTTTTCAATTTTAGGGTCTTATAGGTCAAAATAATTAGTAAATGCATGAAAAATAACAAATGAAGTCAGAAGGGATTGAAAAATGATGATGTGGCTTTGAATGGTGCATTTTGAACACACAAAAAGTCAGGAGTTCAAATAAGTATTAAAAAAATGAAATCCCTTTGTAACAGACGAGTTTCCGGATGAAATCCTGATACTTTGAAAGAGATTGTCTGTTTTGTACACGAAGTGCATCCAGTATTTGCCGTAACCCTCTCAACTTTCTTGCACATTCTATGTGGATGAAATGATGATACCATGCCAACTTTCAACCTTTTCAGAGTTCATTTGAAATGCTTTTCAATTTTAGGGTCTTATAGCTCAAAATAATTAGTGAATGCATGAAAAATAACAAATGAAGTCAGAAGGGATTGAAAAATGATGATGTGGCTTTGAATGGTGCATTTTTAACACACAAAAAGTCAGGAGTTCAAATAAGTTTTAAAAAATGAAATCCCTTTGTAACAGACGAGTTTCCGGATGAAATCCTGATACTTTGAAAGAGATTGTCCGTTTTGTACACGAAGTGCATCCAGTATTTGCCGTAACCATCTCAACTTTCTTGCACATGCTATGTGTATGAAATGATGATATCATGCCAACTTTCAACCTTTTCAGAGTTCATTTGAAATGTTTTTCAATTTTAGGGTCTTATAGCTCAAAATAATTAGTGAATGCATGAAAAATAACAAATGAAGTCAGAAGGGATTGAAAAATGATGATGTGGCTTTGAATGGTGCATTTTGAACACACAAAAAGTCAGGAGTTCAAAAAAGTTTTAAAAAAATGAAATCCCTCTGTAACAGACGAGTTTCCGGATGAAATCCTGATACTTTGAAAGAGATTGTCCGTTTTGTACACGAAGTGCATCCAGTTTTTGCCGTAACCCTCTCAACTTTCTTGCACATGCTATGTGGATGAAATGATGATACCATGCCAACTTTCAACCTGTTCAGAGTTCATTTGAAATGCTTTTCAATTTTTGGGTCTTATAGCTCAAAATAATTAGTAAATGCATGAAAAATAACAAATGAAGTCAGAAGGGATTGAAAAATGATGATGTGGCTTTGAATGGTGCATTTTGAACACACAAAAAGTCAGGAGTTCAAATAAGTTTTAAAAAATGAAATCCCTTTGTAACAGACAAGTTTCCGGATGAAATCCTGATACTTTGAAAGAGATTGTCCGTTTTGTACACGAAGTGCATCCAGTTTTTGCCGTAACCCTCTCAACTTTCTTGCACATGCTATGTGGATGAAATGATGATACCATGCCAACTTTCAACCTGTTCAGAGTTCATTTGAAATGCTTTTCAATTTTTGGGTCTTATAGCTCAAAATAATTAGTAAATGCATGAAAAATAATAAATGAAGTCAGAAGGGATTGAAAAATGATGATGTGGCTTTGAATGGTGCATTTTGAACACACAAAAAGTCAGGAGTTCAAATAAGTTTTAAAAAATGAAATCCCTTTGTAACAGACGAGTTTCCGGATGAAATCCTGATACTTTGAAAGAGATTGTCCGTTTTGTACACGAAGTGCATCCAGTTTTTGCCGTAACCCTCTCAACTTTCTTGCACATGCTATGTGGATGAAATGATGATATCATGCCAACTTTCAACCTTTTCAGAGTTCATTTGAAATGCTTTTCAATTTTAGGGTCTCATAGTTCAAAATAATTAGTAAATGCATGAAAAATAACAAATGAAGTCAGAAGGGATTGAAAAATGATGATGTGGCTTTGAATGGTGCATTTTGAACACACAAAAAGTCAGGAGTTCAAATAAGTTTTAAAAAATGAAATCCCTTTGTAACAGACGAGTTTCCGGATGAAATCATGATACTTTGAAAGAGATTGTCCGTTTTGTACACGAAGTGCATCCAGTTTTTGCCGTAACCCTCTCAACTTTCTTGCACATGCTATGTGGATGAAATGATGATATCATGCCAACTTTCAACCTTTTCAGAGTTCATTGGAAATGCTTTTCAATTTTAGGGTCTCATAGTTCAAAATAATTAGTAAATGCATGAAAAATAACAAATGAAGTTAGAAGGGATTGAAAAATGATGATGTGGCTTTGAATGGTGCATTTTGAACACACAAAAAGTCAGGAGTTCAAATAAGTTTTAAAAAATGAAATCCCTTTGTAACAGACGAGTTTCCGGATGAAATCCTGATACTTTGAAAGAGATTGTCCGTTTTGTACACGAAGTGCATCCAGTTTTTGCCGTAACCATATCAACTTTCTTGCACATGCTATGTGGATGAAATGATGATATCATGCCAACTTTCAACCTTTTCAGAGTTCATTTGAAATGCTTTTCAATTTTAGGGTCTTATAGCTCAAAATAATTAGTAAATGCATGAGAAATAACAAATGAAGTCAGAAAGGATTGAAAAATGATGATGTGGCTTTGAATGGTGCATTTTGAACACACAAAAAGTCAGGAGTTCAAAAAAGTTTTAAAAAATGAAATCCCTCTGTAACAGACGAGTTTCCGGATGAAATCCTGATACTTTGAAAGAGATTGTCTGTTTTGTACACGAAGTGCATCCAGTTTTTACCGTAACCCTCTCAACTTTCTTGCACATGCTATGTGGATGAAATGATGATACCATGCCAACTTTCAACCTTTTCAGAGTTCATTTGAAATGCTTTTCAATTTTAGGGTCTTATAGGTCAAAATAATTAGTGAATGCATGAGAAATAACAAATGAAGTCAGAAAGGATTGAAAAATGATGATGTGGCTTTGAATGGTGCATTTTGAACACACAAAAAGTCAGGAGTTCAAAAAAGTTTTAAAAAATGAAATCCCTCTGTAACAGACGAGTTTCCGGATGAAATCCTGATACTTTGAAAGAGATTGTCCGTTTTGTACACGAAGTGCATCCAGTTTTTGCCGTAACCCTCTCAACTTTCTTGCACATGCTATGTGGATGAAATGATGATACCATGCCAACTTTCAACCTGTTCAGAGTTCATTTGAAATGCTTTTCAATTTTAGGGTCTTATAGCTCAAAATAATTAGTAAATGCATGAAAAATAACAAATGAAGTCAGAAGGGATTGAAAAATGATGATGTGGCTTTGAATGGTGCATTTTGAACACACAAAAAGTCAGGAGTTCAAATAAGTTTCAAAAAATGAAATCCCTTTGTAACAGACGAGTTTCCGGATGAAATCCTGATACTTTGAAAGAGATTGTCCGTTTTGTACACGAAGTGCATCCAGTTTTTGCCGTAACCCTCTCAACTTTCTTGCACATGCTATGTGGATGAAATGATGATACCATGCCAACTTTCAACCTTTTCAGAGTTCATTTGAAATGCTTTTCAATTTTAGGGTCTTATAGCTCAAAATAATTAGTGAATGCATGAAAAATAACAAATGAAGTCAGAAGGGATTGAAAAATGATGATGTGGCTTTGAATGGTGCATTTTGAACACACAAAAAGTCAGGAGTTCAAATAAGTTTAAAAAAATAAAATCCCTTTGTAACAGACGAGTTTCCGGATGAAATCCTGATACTTTGAAAGAGATTGTCCGTTTTGTACACGAAGTGCATCCAGTATTTGCCGTAACCATCTCAACTTTCTTGCACATGCTATGTGGATGAAATGATGATATCATGCCAACTTTCAACCTTTTCAGAGTTCATTTGAAATGCTTTTCAATTTTAGGGTCTTATAGCTCAAAATAATTAGTAAATGCATGAGAAATAACAAATGAAGTCAGAAAGGATTGAAAAATGATGATGTGGCTTTGAATGGTGCATTTTGAACACACAAAAAGTCAGGAGTTCAAAAAAGTTTTAAAAAATGAAATCCCTCTGTAACAGACGAGTTTCCGGATGAAATCCTGATACTTTGAAAGAGATTGTCCGTTTTGTACACGAAGTGCATCCAGTTTTTACCGTAACCCTCTCAACTTTCTAGCACATGCTATGTGGATGAAATGATGATACCATGCCAACTTTCAACCTTTTCAGAGTTCATTTGAAATGCTTTTCAATTTTAGGGTCTTATAGCTCAAAATAATTAGTGAATGCATGAGAAATAACAAATGAAGTCAGAAAGGATTGAAAAATGATGATGTGGCTTTGAATGGTGCATTTTGAACACACAAAAAGTCAGGAGTTCAAAAAAGTTTTAAAAAATGAAATCCCTCTGTAACAGACGAGTTTCCGGATGAAATCCTGATACTTTGAAAGAGATTGTCCGTTTTGTACACGAAGTGCATCCAGTTTTTGCCGTAACCCTCTCAACTTTCTTGCACATGCTATGTAGATGAAATGATGATACCATGCCAACTTTCAACCTGTTCAGAGTTCATTTGAAATGCTTTTCAATTTTAGGGTCTTATAGCTCAAAATAATTAGTAAATGCATGAAAAATAACAAATGAAGTCAGAAGGGATTGAAAAATGATGATGTGGCTTTGAATGGTGCATTTTGAACACACAAAAAGTCAGGAGTTCAAATAAGTTTTAAAAAATGAAATCCCTTTGTAACAGACGAGTTTCCGGATGAAATCCTGATACTTTGAAAGAGATTGTCCGTTTTGTACACGAAGTGCATCCAGTTTTTGCCGTAACCCTCTCAACTTTCTTGCACATGCTATGTGGATGAAATGATGATACCATGCCAACTTTCAACCTTTTCAGAGTTCATTTGAAATGCTTTTCAATTTTAGGGTCTTATAGCTCAAAATAATTAGTGAATGCATGAAAAATAACAAATGAAGTCAGAAGGGATTGAAAAATGATGATGTGGCTTTGAATGGTGCATTTTGAACACACAAAAAGTCAGCAGTTCAAATAAGTTTTAAAAAATGAAATCCCTTTGTAACAGACGAGTTTCCGGATGAAATCCTGATACTTTGAAAGAGATTGTCCGTTTTGTACACGAAGTGCATCCAGTATTTGCCGTAACCATCTCAACTTTCTTGCACATGCTATTTGGATGAAATGATGATATCATGCCAACTTTCAACCTTTTCAGAGTTCATTTGAAATGCTTTTCAATTTTAGGGTCTTATAGCTCAAAATAATTAGTAAATGCATGAGAAATAACAAATGAAGTCAGAAAGGATTGAAAAATGATGATGTGGCTTTGAATGGTGCATTTTGAACACACAAAAAGTCAGGAGTTCAAAAAAGTTTTAAAAAATGAAATCCCTCTGTAACAGACGAGTTTCCGGATGAAATCCTGATACTTTGAAAGAGATTGTCCGTTTTGTACACGAAGTGCATCCAGTTTTTACCGTAACCCTCTCAACTTTCTAGCACATGCTATGTGGATGAAATGATGATACCATGCCAACTTTCAACCTTTTCAGAGTTCATTTGAAATGCTTTTCAATTTTAGGGTCTTATAGCTCAAAATAATTAGTGAATGCATGAGAAATAACAAATGAAGTCAGAAAGGATTGAAAAATGATGATGTGGCTTTGAATGGTGCATTTTGAACACACAAAAAGTCAGGAGTTCAAAAAAGTTTTAAAAAATGAAATCCCTCTGTAACAGACGAGTTTCCGGATGAAATCCTGATACTTTGAAAGAGATTGTCCGTTTTGTACACGAAGTGCATCCAGTTTTTGCCGTAACCCTCTCAACTTTCTTGCACATGCTATGTAGATGAAATGATGATACCATGCCAACTTTCAACCTGTTCAGAGTTCATTTGAAATGCTTTTCAATTTTAGGGTCTTATAGCTCAAAATAATTAGTAAATGCATGAAAAATAACAAATGAAGTCAGAAGGGATTGAAAAATGATGATGTGGCTTTGAATGGTGCATTTTGAACACACAAAAAGTCAGGAGTTCAAATAAGTTTTAAAAAATGAAATCCCTTTGTAACAGACGAGTTTCCGGATGAAATCCTGATACTTTGAAAGAGATTGTCCGTTTTGTACACGAAGTGCATCCAGTTTTTGCCGTAACCCTCTCAACTTTCTTGCACATGCTATGTGGATGAAATGATGATACCATGCCAACTTTCAACCTTTTCAGAGTTCATTTGAAATGCTTTTCAATTTTAGGGTCTTATAGCTCAAAATAATTAGTGAATGCATGAAAAATAACAAATGAAGTCAGAAGGGATTGAAAAATGATGATGTGGCTTTGAATGGTGCATTTTGAACACACAAAAAGTCAGCAGTTCAAATAAGTTTTAAAAAATGAAATCCCTTTGTAACAGACGAGTTTCCGGATGAAATCCTGATACTTTGAAAGAGATTGTCCGTTTTGTACACGAAGTGCATCCAGTATTTGCCGTAACCATCTCAACTTTCTTGCACATGCTATTTGGATGAAATGATGATATCATGCCAACTTTCAACCTTTTCAGAGTTCATTTGAAATGCTTTTCAATTTTAGGGTCTTATAGCTCAAAATAATTAGTAAATGCATGAGAAATAACAAATGAAGTCAGAAAGGATTGAAAAATGATGATGTGGCTTTCAATGGTGCATTTTGAACACACAAAAAGTCAGGAGTTCAAAAAAGTTTTAAAAAATGAAATCCCTCTGTAACAGACGAGTTTCCGGATGAAATCCTGATACTTTGAAAGAGATTGTCCGTTTTGTACACGAAGTGCATCCAGTTTTTGCCGTAACCCTCTCAACTTTCTTGCACATGCTATGTGGATGAAATGATGATACCATGCCAACTTTCAACCTGTTCAGAGTTCATTTGAAATGCTTTTCAATTTTAGGGTCTTATAGCTCAAAATAACTAGTAAATGCATGAAAAATAACAAATGAAGTCAGAAGGGATTGAAAAATGATGATGTGGCTTTGAATGGTGCATTTTGAACAAACAAAAAGTCAGGAGTTCAAATAAGTTTAAAAAAATGAAATCCCTTTGTAACAGACGAGTTTCCGGATGAAATCCTGATACTTTGAAAGAGATTGTCCGTTTTGTACACGAAGTGCATCCAGTATTTGCCGTAACCCTCTCAACTTTCTTGCACCTGCTATGTGGATGAAATGATGATATCATGCCAACTTTCAACCTTTTCAGAGTTCATTTGAAATGCTTTTCAATTTTAGGGTCTTATAGCTCAAAATAATTAGTAAATGCATGAGAAATAACAAATGAAGTCAGAAAGGATTGAAAAATGATGATGTGGCTTTGAATGGTGCATTTTGAACACACAAAAAGTCAGGAGTTCAAAAAAGTTTTAAAAAATGAAATCCCTCTGTAACAGACGAGTTTCCGGATGAAATCCTGATACTTTGAAAGAGATTGTCTGTTTTGTACACGAAGTGCATCCAGTTTTTACCGTAACCCTCTCAACTTTCTTGCACATGCTATGTGGATGAAATGATGATACCATGCCAACTTTCAACCTTTTCAGAGTTCATTTGAAATGCTTTTCAATTTTAGGGTCTTATAGCTCAAAATAATTAGTGAATGCATGAGAAATAACAAATGAAGTCAGAAAGGATTGAAAAATGATGATGTGGCTTTGAATGGTGCATTTTGAACACACAAAAAGTCAGGAGTTCGAAAAAGTTTTAAAAAATGAAATCCCTCTGTAACAGACGAGTTTCCGGATGAAATCCTGATACTTTGAAAGAGATTGTCCGTTTTGTACACGAAGTGCATCCAGTTTTTGCCGTAACCCTCTCAACTTTCTCGCACATGCTATGTGGATGAAATGATGATACCATGCCAACTTTCAACCTGTTCAGAGTTCATTTGAAATGCTTTTCAATTTTAGGGTCTTATAGCTCAAAATAATTAGTAAATGCATGAAAAATAACAAATGAAGTCAGAAGGGATTGAAAAATGATGATGTGGCTTTGAATGGTGCATTTTGAACACACAAAAAGTCAGGAGTTCAAATAAGTTTCAAAAAATGAAATCCCTTTGTAACAGACGAGTTTCCGGATGAAATCCTGATACTTTGAAAGAGATTGTCCGTTTTGTACACGAAGTGCATCCAGTTTTTGCCGTAACCCTCTCAACTTTCTTGCACATGCTATGTGGATGAAATGATGATACCATGCCAACTTTCAACCTTTTCAGAGTTCATTTGAAATGCTTTTCAATTTTAGGGTCTTATAGCTCAAAATAATTAGTAAATGCATGAGAAATAACAAATGAAGTCAGAAAGGATTGAAAAATGATGATGTGGCTTTCAATGGTGCATTTTGAACACACAAAAAGTCAGGAGTTCAAAAAGTTTTAAAAAATGAAATCCCTCTGTAACAGACGACTTTCCGGATGAAATCCTGATACTTTGAAAGAGATTGTCCGTTTTGTACACGAAGTGCATCCAGTTTTTGCCGTAACCCTCTCAACTTTCTTGCACATGCTATGTGGATGAAATGATGATACCATGCCAACTTTCAACCTGTTCAGAGTTCATTTGAAATGCTTTTCAATTTTTGGGTCTTATAGCTCAAAATAATTAGTAAATGCATGAAAAATAACAAATGAAGTCAGAAGGGATTGAAAAATGATGATGTGGCTTTGAATGGTGCATTTTGAACACACAAAAAGTCAGGAGTTCAAATAAGTTTTAAAAAATGAAATCCCTTTGTAACAGACGAGTTTCCGGATGAAATCCTGATACTTTGAAAGAGATTGTCCGTTTTGTACACGAAGTGCATCCAGTATTTGCCGTAACCATCTCAACTTTCTTGCACATGCTATGTGGATGAAATGATGATATCATGCCAACTTTCAACCTTTTCAGAGTTCATTTGAAATGCTTTTCAATTTTTGGGTCTTATAGCTCAAAATAATTAGTAAATGCATGAGAAATAACAAATGAAGTCAGAAAGGATTAAAAAATGATGATGTGGCTTTGAATGGTGCATTTTGAACACACAAAAAGTCAGGAGTTCAAAAAAGTTTAAAAAAATGAAATCCCTCTGTAACAGACGAGTTTCCGGATGAAATCCTGATACTTTGAAAGAGATTGTCCGTTTTGTACACGAAGGGCATGCAGTTTTTGCCGTAACCCTCTCAACTTTCTTGCACATGCTATGTGGATGAAATGATGATACCATGCCAACTTTCAACCTGTTCAGAGTTCATTTGAAATGCTTTTCAATTTTAGGGTCTTATAGTTCAAAATAATTAGTAAATGCATGAAAAATAACAAATGAAGTCAGAAAGGATTGAAAAATGATGATGTGGCTTTGAATGGTGCATTTTGAACACACAAAAAGTCAGGAGTTCAAATAAGTTTTAAAAAATGAAATCCCTTTGTAACAGACGAGTTTCCGGATGAAATCATGATACTTTGAAAGAGATTGTCCGTTTTGTACACGAAGTGCATCCAGTTTTTGCCGTAACCCTCTCAACTTTCTTGCACATGCTATGTGGATGAAATGATGATATCATGCCAACTTTCAACCTTTTCAGAGTTCATTGGAAATGCTTTTCAATTTTAGGGTCTTATAGCTCAAAATAATTAGTAAATGCATGAGAAATAACAAATGAAGTCAGAAAGGATTGAAAAATGATGATGTGGCTTTGAATGGTGCATTTTGAACACACAAAAAGTCAGGAGTTCAAAAAAGTTTTAAAAAATGAAATCCCTGTGTAACAGACGACTTTCCGGATGAAATCCTGATACTTTGAAAGAGATTGTCCGTTTTGTACACGAAGTGCATCCAGTTTTTGCCGTAACCCTCTCAACTTTCTTGCACATGCTATGTGGATGAAATGATGATACCATGCCAACTTTAAACCTGTTCAGAGTTCATTTGAAATGCTTTTCAATTTTAGGGTCTTATAGCTCAAAATAATTAGTAAATGCATGAAAAATAACAAATGAAGTCAGAAGGGATTGAAAAATGATGATGTGGCTTTGAATGGTGCATTTTGAACACACAAAAAGTCAGGAGTTCAAATAAGTTTTAAAAAATGAAATCCCTTTGTAACAGACGAGTTTCCGGATGAAATCCTGATACTTTGAAAGAGATTGTCCGTTTTGTACACGAACTGCATCCAGTTTTTGCCGTAACCCTCTCAACTTTCTTGCACATGCTATGTGGATGAAATGATGATATCATGCCAACTTTCAACCTTTTCAGAGTTCATTTGAAATGCTTTTCAATTTTAGGGTCTTATAGCTCAAAATAATTAGTGAATGCATGAAAAATAACAAATGAAGTCAGAAAGGATTGAAAAATGATGATGTGGCTTTGAATGGTGCATTTTGAACACACAAAAAGTCAGGAGTTCAAATAAGTTTTAAAAAATGAAATCCCTTTGTAACAGACGAGTTTCCGGATGAAATCATGATACTTTGAAAGAGATTGTCCGTTTTGTACACGAAGTGCATCCAGTTTTTGCTGTAACCCTCTCAAATTTCTTGCACATGCTATGTGGATGAAATGATGATATCATGCCAACTTTCAACCTTTTCAGAGTTCATTTGAAATGCTTTTCAATTTTAGGGTCTTATAGCTCAAAATAATTAGTAAATGCATGAGAAATAACAAATGAAGTCAGAAAGGATTGAAAAATGATGATGTGGCTTTGAATGGTGCATTTTGAACACACAAAAAGTCAGGAGTTCAAAAAAGTTTTAAAAAATGAAATCCCTCTGTAACAGACGACTTTCCGGATGAAATCCTGATACTTTGAAAGAGATTGTCCGTTTTGTACACGAAGTGCATCCAGTTTTTGCCGTAACCCTCTCAACTTTCTTGCACATGCTATGTGGATGAAATGATGATACCATGCCAACTTTCAACCTGTTCAGAGTTCATTTGAAATGCTTTTCAATTTTAGGGTCTTATAGCTCAAAATAATTATTAAATGCATGAAAAATAACAAATGAAGTCAGAAGGGATTGAAAAATGATGATGTGGCTTTGAATGGTGCATTTTGAACACACAAAAAGTCAGGAGTTCAAATAAGTTTTAAAAAATGAAATCCCTTTGTAACAGACGAGTTTCCGGATGAAATCCTGATACTTTGAAAGAGATTATCCGTTTTGTACACGAAGTGCATCCAGTTTTTGCCGTAACCCTCTCAACTTTCTTGCACATGCTATGTGGATGAAATGATGATATCATGCCAACTTTCAACCTTTTCAGAGTTCATTTGAAATGCTTTTCAATTTTAGGGTCTTATAGCTCAAAATAATTAGTAAATGCATGAGAAATAACAAATGAAGTCAGAAAGGATTGAAAAATGATGATGTGGCTTTGAATGGTGCATTTTGAACACACAAAAAGTCAGGAGTTCAAAAAAGTTAAAAAAAAATGAAATCCCTCTGTAACAGACGAGTTTCCGGATGAAATCCTGATACTTTGAAAGAGATTGTCCGTTTTGTACACGAAGTGCATCCAGTTTTTGCCGTAACCCTCTCAACTTTCTTGCACATGCTATGTGGATGAAATGATGATACCATGCCAACTTTCAACCTGTTCAGAGTTCATTTGAAATGCTTTTCAATTTTAGGGTCTCATAGTTCAAAATAATTAGTAAATGCATGAAAAATAACAAATGAAGTCAGAAAGGATTGAAAAATGATGATGTGGCTTTGAATGGTGCATTTTGAACACACAAAAAGTCAGGAGTTCAAATAAGTTTTAAAAAATGAAATCCCTTTGTAACAGACGAGTTTCCGGATGAAATCATGATACTTTGAAAGAGATTGTCCGTTTTGTACACGAAGTGCATCCAGTTTTTGCCGTAACCCTCTCAACTTTCTTGCACATGCTATGTGGATGAAATGATGATATCATGCCAACTTTCAACCTTTTCAGAGTTCATTTGAAATGCTTTTCAATTTTAGGGTCTTATAGTCAAAATAATTAGTAAATGCATGAGAAATAACAAATGAAGTCAGAAAGGATTGAAAAATGATGATGTGGCTTTCAATGGTGCATTTTGAACACACAAAAAGTCAGGAGTTCAAAAAGTTTTAAAAAATGAAATCCCTCTGTAACAGACGACTTTCCGGATGAAATCCTGATACTTTGAAAGAGATTGTCCGTTTTGTACACGAAGTGCATCCAGTTTTTGCCGTAACCCTCTCAACTTTCTTGCACATGCTATGTGGATGAAATGATGATACCATGCCAACTTTCAACCTGTTCAGAGTTCATTTGAAATGCTTTTCAATTTTAGGGTCTTATAGCTCAAAATAATTAGTAAATGCATGAAAAATAACAAATAAAGTCAGAAGGGATTGAAAAATGATGATGTGGCTTTGAATGGTGCATTTTGAACACACAAAAAGTCAGGAGTTCAAAAAAGTTTTAAAAAATGAAATCCCTCTGTAACAGACGACTTTCCGGATGAAATCCTGATACTTTGAAAGAGATTGTCCGTTTTGTACACGAAGTGCATCCAGTTTTTGCCGTAACCCTCTCAACTTTCTTGCACATGCTATGTGGATGAAATGATGATACCATGCCAACTTTCAACCTGTTCAGAGTTCATTTGAAATGCTTTTCAATTTTAGGGTCTTATAGCTCAAAATAATTATTAAATGCATGAAAAATAACAAATGAAGTCAGAAGGGATTGAAAAATGATGATGTGGCTTTGAATGGTGCATTTTGAACACACAAAAAGTCAGGAGTTCAAATAAGTTTTAAAAAATGAAATCCCTTTGTAACAGACGAGTTTCCGGATGAAATCCTGATACTTTGAAAGAGATTGTCCATTTTGTACACGAAGTGCATCCAGTTTTTGCCGTAACCCTCTCAACTTTCTTGCACATGCTATGTGGATGAAATGATGATACCATGCCAACTTTCAACCTTTTCAAAGTTCATTTGAAATGCTTTTCAATTTTAGGGTCTTATAGCTCAAAATAATTAGTGAATGCATGAAAAATAACAAATGAAGTCAGAAGGGATTGAAAAATGATGATGTGGCTTTGAATGGTGCATTTTGAACACACAAAAAGTCAGGAGTTCAAATAAGTTTTAAAAAATGAAATCCCTTTGTAACAGACGAGTTTCCGGATGAAATCCTGATACTTTGAAAGAGATTGTCCGTTTTGTACACGAAGTGCATCCAGTATTTGCCGTAACCATCTCAACTTTCTTGCACATGCTATTTGGATGAAATGATGATATCATGCCAACTTTCAACCTTTTCAGAGTTCATTTGAAATGCTTTTCAATTTTAGGGTCTTATAGCTCAAAATAATTAGTAAATGCATGAGAAATAACAAATGAAGTCAGAAAGGATTGAAAAATGATGATGTGGCTTTCAATGGTGCATTTTGAACACACAAAAAGTCAGGAGTTCAAAAAAGTTTTAAAAAATGAAATCCCTCTGTAACAGACGAGTTTCCGGATGAAATCCTGATACTTTGAAAGAGATTGTCCGTTTTGTACACGAAGTGCATCCAGTTTTTGCCGTAACCCTCTCAACTTTCTTGCACATGCTATGTGGATGAAATGATGATACCATGCCAACTTTCAACCTGTTCAGAGTTCATTTGAAATGCTTTTCAATTTTAGGGTCTTATAGCTCAAAATAACTAGTAAATGCATGAAAAATAACAAATGAAGTCAGAAGGGATTGAAAAATGATGATGTGGCTTTGAATGGTGCATTTTGAACAAACAAAAAGTCAGGAGTTCAAATAAGTTTAAAAAAATGAAATCCTTTGTAACAGACGAGTTTCCGGATGAAATCCTGATACTTTGAAAGAGATTGTCCGTTTTGTACACGAAGTGCATCCAGTATTTGCCGTAACCCTCTCAACTTTCTTGCACCTGCTATGTGGATGAAATGATGATATCATGCCAACTTTCAACCTTTTCAGAGTTCATTTGAAATGCTTTTCAATTTTAGGGTCTTATAGCTCAAAATAATTAGTAAATGCATGAGAAATAACAAATGAAGTCAGAAAGGATTGAAAAATGATGATGTGGCTTTGAATGGTGCATTTTGAACACACAAAAAGTCAGGAGTTCAAAAAAGTTTTAAAAAAATGAAATCCCTCTGTAACAGACGAGTTTCCGGATGAAATCCTGATACTTTGAAAGAGATTGTCTGTTTTGTACACGAAGTGCATCCAGTTTTTACCGTAACCCTCTCAACTTTCTTGCACATGCTATGTGGATGAAATGATGATACCATGCCAACTTTCAACCTTTTCAGAGTTCATTTGAAATGCTTTTCAATTTTAGGGTCTTATAGCTCAAAATAATTAGTGAATGCATGAGAAATAACAAATGAAGTCAGAAAGGATTGAAAAAATGATGATGTGGCTTGAATGGTGCATTTTGAACACACAAAAATTCAGGAGTTCGAAAAAGTTTTAAAAAATGAAATCCCTCTGTAACAGACGAGTTTCCGGATGAAATCCTGATACTTTGAAAGAGATTGTCCGTTTTGTACACGAAGTGCATCCAGTTTTTGCCGTAACCCTCTCAACTTTCTCGCACCATGCTATGTGGATGAAATGATGATACCATGCCAACTTTCAACCTGTTCAGAGTTCATTTGAAATGCTTTTCAATTTTAGGGTCTTATAGCTCAAAATAATTAGTAAATGCATGAAAAATAACAAATGAAGTCAGAAGGGATGAAAAATGATGATGTGGCTTTGAATGGTGCATTTTGAACACACAAAAAGTCAGGAGTTCAAATAAGTTTCAAAAAATGAAATCCCTTTGTAACAGACGAGTTTCCGGATGAAATCCTGATACTTTGAAAGAGATTGTCCGTTTTGTACACGAAGTGCATCCAGTTTTTGCCGTAACCCTCTCAACTTTCTTGCACATGCTATGTGGATGAAATGATGATACCATGCCAACTTTCAACCTTTTCAGAGTTCATTTGAAATGCTTTTCAATTTTAGGGTCCTTATAGCTCAAAATAATTAGTAAATGCATGAGAAATAAACAATGAAGTCAGAAAGGATTGAAAAATGATGATGTGGCTTTCAATGGTGCATTTTGAACACACAAAAAGTCAGGAGTTCAAAAAAGTTTTAAAAAATGAAATCCCTCTGTAACAGACGAGTTTCCGGATGAAATCCTGATACTTTGAAAGAGATTGTCCGTTTTGTACACGAAGTGCATCCAGTTTTTGCCGTAACCCTCTCAACTTTCTTGCACATGCTATGTGGATGAAATGATGATACCATGCCAACTTTCAACCTGTTCAGAGTTCATTTGAAATGCTTTTCAATTTTAGGGTCTTATAGCTCAAAATAATTAGTAAATGCATGAAAAATAACAAGTGAAGTCAGAAGGGATTGAAAAATGATGATGTGGCTTTGAATGGTGCATTTGAACACACAAAAAGTCAGGAGTTCAAATAAGTTTTAAAAAATGAAATCCCTTTGTAACAGACGAGTTTCCGGATGAAATCCTGATACTTTGAAAGAGATTGTCCGTTTTGTACACGAAGTGCATCCAGTATTTGCCGTAACCATCTCAACTTTCTTGCACATGCTATGTGGATGAAATGATGATATCATGCCAACTTTCAACCTTTTCAGAGTTCATTTGAAATGCTTTTCAATTTTTGGGTCTTATAGCTCAAAATAATTAGTAAATGCATGAGAAATACAAATGAAGTCAGAAAGGATTAAAAATGATGATGTGGCTTTGAATGGTGCATTTTGAACACACAAAAAGTCAGGAGTTCAAAAAAGTTTAAAAAAATGAAATCCCTCTGTAACAGACGAGTTTCCGGATGAAATCCTGATACTTTGAAAGAGATTGTCCGTTTTGTACACGAAGGGCATGCAGTTTTTGCCGTAACCCTCTCAACTTTCTTGCACATGCTATGTGGATGAAATGATGATACCATGCCAACTTTCAACCTGTTCAGAGTTCATTTGAAATGCTTTTCAATTTTAGGGTCTTATAGTTCAAAATAATTAGTAAATGCATGAAAAATAACAAATGAAGTCAGAAAGGATTGAAAAATGATGATGTGGCTTTGAATGGTGCATTTTGAACACACAAAAAGTCAGGAGTTCAAATAAGTTTTAAAAAATGAAATCCCTTTGTAACAGACGAGTTTCCGGATGAAATCATGATACTTTGAAAGAGATTGTCCGTTTTGTACACGAAGTGCATCCAGTTTTTGCCGTAACCCTCTCAACTTATCACATGCTATGTGGATGAAATGATGATATCATGCCAACTTTCAACCTTTTCAGAGTTCATTGGAAATGCTTTTCAATTTTAGGGTCTTATAGCTCAAAATAATTAGTAAATGCATGAGAAATAACAAATGAAGTCAGAAAGGATTGAAAAATGATGATGTGGCTTTGAATGGTGCATTTTGAACACACAAAAAGTCAGGAGTTCAAATAAGTTTTAAAAAATGAAATCCCTCTGTAACAGACGACTTTCCGGATGAAATCCTGATACTTTGAAAGAGATTGTCCGTTTTGTACACGAAGTGCATCCAGTTTTTGCCGTAACCCTCTCAACTTTCTTGCACATGCTATGTGGATGAAATGATGATACCATGCCAACTTTCAACCTGTTCAGAGTTCATTTGAAATGCTTTTCAATTTTAGGGTCTTATAGCTCAAAATAATTAGTAAATGCATGAAAAATAACAAATGAAGTCAGAAGGGATTGAAAAATGATGATGTGGCTTTGAATGGTGCATTTTGAACACACAAAAAGTCAGGAGTTCAAATAAGTTTTAAAAAATGAAATCCCTTTGTAACAGACGAGTTTCCGGATGAAATCCTGATACTTTGAAAGAGATTGTCCGTTTTGTACACGAACTGCATCCAGTTTTTGCCGTAACCCTCTCAACTTTCTTGCACATGCTATGTGGATGAAATGATGATATCATGCCAACTTTCAACCTTTTCAGAGTTCATTTGAAATGCTTTTCAATTTTAGGGTCTTATAGCTCAAAATAATTAGTGAATGCATGAAAAATAACAAATGAAGTCAGAAAGGATTGAAAAATGATGATGTGGCTTTGAATGGTGCATTTTGAACACACAAAAAGTCAGGAGTTCAAATAAGTTTTAAAAAATGAAATCCCTTTGTAACAGACGAGTTTCCGGATGAAATCATGATACTTTGAAAGAGATTGTCCGTTTTGTACACGAAGTGCATCCAGTTTTTGCTGTAACCCTCTCAACTTTCTTGCACATGCTATGTGGATGAAATGATGATATCATGCCAACTTTCAACCTTTTCAGAGTTCATTTGAAATGCTTTTCAATTTTAGGGTCTTATAGCTCAAAATAATTAGTAAATGCATGAGAAATAACAAATGAAGTCAGAAAGGATTGAAAAATGATGATGTGGCTTTGAATGGTGCATTTTGAACACACAAAAAGTCAGGAGTTCAAAAAAGTTTTAAAAAATGAAATCCCTCTGTAACAGACGACTTTCCGGATGAAATCCTGATACTTTGAAAGAGATTGTCCGTTTTGTACACGAAGTGCATCCAGTTTTTGCCGTAACCCTCTCAACTTTCTTGCACATGCTATGTGGATGAAATGATGATACCATGCCAACTTTCAACCTGTTCAGAGTTCATTTGAAATGCTTTTCAATTTTAGGGTCTTATAGCTCAAAATAATTATTAAATGCATGAAAAATAACAAATGAAGTCAGAAGGGATTGAAAAATGATGATGTGGCTTTGAATGGTGCATTTTGAACACACAAAAAGTCAGGAGTTCAAATAAGTTTTAAAAAATGAAATCCCTTTGTAACAGACGAGTTTCCGGATGAAATCCTGATACTTTGAAAGAGATTGTCCGTTTTGTACACGAAGTGCATCCAGTTTTTGCCGTAACCCTCTCAACTTTCTTGCACATGCTATGTGGATGAAATGATGATATCATGCCAACTTTCAACCTTTTCAGAGTTCATTTGAAATGCTTTTCAATTTTAGGGTCTTATAGCTCAAAATAATTAGTAAATGCATGAGAAATAACAAATGAAGTCAGAAAGGATTGAAAAATGATGATGTGGCTTTGAATGGTGCATTTTGAACATACAAAAAGTCAGGAGTTCAAAAAAGTTTAAAAAAAAATGAAATCCCTCTGTAACAGACGAGTTTCCGGATGAAATCCTGATACTTTGAAAGAGATTGTCCGTTTTGTACACGAAGTGCATCCAGTTTTTGCCGTAACCCTCTCAACTTTCTTGCACATGCTATGTGGATGAAATGATGATACCATGCCAACTTTCAACCTGTTCAGAGTTCATTTGAAATGCTTTTCAATTTTAGGGTCTCATAGTTCAAAATAATTAGTAAATGCATAAATAACAAATGAAGTCAGAAAGGATTGAAAAATGATGATGTGGCTTTGAATGGTGCATTTTGAACACACAAAAAGTCAGGAGTTCAAATAAGTTTTAAAAAATGAAATCCCTTTGTAACAGACGAGTTTCCGGATGAAATCATGATACTTTGAAAGAGATTGTCCGTTTTGTACACGAAGTGCATCCAGTTTTTGCCGTAACCCTCTCAACTTTCTTGCACATGCTATGTGGATGAAATGATGATATCATGCCAACTTTCAACCTTTTCAGAGTTCATTTGAAATGCTTTTCAATTTTAGGGTCTTATAGTCAAAATAATTAGTAAATGCATGAGAAATAACAAATGAAGTCAGAAAGGATTGAAAAATGATGATGTGGCTTTCAATGGTGCATTTTGAACACACAAAAAGTCAGGAGTTCAAAAAGTTTTAAAAAATGAAATCCCTCTGTAACAGACGACTTTCCGGATGAAATCCTGATACTTTGAAAGAGATTGTCCGTTTTGTACACGAAGTGCATCCAGTTTTTGCCGTAACCCTCTCAACTTTCTTGCACATGCTATGTGGATGAAATGATGATACCATGCCAACTTTCAACCTGTTCAGAGTTCATTTGAAATGCTTTTCAATTTTAGGGTCTTATAGCTCAAAATAATTAGTAAATGCATGAAAAATAACAAATAAAGTCAGAAGGGATTGAAAAATGATGATGTGGCTTTGAATGGTGCATTTTGAACACACAAAAAGTCAGGAGTTCAAATAAGTTTTAAAAAATGAAATCCCTTTGTAACAGACGAGTTTCCGGATGAAATCCTGATACTTTGAAAGAGATTGTCCGTTTTGTACACGAAGTGCATCCAGTTTTTGCCGTAACCCTCTCAACTTTCTTGCACATGCTATGTGGATGAAATGATGATATCATGCCAACTTTCAACCTTTTCAGAGTTCATTTGAAATGCTTTTCAATTTTAGGGTCTTATAGCTCAAAATAATTAGTAAATGCATGAGAAATAACAAATGAAGTCAGAAAGGATTGAAAAATGATGATGTGGCTTTGAATGGTGCATTTTGAACACACAAAAAGTCAGGAGTTCAAAAAAGTTTAAAAAAATGAAATCCCTCTGTAACAGACGAGTTTCCGGATGAAATCCTGATACTTTGAAAGAGATTGTCCGTTTTGTACACGAAGTGCATCCAGTTTTTGCCGTAACCCTCTCAACTTTCTTGCACATGCTATGTGGATGAAATGATGATACCATGCCAACTTTCAACCTGTTCAGAGTTCATTTGAAATGCTTTTCAATTTTAGGGTCTTATAGTTCAAAATAATTAGTAAATGCATGAAAAATAACAAATGAAGTCAGAAAGGATTGAAAAATGATGATGTGGCTTTGAATGGTGCATTTTGAACACACAAAAAGTCAGGAGTTCAAATAAGTTTTTAAAAATGAAATCCCTTTGTAACAGACGAGTTTCCGGATGAAATCATGATACTTTGAAAGAGATTGTCCGTTTTGTACACGAAGTGCATCCAGTTTTTGCCGTAACCCTCTCAACTTTCTTGCACATGCTATGTGGATGAAATGATGATATCATGCCAACTTTCAACCTTTTCAGAGTTCATTTGAAATGCTTTTCAATTTTAGGGTCTTGTAGCTCAAAATAATTAGTAAATGCATGAGAAATAACAAATGAAGTCAGAAAGGATTGAAAAATGATGATGTGGCTTTGAATGGTGCATTTTGAACACACAAAAAGTCAGGAGTTCAAAAAAGTTTAAAAAAAATGAAATCCCTCTGTAACAGACGAGTTTCCGGATGAAATCCTGATACTTTGAAAGAGATTGTCCGTTTTGTACACGAAGTGCATCCAGTTTTTGCCGTAACCCTCTCAACTTTCTTGCACATGCTATGTGGATGAAATGATGATACCATGCCAACTTTCAACCTTTTCAGAGTTCATTTGAAATGCTTTTCAATTTTAGGGTCTTATAGCTCAAAATAATTAGTGAATGCATGAAAAATAACAAATGAAGTCAGAAGGGATTGAAAAATGATGATGTGGCTTTGAATGGTGCATTTTGAACACACAAAAAGTCAGGAGTTCAAATAAGTTTTAAAAAATGAAATCCCTTTGTAACAGACGAGTTTCCGGATGAAATCCTGATACTTTGAAAGAGATTGTCCGTTTTGTACACGAAGTGCATCCAGTATTTGCCGTAACAATATCAACTTTCTTGCACATGCTATGTGGATGAAATGATGATATCATGCCAACTTTCAACCTTTTCAGAGTTCATTTGAAATGCTTTTCAATTTTAGGGTCTTATAGCTCAAAATAATTAGTAAATGCATGAGAAATAACAAATGAAGTCAGAAAGGATTAAAAAATGATGATGTGGCTTTGAATGGTGCATTTTGAACACACAAAAAGTCAGGAGTTCAAAAAAGTTTAAAAAAATGAAATCCCTCTGTAACAGACGAGTTTCCGGATGAAATCCTGATACTTTGAAAGAGATTGTCCGTTTCGTACACGAAGGGCATGCAGTTTTTGCCGTAACCCTCTCAACTTTCTTGCACATGCTATGGATGAAATGATGATACCATGCCAACTTTCAACCTGTTCAGAGTTCATTTGAAATGCTTTTCAATTTTAGGGTCTTATAGTTCAAAATAATTAGTAAATGCATGAAAAATAACAAATGAAGTCAGAAAGGATTGAAAAATGATGATGTGGCTTTGAATGGTGCATTTTGAACACACAAAAAGTCAGGAGTTCAAATAAGTTTTTAAAAATGAAATCCCTTTGTAACAGACGAGTTTCCGGATGAAATCATGATACTTTGAAAGAGATTGTCCGTTTTGTACACGAAGTGCATCCAGTTTTTGCCGTAACCCACTCAACTTTCTTGCACATGCTATGTGGATGAAATGATGATATCATGCCAACTTTCAACCTTTTCAGAGTTCATTTGAAATGCTTTTCAATTTTAGGGTCTTATAGCTCAAAATAATTAGTAAATGCATGAGAAATAACAAATGAAGTCAGAAAGGATTGAAAAATGATGATGTGGCTTTGAATGGTGCATTTTGAACACACAAAAAGTCAGGAGTTCAAAAAAGTTTAAAAAAAATGAAATCCCTCTGTAACAGACGAGTTTCCGGATGAAATCCTGATACTTTGAAAGAGATTGTCCGTTTTGTACACGAAGTGCATCCAGTTTTTGCCGTAACCCTCTCAACTTTCTTGCACATGCTATGTGGATGAAATGATGATACCATGCCAACTTTCAACCTTTTCAGAGTTCATTTGAAATGCTTTTCAATTTTAGGGTCTTATAGCTCAAAATAATTAGTGAATGCATGAAAAATAACAAATGAAGTCAGAAGGGATTGAAAAATGATGATGTGGCTTTGAATGGTGCATTTTGAACACACAAAAAGTCAGGAGTTCAAATAAGTTTTAAAAAATGAAATCCCTTTGTAACAGACGAGTTTCCGGATGAAATCCTGATACTTTGAAAGAGATTGTCCGTTTTGTACACGAAGTGCATCCAGTATTTGCCGTAACAATATCAACTTTCTTGCACACGCTATGTGGATGAAATGATGATATCATGCCAACTTTCAACCTTTTCAGAGTTCATTTGAAATGCTTTTCAATTTTAGGGTCTTATAGGTCAAAATAATTAGTAAATGCATGAAAAATAACAAATGAAGTCAGAAAGGATTGAAAAATGATGATGTGGCTTTGAATGGTGCATTTTGAACACACAAAAAGTCAGGAGTTCAAATAAGTTTTTAAAAATGAAATCCCTTTGTAACAGACGAGTTTCCGGATGAAATCATGATACTTTGAAAGAGATTGTCCGTTTTGTACACGAAGTGCATCCAGTTTTTGCCGTAACCCTCTCAACTTTCTTGCACATGCTATGTGGATGAAATGATGATATCATGCCAACTTTCAACCTTTTCAGAGTTCATTTGAAATGCTTTTCAATTTTAGGGTCTTATAGCTCAAAATAATTAGTAAATGCATGAAAAATAACAAATAAAGTCAGAAGGGATTGAAAAATGATGATGTAGCTTTGAATGGTGCATTTTGAACACACAAAAAGTCAGGAGTTCAAATAAGTTTTAAAAAATGAAATCCCTTTGTAACAGACGAGTTTCCGGATGAAATCCTGATACTTTGAAAGAGATTGTCCGTTTTGTACACGAAGTGCATCCAGTTTTTGCCGTAACCCTCTCAACTTTCTTGCACATGCTATGTGGATGAAATGATGATACCATGCCAAGTTTCAACCTGTTCAGAGTTCATTTGAAATGCTTTTCAATTTTTGGGTCTTATAGCTCAAAATAATTAGTAAATGCATGAAAAATAACAAATGAAGTCAGAAGGGATTGAAAAATGATGATGTGGCTTTGAATGGTGCATTTTGAACACACAAAAAGTCAGGAGTTCAAATAAGTTTTAAAAAATGAAATCCCTTTGTAACAGACGAGTTTCCGGATGAAATCCTGATACTTTGAAAGAGATTGTCCGTTTTGTACACGAAGTGCATCCAGTATTTGCCGTAACCATATCAACTTTCTTGCACATGCTATGTGGATGAAATGATGATATCATGCCAACTTTCAACCTTTTCAGAGTTCATTTGAAATGCTTTTAAGTTTTAGGGTCTTATAGCTGAAAATAATTAGTAAATGCATGAGAAATAACAAATGAAGTCAGAAAGGATTAAAAAATGATGATGTGGCTTTGAATGGTGCTTTTTGAACACACAAAAAGTCAGGAGTTCAAAAAAGTTTAAAAAAATGAAATCCCTCTGTAACAGACGAGTTTCCGGATGAAATCCTGATACTTTGAAAAAGATTGTCTGTTTTGTACACGAAGGGCATGCAGTTTTTGCCGTAACCCTCTCAACTTTCTTGCACATGCTATGTGGATGAAATGATGATACCATGCCAACTTTCAACCTTTTCAGAGTTCATTTGAAATGCTTTTCAATTTTAGGGTCTTATAGTTCAAAATAATTAGTAAATGCATGAAAAATAACAAATGAAGTCAGAAAGGATTGAAAAATGATGATGTGGCTTTGAATGGTGCATTTTGAACACACAAAAAGTCAGGAGTTCAAATAAGTTTTAAAAAATGAAATCCCTTTGTAACAGACGAGTTTCCGGATGAAATCATGATACTTTGAAAGAGATTGTCCGTTTTGTACACGAAGTGCATCCAGTTTTTGCCGTAACCCTCTCAACTTTCTTGCACATGCTATGTGGATGAAATGATGATATCATGCCAACTTTCAACCTTTTCAGAGTTCATTGGAAATGCTTTTCAATTTTAGGGTCTTATAGCTCAAAATAATTAGTAAATGCATGAGAAATAACAAATGAAGTCAGAAAGGATTGAAAAATGATGATGTGGCTTTGAATGGTGCATTTTGAACACACAAAAAGTCAGGAGTTCAAAAAAGTTTTAAAAAATGAAATCCCTGTGTAACAGACGACTTTCCGGATGAAATCCTGATACTTTGAAAGAGATTGTCCGTTTTGTACACGAAGTGCATCCAGTTTTTGCCGTAACCCTCTCAACTTTCTTGCACATGCTATGTGGATGAAATGATGATACCATGCCAACTTTCAACCTGTTCAGAGTTCATTTGAAATGCTTTTCAATTTTAGGGTCTTATAGCTCAAAATAATTAGTAAATGCATGAAAAATAACAAATGAAGTCAGAAGGGATTGAAAAATGATGATGTGGCTTTGAATGGTGCATTTTGAACACACAAAAAGTCAGGAGTTCAAATAAGTTTTAAAAAATGAAATCCCTTTGTAACAGACGAGTTTCCGGATGAAATCCTGATACTTTGAAAGAGATTGTCCGTTTTGTACACGAAGTGCATCCAGTTTTTGCCGTAACCCTCTCAACTTTCTTGCACATGCTATGTGGATGAAATGATGATATCATGCCAACTTTCAACCTTTTCAGAGTTCATTTGAAATGCTTTTCAATTTTAGGGTCTTATAGCTCAAAATAATTAGTAAATGCATGAGAAATAACAAATGAAGTCAGAAAGGATTGAAAAATGATGATGTGGCTTTGAATGGTGCATTTTGAACACACAAAAAGTCAGGAGTTCAAAAAAGTTTAAAAAAATGAAATCCCTCTGTAACAGACGAGTTTCCGGATGAAATCCTGATACTTTGAAAGAGATTGTCCGTTTTGTACACGAAGTGCATCCAGTTTTTGCCGTAACCCTCTCAACTTTCTTGCACATGCTATGTGGATGAAATGATGATACCATGCCAACTTTCAACCTGTTCAGAGTTCATTTGAAATGCTTTTCAATTTTAGGGTCTCTTAGTTCAAAATAATTAGTAAATGCATGAAAAATAACAAATGAAGTCAGAAAGGATTGAAAAATGATGATGTGGCTTTGAATGGTGCATTTTGAACACACAAAAAGTCAGGAGTTCAAATAAATTTAAAAAAATGAAATCCCTTTGTAACAGACGAGTTTCCGGATGAAATCATGATACTTTGAAAGAGATTGTCCGTTTTGTACACGAAGTGCATCCAGTTTTTGCCGTAACCCTCTCAACTTTCTTGCACATGCTATGTGGATGAAATGATGATATCATGCCAACTTTCAACCTTTTCAGAGTTCATTTGAAATGCTTTTCAATTTTAGGGTCTTATAGCTCAAAATAATTAGTAAATGCATGAGAAATAACAAATGAAGTCAGAAAGGATTGAAAAATGATGATGTGGCTTTGAATGGTGCATTTTGAACACACAAAAAGTCAGGAGTTCAAATAAGTTTTAAAAAATGAAATCCCTCTGTAACAGACGACTTTCCGGATGAAATCCTGATACTTTGAAAGAGATTGTCCGTTTTGTACACGAAGTGCATCCAGTTTTTGCCGTAACCCTCTCAACTTTCTTGCACATGCTATGTGGATGAAATGATGATACCATGCCAACTTTCAACCTGTTCAGAGTTAATTTGAAATGCTTTTCAATTTTTGGGTCTTATAGCTCAAAATAATTAGTAAATGCATGAAAAATAACAAATGAAGTCAGAAGGGATTGAAAAATGATGATGTGGCTTTGAATGGTGCATTTTGAACACACAAAAAGTCAGGAGTTCAAATAAGTTTTAAAAAATGAAATCCCTTTGTAACAGACGAGTTTCCGGATGAAATCCTGATACTTTGAAAGAGATTGTCCGTTTTGTACACGAAGTGCATCCAGTTTTTGCCGTAACCCTCTCAACTTTCTTGCACATGCTATGTGGATGAAATGATGATATCATGCCAACTTTCAACCTTTTCAGAGTTCATTTGAAATGCTTTTCAATTTTAGGGTCTTATAGCTCAAAATAATTAGTAAATGCATGAGAAATAACAAATGAAGTCAGAAAGGATTGAAAAATGATGATGTGGCTTTGAATGGTGCATTTTGAACACACAAAAAGTCAGGAGTTCAAAAAAGTTTAAAAAAATGAAATCCCTCTGTAACAGACGAGTTTCCGGATGAAATCCTGATACTTTGAAAGAGATTGTCCGTTTTGTACACGAAGTGCATCCAGTTTTTGCCGTAACCCTCTCAACTTTCTTGCACATGCTATGTGGATGAAATGATGATACCATGCCAACTTTCAACCTGTTCAGAGTTCATTTGAAATGCTTTTCAATTTTAGGGTCTTATAGTTCAAAATAATTAGTAAATGCATGAAAAATAACAAATGAAGTCAGAAAGGATTGAAAAATGATGATGTGGCTTTGAATGGTGCATTTTGAACACACAAAAAGTCAGGAGTTCAAATAAGTTTTAAAAAATGAAATCCCTTTGTAACAGACGAGTTTCCGGATGAAATCATGATACTTTGAAAGAGATTGTCCGTTTTGTACACGAAGTGCATCCAGTTTTTGCCGTAACCCTCTCAACTTTCTTGCACATGCTATGTGGATGAAATGATGATACCATGCCAACTTTCAACCTGTTCAGAGTTTATTTGAAATGCTTTTCAATTTTAGGGTCTTATAGTTCAAAATAATTAGTAAATGCATGAAAAATAACAAATGAAGTCAGAAAGGATTGAAAAATGATGATGTGGCTTTGAATGGTGCATTTTGAACACACAAAAAGTCATGAGTTCAAATAAGTTTTAAAAAATGAAATCCCTTTGTAACAGACGAGTTTCCGGATGAAATCATGATACTTTGAAAGAGATTGTCCGTTTTGTACACGAAGTGCATCCAGTTTTTGACGTAACCCTCTCAACTTTCTTGCACATGCTATGTGGATGAAATGATGATATCATGCCAACTTTCAACCTTTTCAGAGTTCATTTGAAATGCTTTTCAATTTTAGGGTCTTATAGCTCAAAATAATTAGTAAATGCATGAGAAATAACAAATGAAGTCAGAAAGGATTGAAAAATGATGATGTGGCTTTCAATGGTGCATTTTGAACACACAAAAAGTCAGGAGTTCAAAAAAGTTTTAAAAAATGAAATCCCTCTGTAACAGACGACTTTCCGGATGAAATCCTGATACTTTGAAAGAGATTGTCCGTTTTGTACACGAAGTGCATCCAGTTTTTGCCGTAACCCTCTCAACTTTCTTGCACATGCTATGTGGATGAAATGATGATACCATGCCAACTTTCAACCTGTTCAGAGTTCATTTGAAATGCTTTTCAATTTTAGGGTCTTATAGCTCAAAATAATTAGTAAATGCATGAAAAATAACAAATGAAGTCAGAAGGGATTGAAAAATGATGATGTGGCTTTGAATGGTGCATTTTGAACACAAAAAAAGTCAGGAGTTCAAATAAGTTTTAAAAAATGAAATCCCTTTGTAACAGACGAGTTTCCGGATGAAATCTTGATACTTTGAAAGAGATTGTCCGTTTTGTACACGAAGTGCATCCAGTATTTGCCGTAACCATCTCAACTTTCTTGCACATGCTATGTGGATGAAATGATGATACCATGCCAACTTTCAACCTTTTCAGAGTTCATTTGATATGCTTTTATAAACTCTAATAGCAAAAGGAATAAACTAAAAAGCTTTTATAAACCTCTAGTATTTTCGTAAAGAATTAAAATTTAAACTATTCAAATTTGGAAACTAACGGAGTAACAGAAAGTTTATAATTATTCTGAGCTAAAAGCAAAAAGAATAAAAAAATAAACCAAAAATCAAAAGAAAATAAATAATTCAAAAAACAAAAAAATACTGGAAAAAAATAAAAAAATGCCGCCTAATGGGCCACACGGCCTGCATACGACTAGAAACCCATCTGCACATGGGCCAGGATGCAGGCCCGCATGCCCAATAGGCCCAACATGGCAGTGACAAGGGTAGGTATGTAATGCCTGCATATTAGAGAGGAGCTCAGCACCTGAGCTGCAACGCAGTTTATAAACAGGTGCTGAGCTCTCTCAGCTAGCGAGGTGGGACTAAACTTCCCACCGCACCGCGCATGCACATTAGTCCCAGTTGGTGGCTCCAACCGGAACCAATGCTCCCCTTTGGTCCCGGTTGGTGGCACCAACCGGGACCAAAGCCCTCTGCTTCCCGCCCTTTGGGCTGGTGAAAAGAGGCCTTTGGTCCTGGTTGGTGCCACCAACCGGGACTAAAGGGTTGGCATTGGTTCCGGTTTGTGCGTTGAATCGGGACCAAAGCCTTTGCTATATGAGCCAGCACTTAGAAAATTTTCAGATTTCCATCGCTCCCCCCGCCCGACGACGCTGCGAGCTCGATCTACGCCGCCAGGCTGCCTCGCCGCCGTCGCCGTCGCCCGTGCCCCCGAGCCCACGCCATCGCCCGTCGCCGCCGTCCTCCGCCCCCCGCCGCCGTCGCCGTCGGCCTCCGCCGCGCGCCCCCGAGCCGTCGCCCGTACGTCACCGTCGCCCTCCGCCTCCGGCCCGCCGCGGTCGCCATCGCCCTCCGCCGCCCACGCCGTCGCCCTCCGCCGCCCGATGTGAGCCGCCGCCACGCCACGGCTCTGTTTATTTATTTTCATATAATTTGTATTATTTTTTTGTTCATTGCATTTTTTCATATATATAATGTATATATATATATATGTATGTGGTAGTTATATGATGAATGGATGTGGCTATGTATGTATGAATATAATGTTCATACAAATTTTTTTGTTTATATACGTTTTTTTTCATATATGTATTAATTTTTTATTCATACAATTTAGGTTAGTGCTTAGTAGTTGAACTAGTTGATTTAATAAAACTATTTTATTAAATTTTACTATATATAGAAGTAGTTTATTTTTAGTAAGAACTACTTTATTTTATATATTTATAGTAAGTGCTTAGTAGTTGAACTAGTTGATTAATTAATAGAACTATTTTATTAAATTTTACTATATATAGAAGTAGTTTATTTTTAGTAAGAACTACTTTATTTTATTTATTTATAGTAAGTGCTTAGTAGTTGAACTAGTTGATTAATTAATAAAACTACTTTATTTTATTTATAGTAAGTGCTTAATTAGTAGTTGAACTAGTTGATTTAACAAAACTAGTTTATTTTACTATAGAAGTAGTTTATTTTTAGCAAGGAAATTAATAGAACTAGTTTGTTTTTTTAGTTAAAGCAATTATTCCCGCATCGACATCGACGATGCCTATCCCGCATCCTCGTCGTCGACTCGGCGGAGGAGGCCGGCTTGATTAGAGGGCCATGTCCGGGACTGGGCTCCGCCGGGCTGGTTTTGGGAGGTGCTACCTTCCGGTGGGCGTAGGTTGGTGAGGAACCAGCCCGTCGTTGACCTGATCCTTGTTTGGTGGCGCTCGCGTGGGCCAGTGACGGTGCCGAGGCTTCCGGACACCGCGGAGGTGGTACGTCACCGTGTCAGCGAGGAGGACCAGCATGTCCGTTGCTACATGGTTGCGTTGGAGGGCAGGTTCGACAATACCTGGCAGGTTCTTCAGGGATCTCACTGGAGCTATGATCATGTGATGGTTCCGTCCCTTTGGGTGTCCACCGCCCGCGCCGATACCCGTCGGGCGCTACTGTTCTAGCTGTACTAGCGATGCTATATGTATGATATTATTCGAGGTGTATTAGTGATAATATTCGACGATGTACGGACGCATGGAGATGATGTAGTTTTGCTTATAATTGAATGCATCCTAATTTGAATACTACTTTATTTTCTGATTTGATTTTGCTTATTGAATGCTCAAAGTGGAAAACCACTCCGATCCTACTTTGAATGCTAAAATTGGAGAGCACTATGATTAGTTGATAGCTTATAGGGTTTTTGTTTTCGCAGAAATCTAGGAGCCCCGGGCCCCTCCATCATCCCCGCCGTCGTCCCCGTCACCGCCCCCTCCGACATCGAGGTGAGACCAGCCAAATCCTCTTTTAGAAAGATAATTAAACGATATTTCGGGTTGACTGTAAGTCTGTCGAGTCTCCACCATATATGAGAGGACGAAGAATCCCGACTGTTGTCGTGGGGGTAGCTTCTCCTTCGTTCCCGTGTGCTAGACAATTTGGTGTAATGCACTCGAGAACGAAAGGAGGAGCTACCATCACCGACGGTCGCAAATGTCAGAGAGGAATCAGTGAGGGAGAGTTCCACCATATATATATGAGAGGACGAAGAATCCCGACTGTTGTCGTGGGGGTCGCTTCTCCTTTGTTCCCGTGTGCTAGACATTTTGGTGTAATGCACACGGGGACAAAGGGAGGAGCGACCATCACCAACGGTCGAATGTATACACCACGTGAGCTGAGAGTTTTCAAGAAAAGACTCGTCAAACCGATAGTCAACCCGTGATGAATAATAATGATCTAACTTAGGTTTTTTAGTACATATATTTAATTGTAGATGTTTAATATTTGAATTATGAACATAGGAAATGTCGTACTCAGACGACGAAAGTCTCCTGGGGGAGTGCGACTGGTGCCACGACGAACGAGGTCAGTGCGACAGGCCTCACCTGGACGAAGATCGGCGCTTCAGTATTAAGCTGGAGGAGACCTTCGATGTTGAAACGGTACGCAACGACGACAGGTGTCATTTTTTCGTAATTAAGCACGACTTCAACTATTTCAACGTGTACTTTTCATCTTTTACAATTCGGCTAGCTTATCCCATGCCATGCAAGACGCTACGTCTTGGAGAGGATGGGTTTTGAAGACCATGAAAGTATGGAAACAAAGAAAATTCACCTAAGGACCCATCATGATATAGATTTTGAAGTAAAGCTGTATAATTCTGAGAGTGTAACCCATTTTGGTTGCAAAAATTGGGAAGCATTTTGCAAGATGTATGGTTTTGATGAGGGTATGCTTGTCACCATGGATCTTGGTGATCCTGACATCGAGCAAGACAATATGGACATTTGGGTCCTTGTTGATACGCCTCCAATTCTACCGCTATGTGAGTTTCTCAAACATAGTTAATTAGCTAATTTATATTGTTCATTTCAAAATAGTTGACAACTTATTTTCATTGACAGCTTATTTTGATTGTTCAAACAATGTGTGGAACATGGTAGACAGAACCTACTACACCGATGGCTCTGAGTTAACTTATAAGGAGAAAACTCATCTGGTCGGATTTTGTACTGATCTTGAGAATTACAATATCTATTGTAAAACTCCTCCGCATTATGGTCAATACGTGCCACTAGTGCACATGTTGAACTACGGTAACTACTATGGAGATACCCTGGTAAGATTTCTTACTATTACGACATCCGTGCATATTTTGCATAGTTCTAAAACTAGTACATCATTGCTAACTATGAAGTTATTACTATGTTTTTCAATAGATAATCCCAGAGGATTGTGTGCCTCATTTGATGTATCAGAATGGTAGGCTTGATGTTTTGAATATACAACTAGGTCATCCTACGAATCTCAACTGTCCATACCGGATTTCTAAAAGAAGTGGAGACATGCAAATCAAAGAATGGAAAAAATGTATGGACAGTCGCAAGGAGGTTCTTGGAAGCAAAAGGAAGCGAAGCGCAAGAATTGGAGACAGGATGATCTCCATTCCCCATAATGGAGAGTCAGGGTCTATATTGTTTTATGCTATTTTACCTTAAAGAGGGTATTTCGGTCCTACCTAATACTGATGATCATGTGCTAAGAACAATTAAGTAGGGTTGGTTCGATGACTGTGAGGATGATGATCGATCGTATGACTTGTTATTAATAACGAGTAGAAGTTGTATGATGATGATTAGTAGGACTTGTTATTATATATGATGATGCATGATGCGCGCATGAAGAGTTATTATATATCAGCGGGTGAAATGAACATGGATTGGATTGAAGTGAAGGCAACATGCATGTGGTGCGTGTCGAAAGTAGTACAATCCAAACTTGATCAAGTTAGGAGTAGTATTACTTTCGACATGCACCACATGTTGCCTTCACTTCAATCTAAGCCATGTTTAGGCATAGCAGTACGTAGCGTTGGTAAACCAAGCACGGAGATATAAGAGAGGACACTTCTCTATAATAGCTACCTAATAACAACCTAAATTAACCCCCCAAAACCCCCCCTTTAAAAAAAAAACAAAAACCCCAGCCCCTGAAATGCTGACGCGTGGATGCCTATTGGTCCCGGTTGGTGTCACCAACCGGGACCAAAGGCCCTCCGTCCTGGGCTGGCCGCAGCGGCCACGTGGAGGACCTTCTGTCCCAGTTCGTGTAAGAACCGGAACTAAAGGCCAAGGGCATTAGTAACGACCTTTTAGTCCCGGTTCACAAACCGGGACAGAAGGCCCTCACGAACCGGGACAATAGGCCCTTTTTCTACTAGTGGTAGGGCAATGGGGCGCCATCCGGCTATTTTCCTGAATGCGCCGACCGTGCACCCAACGCGTGGACGCATCTCGTCCGGCCGCCTGGAATGTTTTGCAAATGAAATTTTGTCACCACGGCCCTTGTGCATGCCAGCGGCCCTAGTTCATGCTGGCAACAAAGGCATTGGCTAGCAAACATATGTCAGCCTACAAAATGATCAACCCCAAGTTTTCACGCCGGCAACAAAGCCAGCAGACCGCACACTTGCCAGCCTTTAAAATGAACAAACCCAAGTTTTCACGCCGGCAACAAAGCCAGTGGCCGGCACACTTGCCATCCTTCAAAAAGAACGGCCATAGTCCACGGCCGAGGTCTCCCTTGTTCATGCCGTCTTGGTTGAACATCTCCTTTTGTCGGTTCGCGAACCAACTTTTTCTCTTCAGGGACATGTTGGTCAAGTCCACGATCATGATTGCTAGCGCCACCTCTTTTGCTTTGGTGTCGGCATTGATGGCCTCAATCGTGAGCTTCTTCGACTAGGCGACCTCCTCCATGTGAAGCTTCTTCAATTGGAGCTCCAAGTATATATTCGTTTAGTCCTTCTTTCCTTGGCGCTTCCTCTCCTCCCTCACTTCCTTCTAAGTCATCATGTCGTGCAAAGTTTCTTGCAAGGCAATAGACCCCGCATCACGCTTCTCGTCAAGCTTCAAGTTCGTCTCGCCCCTCTTGACCACATCTCCATTCCCAGCCACGGGTGGCGGCCCTCCTTTCTTCTTGAGAGCGCCATATTGATCTTCGAACTTGAGACAATCTTTGGTGAGCAACCAACAATGAGTGAGAGTGAATGGCTTGTTCTTATATCGGGCCTTGAAGGCTTCCAGGGATTGAAATGCCTACACAATCATAGAGAAGGCCACAAATGTAATAGCGAAGGACACAAGATGCAACAAACATGAACATGACATAGCAATGAAATAGGAGAGCTCATACCAAGTCACCCACACCTAGGCCCACTCATGGGACGGGCTTTGACGCTCTCAAGCGTGGCACAATACTTGTTGCATTCTTGTTGAATGAACCCCCATCTCTTTTGGATTGAGTTGATGTCACGGGTGCTCGAAAACTTGTAGGGCGGCAACTTCCTCCGTTCATGAAAGGTTGTATGAATTCTCGTCCAAAAAATAAATCCTTTTTGCTCGGCACCGGTCTTGGGATCTTGGCCTATCTCCATCCAACTCTCACAAATCAACATGTCTTGTACTTTGGTGTATGATCCTATGCGAATGCTTTGCCTCCTCCTTTGTGCGTCGGCTCTTTGGGTGAGCTCATCGATAAATGTAGGATCGAAAGTATGTCTAGAGGGGGGGGGGGTGATTAGACTACTTGACCAAATAAAAGTCTAGCCTTTTCCCAATTTTAGTTCTTGGCAGATTTTAGCAACTTTGCACAAGTCAAGCAATCAATCTACACATGCAATTCTAAGAGTATAGCAGCGGAATGTAAAACAATTGCATATGAAGGTAAAGGGAGGAGTTTGAGGGAGAAAACGCAATGTTGACACGGAGATTTTTTATCCGTGGTTCCGATAGGTGGTGCTATCGTACATCCACGTTGAGACTTCAACCCACGAAGGGTAACGGTTGCGCGAGTCCACGGAGGGCTCCGCCCACGAAGGGTCCACGAAGAAGCAACCTTGTCTATCCCACCATGGCTGTCGCCCACGAAGGACTTGCCTCACTCAGGTAGATCTTCACGAAGTAGGCGATCTCTTTGCCCTTACAAACTCCTTGGTTCAACTCCACAATCTTGACGGAGGCTCCCAAGTGACACCTAGCCAATCTGGGAGACACCACTCTCCAAGAGGTAACAAATGGTGTGTTGATGATGAACTCCTTGCTCTTGTGCTTCAAATGATAGTCTCCCCAACACTCAACTCTCTCTCTCACAGGATTTGGATTTGGTGGAAAGAAGATTTGAGTGGAAAGCAACTTGGGGAAGGCTAGAGATCAAGATTTATGTGGTTGGAATGGAATATCTTGACCTCAACACAAGTGTAGGTGGTTCTCTCTTAGAAAATGTATGTTGGAAGTGTAGGCATGTTCTGATGGCTCTCTCCACGAATGAAGAGTGGGTGGAGGGGTATATATAGCCTCCACACAAAATCTAACCGTTACACACAATTTACCAAACTCGGTGGGACCGAATCAGAAAACTCGGTCAGACTGATTTGGTTCAAAATGTGAACGTTAGGCATTTCGGTGGGACCGAATTGATCAACTCGGTGGGACCGATGTGCCAGGGTTAGGGTAAAGCCTCATCTCGGTTTGACCAATTACTCAAACTCGGTGGGACCGATTTGGGTAATAAGTGAAACAGAAAGTTGGCCAAGCAAACTCGGTGGAGCCAATTGCATATCTCGGTGAGACCGAAAAGACTAGGGTTTCTGGCAGTGGCTATGTCAAGTGAACTCGGTGGCGCCGGATAGATCAAATCGGTGGGGCCGAGTTTGACTTTTGGTTTGGGACATATGTGGATATGAGAAAGTAGTTGAGGGTTTTTGGAGCATATCACTAAGCATTTTGAGCAAGAAACTCATTAAGCAACACCTCATCCCCTCTTAATAGTATTGGCTTTTCCTATGGACTCAATGTGATCTTGGATCACTAAAATGAAAAAAGTAGAGTCTTGTGCTTTGAGCTTGAGCCAACCCTTTTGTCCTTGGCATTTTGAGGGGTCCACTTTTCTAATCCATGGCATGCCAACCATTGAGCTTTCCTGAAATATTTATCTTGAAATAGCATTAGCTCAATGAGCTATATGTTGTTAGGAATTACTAAAACCACCCAGGGATAGTTGCACTTTCAATAAAAAAATGGCTCCTCCACAATGTCGACCTCTTCTTCCTCATCTTTACAATTCATGTCCTCATCTTCATGCCATGAGTTGCCATGGTCGTCGGCCTCTTTTTCTTCATAGTGGTCGGCACCATCTTAGTCGCGGCCGTCTTGGCTTTGGGTCTCGTCGGGATCGAATCCTTGGCCTTGGCCCTCGGGGTGAAAGGCCTGTCCACGACCCTCATAGATAACATTCTCCTTGAACGCGTTGTAGTCGGGGTTGTCGTCTGCCCGCATCGGGATTGAAATTTTGTGTAACAGGTTGCGGGCACCGGGAAGGGTTGGCCGTAGGAATCGACCGGGGCTGCTTCCTTTGCATCCCGTCGGACGGCTGGCCAGCGCCACTGTACCCAGGCGTGACGTTGAGGTCGATGATGGCCGAGTTGGTGGCGGCGTTGGGTGCGATCACGCTGACGTCCGGTGACATGGAGAACCGAGTTTGAGCATGCTACCGTGGAGGATGAAAACCGACCATCTTAGGTGTTATGGAGGAGCTCGGCGACTGGTACTATGGAGGGCGAACGACCGACGAGCCTGTGCTTGCCGCGACCATGGAAAAGGCAGAGAGAATGTCCGGCCCAGGCCGGCACAACCCTAGCATGGCGAGGGCATGCGCCATCGCTGCATGCGTGGCCTTGGCGGCGATGACCTTCGGGGCACCAACCTTGGTGCGTTGTGTCCCTGGCAGGCGGGCCAGGGGAGGACAAGGGCGCGCGTCCCGCCCGTCCTCGCGCTGTCCATTTTGACGCAAATTAACGTGACCCAAATTTGGGCCAGAAATGCGTTCATGGCGGACAAAAAAATACATTTGTCCATTTCCCCCCGCATATTGGGCCGCGATTTTTGTCCGTTTACCCCCAAACGGACGTGGCCGGACCATTTGGGATCATGCGTTGGAGTTGGCCTAAGGTCATCTCCAACGCCGACCCTCCAAATGGGCACTGTATCCGTTCATGGACTTATCCGAACACGTCCACAGACACAGATACGGGAGCCAACCATCCAAGCGCATCCCCTAAACGTCCAGTTTCATTTCAAACACACATCAATATTAGCAAATTATAGAGCGGTGTTCATAGCGCTCAATCACAACAATGGTGAGAAGGATGTTCATAGTTTTGGTATGCGCACGATTTAAAAAGTTCCAGTTCGGTAGTTCAGGCAGAAAATGGCATTCTTGTCTTCCCAGACCAGTTGTCCGAGCTCCCTCGCTCACTATGTCGCCGACTCCTCCTCACCAGCCGCCTCCGCACCGGCCGCCTCGATCTCAGTCGTCGAGTGCTTCAAACATCTTAACACGGAGGAAAGGATGAAGGAAGCAATGATTCCCTCACAAGTTGGGATGAGTCTCCGGACTTTACAAAAATAAAGGAGGCCAAAGAAGCCCACCAAAAAAAGAGAGAGAAGAGAGAAGGGGCAATGTTACTATCATTTTTCCACACTTTTGCTTCAAAGTAGCACCACAATCTTCATGATAGAGAGTCTCCTATGTTGTCACTTTCATATACTAGTGGGAATTTTTCATTATAGAACTTGGCTTGTATATTCCAATGATGGGCTTCCTCAAATTGCCCTAGGTCTTCGTGAGCAAGCGAGTTGGATGCACACCCACTTAGTTTCTTTTTGAACTTTCATAAACTTATACCTCTAGTGCATCCGTTGCATGGTAATCCCTACTCACTCACATTGATATCTATTGATGGGCATCTCCATAGCTCGTTGATACGCCTAGTTGATGTGAGACTATCTCCTTCTTTTTGTCTTTTCCACAACCACCATATTCTATTCCACTTATAGTGCTATATCCATGGCTCACGCTCATGTATTGCGTGAAAGTTGAAAAGGTTTGAGAACATCAAAAGTATGAAACAATTGCTTGGCTTGTCATCAGGGTTGTGCATGATTTAATACTTTGTGTGATGAAGATGAAGCATAGCCAGACTATATGATTTTGTAGGGATAACTTTCTTTGGCCATATTATTTTGAGAAGACACGATTATTTTATTAGTATGCTTGAAGTATTATTGTTTTTATGTCAATATTAAAATTTTGTTTTGAATCTTATGGATCTGAATATTTATGCCACAATAAAGAAAATTACAAGGATAAATATGTTAGGTAGCATTCCACATCAAAATTTTTGTTTCTATCATTTACCTACTCGAGGACGAGCAGGAATTAAGCTTGGGGATGCTTGATACGTCTCCAACGTATCTCTAATTTTTGATTGTTCCATGCTATTATATTATCTGTTTTGGATGTTTTATATGCCTTAATATTCTATTTTATATTATTTTTGGGACTAACTTATTAACCCAGAGCCTAGTACCAGTTTCTGTTTTTCCTTATTTTTGAGTTTTGCAGAAAAGGAATATCAAACGGAGTCCAAACCGAATAACACTTTACGATGATTTTTCTTGGACCAGAAGACACATGTTGGACTTGAGGAGGAAGCCAGAAGAGTCCCGAGGACTCCACAAGCCCTCAGGGCGTGCCCTAGGGGGGCTGGCTTGTGGGCCCCGCGGGAGTCCTCCAACCCTAATATTTGGCCTATAAATTTATAATTATTCCCAAACGACCAGAAGCGTCCACCAAAATACTTTTCCGCCGCTGCAACCTTCTGTACCCGTGAGATCCCATCTTGGGACCTTTTCCGGCACCCTGCCGGAGGGGATTCAATCACGGAGGGCTTCTATATCAAGTCTATTGCTCTTTTGATGAAGCATGAGTAGTTTACACAGACCTGCGGTCCATAGCAGGTAGCTAGATGGCTTCTTCTGTCTCTTTGATCCTCAATACTGATATGTCTCCAACGTATCTATTATTTTTGATTGTTCCATGCTATTGTATTATCCATCTAGGATGTTTTATATGCATTTATATGCTATTTTATATGATTTTTGGGACTAACCTATTAACCCAGAGCCCAGTGCCAGTTTCTGTTTTTTCCTTGTTTTTGAGTATCGCAGAAAAGGCAAACCAAACGGAGTCCAATTGACCTGAAATTTCACGGAGATTATTTTTGGACCAGAAGAAGCCCACGAAGCAGGAACATGCTTTTCAGTTGATTCTTTTTTCAGAAGATTAATAAACAAATTTCTTAGGACTTCCTAATTTCTCAGGATTTTTGGGGTTCCAGAAGTATATGTTTGATACAGATTGCTACAGACTGTTCTGTTTTTGACATATTCTATTTTCATTGTGTTGTTTGCTTATTTTGATGAATCTATGAGTAGTATAGGAGGGTATGAACCATAGAGAAGTTGGAATACAGTAGATATTACACCAATATGAATTTAGAATGAGTTCACAACAGTACCTAAGTGGTGGTTTTATTTTCTTATACTAACGAAGCTTACGAGTTTTCTGTTGTGAAGTTTTCAAGTTTTGGGTAAAGATTCGATGGACTATGGAATAAGGAGTGGCAAGAGCCTAAGCTTGGGGATGCCTAAGGCACCCCAAGGTAATATTCAAGGACAACCAAGCAACTAAGCTTGGGGATGCCCCGGATGGCATCCCCTCTTTCGTCTTCGTTCATCGGTAACTTTACTTTGAGCTATATTTTTATTCACCACATGATATGTGTTTTGCTTGGAGCATCATTTTCTTTTGTTAGTATTTTCTTGCTGTTATTTAGAATAATGTTTTGCATCTTTATTTTCAATAAAAATGTCAAGGATAGCTTTTGCCATGCTTATTTTGCAAGTATACATGTTGCTGTTTCAAAACAGAAAGTTTACCGCTGTTGCAAAAATTCCCTAGAAAAGTCAGAATATGATAAAATGTTGAAACTTTTTGCATATTGAGCTCTGATAAATCTTCTACAGTGTGGTAAGTTTTCATAATTTTTCGAGTTAGGGAAGTATGATGAATCTTGCATTCTTTACAGACTATACTGTTTTGGCAGATTGCTGTTATGTTTGCATTGTTTGCATATGTTTGCTCGTTTAATGATTCTATTTGAGGATAGGAGTATTAAATATGCAGAGGCATTTATTATGCAATGTTGAATAATAATTTTAGTGATTTGTTACAGTGGAAAATGATAAGGTTTTTGCATTGGTTTATACTAACTTATCTCACGAGTTCTTGTTGAGTTTGGTGTGGATGAAGCTTTCAAGATTTAGGAAACCATGATATGAGAGGAATTAAGGAGACACAAAAGCTCAAGCTTGGGGATGACCAAGGCACCCCAAGATATTATTTCAAGAAGTCTCAAGCATCTAAGCTTGGGGATGCCCCGGTAGGCATCCCACCTTTCTTCATCAACAATTATCGGTTAGCATCCCACCTTTCTTCATCAACAATTATCGGTTAGCCTCGGTTGAGCCTAAGTTTTTGCTTCTTCACATGAGTTGTGCTATCCTTGAAATGTCGTTTTATTTTGTTTTGCTTGCTATTTGAATAATATCCCAATATCTGAAATTCTTAAATGTTAGAGAATCTTCACATAGTTGCATGATTATTCGACTACTCATTGATCTTCACTTATATCTTTCGGAGTAGTTTGTCATTTGCTCTAGTGCTTCACTCATATCCTTTTAGAGCACGACGGTGGTTTTATTTTGAAGAAATAGATGAACTCTCATGCTTTACTTATATTATTTTGAGAGTCCTAAACAGCATGGTAATTTGCTTTGGTTATGAAACTAGTCCTAATATGATGGGCATCCAAGATGGGTATAATAAAAACTTCCATATAGAGTGCATTGAATACTATGAGAAGTTTGATACTTGATGATTGTTTTGAGATATGAAGATGGTAATATTAGAGTTGTGCTAGTTGAGTAATTGTGAATTTGAGAAATACTTGTGTTGAAGTTTGCAAGTCCCGTAGCATGCACGTATGGTAAACGTTGTGTGATAAATTTGAAGCATGAGGCATTTCTTTGATTGTCATCCTTTGTGTGGAGGTCGGGATCACGCGATGGTTAACTCCTACCAACCCTTCCCCTAGGGGCATGCGTGTAGTACTTTGTTTTTGATGACTTGTAGAGTTTTGCAATAAGTATGCGAGTTCTTTATGACTAATGTTGAGTCCATGGATTATACGCACTCTCACCCTTCCATCATTGCTAGCCTCTTCGGTACCGTGCATTGCCCTTTCTCACCTCGAGAGTTGGTGCAAACTTCGCTGGTGCATCCAAACCCCGTGATACGATACGCTCTATCACACATAAACCTTCTTATATGTTCCTCAAAACAGCCACCATACCTACCTATTATGGCATTTCCATAGCCATTCCGAGATATATTGCCATGCAACTTTCCACCGTTCCGTTTATTATGACACGCTTCATCATTGTCATATGGCCTTGCATGATCATGTAGTTGACATCGTATTTGTGGCAAAGCCACCATGCATAATTTATCATACATGTCACTCTTGATTCATTGCCCATCCCGGTACACCGCCGGAGGCACTCATAATAGAGTCATATTTTGTTCTAGTATCGAGTTGTAATCATTGAGTTGTAAATAAATAGAAGTGTGATGATCATCATTAATAGAGCATTGTCCCAAATAAAAAAATAAAAAAAGAGAGAAAGGCCAAATAAAAAAAGGGCCCAAAAAAAGAAAAAAAAGAGGGACAATGCTACTATCCTTTTTTCCACACTTGTGCTTCAAAGTAACACCATGATCTTTATGATAGAGAGTCTCTTATTTTGTCACTTTCATATACTAGTGGGAATTTTTCATTATAGTACTTGGCTTGTATATTCCAACAATGGGCTTCCTCAAATGCCCTAGGTCTTCGTGAGCAAGCAAGTTGGATGCACACCCACTTAGTTTCTTTTGTTGAGCTTTCATACATTTATAGCTCTAGTGCATCCGTTGCATGGCAATCCCTACTCCTCGCATTGACATCAATTGATGGGCATCTCCATAGCCTGTTGATTAGCCGCGTCAATGTGAGACTTTCTTCCTTTTTGTCCTCTCCACACAACTCCCATCATTATATTCTATTCCACCCATAGTGCTATGTCCATGGCTCACACTCATGTATTGCGTGAAAGTTGAAAAAGTTTGAAAAGGCTAAAGTATAAAACAATTGCTTGGCTGAAACCGAGGTTGTGCATGATTTGGATATTTTGTGTGACGAAGATGAAAGCATAGCCAAACTATATGATTTTGTAGGGATGAGCTTTCTTTGGCTATGTTATTTTGAGAAGACATAATTGCTTGGTCAGTATGCTTGAAGTATTATTATTTTTATGTCAATATTAAACTTTTGTCTTGAATCTTTCGGATCTGAACATTCATGCCACAATAAAGAAAATTGCATTGAAAATTATGTTAGGTAGCATTCCACATCAGAAATTCTGTTTTTATCATTTACCTACTCGAGGACGAGCAGGAATTAAGCTTGGGGATGCTTGATACGTCTCCAACGTATCTATAATTTTTGATTGTTCCATGCTATTATATTATCCATCTAGGATGTTTTATATGCATTTATATGCTATTTTATATGATTTTTGGGACTAACCTATTAACCCAGAGCCCAGTGCCAGTTTATGTTTTTTCCTTGTTTTTGAGTATCGCAGAAAAGGAAAACCAAACGGAGTCCAATTGACCTGAAATTTCACGGAGATTATTTTTGGACCGGAAGAAGCCCACAGAGCATCAGAGATGGACCAGAAGAGTCCCGAGGCACCCACGAGGGTGGGGGGCGCGCCCTACCCTCTGGGCGCGCCCCCTACCTCGTGGCCGCCTCGAAGACCCCCCTGACTTGTTCCCGACGCCAACACCTCTTATATATACCCAAACCTCCAGAAAATAACCTAGATCGGGAGTTCCGCCGCCGCAAGCCTCTGTAGCCACCAAGAAACCAATAGGGACCCTGTTCCGGCACCTTGCCGGAGGGGGGATCGCTCACCGGTGGCCATCTTCATCTCCCGGCGCTCTCCATGACGAGGAGGGAGTAGTTCACCCTCGGGGCTGAGGGTATGTACCAGTAGCTATGTGTTCGATCTCTCTCTCTCTCTCTCTCTCTCTCTCTCTCTCGTGTTCTTGATTTGGCACGATCTTGATGTATCACGAGCTTTGCTATTATAGTTGGATCTTATGATATTTCTCCCCCTCTATCTTCTTGTAATGGATTGAGTTTTCCCTTTAAAGTTATCTTATCGGATTGAGTCTTTAAGGATTTGAGAACACTTGATGTATGTCTTGCATGTGCTTATCTGTGGTGACAATGGGATATTCACGTGATCTACTTGATGTATGTTTTGGTGATCAACTTGCGGGTTCAGTGACCTTGTGAACTTATGCATAGGGGTTGGCACACGTTTTCGTCTTGACTCTCCGGTAGAAACTTTGGGGCACTCTTTGAAGTTCTTTATGTTGGTTGAATAGATGAATCTGAGATTGTGTGATGCATATCGTATAATCATACCCACGGATACTTGAGGTGACATTGGATTATCTAGGTGACATTAGGGTTTTGGTTGATTTGTGTCTTAAGGTGTTATTCTAGTACGAACTCTAGGATAGATCGAACGGAAAGAATAGCTTCGTGTTATTTTACTACGGACTCTTGAATAGATCAATCAGAAAGGATAACTCTGAGGTGGTTTCGTACCCTACAATAATCTCTTTGGTTGTTCTCCGCTATTAGTGACTTTGGAGTGACTCTTTCTTGCACGTTGAGGGATTGTTATATGATCCAATTATGTTATTATTGTTGAGATAACTTGCACTAGTGAAAGTATGAACCTTGGGCCTTGTTTTAACGCATTGCAGTATCGTTTGTGCTCACTTTTACCACTTGTTACCTTGCTGTTTTTATATTTTCAGATTACAAAAACCTATATCTACTATCCATATTGCACTTGTATCACCATCTCTTCGCCGAACTAGTGCACCTATACAATTTACCATTGTATTGGGTGTGTTGGGGACACAAGAGACTCTTTGCTATTTGGTTGCAGGGTTGTTTGAGAGAGACCATCTTCATCCTATGCCTCCCACGGATTGATAAACCTTCGGTCATCCACTTGAGGGAAATTTGCTACTGTCCTACAAACCTCTGCACTTGGAGGCCCAACAACGTCTACAAGAAGAAGGTTGCGTAGTAGACATCAAGCTCTTTTCTGGCGCCGTTGCCCGGGAGGTGAGTGCTTGAAGGTATATCTTTAGATCTTGCAATCGAATCTTTTAGTTTCTTGTTTTATCACTAGTTTCGTCTATAAAATAAAACTAGAAAAAAATGGAATTGAGGGTGCCTCATATGCTTCATCTTTTTAATGTCTTCCGTGAAAATAAGGATTCTGATAATTGTGCTCAATTGCTAGAGGAAGAATGCATTAAAATGTTTGGCACTAAATCTTTGAATGATGAGCATGATTGCAATGTTGTTAGTATGAATTCTTTGAATACCCATGATGCTAATGATATGCAAAGCCACAAGCTTGGGAATGCTATGTTTGATGAAGATGATATGTTTAGTCCCCCATGTTTTGATGAGCAAATTTATTATGATGAAAGCATGCCTCCTATTTATGATGATTATTGTGATGACACGTATGCTATAAAGAATAAAGATAACCATGAAACTTGTCATCATGATTTTAATTTTCAATTGGATTATGCTTCACATGATAGTTATTTTGTTGAGTTTGCTCCCACTACTATTGATGAGAATAAATTTGCTTATGTGGAGAGTAGTAAAATTTCTATGCTTGTGCATCATGAAAATAATGCTTTATGTGCTGGTTATATTGTTGAATTGATTCATGATGGTACTGAAAATTATTATGAGGGAGGAACATATGCTTGTAGGAATTGCAATAATATCAAGTTTCTTCTCTATGTGTTGAAAATCTTGAAGTTATGCTTGTTTTGCCTTCCTATGCTAGTTGATTATTGTTCCCATAAGTTGTTTGCTCACAAAATCCCTATGCATAGGAAGTGGGTTAGACTTAAATGTGCATGTGGAGGCTGGAGGAGGTCGACGATGGATGAACAGTAGCCCGTGGAGGCTGGAGCGAGGTAGTAGACGGTGGATGAACAGTAGCCCGTGGAGTCCCATTTTGTGGTACACCACACCCCTCCCGATGAACAAGACCCCCCGTTTCGACCGTAGGAGGTCGAAGAGAAGTCCGTTTCCTCCGTTTTGCGGTACGCCACACCTCTCCCGATCAACAGGACCCCGTTTCGACCATAGGAGGTCAAAGAGAAGTTTGTTTCCTCCGTTTTGCGGTACGCTGATGACCCACAAGTATAGGAGATCTATCGTAGTCCTTTCGATAAGTAAGAGTGTCGAACCCAACGAGGAGCAGAAGGAAATGATAAGCGGTTTTCAGCAAGGTATTCTCTGCAAGCACTGAAATAATAGGTAACAGATAGTTTTGTGATAAGATAATTTGTAACGAGCAACAAGTAACAAAAGTAAATAAAGTGCATCAAGGTGGCCCAATCCTTTTTGTAGCAAAGGACAAGCCTGGGCAAACTCTTATATAGAGAAAAACGCTCCCGAGGACACATGGGAATTACCGTCAAGCTAGTTTTCATCACGTCCATATGATTCACGTTCGGTACTTTGATAATTTGATATGTGGGTGGACCGGTGCTTGGGTGCTGTCCTTACTTGGACAAGCATCCCACTTATGATTAACTCCTATTGCAAGCATCCGCAACTACAAAAGAAGTATTAAGGTAAACCTAACCATAGCATGAAACATATGGATCCAAATCAGCCCCTTACGAAGCAACACATAAACTAGGGTTTAAGCTTCTGTCACTCTAGCAACCCATCATCTACTTATTACTCCCCAATGCCTTCCTCTAGGCCCAAATAATGGTGAAGTGTCATGTAGTCGACGTTCACATAACACCACTAGAGGAGAGACAACATACATCTCATCAAAATATCGAACGAATACCAAATTCACATGACTACTAATAGCAAGACTTCTCCCATGTCCTCAGGAACAAACGTAACTACTCACAAAGCATATTCATGTTCATAATCAGAGGAGTATTAATATGCATATAGGATCTGAACATATGATCTTCCACCAAATAAACCAACTAGCATCAACTACAAGGAGTAATCAACACTACTAGCAACCTACAGGTACCAATCCCAGACTTAGAGACAAGAATTGGATACAAGAGATGAACTAGGGTTTGAGAGGAGATGGTGCTGGTGAATATGTTGATGGAGATTGGCCCCCTCCCGATGAGAGGAGCGTTGGTGATGACGGTGGCGATGATTTCCCCCTCCCGGAGGGAAGTGTCCCAGAAGAACAGCTCCGCCAGAGCCCTAGATTGGTTCCGCCTCGTGGAGGCGGAGTCTCGTCCCGAAAGCTTGCTTATTATTTTTCTTTGGACGAAAGACTTCATATAGCAGAAGATGGGCATCAGAGGGCCACCAGGTGGCCCACGAGGCAGGGGGGCGCGCCCCCACCCTCGTGCCTGGTGGGTGGCCCCCCTCTGGTATTTCTTCCGCTCAATATTTTTTATTATTTCCAAAAATAACTTCCGTTGAGTTTCAGGACTTTTGGAGTTGTGCACAATATGTCTCTAACACTACAAGAAATATGTCAACTTGTGACCTTGACTATTGGTCACTGAAAGGTCATTGTTTATCATTTGCGACCTTTTTTTGACCAAAAACAGAAGGTCAAAAGCTGGCAGTCGTAAACTGAAATTAACGACCTTCTCTGTGAGAAGGTCGTAGACGTTCACGACCAAAGTATGCCTACTGTTTTGTTTTGGTCACTAGCAGCCTCCCCAGGCCACGTAGGCATCCGACATGGCAATCTGATGTGGCACAAGAATCAGCCCGGTCCAATTCAATTTTCTACATGGGCCTAGCCCAACAATTCGGCCTTTTTATATATTTTTTCTATCAATTTTTGATCGGCTTCATGGGCCAAGCCCAACATTGCAACCTTTTTTATTGTTGGGTTGTGGCCTTTTTGTCTAAACGAATTAAGTTTTTCTTTTTTTCCCAAAAGAAGGGTCCACTAGTCAGATGGGTCCCAGTTGTCAGGTTCTGGTAACTGGGTCCCATTTGTCATGTTCTGGTAAGTGGGTCCCATCTATCAGGCTCATATTCTTCATATTTGAATCAATATTTAAATGGGCAGACAAAAAGCACACATAATACTTCAAATAAGAGCAACCAGATCCTTACAACTGTAATACAGTGGCAATCACCGTAATGACTACAAGTGTAATACAGTACTTTACAAGCTTTACAAGCAATCACAAACTGGCACCTGCTCCCGTCATGAACATGTCAAACTCACAACATGCCAAACTCGTTGGACTACCATAGTGATATGAACAACATGCCGAACTAGCTGGACAACCGTAGTTAGGGCTGGGAACAAACAAAATGGCCTTCAAGAAAACAGACAACATGCCTTCCTCGGTCGCCCTGTGACATGAATCAGTAGAGAAGAATCAAAAAAACTGGGGCAAATATATTACCAACAGACCATTCAAGAAAACGATAGTTATTTAGAATGACAACGGACAAATTGGGCTAGTACCATGCTTTTTGTTCTCCAGCTAGTTAAAATGAGATACTCTCATACAAGAAAACAACGACACAATATGAAAGTTAACAGTAGGGATGCCATAGTTGAAATGAGCAAGCTATTTTGTATTTGAGAAAAAAAATGCACCAATAATTTTTCAGAAGGCAACTGAACTTCAGTGCACACATTTAGATAGAAAGAAGGGCTTGAACTATACACATTAATTAGAACAGGATCGAAAAACACCAATGTAAGCTAGAATTGACAAGTACACTGCAGGATTCAATTCGTCTTCCCCATATACAGCAACCAACAGACATCTAACATCTTTATTTTACCGCAAAAGATCGGCCCATAGCAATAGAAGCACAAAATTTAAGCACGCAAGGACATTATAGCAGGTAGTAATAGAAGCACAAAATTTGAGCTTGCAAGCACATAATAGCAGGTAGGGAAGTGGGAAGATGAACTAATTTAGATGCCAATTGATAACACACAACACACCTCATCCACATCAATACACTTATAAGACAGTTGGACAATGACACAAGCATTTCCACAAACAATTCATGTTGACGATTAAGTTGTGTAATACATAGGGCAATTAGACTAGTGCGAACAAGAAGATAATTTACAAGTTACAAACTATAATAGCAAATGGCCAAATGTTCCACCAAGATCAACCAGAGCATGCAAGAGATGGAGAGATCCACCACGGACTAAAAAAAATTACCACAGACTAGACGTGCAGGTGCATATGCTTGTGAGCAGAAATGGAAGCAAATGTGGGCACCATAGCAGTAGCACACCCCACATTGAGATCCTTGGCGCTGAACATTGAGAGAAATCAGATCTGCATTTCAGAGTGGAGAGTAATCATTGAGAGCTGCAGTTTAGCCATTTACTGGATGTTTGCGTGAATCAATTAGTTTGATTGATAGAGACTGTACTGCAAACTAATGGTGGGTGCTAAATCTGAAGAGCTAAATAAGAAGAGAGGAAACAGAGCATACCTCGTGTTGTCCTAAAGCAAGCAAACTGCAGAGTTCTGCCGGGCACACCAGAAAGATAATCTACAATTAACAAACCACAATTCGCAAATGGCCAAATGTTCTAATTAAGATGAACAAAGGAAACGTGATTTGATTCAGAGGATCCACTACAGCATACTAAGAAGGAACAAAAAAAACATTACCAGGACGAAGGGATGCTCTTGAAACCTCCATGCTTGACCTTTCATATCAGTACAGTAGGCACTACAAGTGAACGACAAAGAAGAAAGTGATATGCATAAATAACTCATCCATCTGTGTTCATATTTTAATTTCAATAGCATGGTACACCCATAAAGAACAATAGTTTGCTACCAACTAGCAAAGTATAAGACCTGAATCATATAGTATAAATGAATCAAGAAAACAAGAACTGACAACAAGAACTGCATACTAGTGCACCAAATGATCAACAACAAGCATAGTATATTCACATAAGTTTGCTAGTGTCACAGAATTAAGCAGTGCAGGTAAACATCATCATCGGTGTATAATTGCCAATATAAAAAAGCCATGTAGAAATGCCAAGTTACAGAAACTGCACCACAAATATGATTTGCCTTTGGTGTTTACCATACAACAACAACAGTAGTTGATCATGGAATCTAACAGAGTTTAGCTTATGCAGGGCAGACATAACTGACACAAAAATCATACAGTTCAGATCAGGAATAAACCAAAGAAGCAAACATCCAATACAACTAAACTAAGCACATAACCACAACATGAAGAGTAAACCAATCACTGTATAGGAGGCTTGGACTGCATACATGGTCGTCCTTGAGGTAGAGGACCATCTTGGTACCCCTGCCGAGCTGCTCCCCAGGCGTATCACAAGTGACGGTGAAAGAACGACCAGCCTGGGACTCCCACACGTACTGCTCGTTGTTGTTGTGCTTCGTGCTGACGACGACCCTCTCGGCAAGGGAGATGGGGTAGAAGCCAACACCGAACTGCTCCTTCTCGGTGGTCTTCTCAGTCCATAGGGAGATGGGGCGCTCCTCAAGGTATTCCATCTGAAAGCAAATTGTATCAAATCAGACAATGAGCAGAAAGAATGTGCAAACCAATACTGTAAAGATTTTTTTTTGAAGAACAGCCAAACATACAACAATACTGTATCAGAAATAAACTACGAGAACACATAGAAATTCCATTAAGATGCATAATTCCAGAACAGCGATTTTTAACAGTTCCATAATGCAGTATTATAATTAAAACAGATATAATGTTTAATTGTAAGAGGCCAGAACCATATAAATTACTAAATACAAGGAAAGCATACATTATCAATTAATAGAGAGGGTCAATGAATAAGGATGAGTTAGCCCGTGCATTCCTCATGTATGCATGCATTAGAATATAGTTAACAGAAAGCACATCATCAATTTAGTTATTTCACCATCAAATCTGAAGTAATACTACCAATCATAGTTAAAATGGATGGGACGCAACTCATATCTATAAGCAGGTTCCATACTACAACCAGCACAGATCTGAAATGAGCTGAGTTCAGGTATGATAAAATCCTGGGTGGTTCATCAACTAATCATCATGACAAAGATTAACTGGCATTGACTAAACTCGGCCTTAGTACAAGTGAAACTATGACTACAAGAATAGCACCACCATGACCAGTGGGCTGCTCTGCTTCTGCTAGCAACTACAAGAATGGTAGCACATCAAGCATCAGCGACCGTACGTGTTTCAGAGAAGGGAAATCCCCAAACCCAGCGCCTCCCGTCTTATTGGCCGGTTGTCTCGCACTTGAATCTCAAAATTTTAGACCCAAAACTCTGATTTTGTTAAACATAATAATGGCATAGTTTGTCAAAATGATCTCGTTTTTTGCATAAGTGTGCATCTTGGAATGGCAAACAACGGCATAGTTCGACAACTTTCATTTTCTTTGCACAAAAAAATTATTTTCCATTTTTCGAGTGCATAAAAAGGTTTTTTTGTGAAGAAGCTACCAAATATTTGTTCTAACATAGCACAACTCCATTTTTCCAAAATATTAGACCATATTTTATGTAAAATTGACCAAATAGTTACATGTCAAAAGTTTTTGATCCACCTCTTATGAAAAAAACAAAGTTCACCCATTGAGTAGGAAGCTGGGCAAATTGGAGCAACACCTACCTCATAGTTTGTTCAAATGATCATATATTGTGCACAAGGGTGCATCTTGGAATTCCAAACAATGTTGCCTAAGGGAGTTTTCATTTTCTTTGCATGGAAATTTCATTTTCCATTTTCTGAGTGCCCGAAATGAGTTTTTTTATGAAGGACCTACCATATATTTGTTACGAAATTGGAACAAATCAATTTTGTAAAATACTAGGCCATATTTAATGCACAATTGACCAAATGATTGGGTGTCAAAAGCCTTGATCCACCTCTAGTGAAAAAGAACAATTTCTGCCGATTCAGTAGGAAGTGGGTCAAATTTGAACTGCAGCTGCCTCATAGTTTGCTCTTTATTTTTTGCAAAAATCATTTATAGGTAAATACGTATCTATTTAATAAGAGAAACATCAAATTTTTTCCAAGTTTCAACCACTAGCTTGGAACAGTCAAGCCCGTCGTTTTAACCGCATTTTGAAATAGGCATAAAAAATTAAAAAAAATCAAAAAATTGGAAAACCTTTGCATTGTGTCATTATATGTGACAAAGTTGCCAGAAAAAATAGTAAACTTGTAATACGGCAATTATTTTAAAAAAGTGTTCTCAGAAACGAGCTATCATGCGTGAAGATTCATGGCTTTCAAGCCAAATGATCAATCTTATGGCCACATTCATGGCATAGTTTATTCAAATGATCTCATATTCTGCACAATGGTGCATCTTGGAATTCCAAACAATGTTTCCTAAGGGAGTTTTCATTTTCTTTGCACGGAAAATTCATTTTCCATTTTTTTTGTGAAGGACCTACCATATATTTGTTGCAAAATTGTACCAAATCAATTTTCTAAAATACTAGGACATATTTAATGCACAATTGACCAAGTGGTTGGGTGTAAAAAGTTTTGATCCACCTCTCGTGAAAAAGATAAATTTCCGCCGATTTAGTAGGAAGCGGGTCAAATTTGAACTGTAGCTGCCTTGTAGTTTGCTCTTTAATTTTTCCAAAAATAATTTATAGGTGCATAAGTATCTATTTAATCACAGAAACACCAAAAAAATTCCAAGATTCAACCACTAGCTAGGAACGGTCATTCCCGCCGTTTTCAGCGCATTTTGAAACGGGCATAAAAAATTCAAAAAAATCAAAAAATTGGAAAACCTTCGCATTGTTTCATTATATGTGGCCAAGTTCCCATGAAAAATAACAAACTTGTAATACAGCAATTATTTTAAAAAAGTGTTCTCAGAAACGAGCTATCATGCGTGAAGATTCATGGCTTTCAAGCCAAATGATCAATCTTATGGCCACATTCATGGCATAGTTTATTCAAATGATCTCATATTGTGCACAATGGTGCATCTTGGAATTCCAAACAATGTTTCATAAGGGAGTTTTCATTTTCTTTGCACGGAAAATTCATTTTCCATTTTTCGAGTGCCCGAAAAGAGGTTTTTTGTGAAGGACCTACCATATATTTGTTGCAAAATTGGACCTAATCAAATTTCTAAAATACTAGGACATATTTAATGCACAATTGACCAAGTGGTTGGGTGTAAAAAGTTTTGATCCACCTCTCGGAAAAAGACAAATTTCCGCCGATTCAGTAGGAAGCGGGTAAAATTTCAACTGCAGCTGCCTCGTAGTTTGCTCATTATTTTTTTCAAAAATCATTTCTAGGTACATAAGTATCTATTTAATCAGAGAAACACCAAAAAAATTCCAAGATTCAACCACTAGCTAGGAACGGCCATTCCCGCCGTTTTGACCGCATTTTGAAACGAGCATAAAAAATTCAAAAAAATCAAAAAATTGGAAAACCTTCGGATTGTGTCATCATATGTGACCAAGTTTCCAGGAAAAATAATAAACTTGTAATACGGAAATTATTTTAAAAAAGTGTTCTAAAAATGAGCTATCATGTGTGAAGATTCATGGCTTTCAAGCCAAATGATCAATCTTATGGCCACATTCATGGCATAGTTTGTTTAAATGATCTCATATTGTGCACAAGGGTGCATCTTGGAATTCCAAACAATGTTGCCTAAGGGAGTTTTCATTTTCTTTGCACGGAAAATTCATTTTCCATTTTCTGAGTGCCTGAAATGAGTTTTTTTTGTGAAGGACCTACCATATATTTGTTGCAAAATTGGACCAAATCAATTTTCTAAAATACTAGGCCATATTTAATGCACAATTGACAAAATGGTTGGGTGTCAAAAGTTTTGATCCACCTCTGGTGAAAAAGACAAATTCCCGCCGATTCAGTAGGAAGCGGGTCAAATTTGAACTGCAGCTGCCTCATAGTTTGCTATTTATTTTTTCCAAAAATCATTTCTAGTTACATAAGTACCTATTTAATAAAAAATACATGGTTTGGTGGCGATACGTCGAGGTTTGGACGGTGGCCGAGGGCCCCAACTCTAGAGCGCGTAAACTCGCATGCCCGCCGCGTGGTCACCGCGTGACCGTGGCGTTGCCATGTGTTCTGGGTGGCCTAGGCATGTCTAGTGGGTTGGGCACTCCCCAGGTAGGTGCTAGGAAGAAAATCACAACATAAGATTCTAACGAGGAGACCGATAGATGCTCAAACATGAATAAGCAGCCAAGTGTTTGTTTAGCGGTATGGGAAATGCAGATGGCTAATGGGCGTGAGTTTTGGCTGAGGATGATCAGTTACTAAGAAGACCGTCTTCACAAATTTTCAGCTCAAAAGGAGGAGCCTAGGTGGTACTTGCTTTACAAAGTACCACACTGGACATAAATACAAATGTTGAAGGTGGGCTCAAAATAATGAATGGATTGAGCTGGCATTTCGTGGAGGATGGTTATTTGGGCATAGGAAAACACTGTACAAAATGGATACCATTTGGACATGCCAAAGTGGTACTTCCTTCACAAAGTGTTTTTTGAACAGAATAGGAAAATGAATATTTTTGAATTATTTTTGAACTAGGCAAGGAAGGTTTTTTACATATTTGACGAAGATATGACCCAAAGAATTTATGAGATTTTTTTGGGAATTTTGGGAATGACAGAAATATAGGTTGCTTCACAACCTAGGGCAAAAACTGCCACATGGACATGAGACATAGGCAAAACTGATGAGGTGGCGCCTAGTCATAGCAACCCACCACAATTTACAAGGTTATGACCATCTATATTGGTTATGACCAGCTAGAAATAAGGCAGCGGACCTGTGCTATCTGCTTTATGACCATTTCGTGTAAGGAAATTACGACCTTTCTGACCAAAATGGTCGTTACAGTTTAGGGTTTGGAGCCCCCCGAACAGCTTTTGACCAATTGGTCTGAAATGGTCATGGATCTATGACCAATTCTTCCAGGGTCACTGACATAAGGTCACTAGTTGACATATTTCTTGTAGTGTAATATTTACTCCTTTTCCAGCCCAGAATTCCAGCTGCCGGCATTCTCCCTCCTTATGTAAACCTTGTAAAATAAGAGAGAATAGGCATAAGTATTGTGACATAATGTGTAATAACAGCCCATAATGCAATAAATATCGATATAAAAGCATGATGCAAAATGGACGTATCAACTCCCCCAAGCTTAGACCTCGCTTGTCCTCAAGCGGGAGCCGATAACGATAAATGTGTCCACATGTTTAGAGGTAGAGGTGTTGATAAAATAAAATACGGACATGAGGGCATCATGATCATTCTTATAGCAGCAACATATATGGATATTGTCATATGATTTCTTATGCTCAAGTAATAATCTATTCACAATGTCAAGTACGAATCAGAAACTTTATTGAGAACTAACAAACTATAATCTCAGTCATTGAAGCAATTGCAATTTATCATAACATCAGAAAGAGTCTACGTCAGAGCTTTTCAGCAGGTCCACATACTCAACTATGATTTAGTCTTTCACAATTGCTAACACTCACGCAATACTTGTGGTTATGGAGTTTTAATTGGACACAGAGAAAGATAGGGGCTTATAGTTTCGCCTCCCAACCTTTTACCTCAAGGTTAATGTCAACAATAATAGTTCATGCTAACTTACATCCAATTAGATATATATATATATATATATATATATATATATATATATATATATATATATATATATATATCAGGATCTTTCCAACACACTGTGCTTGCCAAAGGATAAAATGTAAAAAGGAAAGGTGAAGATCACCATGACTCTTGCATAAGGTAGGAGATAAAAGTAAAAGATAGGCCCTTCGCAGAGGGAAGCAGAGGTTGTCATGCGCTTTCAAGGTTGGATGCACAAAATCTTAATGCGAAAGAACGTCACTTTATATTGCCACTTGTGATATAGACCTTTATTATGCAGTCCGTCGCTTTTATTTCTTCCACATCACAAGATCGTATAACGCTTATTTCCTCCACACCAATCAATCATACATATTTTGAGAGCAATTTTTATTGCTTGCACCGATGACAACTTACTTGAAGGATCTTACTCAATCCATAGGTAGATATGGTGGACTCTCATGGCAAAACTGGGTTTAAGGGTATTTGGAAGCACAAGTAGTATCTCTACTTGGTGCAAAGAATTTGGCTAGCATGAGGGGGAAAGGCAAGCTCAACATGTTGGATGATCCATGACAATATACTTTATTTGAGATATAAGAAAACATAACCCATTACGTTGTCTTCCTTGTCCAACATCAACTCTTTAGCATGTCATATTTTAATGAGTGCTCACAATCATAAAAGATGTCCAAGATAGTATATTTATATGTGAAACCTCTCTTTCTTTATTACTTCCTATTAATTGCAACGATGACCAAAACTATGTTTGTCAACTCTCAACAACTTTTAATCATCATACTCTTTCTATGTGAAGTCATTACTCTCCATAAGATCAATATGATCTCTTTGTTTCTTTTTGTTCTTTTCTCTTTTCTTTTATTTACTCAAGATCATGGCAAAATAATCAAGCCCTTGACTCAACACTAATCTTTATTATATATAACTCACGGACTCGATTACATAGAGGGATCATAAAGCAAAACTCAAAACTAGATCATACCAAAAACTTTTATTCTACTAGATCAAGATATTACTAAAAGGATTGAACTAAGAAAAATGGTAAAGATAGGAGTGTGATGGTGATACGATACCGGGGCACCTCCCCCAAGCTTGGCAGTTGCCAAGGGGAGTGCCCATACCCATATGATTATATCTCCTTTCTCGGAAGTGGTGGTGATGGGGTTGTTGATGTAGTAGGCTTGTCGTCCATCTTCCAAGGCATGGGCTCACCATCATAGAAGGATGATCGAGTCTCCGGGATCCTCAAATATGCAGCCAAACTCATTCTCTTGAATCTATATTCATACTCACAATTTTGGTTTTGCAGGTCATAGATTTGGGCTTGGAGGTGCTCGATTTTCTCATGGAGCTTGAAGATGGCCTCCCCAATGTCCTTGGCATCCAGCTTGTGGTTGTTGGTGAACTCTGCGATCATCATGTGATTGGAGCAAGTCCACGCTCCACCATCTCCTGGCACTTGAAAACTTGTTGCTCCATTGCCTCGAGCCTTGTCTCCACGCTCCTGGTCCTCCTTGGTCCCTCAACGTCATGGATGTGCAGCACCCCCTCATGCATCTCAATGGTTTGAGGGTGTTGCAGCACCTCCGCGAGATAGGGGTTGATGACCTTCTCGAAGAACTTGTCCTTGGGGGCATTTGGAGATGTCATGATGATCTAGATCTGTCAGAAAAACAGCTCGAAACAAGAACAGAGGACAATTGCGTGATACAGGAGTCAAAATTTTCGGGAGATTATATAATGAATTTTTACCAACCAAAATACGTATCATGCAAGAAAACGGAGTCCGGAGCACACGAGGTGCCCACGAGGTAGGGGGGCGCGCCCTCCACCCTCGTGTCCTTCCCAGACTGCTTCTTATTTTTCTATTTTTCTAAATATTCCAAAACGGAGAAAAATTGCCATTAGAACTGTTTTGGAGTCGGTTTACTTACCGTACCACATACCTCTTCCTTTTCGGAGTCTAAAACGTTCTGGAAAGTGTCCCATATGTATTCTCCCGGGGTTATGGTTTCGATTACATTAGTTTCCACATTTATAGGATTACCTGAGATATAGTGTTTGATTCTTTGACCGTTCACCACCTTCGGATTTGTTCCTTCAAACTTGTTGATTTTTATGTCACCGGAACGATAGACCTCCTCGATAACGTAAGGACCTTCCCATTTAGAGAGAAGTTTCCCTGCAAAAAATATTAAACGAGAGTTGTATAGCAATACGTAATCACCTACATTAAACTCACGCTTTTGTATCCTTTTGTCATGCCATCTTCTAACCTTTTCTTTAAACAACTTGGCATTCTCATAGGCTTGGGTTCTCCATTCATCAAGTGAGCTAATGTCGAATAACCTCTTCTCACCGGCAAGTTTGAAATCATAATTGAGTTCTTTAATAGCCCAATATGCCTTATGTTCTAGTTCGAGAGGTAAGTGACATGCTTTTCCATAAACCATTTTATACGGAGACATACCCATAGGATTTTAATATGCAGTTCTATAGGCCCATAATGCATCATCAAGTTTCTTGGACCAATTCTTTCTAGATCTATTAACAGTCTTTTGCAAAATTAATTTAAGCTCTCTATTGCTCAATTCTACTGGACCACTAGACTGTGGGTGATAAGGAGATACAATTCTATGATTAACATCATACTTAGCAAGCATTTTACGGAAAGCACCATGAATAAAATGTGAACCACCATCAGTCATTAAATATCTAGGGACTCCAAACCTCAGAAAAATAACTTCTTTAAGCATCTTGATAGAGGTGTTATGATCAGCACTACTAGTTGGAATAGCTTCTACCCACTTAGTAACGTAATCAACAGCAACTAAAATATGTGTATATCCATTAGAGGCAGGAAACGGTCCCATATAATCAAAGCCCCAAACATCAAATGGTTCAATAACAAGTGAATAATTCATAGGCATTTCTTGACGTCTAATATTACCAATTCTTTGACATTCATCACAAGATAAGACAAACTTACGGGCATCCTTGAAGAGAGTAGGCCAATAAAAATCGGATTGCAATACCTTATGTGCAGTTCTATCTCCAGCGTGGTGTCCTCCATAAGCTTTGGAGTGACACTTGCGTAGGATCTGTTCCTATTCATGCTCAGGTACACAACGTCTAATAACACCATCTACTCCTTCTTTATAAAGATGTGGGTCATCCCAAAAGTAATGTCTTCAATCATAGAAACACTTTTTCTTTTGCTGGTATGTGAAACTAGGTGGTATAAATTTAGCAACAATGTAATTAGCATAATCAGCATACCATGGAGCAGTATGAGAAGCATTTATGACATTTAATTGTTCATCAGGAAAGCTATCATCAATAGGTAGTGGGTCATCAAGAACATTTTCTAACCTAGACAAGTTATCTGCAACAGGGTTCTCAGCTCCCTTTCTATCAATAATATGCAAGTCAAATTCTTGTAGCAAGAGAACCCATCTAATAAGTCTAGGTTTAGCATCTTTCTTTTCCATAAGATATTTAATAGCAGCATGATCCGTGTGAATAGTTACTTTAGAATCAACAATATAAGGTCTAAACTTATCACAAGCAAATACAGCTCCTAAAAATTCTTTTTCAGTAGTAGCATAATTTCTCTGGGCATTGTCTAGAGTCTTACTAGCATATTGAATAACATTTAATTTCTTATCAACTCTTTGCCCTAGAACAGCACCTACAGCATAATCACTAGCATCACACATAATTTCAAAGGGTAAATTCCAATCAGGTGGCTGAACAATAGGTGCAGAAATAAATGCTTTCTTAAGTATTTCAAATGGTTCTACACAATCATCATCAAAAACGAAAGGTATATCTTTTTGTAATAAATTAGTCAGAGGCCGAGAATTTTTTGAGACGTCCTTAATGAACCTCCTATAAAAGCCGGCATGACCAAGGAAACTTCTTATACCTTTGATGTCCTTGGGACACATCATCTTTTCAATAGCATCAACTTTAGCTTTATCAACTTCAATGCCCCTTTCAGAAATTTTATGCCCCAAGACAATACCTTCATTAACCATAAAGTGGCACTTCTCCCAATCAAGACAAGGTTAGTTTCTTCACATCTCTGCAAAACTCGATCAAGGTTGCTTAAGAAATCATCAAAAGAGGATCCATAAATGGAGAAATCGTCCATGAAAACCTCACAAATCTTTTCACAAGTCAGAGAATATAGCCATCATGCATCTTTGAAAGGTAGCAGGTGCATTACATAAACCAAAAGGCATACGTCTATAAGCAAAAGTACTGAAAGGGCAAGTAAAAGTGGTCTTAGCTTGATCATCAGCTGACACAGGTATTTGAGAGAAACCAGAATAACCATCTAGAAAGCAAAAATGTGTATGTTTGGATAATCTTTCTAGCATTTGATCAATAAAAGGTAAGGGGTAATGATCTTTTTTAGTAGCCTTATTTAATTTGCGGAAATCAATTACCATCCTATAACCTGTAATAATTCTTTGCGGAATCAATTCATCTTTATCATTAGGAACGACAGTAATACCTCCCTTCTTAGGAACACAATGGACATGACTTACCCACTGACTATCAACAACGGGATAAATTATACCTGCCTCAAGGAGCTTTAGTATTTCTTTTCTTACCACTTCTTTCATCTTAGGATTCAGCCGTCATTGATGATCAATAACTGGTTTGGCATCTTTCTCCAAATTTATTTTGTGTTGACATAGAGTGGGACTAATGCCCTTAAGATCATCAAGAGTATATCCAATAGCAGCACAGTGCTTCTTCAGAGTTTTCAATATTTTTTCTTCCTCCTTCTCTGAAAGGTTAGCACTAATAATAACAGGATATATCTTCTTTTCATCAAGATAAGCATATTTAAGGGTATAAGGCAATGGTTTAGCTCAAATACGGGATCACCCTTGGGTGGAGGAGGATCCCATAGGATCTCAACACGCAAGTTGTGTTTCAGAATAGGTCCCTGTTTAAAGAACACCTCATCTATTTCCCTTCTTTCATTCATAAACATATCATGTTCATGGTCTAGCAAATATTGTTCTAAAGGATCACTAGGAGGTACGGCAATAGAAGCAAGACCAATAATTTCATCTTTACTAGGCAGTTCCACTTCACGGTGTTGTCTACGAAATTTAGAGAAGTTGAACTCATGAGACATATCACCTAAACCAATAGTAACAACATCCTTTTCACAGTCTATCTTAGCATTAACATTGTTCAAGAAGGGTCTACCAAATATAATGGGGCAAAAGCTATCTTGTGGGGAACCAAGAACGAGAAAATCAGCCGGGTATTTAGTTTTCCCACATAAGACTTCAACATCTCTAACAATTCCAATTGGTGATATAGTATCTCTATTGGCAAGTTTAATTGTGACATCAATTTCTTCTAATTCAGTAGGTGCAATGTCATGCATAATTTCTTTGTATAAGTCAATAGGTATTGCACTAGCACTAGCACCCATGTCACATAAGCCATGATAACAATGATCTCCTATTTTAACAGAAATAACAGGCATGCCTACCACAGGTCTGTGTTTATCTTTAGCACACGGTTTAGCAATTCTAGCAGTTTCATCACAGAAATAAATAACATGCCCATCAATATTATCAGCCAAGAGATCTTTAACAATAGCAATATTAGGTTCAACTTTAACTTGCTCAGGAGGTGTATAAGTTCTAATATTGCTTTTACGAACCACAGTTGAAGCTTTTGCATGATCCTTTATTCTAACAGGGAAAGGTGGTTTTTCAACATACGCAGTAGGAACAATAGGATCATTATAAGTGATAGTCTTTTCTTCAACTTTTAGGTGAAACTACTTTTACTTCTATGGGAGGATGATATTTAAACCACTTCTCCTTAGGGAGATCAACATGAGTAGCAAAAGATTCACAGAAAGAAGCTACTATCTCAGAGTCAAGCCCATATTTAGTGCTAAATTTACGGAAAACATCGGTATCCATAAAAGATTTAACAAAATCAAACTTAGGTGTCATACCTGACTCCTTACCTTCGTCGAGATCCCTCTTCAGAGTTGCGTTTAATTATTTCCAATAAATCCCATTTGAATTCAATAGTCTTCATCATAAAAGAGCCAACACAAGAAGTATCGAGCATGGTGTGATTGTTGTCAGAAAGCCGAGCATAAATTTTTTTAATAATCATTTCTCTTGAGAGCTCATGATTGGGGCATGAATATAACATTGATTTAAGCCTCCTCCAAGCTTGAGTGATGCTTTCTCCTTCGCGAGGCCAACAATTATATATATAATTACGATCACGATGAACAAGATGCATAGGATAAAACTTCTGATGAAATTCCAATTTCAATCGTTTGTAGTTCCATGACCCCATATCATCACATAGCCTATACCATGTCAATGCATCTCCCTTCAAAGATAAAGGGAAGACCTTCTTCTTGATAACATCATCGGGCATACCTGCATGCATAAATAATCCACAAACTTCATCCACATATATTAGGTGCTCATCAGGATGTAATGTTCCATCTCCTGCAAACGGATTAGCTAGCAGTTTTTCTATCATACCCGAAGGAATTTCAAAGTAGACATTTTCATTTTCAGTAGGTTCAGTAGGTTCAGTGGGTTGAGGAGCAACTCTTTGCTCTACTGGTCGGGGTGAAGATACCCTAAACAAGCCACTCAGAGGATTACTATCCATAGTAACAAGTGACAGTAAATTTCAGCACACTATATAAAATTTTCCTTACCAAATTCCACCTACCAAAGGCGATTCACTCCCCGACAACGGCGCCAGAAAAGAGTCTTGATGACCCACAAGTATAGGGGATCTATCATAGTCCTTTTGATAAGTAAGAGTGTCGAACCCAACGAGGAACAGAAGGAAATGATAAGCGGTTTTCAGCAAGGTATTCTCTGCAAGCACTGAAATAATAGGTAACAGATAGTTTTGTGATAAGATAATTTGTAACGAGCAACAAGTAACAAAAGTAAATAAAGTGCAGCAAGGTGGCCCAATCCTTTTTGTAGCAAAGGACAAGCCTGGACAAACTCTTATATAGAGAAAAACGCTCCCGAGGACACATGGGAATTATCGTCAAGCTAGTTTTCATCACGTTCATATGATTCGCGTTCGGTACTTTGATAATTTGATATGTGGGTGGACCGGTGCTTGGGTGCTGTCCTTACTTGGACAAGCATCCCACTTATGATTAACTCCTATTGCAAGCATCCGCAACTACAAAAGAAGTATTAAGGTAAACCTAACCATAGCATGAAACATATGGATCCAAATCAGCCCCTTACGAAGCAACGCATAAACTAGGGTTTAAGCTTCTGTCACTCTAGCAACCCATCATCTACTTATTACTCCCAAATGCCTTCCTCTAGGCCTAAATAATGGTGAAGTGTCATGTAGTCGACGTTCACATAACACCACTAGAGGAGAGACAACATACATCTCATCAAAATATCGAACGAATACCAAATTCACATGACTACTAATAGCAAGACTTCTCCCATGTCCTCAGGAACAAACGTAACTACTCACAAAGCATATTCATGTTCATAATCAGAGGAGTATTAATATGCATATAGGATCTGAACATATGATCTTCCACCAAATAAACCAACTAGCATCAACTACAAGGAGTAATCAACACTACTAGCAACCTACAGGTACCAATCCCAGACTTAGAGACAAGAATTGGATACAAGAGATGAACTAGGGTTTGAGAGGAGATGGTGCTGGTGAAGATGTTGATGGAGATTGGCCCCCTCCCGATGAGAGGAGCGTTGGTGATGACGATGGCGATGATTTCCCCCTCCCGGAGGGAAGTGTCCCCGGCAGAACAGCTCCGTCGGAGCCCTAGATTGGTTCCGCCAATGTTCCGCCTCGTGGCGGCGGAGTCTCATCCCGAAAGCTTGCTTATTAATTTTCTTTGGACGAAAGACTTCATATAGCAGAAGATGGGCGTCAGAGGGCCACCAGGGGGCCCACGAGGCAGGGGGCGTACCCAGGGGGGTAGGGCGCGCCCCCACCCTTGTGCCTTGTGGGTGGCCCTCCTCTGGTATTTCTTCCGCTCAATATTTTTTATTATTTCCAAAAATAACTTCTGTGGAGTTTCAGGACTTTTGGAGTTGTGGAGAATAGGTCTCTAATATTTGCTCCTTTTCCAGCCCAGAATTCCAGCTGCCGGCATTCTCCCTCCTTATGTAAACCTTGTAAAATAAGAGAGAATAGGCATAAGTATTGTGACATAATGTGTAATAACAGCCCATAATGCAATAAATATCGATATAAAAGCATGATGCAAAATGGACGTATCATACGCCAGACCCCTCCCGGTGAATAGGATCCCGTTTTGACCATAGGCGGTCGAACACAAGGCCGTTTCCTCCGTTCTACGGTACGCCAGGCCTCGTTTTGGCTGTTTTGTCCAAGCCGGTTGGCTCCCGATGAACAAGACGCATTCCGTTGCCTCCCGATGTACACGATGCAGTTTCTCCGTTCCGACCCAGCCGGTTGGCTGCCGATGAACAGGTCGCCATCGCTGCCCTCCGCTGCCTCTCCATGTTCACGAGCCCTGGCCGTACGTATGCGCGAGTAGGCGTTCGAGACCCCGCCCGTATGTACGTACGTAGCCATATTTACTTTCTTGCATCCTGGCTGTACGTATGTGTACATGATATTGACGGGACTGCGTGACATGCTACGTCCGTGCCTCTACTATGACACGTGCTCTTCCTTACTCGGCCACAATTCATCGCTGCAACCTGCAGACAGACCGATCGACCAATATGTACCTACACGTTCGCGACCAGACAAACAACCCTACGTACGGTTCGACCGAGTGGGTCCCAGCTGTCAGGGTGGTAAGGAGGCACTTCCTTGCATCCGAAGGTATAGCTGGTGGGTCCCAGCTCTCAGGGGGAGAATCATATTTTTTGCCCGTAATATGGACGCACTTCCTTAGTCAAGAGAAGCATAACATCCGTGATGCCCGTAATATGGATGCAGAGGCCTTAGCGGCATTTAAGCATAACATCCGTGATGAGTGGCTCGCCCGGCACCTCAGTCAAGAGAAGCCAAAATCCATGGCAGCCCTCACGACACTTATGACCCGCTTTTGTGCGGGCGAAGATAGTTGGTTGGCTCCTAGTAACAACACAACAAGCAAACCTGGCACATCAGAGGCCAGGGATAGCAACGGCAAACCACGACGCAACAAACACAAGCGCCGCAAATATGGTGAAAACGCCAAAGATACGGCAGTTAATGTCGGGTTTGGTGGCTCAAAGTCCGGTCAGCGGAAAGGGCCCCTCAAAAATAACAATTCGGGTCCATCCAGTCTGGACCGCATACTCGATCGTCAATGCCAAATTCATGGCACCCCAGGGACGCCAGCCACCCATACCAACAGAGAATGCTGGGTCTTCAAACAAGCCGGCAGGGCAGGCGCCAAAAACAGTGAAGGGGGGTCTCAAAGCGATGATGGCGATGAAGAGCCCAGACCACCGAACACAGGAGGGCAAAAGAAATTCCCCCGCAAATCCAAATGGTGAATGTGGTAAACACCACCCAAATTCCCAACCCGGACCGGATACGCACCCCTAGGGATGCCGACTTAACGGAACTAGTCGTTCCACAATATAAACTAGGGCCGGTCACCTTCAACCGCATGGATCGTCCGGTTAACGCCAATCAGGGCAACCCGGCCGCACTAGTCCTCGACCCAATAATTGACGGGTTCCACCTCACACGAGTCCTTATGGACGGAGGCAGCAGTTTAAACCTGCTTTACCAGGACACAGTGCGCAAGATGGGCATCGATCATTCGGTGATCAAACCCACTAAAGCCACTTTCAGAGGCATTATACCAGGTGCGGAAGCCAGCTGTACAGGCTCCATCGCCCTTGAGGTAGTCTTCGGATCACCTGACAATTACCGTACCGAAGAGTTAATCTTTGAAATCGTCCCCTTCCGCAGTGATTATCAGGCACTGCTCGGACGACCCGCGTTTGCTCGATTCAACACGGTGCCACATTATGCCTACCATAAGCTCAAAATGCCCGGTCCACGCGGCGTCATCACGGTTAATGGCAAGGACGAACTTTACTTCGGCATCAACGAGTACACCATTGCCTTAACAGCAGAAGCAACGAGCAGCACCTTGCTGCCGAACTTCGAGTCGACGGCCAGGCTCCCGGACACCTTCAAAGGACTCTGAACTACTTCGCGGAAGGATAGCCCGGCTCGTCCAGAGCTCAATTAAACACTCCGCTGAAGGCCAGGACAGGCCGCACTCAGCGGCTCAACCGCTCTCCGGCACGCAAACATTTCTTACATTTCCTTCGCAGGTTCACCTTTGCGCCGACCAGGACGGGCGATACGGAGGCAGCTCGAATGCGCAAGGGAATCCTTAGACATTCCCCGCGATGACCATCCGGCTATACTTCGGATCCGCACTCAGCTTCTTCCCCCTGGTCTCAGTAGGTTCCACAGTCATATTTCCTTTTTATCACATTACCTGTACTTATACGCATCGACGTACCATTCAAACACAACTTATGAATTCACATGACGCTTATCTGCTGTTATTTCTTATTAAAATTCTTTTATCAAGTGGCATCCGTACACCACGATATGCCTTCAAATATGCCAGGGGCTTCGTTTTACCCATAATACGGCAATAAAGTCCGAACACCCTCGCGGAAGTTCGGCACCCCGAACCTATAGCATTATATGCATCAGCTCCGAATCATGTCTTGGGTCAATAGTTGGGTTTGCCCGGCTCCCATGTTTTGGTACCTTACGTTCCGCTATATTGGCTAAGGTAGCACTGGGAGAACTACTGCGATTGTGTCCCGGTTCTTCCGGATGAGCACCTCAGTAGAGAAAGCCAAAAACTGACAGTCATGATACGGCGAGAGCTGGTCAGCTGTTCGAGAGGTTGTAAAATCTTTAAGGATTTCTCCCGCATAATGCCATAACCAATGCAGCGTGCGATGGATCGGTTTTTCTTCCGATCTGGTGCTTATAGAGCCCCTTGTGCGGTCCTCCGAACACCAGGGGCTGCGCCTACCTTCCTAAAGCTCCTATGGCTAAGTGAGAGTGATAAATCCCTATAGTCCGATTGCCTGGTTCGTTGTGCTAAACACCTACTTCGAAGGACCCAAAACTGGGATAAAGAGTGATCAGGTTTATCCCGAACACCGCCGTACTTCTTACGTGGGGGCAGAAGCCGATGACTGGCCAACTCTCAGGATTAATATATAAAACGGCCGCGCAGGAGGATAAACTTTTATATAACAGGCAATAAATAATATAAATGACCTTGTTCAAACATTACAAAGGAAAACATGATTTGCATTCATGGAAATATAATGTCCTTGGTGCATAGCTCCACTGCAAGGTAGGATCCTTTCAGGACACTTTCATAATATAATTCGGGCTTGCGGTGCTCCTTCCCCTCTAGCGGCCCTTCGGTCATCAGCTTCTCAGCATCCATCTTCCCCCAGTGCACCTTTGCGCGGGCGAAGGCCATTCGCCACCCTCTATGCAGACCGACCGCTTGATGACGTCAAGTCGAGGGCAAGCGCTTACAAGCCGCTTCACAAGCCTGAAGTAGCTGCTTGGAATCGGCTCGGCAGGCCATAGCCGGATAATCAAATCCTTCATGGCTAGTTCCGCCGCCTTATGCAGTTCGATCAGCTGTTTCAGTTGATCGGCAAAAGGCACCGGATAATTCGGTGCCAAATATTGCGACCAGAAGAGCTTATCCGCAGTGTTCCTTTCTTCGGCCTGGTAGAATTGGGCGGCATCCGATATGCTGCGGGGCAGCTCCGCAAATACCCCTGGAGAAATCCGAATTCAAAATTAGAAACATAATCTTCTCCTCAAATACTTGCTTTACAAGGAAAAAGCCTTACCCGCCGCGATCCTCCTCGCCTCTTGGAGCCCCTGCAGGGCGCTTTGGGTTTCCCCTCGGGCATCGCTCGTGGCCTGATGCGCCTTGGTGAGTTCGGATTCTTTCTCCGTTAAACTCTGCTCCAAGGTCTCGCATTTCTTCACGGCCTCTTGCAGCTCCTGCTCAGCTTTAATAACCCTGGCCTCGTACTTCTCACGAAGAGCCTGCTCTGTGGTTGCCTTTTTCTTGGCCTCGGCCACAACCTTCTTAAGGGCCTCGACTTCGGTCACCATCCCTCGTGCAAATCATGAAGCCTATTTCATCATACTGAAAATTCATTCGCAATAAACGTGAACAAGACTTGTGCATACCTTGTTTATCTCCCAACTGCATTTTCAACTGGCCAAGTTCTTCTTTGGCCCGCTCCAGACTTTGATTCAGTCCGGAGATCTCCGCAGTATGAGAGGCAGCAACCGCTACAGACGCCTGCTTATAACAGAAGAGAAATAGATGTCATTCAATGAGTCTTCCTGCGAACATAAATTTGATCCTCTGTCCGGCTTTTTCTTTCACCGAACAGTGTATCAGGGGCTACTATCCATGCCATGACACTCTTCGAAAAACATACCTCAAAACCTTTTATAAGGCTGATACAGGCTCCATTCAGTCCACTCTCAGCAGACTGAATCTTCTCAATCACTGCACCCATAAGAGCACGGTGTTCATCCACGATGGAGGCGCTCTTCAGCGCCACCAACAAAGCATCCGACACCTCTGGTTGGGCAGAGGTTGCCGGTATGCCCCCTCCAGCTAAGAGAGGCTGCCTGCCTGATTCTGGAGCCGTATTGGTCTCCGGAACTACATCCGGCTGGGAGCCGAATTCAAGATGGCCCCCGCCGTCAGCTCCCATGGGAAATTTTCTCCCCCATGTGTTTGGCCCCTGAAGTTTGACCTGCAGGCGCCGCCTTCACGGTCTTTTCCTCTCCTCCTTGGCCGGGGTCCCTCTGGGACGAAGCCTCGATGGTATTCACCTGTTCGAAGGAAGGGGCCTTCAGGGGCGTCCCGCTTTCCATAGCATCCGAGCTCAGTGAATCCTCTGATGAGGATTGTTCGGTACGGGACCTCGCCGGACTACAAAAAATATGGCTCAGGTTAAAATATTATGCCATGATGAGTCTGGACGCATAAACGTATTCGGACTGTATATACTCACGAGTTCACCAGGGGCTGGGCCCTGGGATCCCACGCCGGGCCGCTGTCCGGCGGCGGCAGTGGACTCCTCCGGAAGAGGAGCTTTTCCCCTTTTAGGCGACTCGGCCTCCAAGTGTGCGGAAGCCGTCCTCTTCTTTCTTTCCCCCGCAGGGGATTCATCTTCCTCCTCCTCCTCGTCCTCTTCGGAGGTGGAACGGGCATCAGAGCTTTCGGATATTGTGCCCGAAGTGCCGCGGCGATGAAGGCCGCCCTAGGTCTTTTTGGCCTCCTTCTCGGCCGTCTTCTTCGGCACCTTGTAAGGCGCCGGGACCAGCATCTTCGTCAGAAGTGGGACGGCCGGTTCTTCGAGCAGCGGGGCCGGACAATGGATCCGCTCCGCCTTCTTCGTCCAGCCCTAGGAGAGTTGTCGAAAACACATTAAGCGCTTCCCTGGGGTTATGCGGATAAAAAGTACGATTACTTACCGAACTTGCAGGGCGGGACAGTTGGTACCCACGGTCTTCGGCGGAGTCTGGCCATGATTTGCTGGACTTGAAAAACACCTTCCAGATGTCCTTGTGTAAGGAGCCGAAAAGCTCTCGCAAGGTTTGGTGCTTGGCCGGATCCAATTCCCATAGATTGCAAGTCCGGTGTTGACAAGGCAGGATCCGGCGAACTAACATCACCTGGACCACATTGACAAGTTCAATGTTCTTGTCTCCCATATCTTTAACGCGCGTCTGGAGCACCGAAAATTCGTTGGACGAGGACCAGTTCAGGCCCTTCTTGACCCAGGATGTAAGCCGCAGGGGGGCACCGGATCGAAACTCGGGAGTAGCGGCCCATTCCCTGCCGCGCGGCTCGGTGATGTAAAACCACTGCTGTTGCCACTCCTTGACGGAATCGTTAAAGGTGCCTGTTGGCCACGTAATGTTGGGCCTCTTGCTCACCATAGCGCCCCCACACTCGGCGTGCTCGCCACCCATTACCTTGGGCTTCACATTAAAAATCTTCAGCCATAAGCCGAAATGTAGCGAGATGCAGAGAAAAGCCTCGCACACGACAATGAATGTCGAGATGTTGAGGAAGGAATTAGGGGATAGATCGTGAAGATCAATCCCATAATAATACATGATGCCGCGAACAAATGGGTGGAAGGGAAACCCTAGCCCGCGGACAAAGTGAGGGAGGAATACAACCCTCTCGTGGGGTTCCGGAGTAGGGACGATCTGTCCCGCCGTCGGGAGACGATGGCTGATTTTCTTGGCCAGATACCCGGCCTCCCGAAGCTTTTTGATATCCTTCTCCCGGACAGTAGAGGCCATCCATTTGCCTCCTGCTCTGGATCCGGACATTTTCGGAAGGCCTTTGTGGGCAGAGAAGATGAACGCTTGGGTGCTGGAGCTTGGGCGGAGGGGAACGGATCGGGAAGAAGAAAGCGTGGGTGCGAAAGGGAGTCCTTATCCCCTTATAAAGGCAGCAGGGGTTCTGCGCCTCCCCACTTGCTTGGTAAAACCGCTTATTCCCTAAGCGCCATAATTGATGGCGCGGTTAGGTTACCCACACCCGTATTGATGAGAATCCTGTGATAAGAGGACACGATCTCTGCTTCGACAAGACGTGCCAAGAAAACCGCCTCGCAATATCTGCAGTGGCTGGTTGAGAAAAACGGTTCGAGTAATGACCGGGCCGTGGTGTGATGTCATGCTGCAGAATGTGTCAACAGATTATATTTGTGGAAATATTATTCTCTCTACGGTGGTATGTGGAATTTGTTTTGCAGAGCCGGACACTATCCTTGTGTTCGAAATCTTCTATGGAGTATTCGGAGGAGGAACCCGCCTTGCAATGCCGAAGACAATCTGCGCGCCGGACTCATCGTCATTGAAGCCTGGTTCAGGGGCTGCTGAGGGAGTCCTAGATTAGGGGGTCCTCGGACAGCTGGACTATATACTTTAGCCGGACTGTTGGACTATGAAGATACAAGATTGAAGACTTCGTCCCGTGTCCGTATGGGACTCTCCTTGGCGTGGAAGGCAAGCTTGGCAGTACGGATATGTAGATCTCCTCCCTTGTAACCGACTCTGTGTAACCCTAGCCCCCTCCGGTGTCTATATAAACCGGAGGGCTTAGTTCGTAGGACAAGAACAACAATCATACCATAGGCTAGCTTCTAGGGTTTAGCCTCTACGATCTCGTGGTAGATCAACTCTTGTAATACTCATATCATCAAGATCAATCAAGCAGGAAGTAGGGTATTACCTCCATCGAGAGGGCCCGAACCTGGGTAAACATCGTGTCCCCCGCCTCCTGTTACCATCCGCCTTAGACGCACAGTTCGAGACCCCCTACCCGAGATCCGCCGGTTTTGACACCGACATTGGTGCTTTCATTGAGAGTTCCACTCTGCCGTCATCATAAGGCTTGATGGCTCGTCTCGTTGTCAAGGACAACATCACTTCTGGGGGAGCCCTGGCTGTAGGCCAAACTCTCCGACTAGGCGGCTTCATCATGACCGCCCGTTCGGCCGTTGTGCCGATGATGACTTCTCGGGTCATCAAAAACAGCCTCCACGTCGGCTCGGGATTCGCCGAGCAGATGGATCCGATGGAGCTCTCTTCCTTGAACGAGCTCTTGGATCGCATCTCCGCCTTGGGAGTCACTACGGACTATGATCGGATCGGGCTTAAACCCGACCAAAGGGAGATTAACTCTCCGCCGGTCACCCATCAGATAGCGGTGGTGGAGGAGCAACGCAGCGATTCTTCCTCTATCTTGAGGAAAAACTATGTCCAGATTCCCGAGCTCTCCGAGCCGGATACCCATTTATGGGAGGACATGGCCCAAGCCTTGAACTTAGAATCAGGCAGCGGGCCAGACCTATTGGGCAACATCCCGGAGCCCGAACTTCCAAGCTCGGAATCTTCTCCGCCCCTAGGTCTTAGATCGGGTCAGGGTTCGGACCTAAATCTACCCACCCACCCAGATATAAGTGATCTTTCCCACATTAGACAAGAGCCCCAAGAGACAGTACATCACTATTGGGCCAGATTCCTCCTTGTAATGAGCAAGGTTAAGGACTGTCGCGAGGAAGACGCAATTTCATTCTTTTGCAAAAATTGCACGGACAGGGGAATCCTCAACGCCATAAGTCGCTGTGACATAGCACACTTCGCTGACTTGGCGGCCATAGTCCAGAAGTACTGTGCGATGGAAAGCGCCTGGAAAACCCAAACAAAATTCTGGGATCCTCTGGCTCTCACTAAACCCCCCGTCCGAACTAAAAGGGTGTACTCTCGTAAGTCACCCGATCCAATTACAAAGAAACAAAAGCCCACTACAGGGCATGGAACCGTATTGGAGGGATGGCTCAATGGGCCATGCAAAATTCACAGTACAGCGGATACCATGCCAACACATAGCCTTAGAGCATGTTGGGTACTCCGGCAGGTGGCCAAGAGCGGCGAGGATATCCTCATCAACAATGCAACAGAGCACCATCCCGTGGAAAATAACAATACAGTATTGACAGTCTTCGAGACCTTCGCCTCAAATAATAGGCGTAAGCGAGCACTCCGCAGCCTTGCCGAAGTCTGCCATGTGGCAGCAATAAACCCATGGAGCGATACGGCTATCACCTTCAATGCCAGTGACGAACCCAAATTCCGAACAGCCCGAGCACCAGCCGCCTTGGTCCTTAGTCCAATTGTGGACGGCTTCCGGCTTACTAAAGTGCCCATGGACGGCGGCAGCGGATTAAACCTCATCTATGAGGAGACTCTTCGAAAAATGGAAATAGATAAAAGCCGCATTGAGCAAAGCAACACGACCTTCAGAGGAATCATCCCTAGTCGGGAGGCACGATGTGCTGGAAAAATCACACTAGATGTGGTATTCGGCACGCCGGAGAATTATAGGTCCGAAGAAATCACATTCCAAGTGTCCCAGTTCAATAGCGGATACCACGCCCTTCTATGGCGGGAGGCATTCACGATCTTCCAAGCTATACCCCATTACGGGTACATGAAGCTCAAAATGCCCAGGCCCAATGGAATCCTCACTCTAGCTAGTGATCCGGACACAGCACTCCGCGCCGAAAATAAAACAGGCGCACTGGCCCTCGAGGCGTTATTCGAAGCCCTCGCGGCCGAAGAATTAACTGCGCTGCGCTCCACAATGGACAGGGACGACGTGACACTCGACAAAAGATCCAAGTCCACCCCTTTTAAACCAGCGGATGAAATAGTCAAATTCCAAGTCCATCCAACGGACCCTACAAAAACAGCATCCATCGGGGTACATTTAAACCCCACAGCAGACGCCGTGCTATGGGATTTCTTGCGCGCGAATTGGGACATCTTCGCCTGGCATCCTTCAGACATGCCAGGAATCCCACGCAGGCTGGCCGAGCATAGCCTTAACATTCTAAAGGGATTCAAGCCGGTCAAGCAAACTCTTCGGCACTTCTCTGAGCCTAAACGACAAGCCATGGGAGAGGAGCTAGCCAAGTTACTGGAGGCCGGATTCATTCGAGAAATAAAACATCCGGACTGGCTAGCAAACCTGGTGATGGTACCAAAGAAGGACAAATCCTGGCGCCTATGTGTCGACTTCAAAGACCTTAACAAGGCTTGCCCCAAGGATCCCGTCCCCCTCCCTCGCATCGATCAAATTATCAACGCTACCACAGGACATGACTCATTGTGTTTCCTCGACGCATACTCCGGATACCATTAAATTAATATGGCGGAGTCCGATCAAGCCGCAACGGCATTTATCACTCCATACGGCCCCTTCTGTTTTAACACCATGCCTTTCGGGCTGAAAAACGCCGGTGCAACCTATCAACGCATGATTCAGACATGCTTGGAGACACAGATCGGCAAAACAGTGGAGGCATACGTAGACGATGTGGTCATTAAAACCAGACACGTCGAATCCTTAATAGATGCCTTGAGGCTCACGTTCGACAATCTCCGAACATACGACATCAAGCTCAATCCGGAAAAATGCGTTTTCGGCATGCCCGCCGGAAAGCTCTTGGGCTTCATCGTCTCTAGTAGAGGAATCGAAGCAAATCCGGCTAAAATCCGAGCTCTGTCACAGTTGGCTATCCCAACAGACCTCAAGCAAATCCAAAAATTAACTGGGTGCGTGGCTGCCTTAAACCGCTTTATCTCCCGATTAGGAGAAAAGGCACTACCCCTTTATCACCTTCTTCGACGCACCGAACACTTCGAGTGGACGGATGCGGCCATGGCCGGATTGGAAGAAATAAAAGCCGTTTTGGCCACCAACCCAATCTTGGCCGCGCCAAATGTCGGCGAACCAATGCTGTTATATATAGCGGCAACACACCAAGTTGTAAGCGCAGTGCTCGTCATCGAACGAGAGAAGGACGGACATAAGTTCCCGCTTCGAAAGCCGGTATACTATGTATCCACTGTCCTCACTCCATGCAAATCACGGTACCCACATTATCAAAAGATAGCATACGCGGTCTTCATGGCATCCCGGAAATTACGACACTACTTTCAAGAGTGTTCAATTACGGTGGCCTCGGAAGTACCACTCAACGACATAATAAATAACCGCGATGCCACGGGCCGGATTGCTAAATGGGCTATCGAGCTCCTCCCGTTTGACATAACATATAAACCACGGCGAGCCATTAAGTCGCAAGTACTGGCCGATTTCGTCGCGGAATGGACGGAAGCCGAACTCCCTAAAGAGTACGGCGCGTACTGCAATTGGATCATGCACTTTGACGGTTCAAAGATGCTGGCTGGTCTGGGGGCAGGCGTCGTCCTGACATCCCCCACCGGAGATACAGTCCAATACGTACTTCAAATATTATACACAGACTCCAACAATGCAGTAGAATATGAGGCCCTATTGCATGGTCTCCGGATGGCAGTCTCCATGGGCATTCAACGCCTAGATGTGCGTGGGGATTCGAACCTCGCAATATCTCAAATAAATGGAGACTTTGACGCCAAGGACCCAAAAATGGCGTCTTACCGCAACGCCGTCCTCAAAATGTCAGCTCGGTTCGAGGGGCTTGAATTCCACCATGTGGTCCGAGAAAACAATCAAGCGGCGGATATCCTCGCCCGCATTGGCGCTAGGCGCGACCCTGTCCCACCCAATATCTTCTTGGAAAGGCTATTTAAGCCATCTGTGGTATGGGAAGGAGAGACCGGCAACAACAGTCCGGACTTGGCCACAACACCAGATACCGAACACTCTGACGTAATCGGAGGCTCGGGCACCGAAATAACACCTTCGGCCCACGAGATTATGGCTGTCATCGCCCCGTGGACAGAACCCTTCTTGGCCTACCTAACTAGGCAGGAACTACCTGAGGACCCAAATAAGGCACATTGCATTGTGCGGCGATCTAAAGCCTACAAGGGCCACGAGGAAGAGCTTTATAAGAAAAGCGCTACCGGAGTCCTTCAAAGGTGCATCTCCGAGGAGGAAGGACGGCAACTTTTGGCAGAAATTCATGCTAGACTTGGCGGCGACCACGCCGCAGCCCGGGCCCTTGTAAGCAAGGCCTTCCGTACAGGTTTTTACGGGCCGACGGCCCGAGCAAACGCACAGGATCTCGTTGAACGATGCGTCGGTTGCCAGCTTTCTGCAAATCAAAGCCATATGCCACCTACCGCTCTCCAAACAATCCCCATCACTTGGACCTTTGCGGTCTGGGGGCTTGATATGGTCAGACCCCTTAAAGGGGGAATGTCAGGACCCTGATTCCAAGTCACATCGATCTAGCCGGTAACACCTCATATCACTTTGCGGCCTCACGCACGGTATTCCCACGGGTGTCGCCTTACCATGGCCTGGGACCGTTTGCGCCTTTTGGCTCACGTATATGATAGTGTCACTAGCATACATATGACAGAGAACCCGGGCCGACATGACTAGTCGTGAACCCAAAGTGGCACTAACTTACGGGGACAGGCATACATGAATCAACATCGAGCATGTCGGTCAGAACCGTGCGAATCCGGGCTGTAGCACTGGGCTAACAGGACTCCGGTGAACCGGGCTGTAGCAGGCTAGGTAGGACTCCGGATGTCACCGCGTGACATTTCCTCGAAGGGACAGACACAGGAACGAAGTGAATCACATGCCGGCCAGTCAAGTGTTTCGGAGCAGTAGTGTTGGGCTAGCAGGACTCCGGTGAACCGGGCTGTAGCGGACTACTATGGCTCATGGAAGCACAAGACTACATTTCCCCATAAGAGAGGCTACCAAGGATAAACAACTAGGTTGTCGGATCCCACACATACCAAGCATTTCAATCATACACACAATATGCTCGATATGTGTAAATACAACATGGCATCACAACATAACTCTACGACTCAAGTATTTATTAGGCTCCGAGGAGCGAGATATTACAAACATGGGTCTCATGACCCAACAATCAGAGCATACAAGTCAAAACACATGTGGAAGCTTAACATGTCTGAGTATAGACATCTATAAATGAAAAAGGCTGAGAAGCCTGACTATCTACCAGATCCTGCCGAGGGCACAAGATCGTAGCTGAGGTATCAAGCTAAACATCAAAGTCCACACGGAACTACTAGCGAGACTGACGTCTCTCTGCAAAACATAAGATAGGCAAACGTGAGTACAAATGTACACAGCAAGACTTACATCAGAACTAGCTACATATGCATCAGTATCAACAAGGGGGTGGTGGAGTTTGACTGCAGCAAGCCAGCTTTGACTCAGTGGCTATCCTAAACTATGACTGCAAGTAACTCTTTTGAGGTGGCGCACACGAGTCCACATATTCACCATATCAATACACCATCCATAGCACTCACGCTTATCTTGCGCATTTTAGAGTATCCACTTTCACTTGTCTATGAACTGATATAGGCAACCCAGAAGTCCTTTACCGCGGACGCGGCTATTCGAATAGATCATTTATAACCCTGCAGGGGTGTACTTCTTCACACATGTTTCCACCACTTAGCGTCTGCACACGACATGTGCTCGACAGACTTCAAGCGAAAACCGACGTGGGTGTAGACCACAACCTACCTAAACACTAAAGTCTCTAGTCCAGGTTTATCGCCTATCTAGGTTCCATCCGCAGGGACTCCGACTGAGGTTTCCACATACGGCCCCGAACGACGTGTGCAGGGTTCCCGAGACACCAAACGGGCCCCCAGTACACCGTGCCACGTGCCTACCGCATCACAGCCCACCCCTCGGGTCAGCGCTGCGCACGGCCTCCAGCATACTACAAACACCAGAAACTACTTGCAACTCCTGGACAGAGGACTAGGGTGGTTAAGAAGTCGAGCGGGGTCATATTTCAGGGCCCAATGTGTGGTAGTAGCTATTTCATGGATCACAAACACAGAACTCAGTTCCTAAGGACGACTTCAATGAGACAACCCACCATGTAATCCTACATGGCCTATCACCGCTACCTTCCAAATCGTGTTCACACACTTAGCTCACACACAGTAGGACATGTTCACAACTTTCCAATTCATCCCCGATGAATCAGACCTTACACAACTCTAAGCTATAGCAGGCATGACAAACAAGCATGAATGAGTAGGCACATCAGGGCTCAAACAACTCCTACTCATGCTAGTGGGTTTCATCTATTTACTGTGGCAATGACAGGTCATGCAAAGGAAAAGGGGTTCAACTACCGCAGCAAGTAACAGATGAATCGTTGTTCTCCTAATGCAGTAAAAGAGAGCAGGAGCGAGAGAGTGGGATTGTATCGGAATGAACAAGGGGGTTTTTGCTTGCCTGATGGAGTGGTAGTAGAATACTGCCGTTCAGTCGGATATTCGAGGGTATCCTCGGAGGTAGAACCTACCACGAAAGATACATCGAACACAATCAACACATGACAATATGCAACAATATGATGGAAGCTATGACATGGCAATATGAATGTGTTTTGGGCTAATGCAAGCTAGAACAGATTGAAATGAGTCCATTTGAACCAAAGATTCAAATGCAAACCCATTTTATGAAGTCATAAAGGTGCATTAATTTGTTTCACTTAAACAGCAAGTTTAAATTGTTCTGATATGCATGAAACCATTACAGATGGAAAGATTGGATTTTTTGATCAATTTTCATATATAAATCTTTTCATTTGGAGTTATAGATTAATTTCTATGAATTTTTGAAGCTTGCAACATTTTTTGGAATTTCCTATATAAGAATAAATCCAGTAAATGCTTTATTGCGTCAGGGTGATGTCAGCAGTCAACGGGGACGGTCCAGGTCAAACCTGACCAGTGGGTCCCGCGTGTCAGTGTCATAAGTAACTTAACAGAGTTAGTTAGTGTGTTAGGTTAAGCACTAATCTAGGTTAATTAGCGCTAAACTAACCTATCTAATAATTAACAGGGGCGGCCCACACGTCAATGGGACAGGGGGAAAGTCAAACCCCAGTCAAGCGGGGTCAAACCCGCCAGACCCGGTCAACGGCTCATCGCCGGCGACGACAGAGACGGCGGAGGGCTTCGGAAATCGCCCACATGCGATGGTTTTGGGCGTGGGGAGGCTCTACGAAGAGCTGCTGCTCGCGCGCAGCTGATGGAGCAGACGGCGTGAGCTGGGGTGGCCGGAGACGACGGCCACGAGCTCGGCAGTGGCGGTCGGAGCTCGGGCGTGCTCGGGTTCGGCGTTAGGGCGCACGGCAAGTGGCAAGGAGGGGTGCTACGGCCTCCTGGGGGTGCACTGAGCACGGCTGTGTGCTCGGTTGTAGCTCTGGGCAACGGTGGCCACGGAGGCGACATGGCCGGCGGAGCCGAGCTCTCGGGCTCGACGACATCGATGTTAGCGGGAGGGGAGAGAGCCAGGGAAGAGGGGAATAGACGTAGAAGCTCACAGCGAGTGCAGCGGCGGCCTCGGCGAGCTCGGGGAGGCAACAGAGCGGGCGCACCGTCGCCAGCGATCTCGGCGGACCGAGGTTGAAGGAGATGGCGATGGCGGCGTTCCAAAGCTTCTGGCGTCGCTTGGCTCGGTGAAGAAGACGAGAACATCGAGGCAGAGCTCTCGGGCACGTCAGAGGGGGCGGGAGGAGGCGGTGGTCGCGGCTGACGAGCGGCGGTGATGGTTGCGCTCGCGAGAGGGGGAGAGAGCAGGGGAGGGGAGAAGCACGGGAGAGCGAGAGAGCGGTCGGGGGGGGGGGCTGCGTGGCGTCATCCGAAGTGGCCAGGGCGAAATGGCAAGCAGGAGGTGGCCGGGCGTGCGCCGGCGTGCGTCGGCCACGCGCTCGTCCTCCTGGCAAGGAGGAAGACGACAGGGGAGGGGCCAGGCGGGCTGGGCCGCGCAGGTGGGCTGGCCAGCTGGTGGGTTGCCAAGTGAGTTTCCCTCTCTCTCAGTTTTCTGTTTTTGTTTTTCTATTTTTCTGCAACTTCTGAGCTTTATTAAAAATACCAAAACGTTTTCAAAAATCCTGAAGATAATTGTGGGCTCTGTTTGGATTATTCCTAACAGCCCTCACTTAAGTTCAGAATTAATTGAGCACTTAAAATAATATATAGCATTTAAATGCCCAATTGCAAATAGCATATGATTTAATTCAGTGACCTTATGTGTCCTAGAAAATTGTGCACCATTTTTTTCAGAGGTTCTGGACCAAGGCAAAGATGACGAACATTTTAGAAGGGCATTTCAGGTTCATTGAGAAAATTATTTAGGAACCCTAGTTGGTTTAGGTGGTGCTGGGGGTTTTGAGTCATCCCCATTTCAAGTTTCTGGAAAATTTAAACATGATGCAATACCAGATGCTAGCACTAGGCATTGTCAAAACTAGGGATGTGACAACTCACCCCCACTAAACAAGAATCTCGTCCCGAGATTCAAGACGTGAGGTAAGAACACAGAGGGGACACAAGCTAACCCGATCTTCATGATCCCATTGCTCTTCTCGAGGATGTTGATTCATTGCTTCAAATTGACCTTGACGTCTTTGCTTTCGAAATCTTCATTCAACTCGATGACGACAAAAAAGGGATTCTACAGGAAATGATCTCCGCGAAGATCAAGCAATTCACAATCAACTCACGGGATGAGACACATAACTCTCTCGAGTTGAGACACAAACACACCTCAAGAGGGATGGAAGAAACAGATGGAGAAAGTTCGATTTGGTAGGCATCAATTCCACGCTTAGATAGATGTTGAGGGGGTTTCAAGGTAGCGAGGAGTTAATGGCCATGATTCGACAACGGGGCACCTTAGGAAAGGTGACTCGTAGAATTATTTCCTCAAGTGGCAAAAAGAATTACTTTTGATACAAAGATCATTGAAACTCTTTATACCAGCCTAAGTCAATCATAATCGATCATTTGAAGGAGTTCGAAAGAATGACATACTCGGACTAGAATGGATGATGTGGACTACCTTGTTGAAGACAACGCAATGGATGATTTTTGCTTATCGTCGGAAATGGATGGCACCCATGGTAGGAGCACTTTTGAACATGATCCTGAACAACAAATGCTGAGAAGGGCAGCCCATAGTAAAATGGCACATCGGCGGGTGTAAAGCTGGGAACAAAATGCGAATGCTGGGAATGATTCTAGTAACTAGGGAAAAACTCAACAGCCGAGAGTGATTCCACTGTTTGAATGGTTATAGTATAATCGAGGGAACTGAGAGCACAAGAATTCCTAGGGAGCAGCTTCTATAATAAGTCGCACGAAATCCTCATGGAAAGATGGTCAAAGATACTACAATGACAGATCTTCCGGCTAGGTGTGTCGGCCAGAACATCAACCTTGTCGGGACCTACATCATAGATCCTGGAAAAGTCCCAACCATCATATCTGCCCGAGATTCAGATCTGGTTGGTAACAGGATATTTCAGACAGCATGTCTGGAAAAGGAAGTTTGCAACACAAACCGACGAGATGACGTTGCGAGATTCTTAGGAAATGAACTACGATAGCAAGCTCCAAAACATGAGCTGGTTCTGCTACAAACCTATGAACACGCTGTCCAAGATAAGCATGACCACGTAGTAGTCTTATAGTAAAACACTACCGAGTTCAGGTGGGGAACCATCATCGAGGATATCGAAGTCCTTGCGTAAGTCTAGCTCTTAAGAAGAAACTTCTTCTCCTTGAACAAATCAATTAGTGGCTTGGTGTGCTAGGGAATACATATGGAGTGGAGGTAATTAATCTACCAAACCATAGAATACATTCGCACATGCATAACTGACTTGGCATGGTACTAGAGGAAACAAAAACAATCTTTCTTGAACTCACGGCGGCAACTTGCACCAAATGCACATGAATTCTAGGAAGTCACTTCTTCCATCCAAGCATAAGCTTCATGAACGGAACCCGAAGGCATTGCTTACAAAGTTTCCAACACTAGGTTGATGTTCAACATGAATCATGGGGGAGACAAAATGCTACTGATGGGCTCAATAGCAACTCATCGGAATTTTCCATATCACTGGAATTCCACCATTATGTGAACAATGTGATAGTATTGGTCAGACCAAAGGATGTAATGGTGTATGCTCGAGGAACAACCACGAGTAAGACAACATTATGAATATCGTTGGTTCTAACTTGATTTGACGATAGCCCACACTCAAATCAAGGTTTGGACAAGATGATAGATTCAACAACCGATCATGAGGAACAATCGATGAAGATATCATCCCTCGTCAACACACACATACGCAAGATATCCCCTTTGGAGTGAACTAAGTGGATTAAGCTTTTATCTTCCAACTCTCCAAGTTTTTGTTTTAGCTTAACCAATTAGTTCGGAGTATCTAACACGGATTCTTGGAGAAAGAGTGGTTTACAAGAAAACCAACTTGATCACGAACTCAACATAGCGGTCAGGTGACAACCTGGTAATACTTCCGAGAAGATATTCAAAAAATCACGAACCACCGATATGTTACTAAGCTCGAGAACAATCTTGCTTTTCAGGGCAAGATGATATGATCGAAAGAGTGGGGGATTGACACAATCCCAACTCATGAATCAAAGAGTGCACCAGAAAGAAGGACTAGGTAGCACGATCAATCTTAGGATGATGATTTAATAACCAACACGCTAAGAATGAGAATATTGTCCATTTACTACAAAGCAATGAGTTGCTCAGAGTATTGATTTCACACATCACAATTCACTTGGCGGCATTCCGGTTACAACAACACGGGACCGAGGAATGAATAATGATGGCGAGAAGTATCACCGCGTCAAGAATTCATAAGAGGTGGTGCAATTCTCATGACATTCTTGACATAAAGATGGTAACTGTCCAAGGCAAACAGAGCAAAAGCTGGATTGGCATTTTGATCCACGGAATACAACTACTTTGACCCAATCCCCGAAGTGGACAAGGTACTGGAGTTTGTTTCTCCTAGTCATTCTGAAATAGAACGGCTCGACGGACCACAAGGATAATAGACACTGACGAACACGATGGCATAACTATTCCTGACTATCACTTGATAGACGGAGGTCAGGATACAACTAAAGAGGGACAACTCAAAGGAACATATGTTTTTCTGAGTTGCGGATGCAAAGATTAGCATGTCGAACGAGTTCAACATATTTCTTCCAGATAACCCATGCAGAAGAGGAGGGACTGGCAGATTCACAATTTTTGAATGGAGAACTCATCAAGAGCACTCTTGTTGTGATCTTTTGGTTCAAAGGAATTCCTGCCAAGGATGGTTCATGGTATTTGGAAGAATGATATACCATGGACCTCGAAGACTATCACAAAGATTACTAATATCCTAAAGGTACGAGCAACACTATCAACACGAGGTAAGTAGAGTGAATCTTGGGTCAAGAACCCAGGAGTAGAATACCTACTACTAAATGGCATCACGGGATGCTTTCGGGAATGGTGGCCAGAATCATCACACCGGGAACACAAAACATGGCTAGATTACTAGGTTACTCCCTAAAACACCTAGGATCATAATAACAGCTCCAACAAATATGTCGAGGTAGTGGAGTACCTCAACTCAGCAATTAGTGTGGTTAATCTGGCCCAAAAGAACAACAAAACCAGAGGAAAAGGATTTTGCAAATGCATCAGATGGTTTAGAAACCTGGGATGACTCGGACAACATAACAGCTGTAATTGCTCAGAAAAAGACTTGAGACATTCACAAGGATTTGCATAGTCACTTAACAACATCATATCAAGGTTCTGGTTCAACTGACAACATACTAAAAGTAGTAGAAACTGAACTGAGGTTTGAATTCAACAATCCTATAAGTCTCTACCATAGTAACTCGTCATCCTGGTAGATAGATGAGAAGGCCTAGTTCTTAATCCCCGCAGAAAAGAAGAGGGTGACTCAGATCAGAAGGCATAAGGTAAAGGAGTAAAAAAGAGCCTTATGTTCCATCCCACAATCAATTCCCCTACATATAACTAAAGCATTTCTAGACTCAACTTCGACCAGTTTGGCTTGGTAATCCTACAGGCAGTCAGGATCTGATACCAAGGCTGTCAGGACCCCGATTCCAAGTCACATCGATCTAGCCGGTAACACCTCATATCACTTTGCGGCCTCACGCACGGTATTCCCACGGGTGTCGCCTTACCATGGCCCGGGACCGTTTGCGCCTTTTGGCTCACGTATATGATAATGTCTCTAGCATCCATATGACAGAGAACCCAGGCCGACATGCCTAGTCGTGAACCCAAAGTGGCACTAACTTACGGGGACAGGCATACATGAATCAATATCGAGCATGTCGGTCAGCAGCGTGCGAATCCGAGCTGTAGCACTGGGCTAACAGGACTTCGGTGAACTGGGCTGTAGCAGGCTAGGTAGGACTCCGGATGTCACCGCGTGACATTTCCTCGAAGGCACAGACACAAGAACGAAGTGAATCACATGCCGGCCAGTCAAGTGTTCCGGAGCAGTAGTGCTGGGCTAGCAGGACTCCGGTGAACCGGGCTGTAGCGGACTACTATGGTTCATGGAAGCACAAGACTACATTTCCCCATAAGAGAGGCTACCAAGGATAAACAACTAGGTTGTCGGATCCCACACATACCAAGCATTTCAATCATACACACAATATGCTCGATATGTGTAAATACAACATGGCATCACAACATAACTCTACGACTCAAGTATTTATTAGGCTCCGAGGAGCGAGATATTACAAACATGGGTCTCATGACCCAACATTCAGAGCATACAAGTCAAAACACATGCGGAAGCTTAACATGTCTGAGTACAGACATCTACAAATGAAAAAGGCTGAGAAGCCTGACTATCTACCAGATCCTGCCGAGGGCACAAGATCGTAGCTGAGGTATCATGCTAAACATCGAAGTCCACACGGAACTACTAGCGAGACTGACGTCTCTCTGCAAAACATAAAATAGGTAAACGTAAGTACAAATGTACCCAGCAAGACTTACATAAGACCACCTTCATATGCATCAGTATCAACAAGGGGGTGGTGGAGTTTGACTGCAGCAAGCCAGCTTTGACTCAGTGGCTATCCTAAACTATGACTGCAAGTAACTCTTTTGAGGTGGCGCACATGAGTCCACATATTCACCATATCAATACACCACTATGGATCAGCTCTCGTCTACCTACGAGAATGCCATCCATAGCACTCATGCTTATCTTGCGCATTTTAGAGTATCCACTTTCACTTGTCTATGAACTGATATAGGCAACCCAGAAGTCCTTTACCGCGGACACGGCTATTCGAATAGATCATTTATAACCGTGCAGGGGTGTACTTCTTCACACATGTTTCCACCACTTAGCGTCTGCACACGACATGTGCTCGGCAGACTTCAAGCGAAAACCGACGTGGGTGTAGACCACGACCTACCTAAACACTCAAGCCTCTAGTCCAGGTTTATGGCCTATCCAGGTTCCATCCGCAAGGAGTCCGGCCGAGGTTTCCACATACGGCCCCGAACGATGTGTGCAAGGTTCCCGAGACACCAAACGGGCGCCCGGTACACCATGCCACGTGCCTACCGCATCACAGCCCACCCCTCGGGTTAGCACTGCGCACGACCTCCAGCATACTACAAACACCAGAAACTACTTGCAACTCTTGGACAGAGGACTAGGGTGGTTAAGAAGTCGAGCGGGGTCATATTTCAGGGCCCAATGTGTGGTAGTAGCTGTTTCGTGGATCACAAATACAAAACTCAGTTCCTAAGGATGGCTTCAATGAGACAACCCACCACGTACTCCTACATGGCCTCTCACCGCTACCTTTACCAAATCGTGTTCACACACTTAGCTCACACACAGTAGGACATGTTCACAACTTTCCAATTCATCCCCGATGAATCAGACCTTACACAACTCTAAGCAATAGCAGGCATGACAAACAAGCATGAATGAGTAGGCACATCAGGGCTCAAAGAACTCCTACTCATCCTAGTGGGTTTCATCTATTTATTGTGGCAATGACAGGTCATGCAAAGGAAAAGGGGTTCAACTACCGCAGCAAGTAACAGATGAATCATTGTCATCCTAATGCAGTAAAAGAGAGCAGGAGCGAGAGAGTGGGATTGTATCGGAATGAACAAGGGGGTTTTGCTTGCCTGATGGAGTGGTAGTAGGATACTGCCCTTCAGTCGGATATTCGAGGGTATCCTCGGAGGCAGAACCTACCACGAAAGATACATCTAACACAATCAACACATGACGATATGCAACAATATGATGCATGCTATGACATGGCAATATGAATGTGTTTTGGGCTTGCAAGCTAGAACAGATTGAAGTGAGTCCATTTGAACCAAAGATTCAAATGCAAACCCATTTTATGAAGTCATAAAGGTGCATTAACTTGTTTCACTTAAACAGCAAGGTTAAAATGTTCTGATATGCATGAAACCTCTATAGACGGAAAGATTGGATTTTTCTAATCAACTTTCATATATAAATCTTTTCATTTGGAGTTACAGATTAATTTCTATGAATTTTTGAAGTTTGCAACATTTTCTGGAATTTCCTATATAAGAACAAATCCAGTAAATGCTTTATTGCGTCAGCAGTGCGTCAGGGTGACGTCAGCAGTCAACGGGGACGGTCCAGGTCAAACCTGACCAGTGGGTCCCGCGTGTCAGTGTCATAACTAACTTAACAGAGTTAGTTAGTGTTAGGTTAAGCACTTATCTAGGTTAATTAGCGCTAAACTAACCTAACTAATAAATAACAGGGGCGGCCCACACGTCAGTGGGACAGGGGGGAAGTCAAACCCCGGTTAAGCGGGGTCAAACCCGCTGGACCCGGTCAACGGCTCGTCGCCGGCGACGACAGAGACGGCGGAGGGCTTCGGAAATCGCCCACAGGCGATGGTTTTCGGCGTGGGGAGGCTCTACGAAGAGCTGCTGCTCGCGCGCAGCTGATGGAGCAGACGGCGGGAGCTGGGGTGGCCGGAGACGACGACCACGAGCTCGGGCGTGCTCGGGTTCGGCGTTAGGGCGCACGGCAGGTGGCAAGGAGGGGTGCTACGGCCTCCGGGGGGTGCACTGAGCATGACTGTGTGCTCGGTTGCAGCTCTGGGCAACGGTGGCCACGGCGGCGACATGGCCGGCGGAGCCAAGCTCTCGGGCTCGACGGCATCGGCGTTAGCGGGAGGGGAGAGAGCCAAGGAAGAGGGGGAATAGACGCAGAAGCTCACAGCGAGTGCAGCGGCGGCCTCGGCGAGCTCGGCGAGGCAACAGAGCGGGCGCACGGTCACCGGCGATCTCGGCGGACCGAGGCTGAAGGAGACGGCGATGGCGGCGTTCCATAGCTTTCGGCGTCGCTTGGCTCGATGAAGAAGACGAGAACGTCGAGGCGGAGTTCTCGGGCACGTCAGAGGGGCGGGGAGGAGGCGGTGGTCGCGGCTACGACGAGCGGCGGCGATGGTTGCGCTCGGGCGTGAGAGGGGGAGAGAGCAGAGGAGGGGAGAAGCACGGGAGAGCGAGAGAGCGGTCGGGGGGGGGGGGGGGCTGTGTGGCGTCATCCGAAGTGGCCAGGGCGAAACGGCAAGCAGGAGGTGGCCGGGCGTGCGCCGGCATGCGTCGGCCACGCGCTCGTCCGCCTGGCAAGGAGGAAGACGATAGGGGAGGGGCCAGGCAGACTGGGCCGCGCAGGTGGGCTGGCCAGCTGGTGGGTTGCCAGGTGAGTTTCCCTCTCTCTCAGTTTTCTATTTTTGTTTTTCTATTTTTCTGCAACTTCTAAGCTTTATTAAAAATACCAAAACATTTTCAAAAATCCTGAAGATAATTGTGGGCTCTGTTTTGGATTATTCCTAACAGCTCTCACTTAAGTTCAGAATTAATTAAGCACTTCAAATGATATATAGCATTTAAATGCCCAATTGCAAATAGCATATGATTTAATTCAGTGACCTTATGTGTCCTAGAAAATTGTGCACCATTTTTGTTAGAGGTTCTGGACCAAGGCAAAGATGATGAACATTTTAGAAGGGCATTTCAGGTTCGTTGAGAAAATTATTTAGTAACCCTAATTGGTTTAGGTGGTGCTGGGGGTTTTGAGTCATCCCCATTTCAAGTTTCTGGAAAATTTAAACATGATGCAACACCAGATGCTAGCACTAGGCATTGTCAGAACTAGGGATGTGACAGGGAAGCCATAAGAAAAAATACCTATTGGTCATGGTGGATAAATTCACCAAATGGATAGAAGCCAAACCAGTTAAAACGGACGAATCCGGACCAGTGATAGACTTCATATCCGGGGTTGTACACCGTTACGGCATCCCCCACAGCATCATCACCGATAACGGCTCGAACTTTACAGCCGATGAGGTAAAACTTTGGTGCAGCAACATGGGCATTAAGCTCGATTATGCTTCTGTCTATCACCCACAAACTAACGGTCAAGTTGAGCGAGCAAATGGTCTTATCATGAGCGGCATTAAACCCAGATTAGTGTGATCCTTGAAGGAATCCGATACGCACTGGGTAGAGGAGCTCGACTCCGTACTATGGGGGCTGCAGACCATGCCGAATCGCACTACCGGAGACACACCGTTCTTTATGGTGTACGGCGCAGAGCCGGTACTGCCCTGTGACATAATTCATGACTCACCTCGAGTGCGCATGTACGAAGAGAAAGAAGCCGAGCTTGATCGGCGGGACAGTTTGGATGCCCTGGAGGAGGAGCGTGACGTGGCAAAAGCCCGTTCCGCATTCTATTAGCAACAGGCTCGACGGTATCAAAGTAGAGAAGTACAGGCCAAAACTAATAACGTTGGCGAACTCGTTCTACGCCTACCGGAGAAGAAAAAGAACAAGCTCATGCCCAAATGGGAAGGTCCCTTCGTTATTGACAAGGTTCTGACCGGCGGAGCGTACCGTCTGCGGGATGCATCGGACAATCGAATCGAGCCAAACCCAGGGAACGCAGCCAGACTCCGAAGGTTCTACGCCTAGTGCCGGACTCTATGTTCGTCTCCTTACCTCCGTCAATTTTTTACATATCCGTTATCTGTCTTTTCTTTCTTTCTTTCTTCCCTTTTTCTTCAAGGCCTTAAAAGGCTAAAATGTGTCTTGACTACACAATCTTGACGCGCTCAGCGTGCTCATTATACCTGGGGGCTTGTTATACATAAGCTTAATATAGCTATGTTTCGGGTCTATGCCCTCCGCACATGTGTTACTTTTCCACATGTACCTTTTCTTCGCCATTATATGCATCGATATGACTTAAGTTTTGGCCAAGATGGGTTGCCTGGCTCTTGTGTTTATGCCCTACGTTCCCGTTAATTCGGCTAGGGCATAAGGAGAGCACCTCTGCGATTGTTACTGCCGGGTCAGCCGGATGTGTACCTCAGACTGGGTGAAGCCGAAAGCTAGCATTCTTAAGGGAATATTCGGTCGGTGAACAAAAGATGACTTTTTTTATTGCAATACATGCCCCCAGATGTTCATATCCCGCGTCTCTGTTCGCAGTTCGGACATGCACATTAATGCATGCGTACCTAGGGAAAGGAACCCTTAACGGAACTATTCTCCCTGGAAGACGTTTCTTACTATCCATGTAATATAATATAGCTAGTTGGGTACTTGTCTGTTCAAGCAATTATGACCCCTACGCCTGGTTTCCACGCGTACCCCGGTTTTTACATAACTGAGCGGGTATTCGGAAACACTCCGGACTGTCGGGTCCAGAGGTCGAAGCGAAAAGGTCCGCCATGACAAATGATTTACAATCCGGCTAGGGACAATACATGTCCTGTGAAGTACACAGTCACTTAGACTGATTAAATTCTTCTTCTATACCATCCAACAGGCTGTCTAGCCTACAATCCTGTTGGGAATACTTTGCGGCTAATTTAACTTGGTCATACACCAAACTGACGGGGATCTCTTTCCCATCAGGACCCATAGGTCCGACCTCGGCCATGTGGTTCGGGTCAGTCTTGGTATATCGCGTCTTCACCATGGCCCAGGCTTCCCTTGCACCTTGTCGGCAGGCTGATATCTTCCACAACCGGAAGCGCCGCCGTGCTCCCCTGAGCATCTCTACGAGCTCCCCCCATACCTCCTAGCAGGGAGGCGGATGGCCACAAGGCTTGGGCAATGCCCTGCATCACCTGCCGTACTTGTTCGTGCAGCTGCGAGAGCTCTGGCAGAAGATCACCTGTAGACCTGGGCATCTCCTCCGCGGGACGACCCGTCATCATACCTACAGATATAACTCTGTTATCCAGTTTCTTCGTCGAACTCTATAAAAGTTCGTTCAAGCACTTACTAAAAATGCCGTGTCGAAGCCGCTTATTCTCCTTTACGGAGTCGGCAAGCTAGGCTCGAACATATTTCAGTTCAACGCCCAGCCGGGTATTGGCGTCTTGGAGATCGTTTTTCTCCCGCCTAACCTGCGTAAGCACGCGCTCGCCAGCCTTTAGCTGTCGTTGAGCATGTTGCTCATTCCCTCGCACGACCTCCGGATTCACCCCGGGATCATCTGCAGAATCTATTGTTAGATTTGCGGACATGCTGAATACTAACTGGTACATGTCATTCTTTTCAATAGAAACAAGTATTACAAGAGGGGGCCTTCTCGGACTCCTTCATTGCGGCAACTGCGGCCCGTAGCTGGGCTTTGCACTCCTCCAGCTCTTGAGACAACTGAGTATTCTTCTCAGTAAGAACCTATGCAAACAATGATCCTTAAATCAGTTGTGCCAACTGTTTCAAGTCTCAGGGGCTACTGATATACATAATTATTAGATTTTCTTACCTGTATATCCTTTACATACTGGTCCGTGGCTCTGGCAAGACCATTTTGAGCAGCTCGGATGTACGCGTCTCCTGAGTTGAAGGCATCGAATGCCTCCTGGGAGAAACAAGCGTCGTGGAGTACGGCCCGGCGACGCCTGTGATCCATGGCACTCTCCACTTCAGAATTCGTAGCCCCCTTAATAAGTAAGGGACGAGGCATACCCGCTGCCCCATGGATGGGTTGGGAAAGCTCTCCGCTTGCCCCCCGCCATTGTAGGTGGCGAGCCCGGCTCGAACGGGGACCATATACGCTAGAGGGAGAAATCCCTGGGTCTGTAACTCTACTAATTGGCTGTGAGGGACGGAACACTTCTTCCAATTGCCTGGCTTAGGGCAACGGGAGCGAGAGGAGCTGCGATGGCCGACCATGATGGAATGGACTTTTCCGGGTGCACTCTGATGGATACTCGCTGTGGGAGGATGGTGTGATCTGGTCTGAGAATCCCCGTCTCTTTAATAGACGATTTACTCACATGGCTAGGGTGGCAAATGTAAAAATGCCCTGGCTTCTCGCATTCGCTCAACACGTGGAAGATAGCCATTATTAGGCGCGGAAGCCAAGGAGTGCAATATTTATGGGAAGCCAGACACTACTCAACAGGTACTTAGAATTTGGAGAAGAACCCGCCTTGCAATGCCGAAGACAATCTGCGCGCCGGACTCATCGCCATTGAAGCCTGGTTCGGGGGCTACTGAGGGAGTCCTGGATTAGGGGGTCCTCGGACAGCCGGACTATATACTTTAGCCGGACTGTTGGACTATGAAGATACAAGATTGAAGACTTGGTCCCGTGTCCGGATGGGACTCTCCTTGGCGTGGAAGGCAAGCTTGGCAATACGGATATGCAGATCTCCTCCCTTGTAACCGACTCTGTGTAACCCTAGCCCCCTCCGGTGTCTATATAAACCGGAGGGCTTAGTCCGTAGGACGAGAACAACAATCATACCATAGGCTAGCTTCTAGGGTTTAGCCTCTACGATCTCGTGGTAGATCAACTCTTGTAATACTCATATCATCAAGATAAATCAAGCAGGAAGTAGGGTATTACCTCCATCGAGAGGGCCCCAACCTGGGTAAACATCGTGTCCCCCGCCTCCTGTTACCATCCGCCTTAGACGCACAGTTCGGGACCCCCTACCCGAGATCCGCCGGCTTTGTCACCGACAAGGGGGCCCACACCCTGTCCACGAGGGTGGGGGGCGCGCCCCCTGCCTCGTGGGCCCCCTGGTGCTCCACCGACCTCAACTCCAACTCTAGATATTCACGTTCGGGGAGAAAAAAATTAGAGAGAAGGATTCATCGCATTTTACGATATGGAGCCGCCGCCAAGCCCTAAACTCTCTCGGGAGGGTTGATCTGGAGTCCGTTCGGGGCTCCGGAGAGGGGAATCCCTCGCCATCATCATCATCAACCATCCTCCATCACCAATTTCATGATTCTCACCGCCGTGCGTGAGTAATTCCATTGTAGGCTTGCTGGACGATGATGGGTTGGATGAGATTTATCATGTAATCGAGTTAGTTTTGGTAGGGTTTGATCCCTAGTATCCACCATGTTTTAAGATTGATGTTGTTATGACTTTTCTATGCTTAATGCTTGTCACTAGGGCCCGAGTGACATGATTTCAGATCTGAACCTATTATGTTTTCATGAATATATGTCAGTTCTTGATCCTATCTTGCAAGTCTATAGTCACCTACTATGTGTTATGATCCGGCAACCCCGAAGTGACAATAAGCGGGACCACTCCCGGTGATGACCATAGTTTGAGGAGTTCATGTATTCACTATGTGTTAATGCTTTGGTCCGGTACTCTATTAAAAGGAGGCCTTAATATCCCTTAGTTTCCAATAGGACCCCGCTGCCAGGGGAGGGTAGGACAAAAGATGTCATGCAAGTTCTTTTCCATAAGCACGTATGACTATATTCGGAATACATGCCTACATTACATTGATGAATTAGAGCTAGTTCTGTGTCACCCTATGTTATAACTGTTGCATGAATAATCGCATCCGGCATAATTCTCCATCACCGATCCAATGCCTACGAGCTTTTCACATACTGCTCTTTTCTTAGTTACTTTACCGTTGCTACTGTTACAATCACTACAAAACTGCTACTGTTACTTTTGCCACTGTTACCGTTACTATCATACCACTTTGCTACTAAATACTTTGCTGCAGATATTAAGTTATCCAGGTGTGGTTGAATTGACAACTCAGCTGCAAATACTTGAGAATATTCTTTGGCTCCCCTTGTGTCGAATCAATAAATTTGGGTTGAATACTCTACCCTCGAAAACTGTTGCGATCCCCTATACTTGTGGGTTATCAAGACTATTTTCTAGCGCCGTTGCCGGGGAGCATAGCTATATTCTTTGAGTCACTTGGTATTTATATCTGCTGGTCACTATGAGGAACTTGAAAGACGAGAAAACTAAAATTTATCCCTCAACTACGAGGGGAGGTAAGGAACTGCCATCTAGTTCTGCACTCGATTCTCGTTCTGTTTTGAGTAAACTTGCGACACCTAAACCTGCTTCTGCTATTAATTATGATATGTCACATGTTATTGATGATGCCACTTCGGCTATGCATGATACTTATGATGAAACTACTTCCGTGCTTGATAATACTGTGCCACTAGGTGAATTTCTTGATGAACAACTTGCTAGGGCTAGAGGGAATGGAATTATTGAAACTGATAATATTGATGAAAGTGAAGATTCTCCCCCTAGATATGAATTACCTGTTGTGCCTGAGGGTTATGTTATGGATGAAGAAACTGCTAGAGACTTTCTTGCTTGCAATGATAGGAATGATCTTAATAAATTATTAGCTAAGCTGAAGCAAAAATCTCTGAATGCTAGAATTAAATATGATCCTGCTTATGCTACTTCACCTATTTTTGTCACTGATAAGGATTATGAATTCTCTGTCGACCTTGATATAATTACTTTGGTTGAATCTGATCCTTTCTGTGGCTATGAATCTGAAACTGTCGTGGCACATCTTACTAAATTAAATGATATAGCCACCCTGTTCACTAATGATGAGAAAACTCGCTACTACTATATCCTTAAAATATTTCCGTTCTCATTAGAGGGTGATGCTAAAATATGGTTTAATTCTCTTGATCCTGGTTGTGTGCGTAGTCCTCAGGATATGATTTATTACTTCTCTGCTAAATATTTCCCCGCTCATAAGAAACAACTGCTTTAAGGGAAATATATAATTTTGTGCAAATTGAAGAAGAGAGTCTCCCACAAGCTTGGGGGAGGCTTCTCCAATTACTTAATGCTTTGCCTGATCATCCTCTCAAGAAAAATGAAATACTTGATATCTTTTATAATGGACTAACCGATGCTTTCAGAGACCACCTGGATAGTTGTGCTGGTTGTGTTTTCAGGGAAAGAACAGTTGATCAAGCTGAAATTCTATTGAATAATATGTTGACCAATGAAAATAATTGGACACTTCCTGAACCAACTCCTAAGCCAACTCCGAAGAAAAGGGGTGTTCTATTCCTCAGTCCTGAAGATATGCAAGAGGCAAAGAAATATATGAAAGAAAAAGGTATTAAAGCTGAAGATGTTAAGAATTTACCTCCTGTTGAAGAAATACATGGTCTTAATTTACCTCCTGTGGAAGAAACACATGGTCTTGATAATCCGACACAGGTAGTAAAGGTAAATTCTCTTTATAGATTTGATGAAGGTGATATTCCTCGTTATGAGTCTGCTAGCGAATGCTTAGATGAGTTTGATAATTTTATTGTCAAACAAGAAAACTTCAATGCTTATGTTGGTAGACAATTGAAACACAATACTTATATGATTGAACACTTGAGTGATTATATGTCTAGAGTTAAAGGTGAACTTAAACTCATTAGTAAACATGCTTCTGTGGTTACCACTCAAGTAGAACAAGTACTTAAAGCTCAGAATGATTTGCTCAATGAATTGAATAGTAAGAATAATGACTTTGCTGTTAGAGTTGCAACTAGAGGGGGTAAAGTGACTCAGGAACCTTTGTATCATGAGGGCCACCCTAAGAGAATTGAGCAGGATTCTCAGAGAAATAATTTAGATGCACCTAGTCCTTCTAAGAGGAAGAGAAAGAAAGCTGATAGGACTGTGCATGCTTCTAGTGAACCTGTTGTTGACACACCTGAGAATCCCAATGATATTTCTATCTCTGATGTTGAAACACAATCTGGTAATGAATATGAACCTAGTGATAATGTTAATGATGATGTTCATGTTGATGCTTAACCTAGTAATAATAATGATGTAGAAATTGAACCTGCTGTTGATCTTGATAACCCACAATCAAAGAATCAACATTATGACAAGAGAGACTTTGTTGCTAGGAAGCACGGTAAAGAAAGGGAACCTTGGGTGCAGAAACCCATGCCTCTTCCTCCTAAACCATCCAAGAAAAAGGATGATGAGGATTTTGAGCGCTTTGCTAAAATGATTAGACCTATCTTCTTGCGTATGCGATTAACTGATATGCTCAAAATAAATCCTTATGCTAAGTATATGAAAGAAATTGTTACTAATAAAATAAAGATACCGGAAGCTGAAATTTCCACCATGCTTGCTAATTATACTTTCAAAGGTGGAATACCTAAGAAACTTGGAGATCCAGGAGTACCAACTATACCATGCTCCATTAAAAGAAATTATGTTAGAACTGCTTTATGTGATCTTGGAGCCGGTGTTAGTGTTATGCCTCTCTCTTTATATCGTAGACTTGATTTGAATAAGTTGACACCTACTGAAATATCTTTGCAAATGGCCGATAAATCAACTGCTATACCTGTCAGTATTTATGAGGATGTGCTTGTTGTGGTTGCAAACGTTACTATCTTAACGAACTTTGTTATTCTTGATATTCCCGAGGATGATAGTATGTCTATTATTCTTGGAAGACCTTTTTGAATACTACAGGGGCTGTTATTGATTGCAACAAAGGCAATGTCACTTTTCATGTTAATGGCAATGAGCATACGGTACACTTTCCGAGGAAACAACCTCAAGTTCACAGTATAAACTCTATTGGAAAAATTCCATCGATTATTTTTGGAGGTTTTGAATTTCCTCTACCTACTGTCAAGAAGAAATATGATATTCTTATTATTGGGGACGTGCATATCCCCGTTGAGGTAACTTAGGGTTATTCGAAATTTCTCCGGTTTCATGTGATTCGGAATGAGTTTGTTAACAAGACTTGATCAACCTTGTTAGCGGATTCCTTTTGATGAGCATGAGATGGATGAAGTTAGAAAGCACAACTCTCTATACCCTCCTTCTACTTTCTGGTTTTAGATTAAATAAAGTAAAAATATTATTTTCTGTCAGTTTTCTGAATTATCCGTGCAATAAAAAATACCCCGAAAATAAAAGTTCTCCAAATGCCCCGAAATTGAAATACGATTTTTTCTGGAATATTTGAGAATATCTGGCATTGAGAACACAGCAGGGGGAGCAAGCACCTGGCCACGAGGGTCCAGGGCGCGCCCACCCCCTGGGCGCGCCCCCCTGCCTCGTGGGCCTATGGTGGCTCCTCTCCACTTATTCCTGCACCCACACACTCCTTCTTCCTCCCAAAAAAATCACCAACCAGCTCAAGCACGAGTTCTAGCTCATTTTGCTGCGATTTTCGATCTCCTTGCTCAAAGCTCCTCTCACAAAACTGCTTTGGGGGACTGTTCCTTGGTATGTGACTCCTCCAATGGTCCAATTAGTTTTTGTTCTAGTGCTTTATTTATTGCAAATTTTTGCTGCTTAGGTGACCCTGTTCTTGAGCTTGCATGTCAAATTTACTTGGTCCCAAGTAGTTCTAATGCATGATATAGTCTCTAGGCACTTGTGGGAGTAGTTGCTATCAATTTTGCTGAGTTCGGTTTACTTTTATTTTGAAGTTACTAAAATTTTTCAGAAATTTTTTAGAGGAAGAAATATGTTTAGGAAAATGTACCAAGGTGGTCCTTCAAGGAAGCAAGGGCCCAGGCCCGCAATACGCGATACGGACGATGAACCACCGAGGGAAGCTCAAGTGCGGGCTTGTGAATGGCCTTCATAGGACTTTATGGATCGAGCAGGAATCAAGGAAGAATTCAATGCATATGTGTGTAACGCTGATCTTGAGAGCTTCGAGGCAGATAAGTGCCGTCAGTACCACTATCTCACTGATTCCTTTGTGAGAAGGTTTGCATTTTCATCATCACGCAATTCTCAAACTGTCCTGTTTGTTCTTTATGAAAATTCTTATACTATTGATTTAGAGGATTTTAATACTGCTTGCAAACTTCCACAATGGGGTAGCACTAGTGAGCCTCGCAAATCTGAGTTTAGAGATTTTCTTGCTAGTATAACTGTGGGGGAGTCTAGAGATATAACACAAGCTACCATAGGGAGCATTCATTTTCCTGCTATACATTATTTTGCTCTCTTCCTATGTAGGTGCATCAATGGTAAGGATGAAGCATGTCACATGTGTGTCCCTGATCTCAGTGTTCTCAGGAGTGCTGTGTTAGGAGATAAACATTATAATTTGGGAGCCATTGTTGCACGTAGGTTGCATAATAATAGAATTAATGGAGATTTCTTTGGTGGAATTTATGCAACCCGCCTAGCTAATTTTCTTGATATACCCATACGTGAGTATGATATTGAGTTGCCTCCTGTTTATTTAGATTATGAGGCTATGGTTCGTCATCAGTTTGTTGAGAGGAACGATCAGTTCCTCCGGTACCGACTAATCTTTGACAGACGACACACCTATCACGTCGCTCTCCCTGCTCCTACTTTCTTTGACTTTCAGACAAAAGGGAGACATGTTATAACCAAGGAGGAGGCAGACGAGTACGAGAGGAGGACGAGGGCAGCTCGCCTCAAAGCTGCAGCCCATGATGCAATAGCCGCTGCATCTCAGTACGACCCCAGTTACAACTTCGGATATCCGCCAGGCCAGCCGTGGCCATAGACCAACTTAGGCCAAAAGCCTAAGCTTGGGGGAGTACGTATTTCCCACCGACATTACATTTATGTTCACACACTCATTGCTAGTTGTCGGTGCTCATACTTTTTCATTGTACTATCCATGCTAGTTTATTTTGTTTTTCTTGCTTTCTTCTTGTGTGTTTGAAAAACCTTAAGAAAAACCAAAAAAATAGTTGTAGCTTTTAGCTAGTTTACTTTCTTGCTGTAGTAGTAGTAATTAAAAAGAAAACCCAAAAAGTTTTCCCGTTCTTCTTTTGCTTGTTGGGAGCTTTCCCGTGTAAATAGTTTTATTTCTTTTCTTTTCTTTGGGGGTCGATAGGAGAAGACCATGATGAAATTGTCAAAGTGGCTCTTATATGCATTATTGTTGATTTAACCAAGAGCCCATATTGCCTTGTATTCTCCTATTTATTGAATGCCTGCAGATTCTAGCTTAGTCCAAAGCACGTGCACTATTATTATTATTCACATCGTTCGGTCGTGCAAGTGAAAGGCAATTATGATGATATATGATGGACTAATTGAGATGAGAGAAGCTGGTATGAACTCGACCTCTTTTGTTTTTGTAAATATGATTAGTTCATCGTTCCTGATTCAGCCTATTATGAATAAACATGTTTGCAATGACAATTAGAGATTATAGTTGCCTATGCTATGCTTAATTAGCTAGGAGTTTATAATGGTTTATCTTGCATGCCAACATGCTATTAAAATGGTTGTGATGTGGTATGATAGGGTGGTATCCTCCTTTGAATGATTTGAGTGACTCGACTTGGCACATGTTCACACATGTAGTTGAAACAAATCAACATAGCCTTCACGATATTTATGTTCATGGTGGATTATATCATACTCATGCTTGCACTCAATGTTTATTAATTTTAATGCATGTTCATGGCTGTTGTCGCTCTCTAGCTGGTCGCTTCCCAGTCTTTTTCTAGCCTTCACTTGTCCTAAGCGGGAATACTACTTGTGCATCCAATCCCTTAAACCCCAAAGTTATTCCACATGAGTCCACCATACCTTCCTATATACGGTATCTACCTGCTGTTCCAAGTAAATTTGTATGTGCCAAACTCCAAACCTTCAAATGAAATTCTGCTTTGTATGCTCGAATAGCTCATGTATCAACTAGGGTTGTCTATATCTTCCATTCTAGGAGGGTTATTCTCAAGAGGAGTGGACTCCGCTCCTCACTCACGAGAAAATGGCTGGTCACCGGGATGCCCAGTCCCATGCTTTATGCAAATCAAATCAAAATAATTGCAAACAAAACTCCCCAGGGGCTGTTGTTAGTTGGAGGCACTCATTGTTTCGAGCAAGCCATGGATTGATGCTTGTTGGTGGAGGGGGAGTATAAACTTTACCATTCTGTTTGGGAACTGCCTATAATGTGTGTAGCATGGAAGATATCGCCATCTCTCGATTGTTATGTTGACAATGAAAGTATGCCGCTCAAAATATTATTTATCTCTATTTGAAAAATCGAGCTCTGGCACCTTTACAAATCCCCGCTTCCCTCTGCGAAGGGCCTATCCATTTACTTTTATGTTGAGTCATCACCCTCTTATTAAAAAGCACCAGCTGGAGAGCACCGCTGTCATTTGCATTCATTACTATTAATTTATATTGGGTATGACTGAATATCTTTTACCATGAATTACAATGTCTAGTCAGTCCTTGATCTTTAAAGGTGCTCTGCATTTATGTTTTGCGGTCTCAGAAAGGGCTAGCGAGATACCATCCGGTTATATCATATCATGATTGTTTTGAGAAAGTGTTGTCATCCTAGATTTATTATTGCTCGCTAGTTGATTATGTCATTGATATGAGTAAACATGAGACCTAAGTGTTATTGTGAATATGGTTAGTTCATAATCTTTGCTGAAAACTTGAATGCTGGCTTTACATATTTACAACAACAAGAGCAAACAGAGTTTGTAAAAGTTTTTCTTTATCACTTTCAGTTTATCAAATGAATTGCTTGAGGACAAGCAAAGGTTTAAGCTTGGGGGAGTTTATACGTCTCCAACGTATCTACTTTTCCAAACACTTTTGCCCTTGTTTTGGACTCTAACTTGCATGATTTGAATGGAACTAACCCGGACTGACGATGTTTTCAGCAGAATTGCCATGGTGTTATCTTTGTGCAGAAACAAAAGTTCTCGGAATGACCTGAAACTTCACGGAGATTATTTTTGGAAATAATTAAAAATACTGGCGAAAGAATCAACGCCAGGGGGCCCACACCCTGTCCACGAGGGTGGGGGCGCGCCTGCCCCCCTGGGCGCGTCCCCCCTGCCTCGTGGGCCTCCTGGTGCTCCACCGACCTCAACTCCAACTCTATATATTCACGTTCGGCGAGAAAAAAATAAGAGAGAAGGATTCATCGCGTTTTACGATACGGAGCCGCCGCCAAGCCCTAAACTCTCTCGGGAGGGCTGATCTGGAGTCCGTTCGGGGCTCCGGAGAGGGGAATCCGTCGCCATCGTCATCATCAACCATCCTCCATCACCAATTTCATGATGCTCACCGCCGTGCGTGAGTAATTCCATCGTAGGCTTGCTGGACGGTGATGGGTTGGATGAGATTTATCATGTAATCGAGTTAGTTTTGTTAGGGTTTGATCCCTAGTATCCACTATGTTCTGATATTGATGTTGCTATGACTTTGCTATGCTTAATGCTTGTCACTAGGGCCTGAGTGCCATGATTTCAGATCTGAACCGATTATGTTTTCATGAATATATGTGAGTTCTTGATCCTATCTTGCAAGTCTATAGTCACCTACCATGTGTTATGATCCGGCAACCCCGAAGTGACAATAATCGGGACCACTCCCGGTGATGACCGTAGTTTGAGGAGTTCAAGTATTCACTATGTGTTAATGCTTTGGTCCGGTACTCTATTAAAAGGAGGCCTTAATATCCCTTAGTTTCCAATAGGACCCCGCTGCCACGGGAGGGTAGGACAAAAGATGTCATGCAAGTTCTTTTCCATAAGCACGTATGACTATATTCGGAATACATGCCTACATTACATTGATGAATTGGAGCTAGTTTTGTGTCACCCTATGTTATAACTGTTGCATGAATAATCGCATCCGGCATAATTCTCCATCACCGATCCAATGCCTACGAGCTTTTCACATACTGCTCTTTGCTTAGTTACTTTACCGTTGCTACTGTTACAATCACTACAAAACTGCTACTGTTACTTTTGCCACTGCTACCTTTACTATCATACCACTTTGCTACTAAATACTTTGCTGCAGATATTAAGTTATCCAGGTGTGGTTGAATTGACAACTCAGCTGCAAATACTTGAGAATATTCTTTGGCTCCCCTTGTGTCGAATCAATAAATTTGGGTTGAATACTCTACCCTCAAAAACTGTTGCGATCCCCTATACTTGTGGGTTATCACTAGTGGGTCCCAACAGTCAAGGGGGAAACGTTTTTTTTTCGCGAAATACGGTGGCCCGTCCGGTGGGTCCCTGCTGTCAGGTGGAGGAATCATTATTTTGCGCGTTAAGGAGGCACTTCCTTGCTGCAGCCGTGGACCCAACTGTCAGCCTCTCCACATACAGTACTCTTCCGATGGAAGTCATTCCTTGACCACATTGACCACGCCGAGAGCACCAAGGCGGTGGACGACGGCGAGGCCTAGGAAGGGGACAACGTGGAGCCAGGGAAGACGCGGAAGTGGATGCCCACACAGAGAGGAGTACGAGGGTTGACTTGTTCGGTTGCGGTGTGAGGCTGTCGCTGCCGCAGAATAACAGGGTTGTGGGTGAGTTGAGGGATGGCCTGGCGAGAGGTTGGAGTAGGGTGGGGCGGCCAGGCCTGTGCGGCAGCAGAGCCGCCCACGGGAGGAGGAGCAGGCCGCATGACCGGCGCTGGTTTGGGCGGCTGGAGCAAGAAGACCAAAGGTTGAAGAAGCACTACGGCCGTTGGATGGACATCGTACGGTCACTGGAGCTAGAATCGTTCATATTGACTAAGTTGACAAAGCCCTCTGTCCACGTCAGTAGGCCCACAAGTCAGCCTCCAACTATGGTGGGTCCCAGATAGCAGGGGGACTATTCGTTTTTTTGTGTAATAAGGAGGCACTTCCTTCCGTGCGAAGATATAGCTGGTGGGTCCGAGCTGTCAGCGGGAGGCACGTTTTTTTCATGAAATACAGAGGCCCTTCCGGTGGGTCCCTGCTGTCAGGTGGAGGAATTATTATTTTGCACGTAATAAGGAGGCACTTCCCCGCGTGCGGCCCTGGACCCAGCTGTCAGACTCTCCACGTACAGTCATTTTCCGATGGATGTCGTTCGTTTACTGATGGGGAACGTAGTAATTTCAAAAAAATTCCTACGCACACGCAAGATCATGGTGATGCATAGCAACAAGAGGGGAGAGTGTTTTCCACGTACCCTCGTAGACCGAAAGCGGAAGCGTTAGCACAACGCGGTTGATGTAGTCGTACATCTTCACGATCCGACCGATCAAGTACCGAACACACGGCACCTCCGAGTTCAGCACACGTTCAGCCCGATGACGTCCCTCGAACTCCGATCAAGCCGAGTGTTGAGGGAGAGTTTTGTCAGCACGACGGCGTGGTGACGATGATGATGTTCTACCGACGCAGGGCTTCGCCTAAGCACCGCTACAGTATTATCGAGGTGGACTATGGTGGAGGGGGGCACCGCACACGGCTAAAAGATCAAATCAATTGTTGTGTCTCCAAGGGCTGCCCCCCTCCCCATATATAAAGGAGTGGAGGAGGGGGAGGGCCGGCCCTCTCTATGGCGCGCCCTAGGAGGAGTCCTACTCCCACCGGGAGTAGGATTCCCCCCTTCCAAGTAGTAGGAGTAGGAGTCAAGGAAAGGGGAGAGAGAAGAGAAGGAAGGAGGGGGCGCAGCCCCTCCCCTTAGTCCAATTCGGACTAGGCCTTGGGGGGGCGCCCAGCCTCTCCTCTCTCTTTCCCCTAAAGCCCAATAAGGCCCATATACTCCCCGGCGAATTCCCGTAACTCTCCGATACTCCGAAAAATACCCGAATCACTTGGAACCTTCCGATGTCCGAATATAGTCGTCCAATATATCGATCTTTACGTCTCGACCATTTCGAGACGCCTCGTCATGTCCCCGATCTCATCCGGGACTCCGAACTACCTTCGCTACATCAAAACACATAAACTCATAATATAACCGTCATCGAACTTTAAGCGTGCGGACCCTACGGGTTCGAGAACTATGTAGACATGACCGAGACACGTCTCCGGTCAATAACCAATAGCGGAACCTGGATGCTCATATTGGCTCCCACATATTCTACGAAGATCTTTATCGGTCAGACCGCATAACAACATACGTTGTTCCCTTTGTCATCAGTATGTTACTTGCCCAAGATTCGATCGTCGGTATCTCAATACCTAGTTCAATCTCGTTATCGGCAAGTCTCTTTACTCGTTCCGTAATACATCATCCCGCAACTAACTCATTAGTTGCAATGCTTGCAAGGCTTATAGTGATGTGCATTACCGAGTGGGCCCAGAGATACCTCTCCGACAATCGGAGTGACAAATCCTAATCTCGAAATACGCCAACCCAACAAGTACCTTTGGAGACACCTGTAGAGCACCTTTATAATAACCCAGTTACGTTGTGACGTTTGGTAGCACACAAAGTGTTCCTCCGGTAAACGGGAGTTGCATAATCTCATAGTAATAGGAACATGTATAAGTCATGAAGAAAGCAATAGCAACATACTAAACGATCAAGTGCTAAGCTAACGGAATGGGTCAAGTCAATCACGTCATTCTCCTAATGATGTGATCCCGTTTAATCAAATGACAACTCTTTGTCTATGGCTAGGAAACATAGCCATCTTTGATCAACGAGCTAGTCAAGTAGAGGCATACTAGTGACACTCTGTTTGTCTATGTATTCACACATGTATCATGTTTCCGGTTATACAATTCTAGCATGAATAATAAACATTTATCATGATATAAGGAAATAAATAATAACTTTATTATTGCCTCTAGGGCATATTTCCTTTAGTCTCCCACTTGCACTAGAGTCAATAATCTAGTTCACATCACCATGTGATTTAATACCAATAGTTCACATCACGATGTGATTAACACCCATAGTTCACATCATTATGTGACCAACACCCAAAGGGTTTGCTAGAGTCAATAATCCAGTTCACATCGATATGTGATTAACACCCAAAGAGTACTAAGGTGTGATCATGTTTTGCTTGTTAGAGAAGTTTAGTCAACGGGTCTGCCACATTCAGATCCGTATGTATTTTGCAAATTTCTATGTCAACAATGCTCTGCACGGAGCTACTCTAGCTAATTGCTCCCACTTTCAATATGTATCCAGATTGAGACTTAGAGTCATCTGGATCAGTGTCAAAATTTGCATCGACGTACCTTTTATGACGAACCTTTTGTCACCTCCATAATCGAGAAACATATCCTTATTCCACCAAGGATAATTTTGACCGCTGTCCAGTGATCTACTCCTAGATCACTATTGTACTCCCTTGCAAAACACAGTGTAGGGTATACAATAGATCTGGTACACAGCATGTCATACTTTATAGAACCTATGGCTGAGGCATAGGGAATGACTTTCATTCTCTTTGTATCTTCTGCCGTGGTCGGGCTTTGAGTCTTACTCAATTTCACACCTTGCAACACAGGCAAGAACTCTTTCTTTGACTGTTCCATTTTGACCTACTTCAAAATCTTGTCAAGGTATGTACTCATTGAAAAAACTTATCAAGCATCTTGATCTATCTCTATAGATCCTGATGCTCAATATGTAAGCAGCTTCACCGAGGTCTTTCTTTGAAAAAATCCTTTCAAACACTCCTTTATGCTTTGCAGAATAATTCTACATTATTTCTGATCAACAATATGTCATTCACATATACTTATCAGAAATGCTGTAGTGCTCCCACTCACTTTCTGGTAAATACAGGCTTCACCGCAAGTCTATATAAAACTATATGCTTTGATCAACTTATCAAAGCGTATATTCCGACTCCGAGAAGCTTGCACCAATCCATAGATGGATCGCTGGAGCTTGCATATTTTGTTAGCACCTTTAGGATTGACAAAAACTTCTTGGTTGTATCATATATGACTCTTCTTTAATAAATCCATTAAGGAATGCAGTTTTGTATCCATTTGCCAGATTTCATAAAATGCGGCAATTGCTAACATGATTTGGACAGATTTAAGCATCGCTACGAGTGAGAAAATCTTATCGTAGTCAACACCTTGAACTTTTCAAAAACCTTTTGCGACAATTCGAGCTTTGTAGATAGTAACACTACTATCAGTGTCCGTCTTCCTCTTGAAGATCCATTTAATCTCAATGGCTCGCCGATCATTGGGCAAGTCAATCAAAGTCCATACTTTGTTCTCATATATGGACCTCATCTCAGATTTCATGGCCTCAAGCCATTTCGCGGAATCTGGGCTCATCATCGCTTCCTCATAGTTTGTAGGTTCGTCATGGTCAAGTAACATGACCTCCAGAATAGGATTACCGTGCCACTCTGGTGTGGATCTCACTCTGGTTGACCTACAAGGTTCGGTAGTAACTTGATCTGAAGTTACATGATCATCATCATTAGCTTCCTCACTAATTGGTGTAGGAGTCACAGGAACCGGTTTCTGTGATGAACTACTTTCCAATAAGGGAGCAGGTATAGTTACCTCATCAAGTTCTACTTTCCTCCCACTCACTTCTTTCGAGAGAAACTCCTTCTCTAGAAAGGATCCAAATTTAGCAACGAATATCTTGCCTTCGGATTTGTGATAGAAGGTGTACCCAACTGTCTCCTTTGGGTATCCTATGAAGACACATTTCTCCGATTTGGGTTTGAGCTTATCAGGATGAAACTTTTTTTTATAAGCATCGCAACCCCAAACTTTAAGAAACGACAACTTTGGTTTCTTGCCAAACCACAGTTCATAAGGTGTCATCTCAACGGATTTAGATGGTGCCCTTTTTAACGTGAATGCAGCTGTCTCTAATGCATAACCCCAAAACTATAGTGGTAAATCGGTAAGAAACATCATAGATTGCACTATATCCAATAAAGTACGGTTGTGACGTTCGGACACACCATTACGCTGTGGTGTTCCAGGTGGCGTGAGTTGCGAAAATATTCCGCATTGTTTCAAATGAAAACCAAACTCGTAACTCAAATATTCTCCTCCACGATCAGATCGTAGAAACTTTATTTTCTTGTTACGAGAATTTTCTACTTCACTCTGAAATTATATGAACATTTCAAATGTTTCATACTTTATGTTTCATCAAGTAGATATACCCATATCTGCTCAAATCATCTGTGAAGGTCTGAAAATAACGATACCTGCCGCGAGCCTCAATATTCATCGGACCACATACATCAGTATGTATGATTTCTAACAAATCTGTTGCTCGCTCCATTGTTCCGGAGAACGGCGTTTTAGTCATCTTGCCCAAGAGGCATGGTTCGCAAGCATCAAGTGATTCGTAATCAAGTGATTCTAAAAGCCCATCAGCATGGAGTTTCTTCATGCGCTTTACACCAATATGACCTAAACGGCAGTGCCGTAAATAAGTTGCACTATCATTATTAACTTTGCATCTTTTGGCTTCAATATTATGAATATGTGTATCACTACGATCGAGATCCAACGAACCATTTTCATTGGGTGTGTAACCATATAAGGTTTTATTCATGTAAACAGAACAACAATTATTCTCTAACTTAAATGAATAACCGTACTGCAATAAACATGATCAAATCATATTCATGCTCAACGCAAACACCAAATAACACTTATTTAGGTTCAACACTAATCCCGAAAGTATAGGGAGTGTGCGATGATGATCATATCAATCTTGGAACTACTTCCAACACACATCGTCACTTCACCCTTAACTAGTTTCTGTTCATTCTGCAGCTCCCGTTTCGAGTTACTACTCTTAGCAACTGAACCAGTATCAAATACCGAAGGGTTGCTACGAACACTAGTAAAATACACATCCATAATATGTATATCAAATATACCTTTGTTCACTTTGCCATCCTTCTTATCTCCCAAATACTTGGGGTAGTTCCGCTTCCAGTGACCAGTTCCTTTGCAGCATAAGCACTTAGTCTCAGGCTTAGGTCCAGACTTGGGCTTCTTCACTTGAGCAGCAACTTGCTTGCCGTTCTTCTTGAAGTTCCCCTTCTTCCCTTTGCCCCTTTTCTTGAAACTAGTGGTCTTGTCAACCATCAACACTTGATGTTTTTCTGGATTTCTACCTTCGCCGATTTTAGCATTGCGAAGAGCTTGGGAATTTTTTTCGTCATCCCTTGCATACTATAGTTCATCACGAAGTTCTACTAACTTGGTGATGGTGACTAGAGAATTCTGTCAATCACTATTTTATTTGGAATATTAACTCCCATGGTTCAAGCGATTGTAGTACCCAGACAATCTGAGCACATGCTCACTGCTTGAGCTACTCTCCTCCATCTTTTAGCTATAGAACTTGTTGGAGACCTCATATCTCTCAACTCGGGTATTTGCTTGAAATATTAACTTCAACTCCTGGAACATCTCATATGGTCCATGACGTTCAAAACGTCTTTGAAGTCCCGATTCTAAGCCTTTAAGCATGGTGCACTAAACTATCAAGTAGTCATCATATTGAGCTAGCCAAACATTCATAACGTCTGCATTTGCTCCTGCAATAGGTCTGTCACCTAGCGGTGCATCCAGGACATAATTCTTCTGTGCAGCAATGAGGATAATCCCCAGATCACGGATCCAATCCGCATCATTGCTACTAACATCTTTCAACTTAGTTTTCTCTAGGAACATATCAAAATAAACATGGGAGCTAAACGCGAGCTATTGATCTACAACATAGATATGCTAATACTACCAGGACTAAGTTCATGATAAATTAAAGTTCAATTAATCATATTACTTAAGAACTCCCACTTAGATAGACATCCCTCTAATCCTCTAAGTGATCACGTGATCCGTATAAACTAAACCATGTCCGATCATCACGTGAGATGGAGTAGTTTCAATGGTGAACATCACTATGTTGATCATATCTACTATATGATTCACGCTCGACCTTTCGGTCTCAGTGTTCCGAGGCCATATCTGTTATATGCTAGGCTCGTCAAGTTTAACCTGAGTATTCCGCGTGTGCAACTGTTTTGCACCCGTTGTATTTGAACGTAGAGCCTATCACACCCGATCATCACGTGGTGTCTCAGCACGAAGAACTTTCGCAACGGTGCATACTCAGGGAGAACACTTATACCTTGATAATTTAGTGAGAGATCATCTTATAATGCTACCGTCAATCAAAGCAAGATAAGATGTATAAAAGATAAACATCACATGGAATCATAACATGTGACATGATATGGCCATCATCATCTTGTGCCTTTGATCTCCATCTCCAAAGCATCGTCATGATCTCCATCGTCACCGGCATGACACCATGATCTCCATCATCTTGATCTATATCAATGTGTCGTCACATGGTCGTCTCGCCAACTATTTCTCTTGCAACTATTGCTATCGCATAGCGATAAATTAAAGCAATTATTTGGCACTTGCATCTTATGCAATAAAGAGACAACCATAAAACTTTTGCCAGTTGTCGATAACTTCAACAAAACATGATTATCTCATACAACAACTTATATCTCATCACGTCTTGACCATATCACATCACAACATGCCCTGCAAAAACAAGTTAGACGTCCTCTACTTTGTTGTTGCAAGTTTTACGTGGCTGCTATGGGCTGAGCAAGAACCGTTCTTAACTACGCATCAAAACCACAACGATAGTTCGGCAAGTTAGTGTTGTTTTAACCTTCTCAAGGACCGGGCGTAGCCACACTCGGTTCAAGTAAAGTTGGAGAAACTGACACCCGCTAGTCACCTGTGTGCAAAGCACGGCGGTAAAACCAGTCTCGCGTAAGCGTACACGTAATGTCGGTCCGGGCCGCTTCATCCAACAATACCGCCGAACCAAAGTATGACATGCTGGTAAGCAGTATGACTTATATCACCCACAACTCACTTGTGTTCTACTCGTGCATATAACATCTACGCATAAAACCAGGCTCGGATGCCACTGTTGGGGAACGTAGTAATTTCAAAAAATTTCCTACGCACACGCAAGATCATGGTGATGCATAGCAACGAGAGGGGAGAGTGTTGTCCACGTACCCTCGTAGACCGAAAGCGGAAGCGTTAGCACAACGTGGTTGATGTAGTCGTACGTCTTCACGATCCGACCGATCAAGTACCGAACGCACGGCACCTCCGAGTTCAGCACACGTTCAGCCCGATGACGTTCCTCAAACTCCGATCCAGCCGAGTGTTGAGGGAGAGTTTCGTCAGCACGACGGCGTGGTGACGATGATGATGTTCTACCGACCTAGGGCTTCGCCTAAGCACCGCTACAGTATTATCGAGGTGGACTATGGTGGAGGGGGGCACCGCACACGGCTAAAAGATCAAATCAATTGTTGTGTCTCCAAGGGGTGCCCCCCTCCCCGTATATAAAGGAGTGGAGGAGGGGGAGGGCCGGCCCTCTCTATGGCGCGCCCTAGGAGGAGTCCTACTCCCACCGGGAGTAGGATTCCCCCCTTCCAAGTAGTAGGAGTAGGAGTCAAGGAAAGGGGAGAGAGAAGAGAAGGAAGGAGGGGGCGCAGCCCCTCCCTTTAGTCCAATTCGGACTAGGCCTTGGGGGGGGCGCCCAGCCTCTCCTCTCTCTTTCCCCCTAAAGCCCAATAAGGCCCATATACTCCCCGGCGAATTCCCGTAACTCTCCGATACTCCGAAAAATACCCGAATCACTCGGAACCTTCCGATGTCCGAATATAGTCGTCCAATATATCGATCTTTATGTCTCGACCATTTCGAGACTCCTCGTCATGTCCCCGATCTCATCCGGGACTCCGAACTACCTTCGCTACATCAAAACACATAAACTCATAATATAACCGTCATCGAACTTTAAGCGTGCGGACCCTACGGGTTCGAGAACTATGTAGACATGACCGAGACACGTCTCCGGTCAATAACCAATAGCGGAACCTGGATGCTCATATTGGCTCCCACATATTCTACGAAGATCTTTATCGGTCAGACCGCATAACAACATACGTTGTTCCCTTTGTCATCGGTATGTTACTTGCCCAAGATTCGATCGTCGGTATCTCAATACCTAGTTCAATCTCGTTATCGGCAAGTCTCTTTACTCGTTCCGTAATACATCATCCCGCAACTAACTCATTAGTTACAATGCTTGCAAGGCTTATAGTGATGTGCATTACCGAGTGGGCCCAGAGATACCTCTCCGACAATCGGAGTGACAAATCCTAATCTCGAAATACGCCAACCCAACAAGTACCTTTGGAGACACCTGTAGAGCACCTTTATAATAACCCAGTTACGTTGTGACGTTTGGTAGCACACAAAGTGTTCCTCCGGTAAACGGGAGTTGCATAATCTCATAGTAATAGGAACATGTATAAGTCATGAAGAAAGCAATAGCAACATACTAAACGATCAAGTGCTAAGCTAACGGAATGGGTCAAGTCAATCACGTCATTCTCCTAATGATGTGATCCCGTTTAATCAAATGACAACTCTTTGTCTATGGCTAGGAAACATAGCCATCTTTGATCAACGAGCTAGTCAAGTAGAGGCATACTAGTGACACTCTGTTTGTTTATGTATTCACACATATATCATGTTTCCGGTTAATACAATTCTAGCACGAATAATAAACATTTATCATGATATAAGGAAATAAATAATAACTTTATTATTGCCTCTAGGGCATATTTCCTTCATTGACCACGTTGACCACGCCGCGCCGAGAGCACCAGGGCGGTAGACGATGGCGAGGCCTGGGAAGTGAACGACCCGGAGCCGGGGAAGACTCGACAGTGGTTGCCCATGCGGTGGGGAGTATGAGGGTTTACTGGTTCGGCTGCCGTCGCCGGAAAATAACAGGAGGTGTGGGTGTGTACAAGAATGGCCTGGCTAGCAATGGAGTAGGGTAGGGCGGTGCGGCCTGTGCGGCAGCACAGCCGACCACGGGAGGCGGGAGTAGGCAGTCCCACGGGCGCTGGTTTGGGCGGCTGGAGCAAGAAGATCAGATATTGAAGAAGCAGCATGGCCGTTGGATTAACATCCAATGGTCATGCTGCTAGAATCGTTTGTGGACTAAGTTGACAAAGCCGTTAGATGGACATCCAACGGCCACTGCTAATAGAATCGTGTGTTGACTATAAGTTGACAAAGCCTTGCGTACGGGTCAACTTAGTAGGCCCACAAGTGACCATCACATCTATGGCAGGGAACATATAGCCCATTTGTGATTTGTTGTAATGTACAACCCATTTTTTAATTCTAATGGAATTTACTCAGCCCATTTACTGTTTGTTAAAATTACAACCCATTTTCTAGCCAGGATGTTGGCCAACCGCTCAAAAAAAATTCAACAAAATTTCCAACATTTTGATGGGGTTCGAAATATTTTTTAACCCAAAATTTAGAGTCAGATTAAATATAATTTCAAAATAAATTTGTATTAGGTAAAAATCCAACGAAATTTTGCACGCGCAACAAGTAATTAAATTAAAAAAGTACCTTTTTTTAAAAGAATTAAAAAATATACCTGTTCGGTGCGTTTTTCTATATTTACAGCCAATTTTTTAATTACAACCCATTTATTATTTCTTAAAGCCCATTTTCTTGGCAAGTCTAATGCGGCCCGGAGAATAACAAGTTCACCTGGGTTGGGTATTCCGCAAAAAAAGAATAGATGCGCTAGCCATTTTCACATTTAAATATTAATATCTGGGCTGGATATTTGGTCGATAAAATAATAGCCTGGGCCAGACGAACCACAGCCCGCCCAGTTGATAACCTGCTCCTCTGAACAACAACAAAAACATCGCTCAAGAAAAACTCTGCTCACACCTCAAAAACAAAAATATTGCTCGAGCTGCTGGGTCCCAGCTGTCGGCCGCTCCTTGTGCAATTCTCTCGTTTATTGACTATATAGGTTGACGATGGTGTGGGACCGTGATGTCAGGAAACCAGGAGGAAGAAAAAATCATAGTTGTATATAATAAGGAGGAACTTGCGTACATATGGCTATGGCCCTGGCGGGTCCCTACTGTCATCCTCTTCAAGTAAAGTCATCTCCTGATTCCTCATGTTCATTGACCATGTTGACAATGCTCGGTGCCACGGCGAGCTCAACAACTTGAAGGACGCCGGAGAGGGCCTCGCGGGCCCTACGTATGGTCTGATACAGCGCCCGCTGCTCATTCAGGAAGCCAGGATCATCGGACACCTATGAGCACCTTCGAGAGACTGAGCCGGCATGAAACGGTAAGGCTGCGCTTGGGAGCTCTGGATTGTTTCACACCTGTATTAAGATACAAGAGTAATTTACTCGTCACCGGAAATAACGCGTAAAATACAGGCGTAATGAAACCGACGGCCCAAGGTCTGTAACAAAAATCGGCGAGTTACGCCTGTAATTTGAGAGATGAGTGTATATTTTACTAGTCGAAATCGACCAACCGAGCGCTTCGCCCAAAACCATCTTCTTTTATTTACAAGCGGTTTTGGTTGGAAAACGACGATCCAATCACGGCCTAATATGATGAGTTGGTCGGAAGATCATATGATTTCACCTCTAACCTACCCGAGTTGTTGTATAGGCTATGAATGAAATATAAGACGATGAACTTCTTAAGCACAGAAACAACAGAACAGGATGATCTTCTTAACATGCAAATCACTGGCATTAGATCAACATGCAAAACAATATGAAGCATTATTCTCAGGAGACACGGTGAACAGCTCATGATGCCGCATGCCACAGCATTCCAAGCTCAACTTTGCAATCAAACTCACAAGGCCTGGCATTACATAGACAACATTCAAAACAAACTCTTAAAATACCTTACATAAGTCAACATTCATGTGACTATGCATCTCAGCAGAGTAAATATTTACTTCTAAACTGAACACAGGAATAGGAAAAAAACGATCGACGCTGATCCGAGCAAAGGGCGTCCCACTCAAAAATATCAAATGCATGTCTTCTGGCTAACATCAATGAGCAAAATTTGACAAGGTTTTCCAATTCCAATATATTAAACTAATGTCTTCTTGCTAACATCAATGATTAAACTTTGACAAGCTTTTCCCATTCAAAATATGTAATGCCTATGATTGTGGAACGGGCAGGATTTGTCATCAGTTTGCACATTGAAATGGCACATGGAGCCGGATTAACCAGCTTATCTTTTTGTGCAGTGCAACTGAAATCAAATAATGTCTTGTGTAGCACGGTGGATTTCGTATTTATATGCTACAATAAAACAAATACACATCAGCACACACATGAATATTGGCCCCAGTGTCAACCCACCAATCGATGGACCGACAAACTGAAAGTACGTTAAACAGATTACCATACCCAGATGCCCCAACATTGTTGCTTAGAGTGACATTGACAGACTTGGAGTCCTGTCCTAGCTTCTTGTACTTGTTTGGGCACTTGTTTGCCTAGTGTTCCTCTGAACCACAAGTAAAGCAGCCATCTCTCCTTTTGTCTTTCTTATTACCCTTCTTAAAGGCAGTATTCTGCTGGACAAAGTTCTTTCCCTTGAACTTGTGGGAATTCTTCTGCCTTAAAGACGTTGGTAGCTCCATTCAGACGGGCATGGTTTGTCATCAGTTTGCACATTGAAATGGAACATGGAGCCGGATTAACCAGCGTATCTTTTTGTGCAGTTCCACTGAAATCAAACAATGTCTTGCGTAGCATGGTGGATTTCATATTTATATGTTGCAAGGCATTGGACACGTTGGCAGCTCCATTCAAGTAGATAGTTGCTACCTCTTGAGCACTGCGTTGGTTTTCCCTTGAAGAGGAAAGGGTGATGCAGTAAAGTAGCGTAAGTGTTTCCCTCAGTTTTTGAGAACCAAGGTATCAATCCAGTAGGAGACCACGCTCGAGTCCCACGCACCTACACAAACAAATAAGAACCTCGCAACCAACGCGATAAAGGGGTTGTCAATCCCTTCACGGTCACTTACGAGAGTGAGATCTGATAGATATGATAAGATAATATTTTTGGTATTTTTATAATAAAGAGAAATAAAGATGCAAAGTAAAATAAAGGGCAATGGAAATAGCTAAGTGTTGGAAGATTAATATGATGGAAAATAGACCCGGGGGCCATAGGTTTCACTAGTGGCTTCTCTCAAGTGCATAAGTATTACAGTGGGTGAACAAATTACTGTCGAGCAAGAATTGAGCATAGTTATGAGAATATCTAGGTATGATCATGTATATGGGCATCACGTCCGCGACAAGTAGACCGAAACGATTCTGCATCTACTACTATTACTCCACACATTGACCGCTATCCAGCATGCATCTAGAGTATTAAGTTCATAAGAATAGAGTAATGCTTTAAGTAAGATGACATGATGTAGAGGGATAAACTCATGCAATATGATATAAACCCCATCTTTTTAATCTCGATGGTAACAATACAATACATGCCTTGCTGCCCCTGCTGTCACTGGGAAAGGACACCGCAAGATTGAACCCAAAGCTAAGCACTTCTCCCATTGCAAGAAAGATCAATCTTGTAGGCCAAACCAAACTGATAATTCGAAGAGACTTGCAAAGATAACCAATCATACATAAAATAATTCAGAGGAGATTCAAATATTGTTCATAGATAAACTTGATCATAAACCCACAATTCATCGGTCTCAACAAACACACCGCAAAAGAAGATTACATCGAATAGATCTCCACGAGAATCGTGGAGAACTTTGTATTGAGATCCAAAAAGAGAGAAGAAGCCATCTAGCTAATAACTATGGACCCGAAAGGTCTGAGGTAAACTACTCACACATCATCGGAGAGGCTACGGTGTTGATGTAGAAGCCCTCTGTGATCAATGCCCCCTCCGGCAAGACGCCGGAAAAGGCCCCAAGATGGGATCTCACGGGTACAAAAGGTTGCGGCGGTGGAATTAGGTTTTCGTGGATGCCTCTGATGGTTTGGGGGTACGTAGGTATATATAGGAGGAAGAAGTATGTCGGTGGAGCAACGTGGGCCCCACGAGGGTGGAGGGCGCGCCTGGGGGGGGGTAGGCGCCCCCCCTGCCTCGTGCTCTCCTCGTTGCTTTCTTTACGTGGACTTCAAGTCCTCTGGATCACGTTTGTTCCGAAAATCACGTTCCCGAAGGTTTCATTCCGTTTGGACTTCGTTTAATATTCTTTTTCTGCGAAACACTGAAATAGGCAAAAAACATCAATTTGGGCTAGGCCTCCGGTTAATAGGTTAGTCCCAAAAATAATATAAAAGTGTATAATAAAGCCCATTAAACATCCAAAACAGAATATAATATAGCATGGAACAATAAAAAATTATAGATACGTTGGAGACGTATCAATAGTCCTGTGGCTCAAGGTGACGATGAATGATTAGAGAACCATTCGATGTATTGTGCATGATGAAGTATTATGAAGGACATGAACCATGTGAATATTTTGTGCAGTTCTACTAAAATCAAGCTGAGCATCCCTGTCTGCATAAATACAGAAAAAGTGTGATGAATATAATAGTGATACTAGTTGATTAAACATACGCTTACCACTATAATCATCTTCATTAAACAATACAACAATGTAAGTAGCACAACATAACAAAGCACAATCATGTGGATGAAGGTCGATACTGACCTCGTTTGTTACAGCTGCGTCGACAACTGACTTGGTCATACCTTTCCTTGTGGAGTGAATTTTGCACCCCATGTGTTGTTGAGTTGCCTATGCTCTCTGTAAACTAGTCATGTCACCAGCGTCTACTAATACTCTGTAAAGCTTCTCGACCATTCCTTGTGTAATGTAGCGCAAACAGTGGCTGCTTCGTTCTGCAAAGTGGAAAAACCAACTGGGCCCAATAATGCAACAGTTTGCCTTAAACACATTGGCTCCTTTTGTGCAGTTCAACTAAAATCAAAGTCGAAATAGAACCGAGCAGAAGTTTTGATATCCCTGTATGCAACAATAGGTATAGGGGAAACAATTACTGAGAAATAACGGTTGATGACTTATACTCCCAGAAGAAAAAACATCTACCTTATCTTAATGGGAAACAAAGCAGGAGAGTAGCAATTCTCAAACAGTGTGATTCATTCATATTAACTGAGACATTATCTTAACAATGCCTTGTTTCGACATGAATAAAAACGACAAAGCAGAAAAGTACCATTCCTAAAAACAATGCAACTGATTCATATTAATAGTGACATTATCTTAACAATACCTTGATTAAACATGTAGAAAGAACTACAAAGCAGGATAGTACCATTTGTAAAACACTGTAACTGATATATAATAACAGAGACATTATCTCAACAATACATTTCTTAAACATGTACTCCGGTCGATTCCTAACAGAAATGGTACTCCCGCTAATCCCTAACAAGTGTTGCAGTTTTGAACTAAGATCCAGTAGTTAATTATGAGAGTGGCATTGCTTAATTTTCACTACTAGGGAAAAGCCTAGCAGCAGCACAGGTTCTAGGTATAGAAGTAGCGCAGCGACCCGCGCTACTGATAAGGCGCTACAGCTAACCTGTAGCAGCAGCGCGTGTACACCCGCGCTACTGCTATACAAGTGTAGCAGCAGCGTGTTGTATGGAAGCTCGCTACTGCTAATAGCTCTAGCGCGCTTTGCTGGGCCGCGCTACTGCTACTGGCACGCTGCTGCTAACTTTTCTCCACTTGCTACTGCTAATTTTATTAGTTTTTGTTTTTTTCTGCATATTTGTTTTGTATTTGAACAGGCTTTATACAAGAATCTTTAGCACATACAAATGTCATCATCATACACATACAAATGACTGCGAGACCACAAATGTAATCATAGCATATGCATACAAATAGTCTCATCATAATCATCATCCAACACAAAGTGGTCTCTCGTCATCATCTCGAAAATAGCGATACATGCAAGTCTCGAATACTTGCAACTACAACGTCATCCATCTAAACAATGATATACGCGAGAAGTGCTATCAGGTGATAGCGGAACTATGCAGTACATGAGGCGGCGGTTATGAGGCCTCTCTCGCGCTAGCGTGTACCTCAAGTAACTAGCTTGTGCTTCTTGTCTGCTTTTGAACCCTTTATGGCTGGCGCCCGAGACCCCCTCCACTTGTGCCTGACACTCATACCACTCGTCGTACACTCCCGGAACCTTCCCTTCGTACACGACATATCACTCCTTCGCCATCAAGAATCTAGGTACCTGTTAGAGATGCATCTTCATCAAGAGAATGCACGATCATATGCAACAAAATATACTAGAGCAACACGAAAAAGAAAGGGTTAGCAACTAGATGCAACATATAGTACGCAAAGTAATTAACTAGAGGTACGCATGTCATCGTACCCAAACTAACAAAGTAGCGTTACGCAAGTTCAGCCGGGACCATGGACATCGCAAAGTTTAATCGCTGCATAAAGTATAGAAGTTCAACCGATACATATCATCATCATCGGCATCGTAAATTACTAGAAGTTCCATCCTTCCATATCATCAAGGATGGACCCTAGCTTCTTGAACGGCGTGAGGTCATGACGTTGCATGCCTATGCGAGTCCGGACGTCAGCTCGCGATATAGGGCCGTGGTGGAACATCCCCTTCTCATCGACGACTTCTTTCATGATGATCGTCGTAATGTCCCTTTGGATGCGAAAGAAGTCATCTCTAAGTTTATAATCCGCTTCTCCATGAGATTCTACCCACTTGCGGATATGATCATCATTTCTGGTTGTCATACGAAGCTTTTGGTGATCCGTGTTGAACTCAATCATGAGACGGAGGAGGTAGAATCCATCTTTCTTGCTTGGTTTTGGGACATGGATGCAGCAGAAGTTAGTTTTATGCGATAGACCCAACTTCTTGTTCCTTTGTTTCCTGATTTGCAGGTGGCCACCCCTAATGCTGAAGCCTTGGAGAGCATCATCTAGAATATTCATTATGTGGGTGTAGTCCTTCTTCTCGTAGTCTCTGGTAGGGTCAAAATACACGGCGTGGGAGACTCGCGGGTAAAGAACGATGAGGATGGAACGCCCGTTGCTGTGGGGAAAAGACACCTCAAATTATTCTCCATAGGAGCGAGAAGGAATGATTGAAATCTATGAAAGGGTTGTCCGGAACTGACTTACTTTGGATGATAAGGCAGGAGGACAATTTCCTGGTCCTTATTCTGTACCATGAAGTTTTGGAGGTACTCCCTAGTAGTTTCACGCTCAAAGTCGCCGAGACTCAAGAAATACTCGTGCATGTAGTACGGATCCGCCACACAGATTTGCGAGACTTCTTCTCTCTTCATGACGGAGCTCATATGTAGCGCAAAAAGGCGGACGATTGTAAAATCGAGCCGCCTTGTCATAAACATCTCAAAGATATGGTCAAACCGTAGGAAGAACACCTCCGCGGGCCGTGTGTCGACGTAGCACTTCCCCTCAGGCACACGAGCCGCGTATGTTGGATATCCTGGATTCTTCGAGGCTAGTAGGCTTTTCTCAGTCGACAACACATGGTCGTGCAGTCTCCTGAGATCCCCTGATAGTGCCTCCAGCGGTTTCGGCGGTAGCATCAGCTCGCCCTTGAGATGGAACATGGCCGCACCTTTCACGGGTACACGTTCTTCAGAATCCACCGTCTGGTTGCTATGTGCTCTGGCTTGTTTGGAGACATCTATCTTCCCTGGTTTCTTCCTCTCCTTTTTCTTGGGCACACCTTCCAGACCCTTCCTTAACCCCTGCCCCAGTGTTGCCGGGCTAAGCACTGTACGACCCCCGGCTAGTTGAGCCTGTGTTCAGGCGGCATGTTCAGGCGTGTCCTGTGAGGATTTCATGAAGAGAGACTTCTTGCAATCCCTGCTATGATGTTCCTGCTCGGGCAGATCATCCATATCCTCATTAGCATGCTGATAGCCCGATTCGTCATATGGTTGACTCATCATATCTAAGTCACCCTCATACGCGTTTGTATTGAGGAAACCCACTGGGTCCTCCGTCTCCTCCGTCTCATCATCCATTCTCTGTTCTACGGGACCTATTACATTAGCCAGTACTATTGCACCCCCTTCATCACGTCGTCCGCTGCTCTCACCCGGCGCTACAGGAGCTGGTAATTGCGTAGGTGGGGTGGTGGTCTCCATACATGCTTGTTGATGTGTAGTTATTGGTGTGCTCTCGGCCGGCTCCAGACAAAGAAGATTCTTCGGCCATAGCAGCACCCAACCCTCCGCAGCGGGGTCTCGTCGTCCTGTCCCCCATGCCGTACTGGAGGAGGCAAATCCTCGTGCCCCGATGTCACACTCGACAACCTAACCCTGAAGTGCCCAGCGGGCATCGGCTGGTTGTGGAAAGTGAGATCCAAGGGCTTCGTTATCACCCCCTTTCCCATGTCCACCTTCTGCCCTTTGATCAAGTAGAGTACAGTGCACGGGGTTTCGTCGGCCTGCAAACACATGTATGCGGCGTAAAACATCCGAAAGGCAACATAAATGGAATATTCTAGATATATATGTTCGTGCGACATGTAATTACCGTGAGGGCGTCGAGCTCAGCCAAAGACGAAGGCCTGCCTAGCACGCCAGAGACTGAGGACGGGCTGCTATGAGTGGGTGCAGGTGCGAAACGAGGCCCGCTTGCGTGAGCAAGTGATGGTGCGGTGGTGTTGTTGTTCACGGAGTTGCTCGCGACGAAACTGGGCAACGGGAAATCATGTACCGTCTTGTCTGGATTTTCCTTCGTCCAGTTGATGATAGCTGGGACCAAGTTAGTAGTCAATCATTTCTGCAGGCAGTTACAGCGGCATTGACTGCCTGCTGTAGCGACTCATTTTTCTCCTTGGCTGTTTTTTTTGTGTCCTCAGCTGCTTTTTTCTCGAACGCAAGCTTCACCTTCTCGTCGATGTCCGCCTGACTAAACTTCTTTTTATGCTTCTTGGCCTCCGGGCCCTTGTTGTAAAACACCTTCGACGTGGCGCCGTCGTCTCCGGTGCCGTGCACACAACCATATTGCGGCCGCTGGCCCAAAGGGAGTCCCTTAAGTTCGTTCAAGGCCCGGTTGAGAGGGGTGTCCCACTTGGGCCTCATCGCAGAAGTAGGGCTTTCGGCTGCAAGCTGGTGTTGCCTCTCTTGCAGAAGGAACGTGAACCATTTATGAATGTGTAGTCGACTAGATCTGGAGCTAAATGTAAGGTGGTAAAAGAATAATTACCAGTAGTCTAATCAATCACCTCGTGATCTTGTCCGTGTAAAAAACCTTCTTTTCCTTGTCCCACTTGTAGCGGGCCCTGATGAAGTCACGCTCCAAGGGGTTGGTGAACTTCGCGAAGGGGTCTGGGAGACCCGTGGCTTCACGTTCCGCGTCGTCCTTATACCATATGGGCCTTTTACCGAGGTAGCCACGACTTCTGAGGTGATGCTTCCCCGTGTTCCTTTGCCGAAGGCTCTTGAATTTCACAGCCTTAGCCTTGGCTGCCTCGGTAGCGCAAGTGTCCTTGAACTTTTCGAACTCCTCTTCCGTAAGTGTCGAATTTTCCTCAAGAATCTTGGACAGGGTTTCCTCAGCCTCAATAGCTCGTTTCACCCTCCCTTTCCAGGAGGCCAAATCATTGCTGAACATGCCCATGGCGTGATTGTTAATCTTTTTCATCTTCGGATCATCCCACGGTTGTTCTATGTTATCATCCCGGTCGGGGAACTTGAATCTCTTGTGCAACTTCGTCAGGAGCAACTGCGTCAAATGTTCTTTACTCCTTAAGTCATCATCGTTGATGCTCGCGCATTCCCGTAGGATGCATTCTACTTGGTTCCCATAGCACTTGCGAGGTTCTTCCGGCTCTAATGGCTCAAACTTGCCAGGTGCCATCTTTGTGATCACCAGTCGTCCAATCCCTAGTTTGTTAGGTTTTCGTATCCTCTGCTTCCTCTTTTCTGTAGCGGCATCGACGCCGGTACCTTCCCCACCGGTATCTTCCCCGCCGGTCTCGACGCCGCCATCGGTGCCGGCACCGTCGGTGGCGATGTCGGCGTCAGTACCATCATCGAGGCCGACCTGCAAACCCTGACTGTGCTTAGCAGACAAAAAGTCGAGGTACTCTTGTTCACCATCATAATCCATCTCGTCTGCATCTTGGTCAGAAGGCCCGGTTTCTTCGTTGTTCGACATGTTTCCTATGATTAAGTCTCCTCGTTTAATTCTAAAACTATGAAAAAATGAGAAATGACATAAAAAAGATCTATGTTTGCCGGAATGTCGTTTCCCAGCAACTCTCAGCACTCGATATGCCTACTATCTAGCAATGGTCATGCCAAAATTCACGGAAAATTTCGGCATGACCTTTGCTAAAAAAAATGGACATATTGAGTGCCTGAAATTCACCGGAACGGAAATGAATCAACATTCTGGCGTAACATAGGCCACTCGGATCATTTACCCTGCACATAATCATCATTTTCCAAATATGACATGTCCAAAACATCACATGTCCAAATTCGAAATATGACATATCCAAATCACATGTCCACATATCACATGTCCACTTCAAATTTGCGTATAAAAGGAAGAAAAATATAGAACTTGAAGAAAATGCAAGAAGTCATTTTTCTTCACATTATTTGAAAGTAACTTCAGCCTACCTAAATTTGAAACTAAATTTTTTTGCTTTAACAAGGGATGTTGATTTGGACAATTGCTTAAACTAATTCTGTTTTTAAAATACTAATTCTAATTAACTAACTAGCACAATAAAATTTAAATAGCAACAATTACTTAAACTAAAAAATGCAAGAAACCTATATAATCAATTCTGCCTTTTCTTTTAACTACAATTGCTTAACACTAAATTTCTGTCCTAATTTGAAACCTATGGTTCAGAAAACCTAGCTAAATTCATAACTAAATAGATAACCTAATTAACCTACTGCCCCAACTCAAACCTAAGTAAATTAACTGAAGAACCCTAGCTAGCAGAGAGAGGAGGAGTGGTGGGGGGCTTACAGAGGGTGCAGGGGCGAGGAGGCAGGCCCCACGACGGCCGAGGTTGGGAGGGGAGGAAGCAGAGGAGGGAGGCGTGGCGCGTCGGGGTCGGGGGCGAGCGTCAGGACGGGGGCGAGCACCGGGGTCAGGGGCGAGCGCCGAGACGGGGCCGAGCGCCGGGGTCGGGGGCGAGCGCAGGGGCGCGGCGAGGGCAGGGCTCCGGCGGCACGACGGGGGAAGAGAAAGTGTGGGGATTTGGGGGAAAAGTGGCGGGGTGAAGAGAGGAGTGGGGATTTTGGGGGTTAAGTGGGCATAGCAGTAGCGCGTTTAAACAAAATGCACTATAGCTACTCCAGGTAGCTATAGCGGTTTTATGAGGAAACCGCTACTGCTATCTTGACAAGCTGTAGCTCTTTTCTCAGAAAAGCGCTGCTGCTATAACCAGTACCTATATAGCAGTTTTCCTGTTTGTTTCCTTCTATTTCCTTTTCCTTTATTTTCTCTCACTTTTCTTTTCTTTTTTTCCGAGAGCAGTGAACGAAGGGAAGGCGATATATATTGCATCATTTGACGGTTAAGTATGTATACAAAATAGGAACATATATATTACATCATTGGACCCATGCATAATAATGGCCAGGCGTGTATACAAAATAGGAACATATATATTACATCATTTGACCGATAACATACGGTTCCTCAACGTTGACATTTTTGTTTTTGAGTGAGCTTCTTTCCCTTCTTGTTCGTTGAAGAATAATTGAGCCCCTTATTGTGACTTTTCCTTTTCCATGGAGTACGATTTTTCTTAGGTAATGTAGTATTGATTCTTCTTTTGACGTATACTTCATCATCATCGTCATCTTCCCTCATTGGGTTGCTGTACTGGTCGTAGTCTTCCTCGTTGACGACTCCATCCATTCCAATGATGTTCCTTTTGCCTCTCCTCATGACAACACGACTGGGATTGCGCGGGTCAGTTATGAAGAAGCATTGTGTCACGTGCTTAGCGTGTACCCATGGCTTGTTTTTTGCGATAGCGTTCACGGTAGCGCTCTTGGCGTCGGGTATAGTCATGGTAGTGAAATACCGGTTTTCTCTTTCGACATTCTTAGCCCATCTGACATGGAACATCGTCGTGTTGTGCAGTCCAGAGTAGTCAAGCTCCCAGATCTCCTCGACCCTTCCGTAAAATCTATCAGTTGCGCCGTTGTCGCTGCCGGTCATGCATTCCATCGTCACCCCTGAGTTCTGATCATCACTGTCCATATCTTTGGCCTCCGTGTAGAACGTGTATCCGTTGATATCGTATGCCTAATAGGTTAATTCCGAGGTTGGGCGAGGGGCCATGTGCTAAGGTGTATATGAGCAATCCGTCCTTAGAGCCCTCCTCCGGGGGATTAGCAATAATATGCTCTTTGAACCGATGCAGGAAAGTGGAGTTGTGCTCTCTAGTAACTTCGGCGTCCGTCCTGCATACCCCCGGTCACGATACTTCTTTGCGATAATTTCTTTGTGTAGTGCCACGAAAGGATCTACCTCGTCTAGGTGTTGTAGCACTACCAAGTTTGCTCTGTCAAAGTCGCTGCGTCAATCTGAGTATGCCACGTGCAGTTCCCTGCGAATGTTGGAGTGACCTTCTCCTTCGAGCCTCCCATCGTGCTTGTTAACAGGCAAACCAACACCAACACCAGGCAGCTGGTCTGTGCCATATAGAAAATTCTCGCAGAAAGAGATTCACTCTTGTGTCAGATAGCCCTGGACGATACTTCCATCCGGACGGGACATGTTACGAACGAATCCTTTGATGATCCCATTCATCCTCTCAAACGGTATTATGTTGTGCAAGAATGACGGCCCCAGGTCTATTATGTCATCCACAATATGCATGGCACACAGATGCACCATCACGTCAAAGAACGCGGGCGGGAAGTACATCTCAAGCTCATTCAGTATCACAACAATCTCTTCCTGTAGCCTTCAGAGCTGCTTCACACTGATCGACTTTTGAGAGATGACGGCGAAAAAGTTGCAGAGACCAATAAGCGTGTCACGGACGTGCTTGTCCATTATCCCTCTAAGGGCAACATGTAGTATCTGCGTCATCATCACATGACAGTCATGGGACTTCATCTCGCTGAACCTTTTCTTGTCCGTGTCTAGATATCTGCTTATCTTGCCACAGTAACCGGAACTAACTTTGACTCTGGTAAGGCACTTAAAGAATTGATCGATCTCAGCCTAACTTAAGGTGAAGCAAGAAGGGGGGCAATAATCCTCTTCCTTTACTTTCTTTCCCCTCTTCTCCCGCGCCTTTGTCTCCGTCTTTGTCTCGTCTGACTTTTTACGGGGCGGCATGTGCAGACCTTCCCTGGTCTTCAAATCTTGCAAGTCTTTTCTTGCCTTCGGCCCATCCTTGGTCTTATCTGGCATGTTCATCAGTGTCGCGAGCAAGCTCTCAAGGACATTCTTACAGATATGCATTTGATCAAGGCAATGAGGTGTATCGAGTTTGTGCCTATACTCCAAGTCCCGGAACACAGACCTCGTCTTATATACCTTCAGCAGCGGCTCCGGCGCCTTTTTCATCGTCTCTCCCGGCGCGGGGCACTACTTCCAGTTTTTCAACAGCTCATCGATTTTGGCGCCGCTCCGCTTACGTGGAGGTCCTCGATGCTCAACGTGACCATTGAATAGATCTCCACGGTTTCTCCACGGGTCGTCCGGTTCGAGCCATCTTCGATGCCCCATGTACATGATTTTCCCAGACCCGCCATCTTTCCTTGATGTTAGCTGCAGAGACGTCTTATCATCCATGCACCGCATGCATCCGCAATATCCATGGCACACCTGGCCTGCGACATATCGGTAACCGAGATAGTCCTGCACCGTCGTGATCAGCGCGGCTCTCATGTAGAAATACTTGCCTTTGCTGGCATCCCATGTCTTGGCCGGTGTTTTCCATAACGTGTCTAACTCCTCTTGAAGTAGCCCCAGATACAGATTAATATTATTTCCTGGTTGTTTCGGCCCTTGAATCAGCATCCTCATGTGAATGTACTTCAACTTCATGCACAACTAGGGGGAGGTTGTACATCCATACAAACACGGGCCATGTGCTATGGTTGGTGTTCTGGTTGCCAAACTGATTCATGCCATCGGTACACGTGCCGAGCACGATGTTCCTTGCATCACATTCAAAATACCGATAGAAGCCACTCAACGCTCTCCACTGGCTTCCATCCTTGACGTGTCTCAGCTTCGGATCATCTCCATCGTCGGGCTTCTTCCTCTCCGCGTGCCAGCGCATTAGCTTTGCTTCCTTGGGATCTACAAAATACAGCTGGAGACGGGGAGTGATCGGTAAGTACCATACAACTTTCTGGGGACATTTCTTCCCAGCCTTCTTGTATCGAGAAGCATTGCACACCGGACAACTTGTTTTTCCGCGTGCTCCTTCCGATAAATTATGCAATCGTTGATGCATGCATGGTATCTAATGTGCGGCAGATCAAGAGGGCACACGATCTTCTTGGCCTCATCCACATTAGTAGGACATAGATTCCCCGCGGGAAGAACATCCTTTAGGTACTTGAGATGCTCATCGAGGCTAGTGTCGGTCCATTTGTTTTTAGCCTTCGTCTTCAGGAGTTGGAGCGTGAAACTCAAGCGGGTCACCTCAGGATTGCAACCATCATACAATGGAGTGTTCGAGTCTACCACCAGTTGCTGCAGCTTAGCCTCCTCTCTAGAAGAAGCTCTCTCAGTACTCATCTCCTTGCGAAGTAGTGCTTTTACATGAGGGTCCCGCATGATTGAACTTAGTACCGACGAACTCTGCTGCGTGGAGTCCATGTTCTCTCCGCCGCCATGTCCGGCCCCTTCTCCTACGCCATGACCGGCCCCTTCTCCGCCGCCATGTTCGGCCTCTTCCCCACCGCCATTATCGATCATCTCTTCGTCTTGCCCCGTGTCGTCATTGCCTGCCCGATCGGCGTCCTCAACATCATCATCCTCATCTTCAATTATCCACCGAGTATAGTCATCCAGGAAACCAGTCATGAGCAGGCGCGCTTCGACACGACCACCGTCATAGGTGTGGAGCCAAACTATTCCTTTGCATTTTTGACACGGACATAAAACCTCTGTCAGGTTATTTTCTTTCATGTCCTGCACCACCGACCGCAAACACCTGTCCACCATCGTTCCACTGACCATCATGAACGTCTGCACGATAATAATAAACAAATTGATTATAAAAATGCGTGCATGCATCAAAGTCATACAAAAATTTGGCATGACCTTCCATAAAAATAGGACATATAGATCTAGAGTTTGCCCGGAATTCGCCGAAACGGAAATAAATCGACATTTCGGCAAAACATAGGCAACTCAAAAGCACAATTCAGCGTCAACTCATGCCACACACACAATTTCCATCATATCGCAAACACATACACATATTTCCATTCTTGCAAAAGCATGAATTTTTAATCACCTATCGTCTCGAGATCGAGCACACGGTGGAGATGATGATGTAGTGAGATCAAAAGTGGACAAAGCTCTTCTTGACAAAGCTAGATCTAGTTAGGTGCACATAGGTCACTTCACTAAATGCTACATCTACCTAGCTAGCTAATTTGGGAGGAGACAACTTCAACTAGTGGAGGGGGAAGGAAAAAGAGAAAGGAGATGCATTAATGGAGGTGGTGGAGTTAGCTAGGAGTAATAAAGAGAGAGAAAGGTAGGTAGTAGAGGGAGAGTAATGGAGGGAATAGTATTGAGGAAGAAGCAAAGTGAGGGAGAGAGGAGGTGGGAGGTAGGGGAAAGTGAGGAAGAGAGGAGATGGGGAGGGAAAAAAGGTGCGAGCTTCCTGCACACGCGCTACTGATAAGCGGGGCCCGCCATGTGGCCATTTCAAAATTAGCAGCAGTGACCAGAGAAAAAACCGCGCTACTACTATTACATTAGCAGTAGCGCGGGTCGCGTCGGCGCGCTGCTGCTAAACTTAGGTTGGTGGGTACTGTCGGTCGATTTTACTAGCAGCGCGTTTCCACTAGTCCGCACTACTGCTAATTTGGTAGCAGTAGCGCCTGTCTTGAACATGCGATACTGAAAATTAGCAGTAGCGCCTGTTTTTGTAACGCACTGCTGCTAAGATTCTGTGTATAAGGTTTTCCCTAGTAGTGTTTACCAGTGGCATTAGATTAACGAAAAGCATAAACAGTTCCAGGGGAGAGTGGGCGCAACAATACCATGTGCTTCCATCTACTTAAAAAGGGGCTGATGCAGAGTTTGTTGTAGCAAAGCAACAAGCATCATGTCTGGGTTGGTCCCATTTTTGTTCATTACTTAATGGGAAAAGACAACAATACAATAGCTTCAATTCAAAATTTATTTAAAACTGTACCAATACAAGTAGCACATCATCTCAAAGCACACTGCACAATTATGTGGATGATGCACTACAGGAAACAGCTACTTTGCCGTCTGCCATGGCGGACGGCAAAGGCTCGAAAGGCGGACGGCAAAGACCTTTGCCGTCAGCCGCGGACGGCAAAAGGCTCCGGCAAAGAAGGCTACGGTAAACAGCTGCTTTGCCGTCTGCTTCCTGGCGGCGGACGGCAAAGGCTCTTTGCCGTCTGCGGCGGACGGCAAAGGCTCTTTGCCGTCTGCGGCGGACGGCAAAGGTCTGCCGTTAGCCACTTAACGGACTGACAGCGCAAATATTGCTGTCATTGCCGTCCGCCGCAGACGGCAAAGAGCCTTTGGTCTTTGCCGTCCGCCTTATGATGTCATCTACACGTCACTAGATGGCAGGTTCTTTGCCGTCTGCCACTGATGGCAAAGTGCAGGTTCTTTGCCGTCTGCCACGGACGGCAAAGTCTTTGCCGTCTGCCACTGTAGGCAAACTGACCAAATGGGTCAGCTCCCAGGAAGCACAGTTGGCTGCCACGTGGCTTCTTTGCCGTCCGCGGCAGACGGCAAAGGCTCTTTGCCATCGGTGGCAGACGGCAAAGAGCCTGCATATTGTCTGTTTTTTCTGTTTTTTATTAAATCCCACAATTTGCAGCACATATCACATATATAAGTTGCATATCCAGCACATATCCAAGACATATCTAGCACATAAGTTTCATATCACATATCACATCAGTTTCATCCATACACATTGTTCATACATAAGGAAGTTCCATCCATACACATTGTTCCATCCATATATATATTACAATGCAAAGTGTCATGAAGATAGCAAGCTAGATTCAATGCAAAGTTTCATCAAAGGAAAAGCAAGCACTCCATCATAGCAAGCTAGCTTCCATCAAGTGAATGAAATCTGCAAAATGGTAAATAAGAAAGTTAGAAATAGGTGACTAGAACAAGAAGAAGACTAGAACAAGAAGTATATGTCATTTATGAGCTAACTTAGGTGAAATGGATCATATATGAGCTAACTAAGTTGAAATGGGTTGTTTATGAGCTAACTTAGTTGAAATGGATCATTTATGAGCTAACTTAGTTGAAATGGGTCGTTTATGAGCTAACTAAGGTGAAGGGCATCGTTTTTGAGCTAAGTAAGGTGAAATGGGTCATTTTGGAGCTAACCTAGTTGAAATGGATCGTTTTTGAGCTAACTTAGTTGAAATGGATCGTTTTTGAGGTAACTAAGGTGAAATGGATCGTTTTTTAGCTCACTTAGGTCAAATGGATCGTTTTTGAGCTAACTTAGTTGAAATGGATCGTTTTTTAGCTAACTTTGTTGAAATGGATCATTTTTGAGCTAATTTAGTTGAAATGGATAGTTTTTGAGCTAACTTAGGTGAAATGGATCATTTATGAGCTAATTTAGTTGAAATGGATCTTTTTGAGCTAACTTAGGTGAAATGGATCATTTAAGAGCTAATTTAGGTGAAATGGATCGTTTTTTAGCTCACTTAGGTCAAATGGATCGTTTATGAGCTAAATTAGTTGAAATGGATCGTTTATGAGATAACCTAGGTAAGATGGGTCATTTTGGAGTTAACCTAGGTGAAATGGGCCATTTTAAAGCTAACGTAGGTAAAATGGATCATTTAGGAGGTAATGTAGGTAAAATGGGTCATTTTTGAGCTAACTTGGATGAACTGCATCATTTATAAGCTAACCTAGGTAAAATGGGTCATTTTGGAGGAAAATAAGCTAACTCTAGGTCATTATGGTAAGCATATTGGAGGAAATAAAGCTAAGTCTAGGTCTTTATGCATTTGTTAAGCAAAACACTAGAGAAACTTACCGTGATCAGGGAGGTGTAAGAGCGGGGTGGCTAGTGCCGCTACCTGGAGAAGGATCGTGCGATGCGTTTCTGGAGTTAAGCTGCACCAAAGATCATTTCCAATGTCTCGTTAGCATTACGACACTCAAATGTTAAGACTACCAAGTAATGTCCATTCAAACTAAACTCACCGTGCTCCCAGGAGCAATCACTGGCATCGGCGGAGCGGGCTGACCGGACTTCTCGCACATAGACTGCACATTTGGTTTTCAGAACAGAGTCATACTAGTTAGTAATGAGACTCAAATGTTAAGACTAGCAAGTAATCTGCAGAAGAAACTTACCACAAGGAACTCGTACATGGCCCTTGCCTGCATGTCATTCCGTGCCCTCTCCTCCTCCATCATCTTTCTCGTCCTCTCCTCCATCTCCCGCTGCCTCTCCGCCGCCTCCGCCAGAAGTTTCTCCGTTCTATCTCTCTTAGTCTGTATAGCAGCCTGCAACACCACTCACATGACCATTTGTAATCATTGATGGAAGCGCACACAATGTAATGGAGAAAGATAACTGAGTACGTATCACTAACCTTGATGGCGAGTTGCACTGGCCGTTCACGAGGCCTTATCTCAGGAGCGGAGCTCGACTGGCGCGCCTTGATCTCCGGGAGAGTGCTAGGACAACGGATAAGTCCATCTCCAATGGCTATGGAGCCATGGGACCTCCCGCCACCAGATATCATCACCAGCTCTGGATCAATGGGACCCTGGCTCGGGTTAAAGTCCTCCCCTTTCCTCGCCTTCCCCTCATCTCTATATCTCACGAGCTTGTTGTGGGAGGAGATGTTGGTGAAGTTGTTTGCATCATCGAGGTCAGACTGAGAGAAAGCCTTGACTTTCTTGTAAGAGCCAGTGTGGGCCATGGCATACAGGTCGTACACCTCTGGCACCTTATCCGCCTTATTGTGGCGTGCCTGAAAGAGAGAAACAATGAAAATTAGTAATTAAAGGGCTCAAGCTAGCATGATGAATGAATTGCATGAATCATGAAGCAAACCACATACCCAGTTGCGCCCGAACTGATATAAGTTGGAGCTGCCTTGATGGTGTGGCACACCTTCCATTTGGGCACGTTTGTCCTTGGCCTGGTTGTGGAGGGCTAGCCATTCTTGTGAGCACCACTCATCGACCAACACCTCCCAACAATCCATCCGATCCGCACACCATCTCGGAGGCGCCTAAGTTAGCAAATAGAAACTTGAGCGCTACGGCTAAGAATTACTAAATGAAGGAACTTAAGTAGAAGGCCTTAAGAATTACCTTCATGTACTGCTCCTTACTCAGGAACTTATCGCGGCACGCCGGCTTGGTCTTCTTGATACCACGCAAGGCGTAGTAGTCTCGAACAGCCTGCACCCGAGCCTCGTGCCGTAAGTTCTGGAGTAGGCGCTTGCAGACGTTCTGGATAACATTTGCGCAGTCCTCCTCGTATCCCTCCTCACACCTGTAGAATGTCTGCAATCAAATGAGACAATATTGATTAGTACAATTAATAACTAGCTAGTTGAAGATTTTGAAATGTGTAAAGGAGAAATTACCCAGAACGTCCTGATCACCATGTCTGCCCTCGTGTCGCACACGACACCGTCGATAATGACATCCGGCGGGGCCGGGGCAGCCACGTAGTGCTCCCAGCTCAACCCAAGCTCTGGAAGCCGACCCTCACCAGGCAACGTGACAAACCCCGGGAAGTTTTGCCGGCAAAGAACTCCAAGGACGGAGTTGGGCCGGCGGACACTATGATGGTGGTCCCAACCCCTGCAGCATGACAAGGCCAACGCATTAGTTATTTGAAGAAACGTGAATGCAGAAGGTACAAAAATATTAAATGCACTTACGTACCTCTCCCCATCAGGGAAGATCAACCACCTCTGCTCGCGGGTCGCCGGCACGGACGGGAGCCGTGTAGCACCACGCTGGTAGACGGTGCCACCCTCCTCCTCAAGATCAGTCGGCTCCCCGCCATCATCAGCATGGCCACTCGGCTCCTCGGGCTGATCCGGCCAGGTACCCCATCCGGACGTGTGCTCCTCCGGGGTCTCGTGGGCCGAACTCTCGTGGGCCGAAGGCCAGTCGACCCAAGGCTCGTGGGCCCAAGACCCGTGGACCGGAGGCTCGTGGACCGGAGTCCGTGTAGCCTCCTCCTCGGACGAGTCCACCCTAGCAGTCACGTGCTCGGGTGAAACAGCTGGGGGTGGCGGCGAGGAAGGCGCCCTAGCAGTCACCCTACCTCCTCTCCCGCGACCACGTGCCCCACCTCCTCTCTTCCTACCTCGTCCCCTGCTGGGCACCGCGGTGGACGAAGAAGGGCCCGGCGGTGTGGACATACTGTCCAGCAACGCTCGGCGAAGAGGTACGTCTGGAATCGAAGACCTCAGACCACGCGCCGAGGAAGAAGGGGCCTTGGCGCGCTCCCGACCAGCGCCCACCATCTTTCAACACCTGCCATGACAAACAGTAAACGAAATTAGTACAACATAAAAAAAGACCGACATGAATAATAATATGTGTATCACTTAAGTGTATCATCATCAAGTACAACATTAAAAAATTTAATACCTGACACTACTAATAATCTCGATCAGTATCATCAATAAATGCATAATCATCATCATCACTATAATCAATGACGGCTCATAGGGTTCAGTGGCATCAACATGTGCAAGGCCACCTTGACGTAATCGGTCAAGCAATGACAGGTCATCCGCAGCAGTAACCTCTTCTTGTTCCGGCTCTTCTTGTTCCTCCTCTGGGGTGATGTCGGATTCACTGTCACTATCTACTTCAATGTTTTGGGGTGAAGTATAGCGGTTCTTGAAACGCTTTTTGGAAAGACGTGTCTCTTGGAAGAATTCTCCTTCATATGTGTCTGGGTTAATGTGAGGTTCATAATCCTCTCCCTTTGGGGGAGATAGTCTAGCACGTGGCGGCACTTCATAAACGACATCCCAACCTTTCAGATTTGGCTTAGTTTGGCAGGCCCACGGTAGATAGAATACTTGGGTCGCCTGTTGAGCCGTAATATAGACATCAGGAACATCTAAATGGGTGCTTTAGTTGATTTCAACTAGCCCTATATGTTCATGAGTTCTTCTAGTCTCCTTCGGCTGAAACCAATAACATTTGAAGACTACGACATTCGGTGGGTTTTCACCATAGAATAGAAGTTCATAAATTGCTTCAACTCTCCCATAATACTCGGTACCTCCTTCGCCGATAGCAGATACACAACAATTTGTAGACTTTCGGTCGGCCATAGATAGCTCTTTGCCATAGGTACGAAAGCGATACCCGTTGATGTCGTATTTGTCAAATGAACGGACCTTATAGTCAAAACCATTAGCGACTTGTCTCAATTCGGCGTCCATAGACTCTGAATTAGCCTACAAGTTTAATATGAAAGGATTGTTGCATTACGCACAAATTAGCGAATGAAACCGGGATAGCCGCCTTCAAATTAGCCTACAAGTCTAATAGAAATTACCGTTTGTTTGAACCAAGAGATGAAACCGGGATAGCCGCCACCTTGCTTTGCGAGAAGCTCATACTCTTCGACAGAATCCTTTTGGATCACCGCTCCATACGAGAATAAGGCGACGTATCGACTGTATGAAATATCCAGGAATAAGAGCAGTTCAAAGGAAATAGAAGTTGCGAAACTATGTACCGAGAACTTACTCGATGTACGGCCGCACTTCTATCAGGTTGTTGAAGATATACAACGAAATGGTCCGCCATTGTTCGTTATCCAAAGATACTGGATTTGAAACACTGGCTGGTGCGAGATTCCCTTTGAATAGGCTGAGGTTGGATCCACCCTTTTTAGGATCGTCAGCATTGTACCGAGGCTTCGGATTATGCAAATGACGATTTTTGGCTTCGTAGTGTGCTGTCACGAAGTTTGCCGCCTCCTCAGTGATGAATGCCTCAGCCATCGATGCTTCAATTCTACGTTTATTTTTACATTTTTGTCGAAGCGTCTTCTGCATCCTCTCAGTTGGGTAGCACCAACGATTTTGCACGGGCCCCCCCAATCTTGCCTCGGTCGGGAGATGCAAAATCAAATGTTGCATTGGATTAAAGAAGCCCGGTGGAAAGATCTTCTCTAACTTGCAGATCAACTCCGGCGCCAACTCTTCCATTTCTTCTAGCACGCCAGGCGATAGTTCTTTCGCACAAAGAACACGGAAGAAATAGCTGAGTTCTGCCAGTACTAGCCATTCATCCTCAGGGATGAAGCCACGCAACATCACCGGCATTACCCGCTCAATCCATATGTGCCAATCATGACTCTTGAGACCAAATATCTTCAATTTATCAAGACTGGCTCCCCTCTGTAGATTCGCTGCATACCCATCGGGGAACATCAACTGCATTTTCACCCACAAGATAATTTCCCTCATAGCCGGCCTTCCAAGATTGAACCATGCCTTTGGCTTCGTCCAGTTCTGCTTTCCTTTCGGTTCTTTCATGTTTTGTAACGGCCTATCACATAGCGCCTCCAGATCGACTCTAGCCTTAGTATTATCCTTTGACTTCCCATCTATGCCGAACAATGTACCAAAAAGTGCCTCGGCGATATTCTTCTCAGTGTGCATCACGTCGATGTTGTGTGGGCAAAGGAGGTCTTTGAAGTAAGGCAGATCCCATAAGCATGTTTTGTGAGTCCAGGCGTGCTTAGAATTATACCCCTTGAAGTACCCTGGACGCTCGGGATCTGGCTCGAGAGCGTTTAACTGATCCAGGGTCTGTTGGCCTGTCAATGCATGTGGTGCAGAGTTTTCGACAACTCTACCTCTGATGAAGTTCTTCTTGTCTTTCCTGAACTTATGGCGAGGATTCAGGAACTCTCTATGCATGTCGAAGCAAGAAAACTTGTGACCGGCCTGAAGCCAACGAAACTCAAGAGCTCCCTTGCATGTGGGGCACGGGAACCTTCCATGCACACACCAGCCAACGAATAGCGCATACGCCGGCAAGTCATGCGTCGAGTACATGTACCAGACACGCATTATGAAGTTCCGTTTGCTATAGGCATCGTATGTCTTGAACCCATTATCCCAGGCTTCTTGCAATTCGTCCTTAAGCGGTTGCATGTACACATTCATATTTTTCCCCGGATAGTTGGGCCCTGGAATTATCAACGTCAGGAAAATGTTCTTTCTTTGCATAATCTGTCCGGGGGGGAGATTGAGTGGAAAGACAAATACGGGCCAACAACTGTATTGGGCTGCCGTCATACCAAACACACTGAACCCATCCGTGCTGATGCCGACTCGAGGATGCCTCGGATCTGCCGCTTTGTCACCATGTAATTCATCAAACTTTTTCCACGCAACACCATCCGATGTGTGTACAATCATCAGATTCCCATCTGCATCTAGTTCGGTTCTTTTGCCCGTTTTGTGCCATGTCATCTGTCTGGCCGTCTCTTCGACCATGAAAAGACGTTGAAGTCTTGGTACGATTGGCATATACCGAAGAACACTAACGGGGATTTTGGTCTGTGTCTTCTCACCCATACCGTTGTCTACCACAACATACCTGGAAGACTTGCAAATGGGACAACAGTTCAAGTCCGCATAGTCAAGCCTAAACAAGACACATCCTTTCTCACAGGCATGTATCTTATCATAGGGCATCTTCAGTGCACGGAGGATTTTGTCCGACTGGTACAGGTTTGCAGGCATTACATGGCCTTTGGGTAGAAAGCGTCCAAATACTGTCATCATTGCATCGTAGCATTCTCTGCCCAAGTTGAACTGAGCCTTCAGAGCCATTACTTGTGAGATGGCATCCAACTGACAAAGCTCAGTGTGCTCATGGAGCGGACGTTTTGAAGACTCCAACATTTCATTGAAGGCCTTTGCAGATTCCTCCATCTCCTCGTCCGAATCCCGAGCATCATCAAAGTCTTGCACCATGTTTTCCATACCGGTACCATGCTCGTCGGTGCGACGACGAGCCACCTCAGCTCGGTCACGTTGGGCAGACTCACCATGAAATGTCCACACCGTATAATCGGGCGTAAAACCACTCTTCTGCAGGTGTTTGCCCATTTCAGCCTCTGTCCTCTTTTCCCAATTGCCGCACCGTAAACAGGGGCACCAGGTTTTCCTCTGGCCATTTGCAAATGCGGCTCGCACAAACCCCTTGGTTTTTGTGAACCATTCAGTGCTCCATTTGTTCTGACCAGTGTGACCGGTGTACATCCACGCACGATCACTCATCTTGACTTTCAGAGCTACTAGACACACAACAAATATATATATATATAATTCACCATGTATGTATTCATCAGTTGATCTACTTTGTCAATTTTATTACGTCCATGCAACCTACACTCTAATAGGTAATGATAGGTCCTAATCCCACCCGAGTATGTTTAGATTGGGTTCATTTTCCCATGCTATGCCCCGGATCCTACGCAAAATTTCGGCAGCACCTCCCCGCTGTTCTCCTGATACACGTCTCTGCAATAAACAGAGAGGATGTGTACCCGGAGAACAACAGGGGAGGCACTGACGAAATTTATGCGTCGGATCCGGAGCAAAGCATATGGGAAAACGAACCCAATCTAAACATACTCGGGCTGTCCATGGATAGCGTTGGACAATTCGAAAGAATCAAGGTTATAAATATGCAAATGCATGCATATTTATAACTATGACGCTTTCGAACGGGAGACACATATTGGTTACGCATACTGATGATTCAAGACACATATATATCTAGCTATCAAGTTTCATCGGAATAGATCAAATAATTAATGGGGGAGGAGGACATGTCATTTGTGCTCACCCACGAACGAAGGGGCAGAGCTCGTCAAACGCACGGCGAGGTCGTCGAACACCAAACCTCGCAGCAATGAAACAACTGCACATTTAAAACTACCCGATCAACACAATTATATATGATGTTTTTCATAACAAAATCGAAAGATATATGACCTAACTAATAATTCACAAATATATGACCCACGTCGGCTTCTGGAAGGCCAAAGAACACCTGTTCGGGGTCAGGGTCTCGGGGTCGGGGTGTCGGGTCGGGGTGTCGGGTCGGGGTCGGGGTGCCGTGTCGGTGTCGGGGTCGGGGTGTCGGGTCAGGCTCGGGGTCGGGGTGTCGGGGTCGGGGTCGGGGTCAGGGTCTCGGGGTCGGGGTGTCGGGGGTGTCGTGTCGGGGGTCGGGGTGTCGTGTCGGTCTCGGGGTGCCGTGTCGGGGTCAGGGTGTCGTGTCGGTCTCGGGGTGCCGTGTCGGGGTCGGGGTGTCGGGTCGGGGTGCCGGGTCGGGGTCGGGGTGCCGGGTCGGTGTCGGGGTCGGGGTGTCGGGTCAGGCTCGGGGTCGGGGTGTCGGGGTCGGGGTCGGGGTCGGGGTCTCGGGGTCGGGGTGTCGGGGGTGTCGTGTCGGGGGTCGGGGTGTCGTGTCGGTCTCGGGGTGCCATGTCGGGGTCGGGGTGTCGTGTCGGTCTCGGGGTGCCGTGTCGGGGTCGGGGTCTCGGGGTCGGGGTGCCGGGTCGGGGTCGGGGTGTCGTGTCTGTGTCGGGGTCGGGGTGTCGGGTCAGGCTTGGGGTCGGGGTGTCGGGGTCGGGGTCGGGGTCGGGGTCGGGGTTGGGGTCGGGGTCTCGGGGTCGGGGTGTCGGGGTGTCGGGGGTGTCGTGTCGGTCTCGGGGTGCCGTGTCGGGGTCGGGGTGTCGTGTCGGTCTCGGGGTGCTGTTTCGGGGTCGGGGCTTCGGGGTGTCTCCTCCTCCTCCTCCTCCTCCTCCTCCTCCTCTTCTTCTTCTTCTTCTTCTTCTTCTTCTTCTTCTTCTTCTTCTTTCTCCTCCTCCTCCTCCTCCTCCTCCTCCTCCTCCTCCTCTTCTTCTTCTTCTTCTTCTTCTTCTTCTTCTTCTTCTTCTTTTTCTTCTTCTTCTTCTTCTTCTTCTTCTTCTTCTTCTTCTTCTTCTTCTTCTTCTTCTGCTGCTGCTGCTGCTTCTCCTTCTCCTCCTCCTCCTCCTCCTCTTCTTCTTCTTCTTCTTCTTCTTCTTCTTCTTCTTCTTCTTCTTCTCCTCCTCCTCCTCCTCCTCCTCCTCCTCCTCCTCCTCTTCTTCTTCTTCTTCTTCTTCTACTTAACCTAAACCTAAACTAACCTAAACTAAAAACCTAAACTAATTAAAACTAAACTATTTAAACTAATTAAACCTAAACTTAAACAGAAAAAAACAAAAAAACAGAAAAAAAAAGGGAGGAGGGGCTCACTGTGGGGGGCGGCGATGGGTCGGGGAGGGGCCGGCGACGGAGGGCCGGGGCGGGGCGGTGGAGGAGGCGGGGCGGGGCGGTGGAGGAGGCGGGGCGGCGGGGGGCCGGGGCGGCGGGGGGGATGGGGGGCGGGGGGGCCGGGGCGGGGCAGTGGAGGAGGCGGCGGGGGGCGCGGGGCGGCGGGGGGGGCGGGGCGGGGGGGCGACGGGGCGGCGGGGAGCCGGGGCGACGGGGCGGCGGCGCGCGGCGGGCGGCGGCGGCGGGCGGCGGCGTGGGAGGAGTGAAACGGCGAGGGAGAGGGAAGAAGTGAGTAACGGGCGGGGGGTACGGGCCGTTAGGTAGTAGGCTCTTTGCCGTCCGCCCCCCTTTGCCGTCCGCTTTTTGGCCCGTTAAGTTTTTCAAAAACGGGCGGGGGGTGGGGGCCACCTCACTCTTTGCCGTCCGCCAGTGGACGGCAAAGATTCTTTGCCGTCCGCTGGCCGACGGCAAAGAGCTTCTTTGCCGTCTGCCCTTTCTTTGCCGTCTGCTTTTGGGTAGCTGATGGCAAAGAGCTTCTTTGCCGTTAGCTAGCAGACGGCAAAGAGCTGGCAGATGGCAAATTAGCTGATTCCAGTAGTGATGGCCTGTACTGACCTTTCATGAGGCGGACAAGATAAAATACGAATCTACCAACACGAATAGGAAATCCAATCTCGTTTTGTGCAGTTCCACTGAAATCAAGCAAAGTTGCCGGTGTGACATTTAAGTTCGCTATAGCAACAAGTTGAATAGATATTCCTGTTTTAACAGAGGCAGAAAAGGAAACAATTACTGGCCAATAAAGGAGGATGAAACATACGGCGACAAAAAGAAGCATCTAACTTATCTTGATGGAAAACAAAGTAGGACAGTAGCATTTCTAAAACGGTTGCATTGATTCATATTAACAGAGACATTGCTTTCATCAAGAAACAACATTTGTTAAAAATGTAATTTACTTTTAACAGTGGCATTGCTTCAATTTTCCAGCGAACAACAGCAAAATAGTTGTATGGGACATGGGACATGCCAACAACATATGCGTCCACACGTATAAATGGGTGATGCAGAGTATGTTGCCAAGCAGCATATCTGCGTTGGTCCCATATTTGTTCTCTTTGAACCTTTTTCCTATGTGAGGGCAGCAAATCTGGTCCTGCACAAACTACCCGACCTCCCAGGTTTTGTCCTTTTTCAACAAAGAGATCGGTTCCTTACAGATGTGTTTGCTGGGTTACCCCCTTTTTTCCTTTTTAACCAAAAAAGTGGCTGGATAGCCAGTCTATACTACTTTCACTCCCTCCTTTCCTCATTGAACCACGTCCTAGATTCATGCTCACCCACCCCCACCCTTCTTTCCTCTTTGAACCAAGACCTAGATTCGACTACAGAATCGAAAAAGATCCGCATGCAGCTAGAGCAATGATGGTTTCAAAGAAAGTTATACCTTAGGGTCGTCGGGATGTGGCTAGGCGTGCGGCGAGAGGCCGGATCTGCCCACACTACGTACGGCAGCGAGGAAGAAGGGGTCAGTGGCCCTCCCGCACAGGCGCTGGGTGAAAGAGAACATCGCGGCCGGTAGTGGAGTGCCTCCCTCGCCGAAGGCGACAGAGTAAACGCTGCACCTCCTCCCCTTCCCGGTGGACGGGATCTAGACGACTCCTTCACCAGCTGTGAGGGGGGAGAGAGAGACAGAGGCCAACGCAGTCTTGTTTAGATCTGGTGAAGAGGGTGAGAGACTGTTAATATAGCAAACCCTAGCAAAGGAACTCTGAGCCTCCAGCGTGTGTGTGTGTGTGTGTGTGTATAAACACTATTCTGATCACGGGATCAGAATATTATTCTGATCACAACATGAACTTCCTGAGTTACATGCCCGAACTTCCCTCTGTAGGAACCCGACCTTCGGGCTATCTTCGCAACTGTGTCTCCCTGTGCGAATTATTCTGGTTAGTCATGTTTTATATGATATTAGTGTAATCTAGAAATGGTTTTTAGAAACTAAATGCCCGTTTAAATAGGAATCTCACTCGTTGGCGGATTTTGCTCTCAGGTCATGATGAAATTGCGTTTTTTGCAATTTTACTGCCTGAGTTGTTCGACCTGAACTTCCCCGTGTGCTAGGTTGAACTTCCGCCAACATTGCCCAAATGGGATTGCGATATACCATTGGAAAGCTATGGACAACAGTATCATGACCCAAGTTAAATTTTTGTCAAATGTAAGCAGTTTAAGAGCAGTTTTGAAAACCGTTTTTTCTTCATGCAAAAAACGTGAATCGTATTTTCGATCGCATTTCTAAACCGTTTATCAGAATGAGTCAAATAATATGGCGTTGGAAAGCTGCTGCAAAACTGCTCCTTCCACATGTTGAAAGTTTTCTCTAATTCCATATGGTTCAAGAGTAATTTGGAAAATAGTAAAATTTCGCAAACAGAACAGCTGAGTTTGTATTTTCGATGCCATTTCTAAACGCTAATCCAATTGAGGCAAATGATATGGTGCTGGAAAGCTTATGAAAATGCGCTTTTTTCATGTTGAAAGTTTTTTCTAATTTTGAACGGTTTAAGAGTAATTTAGAAAACGGTACAAGTTCTACCGATTTCGTATTTTCAATCTAATTTTTAACCATACGTCTGAATGCCATAAATGATATGGCGTTGGAAAGCTTGAACAAGTGCGAAACTTTTTGGTATATATTGTTTCTCCCAATTCATTATGATTTTACGTCAATTTTGAAAATTGATAAGAACGTATTTTCACCGTAGTTTTTACAAACTTTATCGGCACGGGGCAAATAATATACCGTTGAAAAGCTACGGAAAATGCGAAACTTTTTCATGTTGCTGGGTTTTTCTGATTCCTCGCTGTTTTCAAGTAATTTTGAAAACGGTGAGCTCATGCGTTCTGCCTTTATCGCGAAACAGATTCTTCGAAAATGCACCGCGTGAAGAACTTGAACTTCTCGGCATGTCTACTTGGACTTCACACTGTTTTTCATGAACTTTTTTTCCTCGTAGCTCTCGATCCACTCACCGGAATTGAGCAAGTGATATACCGATGAAAAGTTGCTATAAACACGCAACTTCCCCATGTTGATCATTTTTTCATAGTCGCGACGGTTTTAAAAAATTTTCATCTGAAATTCATTCAGTGTAGTAGTTGAACTTCCTGCTATTTTCACGTTGAACTTCTGTGATGTATTTTCATTTTTAATTTCCTCATACATTCGTCAATGTTACACAAATGATATTCCTTTTGTACAAACCTCTTTCACAATAATTTTTTTAACTTTCTCCGACAAAGGACTTGAACTTATAACAACAACAAAATTGGACCTTCCCCTTTTATTCATTTTTCTCATATTAAAAACACACAATGTAGTACATGAACTTTTTCCATTTTTATAATTTAAATTTTTTATTTTCTTTTTGAAATCAAATTGCTCCCAAATAATAACTGGACTTCTTTATAGATTGAGAGAATTATTTTAATTTTTTTTTCCTTTTTTGTGTTTTTGAACATGGAAATACAAGGTGAACCTCTCTCGCAAGAATTTTTGAACTTCCCCAGATAGAGCACTTGAACTTCTTTCAACAAACCTTTTAAGCTTTTATTTTTCTGTACTTTTATTCTCACAAGAAATGCATTGCTTGCAGTACTTGAACTTCTCGTTGTTCTCACTATGAACTTCTGTCATATTTTTATCTATACATCGAATTACACACAATTGAAGGTCGGACGTTACTTCTTGCTATTTTAAAACATGTAATTGGAGGTCGGACGACCCGTAATATAAATTCTGAACCGTGCAAAGAGGTGCACGTGAACTTCTTGCAACAAATCTGAGTTTTTTATATACTTCGAACTTCTCTGTTATTTTAATTTCAACTTCTTAGTCATATATCCTAGAATGGAAATATGATTTTAAATAAGCATCAAACATTTTTTCTGTAAATTGAACTTCATAGTTTTATTTTTAATAGAAATGGTAATAATTTGAGTTTCCCATATACATCGAACTACTCCTCTTTTTTAATTTGAACTTTGTCATTTTTATTCTTAGAAAATGAAAATTTTGCTTTATTTAGAAAAAATGAAAATTTTGATTCTTATATAAACGCTGAAACGCCTCGTGAGTTTGACATGAACTTCTGCTGCACATTTTCCAACACCTAAAAAATAAACATAGTGAGAAATAACAAGACAAATATGTCAATGTCTCGAATGATCATTCATGTGCAAAATGAATTTAAAAAACAAACCATATCCTGGTGTATCATATGTTGGATTATTTATCTTGTTTGAAAATGACATTTTTTTCCACAAACAAAAGGATTGAACTTCCCGGGCCACTACCCATTAACATGATGAGCAGATATTTTTGCTCAGCAAGAATTTTTGAACTTCCGAGGGAAGAGCACTTGAACTTCTAGCAACAAAAAATTTAGACTTCGCCTTTTTACTCTAATTTTCTCGTATGAAACACACACTGTGCACTACATGAACTTCTATCTCTTATCACTTTGAACTTCTCTCTGTTTCACTTTATTAACGGAAAATAACTGAGTTTTTAATAGACATCGAACCGCTCTAACTTTTTTTTGAACTTCTTTGTGTGTTTTTTAGAAATGTGAAAATTTGAAGTTCTTGATTTTATTTTATTTTAGTACCAAGAAAATGTGAGTTTTTATAAATAGCGAAGTTCTCTATTTTTTGAAATTTGGACTTCTTGGTTTATTTCTTTTAGTAACAAAAAAAATCCTAAATTTGTAATAAATATTGAGGCGGTTTGTTATTTAAGTTTGGACTTCTAGTGTTTTTTTATTTAGAGACAGCGAAAATCTTTTTTATGAATTTTGAACTGTTCTGTTTTTTAAAATTTGAACTTCTCATATTTTTATTTAGAAACAGTGAAATATCCGCTTCAATGTACTCTATTATTTTTGAAATGCTTTGTTATTTTTTGTTTGAACTTCTTATGATCTTCCCGTCAGCACATTTGTATTTTCCAATTTTACAAATTTCTCAAACCGAACCTCTGACTAATTCATTAATTAAATTTGAGTTTTATTCCTTTGTGAACTCCGAGGAGGTTATTATGTTTGTCTTTCCCCCAAAAAGTATTTCATCAAGGAGATATAAGAGTAGGTTTCTTGTACATTTGATTTTTCTATGGAGAATGTACATTTGAACTTCCTTGTTTCGTAGTAAACATCGAACTTCTCCATTATTTAAATTCGAACCTCTATGTTTTTTGACTTTGAAGTTTGAAAATCTGGTTTTGATGAACTCAACTATTTTTCCCACGAGTCTCCACATGTGTATTTCTGTATTACACCGTTTTTTAACTCCAAAACTATTGAATCAAAAGTCATTTTTATTCTTAGGTTTTAGCTTCTTTTTTCTAAACCATTTTTAAAAAATCCCATGAACTTTCTCGGGGGTACTAAGTTTGCAAGGCAAACTTGGTTTTTGATCTGTTTTTGCAGTACTGAATGAAAACACACTAGCATACACACTTGTTGAGAGAGAAAAGGAATAGGTGTACATCATTTTTTGAACTTCTTCGTACTTTTGTCTCATGTCAACATGCACGTACATTTTCAAAACCAAAATCTGAAGACAGTTTAAGAAGAAAAGGAGTATGATCTAGCATGTACTAGCATATACATGAATGTTACAATGAAAAGTCCACCAATAACTGAACAAGATTTTCTGGATTTTTATGCGAAAACTCTGAAATTTTCTTTCATAGTTCTATCTGAACTTCACTTCGAAAGTCACAGTAGCAAAAAGAGTATTTTTGTAGGTCCGGCGACGGATCTAAGGGGAAGAAAGGGACGCCGGAGGGGGAAGAGTTCGGAGGGGAGGCCATCCTCATATTCTCTGGATCGTGGACGGCAACGTGCTGGGGAGGATCCATGACGCACAGACACATCGCACGCACGAACGTTGAGCGGTTCTGCCGCCGGCCATAATTCTTGTTTCTTCGAGCGCTGGTGAGGTTCTGGACGGAGAGGGGCAACAGGGAGGGGAGGGCCCGTCACGATAATGCTTGGGGCAGCGGCCAGCGTCAATAACCATGGTGGAGGGGCGGCCTATGTGGACCTCGATGGCCGGTGGCGTCTCTACCGTCCCCTACATCCCCAGAGGCATCATCTGGATGAGTGACGCGGTGCCTCCCATTGCCGTTTGGAGCGGAATATCCGCTCGGGATGCATGTGGGAGAGGCTGGGGCAGAGCAGGGGTTGGTCGGGAGGAGCACTTGATGGTGGAGCACGAGCGGAGCTAGGGGGTGTGTTGGTGCGCGACGACGGCCTGAGGCAGGTCACGGCGGATGCCTGCGCAGGTCGTGGCGGCGGCGGTGCCTGGGGCAGATCACGGGCAGCGGCGGAGCTTCTACTGGGGAGGCAGGTGGGGTACGGTGCCGCTTCTACCAGGGAGGGTGGGGGGGTCGGGGGAGCGGCGCGTCTGCTAGTGGAGGGAGGTGGGGGTGGCGGTGGCGCTTATGTCGGTGGAGGGAGGTGGGGGCAGCGCTGATGGGTGGGAGGTTAGAGGAGAGCGTGGGGATAAGGTCGGGAGGTTTTTTTTCTCTGCGAGTTCGGAAGGACCTCGTTGCCCTATATATGGCGCACCGTGATCCAAATAACTATTCTAATCCTGGGATTGGAATAGTGTTGTCCTATAAACACTATTCTGATCACGGGATCAGAATATTATACTGATCACAACATGAACTTTCTGAGTTACACGCCTGAACTTCCCTCTTTAGGAACCCGACCTTCGGGCTATCTTCGCAACCGTGTCTCCCTGCGCAAATTATTCTGGTTAGTCGTGTTCTATATGATGTAAGTGTAATCTAGAAACGGTTTTTAGCAACTAAATGCCCGTTTAAAATAGGATTCTCACTTGTTGGTGGATTTTGCTCTCGGGTCGTGATGAACTTGCGTTTTTTGCAATTTTACTGCCTGAGTTGTTCGACCTGAACTTCCCCCTGTGCTAGGTTGAACTTACACCAGCATTGCCCAAATGGGGCTTGTGATATACCGTTGTAAAGGTATGGACACCAGTATCATGACCCAAGTTAAACTTTTGGCAAAATGTAAGCGGTTTAAGAGAAGTTTTGAAAACCGTTTTTCTTCACACAAAAAACGTGAATCGTATTTTCAATCGCATTTCTAAACCGTTTATCGGAATGAGGCAAATAATATGGCGTTGGAAAGCTGCTGCAAAACCGCTCCTTCCACATGTTGAAAGTTTTCTCTAATTCCCTATGGACAAAGAGTAATTCGAAAAATCGTAGAATTTCGCAGACCAAACAACCGAGTTCATATTTTCGATGCCATTTCTAAACGACTAATCCAATTGAGGTAAATGATATGGCGTTGGAAAGCTTATGAAAATGCGCTACTTTTTCATGTTAAAATGTTTTTCTAATTTTGAACAATCTAAAAATAATTTAGAAAACGATACAAGATCCACCGAGTCCGAATGCACCAAATGATTTGGCGTTGGAAAGCCTGAGGAAATGCGAAACTTTTTGGTATATATATTGTTTCTCCCTTTTCCTTACGGTTTTAAGTCAACTTTGAAAATGGCTAAAAACGTATTTTGGCCGTAATTTCTACAAACTTTATTGTAATGGGGCAAATTATATACCGCTAAAAAGCTACGGAAAATGCAAAACTTTTTCATGTTGGTAGTTTTCTTTGATTCCTAGCCATTTTCAAGTAATTTCAAAAACGGCGAGATCATTCGTTCTGCCTTTATCGTGAAACAGATTATTCAAAAATGCACCGCGTGAAGAACTTTAAATTCTCGGCATGTCTACTTGAACTTCACTCTGTTTTTCACGTACTTTTTTTGCTCGTAGATCTCCATCCGCTCACCGGAATTGAGCAAGTGATATACCGATGGAAAGCTGCTGTAAACATGCAACTTTCCAGCGTTGATCATTTTTTCATACTCGCGACGATTTAAAAAGTTTTTCATGTGACGTTCATTTAGTGTAGTTGGTGAACTTCCTGCTGTTTTCACGTTGAACTTCTGTGACATATTTTCGTTTGTAATTTTCTCATCCATTTCGTCAGTGTTACACAAATGATATTCTTTTTGTACAAACCTCTCTCACAATATTTTTTTTAACTTTATCCGACCGAGGACTTGAACTTACACAAATGATATTCCTGTCGTTTTGAAGTAAATTAGAAAATGACGAGATCATGATTTCTGCCTTCATCGCGAATGGAAATGCGCTGCGTGAAGTTGTTGAACTTCTCGGGCATGTCTGTTTCAACTTCACTCTGTTTTTGACGTGTTGTTTTTGCACTGCGTGAAGTAGTTGAACGTCTGGGGCATGTCTGTTTGAACTTCACTCTGTTTCACTTTATTGTATTTTTCTTATATGAAATACACACCATGTAGTACGTGAACTTCCTATTGTTATCACTTTGAACTTCTCTCTGGTTTGTGAGAATTTTTTTAAAACACAAAAAACAACATGTTTTTTAATGTATTTTTGGACATCTAAATACGCGGTGAACCTCTCTCACAAGAAATTTTTGAACTTTTCCTCGCCGAGCACTTGAACTTCTAGCAACCATTTTTTCGTTTATGAGTTGTTTTTAAAAGTGCAAAAAATTGCGTTCTGTTTTTTATTTTTATTTTGAACAGGTAAATCCTAGGTTTTAATAAACTCCGAACTTCTCTGTTTTTTCAATTTGAACTTCACCTTTTTATATTTTGAGTAAAGAATTGTATTCGATTTTTATACGGAAAACATCGAACATGGAAATACAAGGTGAACCTGTCTCACAAGAATTTTTGAACTTCCCCGGACAGAGCACTAGAACTTCTTTTAACAAACCTTTTAAGCTTTTATTTTTCTATACTTTTATTCTCACCTGAAATGCATTCCTTGCAGTACTTGAACTTATTGTTGTTTTCACTATGAACTTCTGTCACATTTTTGTGTGTACGTCGAATTACACACAATTGAATGTCAGACGTCATTTTTTGCCATTTTAAAACATGTAATTGGAGGTCAAACGTCCCGCAATATAAATTCTGAACCGTGCACGAAGGTGCACGTGAACTTTCTTGCAACAAATATGAGTTTTTTATATACTTCGAACTTCTCTATTATTTTGATTTCAACTTCTAAGTCATATTCTTAGAAAGGAAATATGTTTTTAAATAAGCATCAAACTTTTTTTGTAAATTGAACTTCATAGTTTTATTTTTCTTAGAAACGGTAATAATTTGAGTTTCCCATATACATCGAACTAGTCATCTTTTTCAATTTGAACTTCATCATTTTTATTCGTTAGTAACAAGGAAAATCTGAGTTTTTATAAATATCGAACTTGTCTACTTTTGTAATTTGGACTTCTTAGTTTATTTATTTTAGTAACAGAAATATCCTAGTTTTGTATTAAATATGAACGTCTAGAGTTTTTTAATTATAGAAACGTTGAAAGTGTTTTTCTGAACTACTCTATTTTTCAAAATTCGAACTTCTTATTTTTTATTTTGTTTTTTAGAAATGGTGAAATAACTGCTGAGCTTATTCAGAACATATACCGAATATATTTGGACTTTGATTTTTTGTATGTATGAACTTCCAGTTTATTCAAAAAATAAAGGAAAAGACATGCCCATAGCAAGAGCACACCGAACGCACACACACACACACGACGATCTTATAAAAGAAATGGGTGGTGACACACTATGGACTAAATTCGTTCTATTTATCTCAAAATGAGGTGTAGTAGCATTTTTCCTTCTCTATTGGTAGTAGCAGGACTTCACACATTTCACCAAACATGCTAGTTATTAGGGAAAAATCCCACACGTGCACAGGGAGAAATGTGTGTGTGGTGCTACCAGTGTGCTTGCCATGTGTACACAGACTAGAAATTGAGCAGCAATGACGTAACATCGGTAGTTAGTCCAGAACTTCCAAATAAAACATGTTAATACAGAACGTCCACAAAAAACTGAAGTTTTTGTTGATGTCAACCACGTAAACATGTGGCTGCTGACAGCTTAGCACTGTAACGCATGCAGGTTGGGAACATGGTCCAAATCATGATGTAACTAGCTCACACAGTGGCTCCTTGGCGTCTCCACTCTCTGTCCTCGGCAGCATTTCTGAATCACCGCATGCATATGACCATATGTTACAAGGTGGGATCACATTCACAATCGACCTTCTGCCATTTCTGTATGTGAACTTCGACCCAAGAACACACGATAAACTTCGACCTTGCTGAAACAAATTGCTTTGAACACACGACATAGTCAACCACATGTTCTGAACATTTTGCCGGCGAGAATGTCATTGAACTTGGCGTAGACCTGCAGTAGAAGTTCCAGGTACTGCACACACTCGCACTAAGATTTTTTTACTGAACACAAAATATGAACTTGACGTAGACCCATGGTAGAACTTGGTACTGCACACACTTGCACCGAGACATTTTCCATTCAGGCTCAGGAGGTGGTAGGTTTAGGATCAACGATTGAAGGTCCACGCAAGTTAATTGAGAAACAAACTCCATAAGATTTCCTGCAGGACAAGAAAGATCTTAGCCTTTTTCAATTAATGCAAGAAATATAGTTTTTGCATTTTAAAGAACATATTTTTGTTCTCTAGTGAAAAGAGCACAAGTATATGCACATGAAAGTATGAAACTACCAACCAACAGTTTGTATTATGAGGTTTCTAGTTAGGCGTAAACATATGAAATGTGCACCATGCTTTAACATTTTCTTCATCCTACACCATTGCTCCCTTCTCAGGCATTAACACAAACACTACTTAGACACAGAAACGTGTAGCAGTTTTTTGGTGCAAATATTTGAAGATAAAGATAGCAACAGAGACCTAGGCAAGAGACAAAACAATCCTCAGTTCAAAGTTTTGACAAAATCCCATTTGATATAAGAAACCAAGCAACAACAAAATTGTATTGGCAATTGCAAACGTTGTTCATCTGACACAAGACTTATTCCACTTTTTTATTCCTCCTCTTCTCATGAAGAATACATCAGAGAAAGCACATGCGTACCAGGAACTGGAAAATTAGGTGCTCCATCTCTCAGTCGATGACGATTTTTGTGGTTGTCGTATGCTCTAACCGTCCTAGGGAAGGTCAAGGCGGCCCTCGCGAGAAGTTCAACTAATAGGGGAGAGCGTCCCTCACAAAAAAATAGGGTACAACGGAGGCATAATGAATGAGGTTGGGGAAAGTCAAGGCGCGCGAGGTCTCAGAAGTGATGCGGCCACGTCGGGAAATTCAGAGAAGTTGCTCCCGGCCGAGCCCTGTGGAGGCAGGGTCGTAGAAGGACAGCAGAACGATGTGTGCCCATACTACTAATCTCCATCTTCAGAAGAGTAGAGCCAGCCAGCAGATAACCTCGCCATGTCACCTGTTACTTGTTAGAACAATGTGTGCCCTACAGAAAAGCAACAGTAAACAAACCTTAGTTAGCAGCAGCAGCAACATCTCAAGGTGACAGAGGCAAGAAAACTAGGCCACCGAACAATCCTCAACCAACCGTGCGGTTTTGACATGGGAACTAACAGGTCGTAGAAGGACAGCAGAACGCGGGCGGCCGGTCGTGTCTCACACCGTCGTGGAGATGCTGGAGCTAGGCAGTGGCTTGGGAGGCGGCGGCGCCTCATCATATCGGGCGGCAGCGACGCATGGCAATGGCGGCGGTGGATGGTGCACCGGGAAGCTGGGGGCCACAGCGGTGGCAGATAGGGGCGGCGTGGAACCTAGGATCCATGGTGGAGGATGGATATGGAGGTCCGCGGCGGCGCGCGGGGCTCCACTGCCTGGCGGCGCCGTTCGGGGATCCACAGCCCGGCGGCGCAAGGGGATCTAGGGACAGCGGCGACCAGCAGATGGCAATGGGCGTGGCCTGCAGGGCACGATGGTGGTCGGCGGATCAGGAACCGGCAGCGCTGTGGGGATGGTGGGGATCGGGAGGGGATGGGCCGGTGGGATCGTGGGGTGTGTTGAGATGGACTTTTTTTCTTCTTTTTCCTCCACTGTATCGGTTCGAGAGTTCGGGAGGATCTCGTCGGGCCCTTATAGGCTTGGCTGTGATCCAAATAACTATTCTGATCCTGGGATCAGAATAGTGCTGATATATATACAGCCGGTCTATTCTACTAATATTAGCAGAATAACTATTTTGAGAACACTTCCGCATTGCAAGCTCAACGTAAGTGCACGTCATTGTTTGAACCAAGTGTGCTGCAGTACTCACACGAGTGAACTTTCCGTCGCAAAAAACTGCACGCTGTGTTTTTTGGTACCTTTTTTGCTCTATTTTTTTACCGTTAGTCGGAATGAGGCATGTAATATATCATTGAAAAGCTATGGATTAGACGCTACTTCGACATGTTGAACACTTTCCGAGATTCTACACGGTTTAAGAGCAGTTTTGAAAATGGTGCGGCCCATGACGAGTGGCAGCGAGTGTTTTTTCGCGATTTTTTCTAAACCGCTCGTCGGAATGAAGCAAATGATACACCATTGGAAAGATATCGTTGAGGCGCATCTTTTTCATATGTATTATTTTCTCTAGTTCGTTACGGTTTAAGAGCAGTTTCAAATTTACTAAATCGCGGAATTCTGTTTTTCAAATATTTTGAAATTTTTGGTACTGTTTTCGCTCCAGTTTTGTAACCGTTTGTTGAAATAAGGCGTATGATACGTCGTTGGAAAGCTACGGACGAGGCATAACTTTCATATGTTAAAATGTTTTGAGATTCCTTACGGGTTTTAGTTAATTTTAAAAATCGTGCGGCTGACGACGAGAGGCAGCGGCCGTTTTCGCGAAATTTTTACAAACCGCTAGTCGAAATGATTCAAATTATACGCCGTTGGAAAGATATCGATGAGGCGCAACTTTTTCATATAGAACACTCTCTTCGATTCTTACGGTTTAGGAGCAATTTTGATTTTAACGAAATGCGGACACTGTGTTTTTTCGCGACACCAAAATCGTCGTATCTACTGCATCACACAGAAAACCGCACTGCTTTTAGACTAAAAACTGCACTTCATCGGACAAACAAGTGCACTGCATGATTTCTTTTTTGTGGGACGTAAATTTTCCTAAACAAGGTGGAGTGCACTTCATGTCGAGTGTTGGTGAACCGCAAGACAATGAAAAGTGAACCTCGAGACTATCGTAAACGGGCCGTATTGCATCAGACAGAAAACCGCACTTATTTAGACTAAAAACCGCACTTCATTGACAGACAAGTGCACTGCATGATTTCTTTTTTGTGGACGTAAATTTTCCCAAACGAGGTGGAGTGCACTTCTTTAGACTAAAACCCACACTTCATCGGACGGGCAAGTGCACTGCATGATTTATTTTTTGTGGGACGTAAATTTTCCCAAACGAGATGGAGTGCACTTCATGTCGAGCGTTGGTGAACCGCAACACTATGAAAAGTGTACCTCGAGACTACCGTAAACGGGCCGCGACACTACCCGAAAATGACCCGCTTGAGCTTTTTCCAAACTCAATTTTTTTCGTGCGTAGACCGGGCGAGTGGACCGCAGGGACTGAGCAAGTGAATCACATGTAATGAGAAGTGAGCTGCTTTCCTAGGTGTTTTTTGTTTTCGGATTACCAAGTGAACCACAAAGGAGTTTTATAGTGAACTGCATGAGAGAACAAAGTGAGCTTAAAAACATACATATCCATTCATTATTTTTTACACAACCATCTAGTACACAACAGAATCAACAATGCAGTACCCAACAGAACTGCACTAGGGAAAGACTTGCTTATACAAAATTGTAGGGGAACGTAGTAATTTCAAAAATTTCCTACGCACACGCAAGATCATGGTGATGCATAGCAACGAGAGGGGAGAGTGTTGTCCACGTACCCTCGTAGACCGAAAGCGGAAGCGTTAGCACAACGCGGTTGATGTAGTCGTACGTCTTCACGATCCGACCGATCAAGCACCGAACGCACGGCACCTCCGAGTTCAGCACACGTTTAGCTCGATGACGTCTCTCGAACTCCGATCCAGCCGAGTGTTGAGGGAGAGTTTCGTCAGCACGACGGCGTGGTGACAATGATGATGTTCTACCGACGCAGGGCTTCGCCTAAGCACCGCTACGATATTATCGAGGTGTAATATGGTGGAGGGGGGCACCACACACGGCTAAGAGGTCAATGATCAATTGTTGTGTCTATGGGGTGCCCCCTTGGCCCCGTATATAAAGGAGCAAGGGGGGAGGCGGGCGGCCTAGGAGGAGGGCGCGCCAAGGGGGGAGTCCTACTCCCACCGGGAGTAGGACTCCTCCTTTCCTTGTTGGAGTAGGAAAAGGGAAGGGAGAAGGAGAAAGAAGGAAGGGGGCGCCCCCCTTCCCTAGTCCAATTCAGACTAGTCCATGGGGAGTGGTGCGGCCACCCTTTGGGGCCTTTCTCTCCTTTCCGGTATGGCCCATTAAAGCCGAATACGAATTCCCGTAACTCTCCGGTACTCCGAAAAATACCCGAATCACTCGGAACCTTTCCGAAGTCCGAATATAGTCGTCCAATATATCGATCTTTACGTCTCGGCCATTTTGAGACTCCTCGTCATGTCCCCGATCTCATCCGGGACTCTGAACTCCTTCGCTACATCAAAACACATAAACTCATATTATAACCGTCATCGTAACGTTAAGCGTGCGGACCCTACGGGTTCGAGAACTATGTAGACATGACCGAGACACCTCTCCGGTCAATAACCAATAGGGGAACCTGGATGCTCATATTGGCTCCCACATATTCTACGAAGATCTTTATCGGTCAGACCGCATAACAACATACGTTGTTCCCTTTGTCATCGGTATGTTACTTGCCCGAGATTCGATCATCGGTATCTCGATACCTAGTTCAATCTCGTTACCGGCAAGTCTCTTTACTCGTTCCATAATACAACATCCCGCAACTAACTCATTAGTTACAATGCTTGCAAGGCTTATAGTGATGTGTATTACTGAGTGGGCCCAGAGATACCTCTCCGACAATCGGAGTGACAAATCCTAATCTTGAAATACGCCAACCCAACAAGTATCTTTGGAGACACCTGTAGAGCACCTTTATAATCACCCAGTTACGTTGTGACATTTGGTAGCACACAAAGTGTTCCTCCGGTAAACGGGAGTTGCATAATCTCATAGTCATAGGAACATGTATAAGTCATGAAGAAAGCAATAGCAACATACTAAACGATCGAGTGCTAAGCTAACGGAATGGGTCAAGTCAATCACATCATTCTCCTAATGATGTGATCCCGTTAATCAAATGACAACTCATGTCTATGGCTAGGAAACATAACCATCTTTGATCAACGAGCTAGTCAAGTAGAGGCATACTAGTGACACTCTGTTTGTCTATGTATTCACACATGTATCAGGTTTCCGGTTAATACAATTCTAGCATGAATAATAAACATTTATCATGATAAAAGGAAATAAATAATAACTTTATTATTGCCTCTAGGGCATATTTCCTTCAAAAATGACCATCCATTCTTACTCCCTTTTCTCTATGCGTTTCCCATAAATGACAAATCAAAGTTCAAGTGAACATCGATATTCTCTTCTCTTTCTTATTGAGTGCACTGCAAATGATGTCCATAAGAGAAAAAAGTGTGAGCTGCAAAACAAAAAAAGAGTGAGCTGCAAAACAAAAAGAGTGAGCTGCACCACACTGTAAAACTAAATACAACAAAAAAACTGAATCGCATCGGATGAGCACTGCACACGCTACCCCGCCGGACTGCACCATTGCGGCTGCCGTACTGCACGCACACACCCCTGACAAAATCGTAGGCGGCTTCTCCTCGCGAATGTCACATGGGTCACGAAGGCATGAAGGAAAACAAGCCGCGCCAAAAACGCACGTCCGCACCAACGGAACTGCAAACAGAGGCGCACTGCACCACATCGCCATCTTCCTGTTGCTGCTGGGGCGTAGGGGGGGAGAGGAGGACAGAGGAAGACGCCATCCGCAGGCCAGAGACTGCCGGATCTGCTCGTCACGTCGTCTGCAAGCCCGCCGGAGGAGCAGGCTGGAGCACAGCGCCTCCAGTTGTGCCACAGTAGGGAGGGAGGTGGCGGAACGGGGAGGGGAGAGTGGCCGGCGACCCCCGTCGCTGAAGAGAGGCGGTGGGGGGTACCTCCCCCCGTCGTGGTCGTGGTAGGCGGGCTAGAGGAGAGCCTATTGTCGCGGGGGAGGGGGGATCCGGTGGTCTTCGTGCTCCACGGCCATCAGGGAGGCCGAATCCGGCGAGTTCGCTGGTGGTAGTGCGGGACCATGTGGGCGCGGTGAGGGCGGGATCCCCCAAGCGGATCTGGGGATTGGGGAGATGGGACGCGCGTCGGCGCTTGGGAAGTCGGCCGCTGGAGAGGAGGGAGGCTGGCGCGTGCCATTAGTGGAGTCGTCGGGGTCTGGAAGGTGTGGATCGGCGCCGCGGGAGGGGGACGGCCCGGCGGCGCTGCAGGGTGTGGAGGGAGGCGGCGTGGCGTGGGAGGGGGCGACCCGGCGGCGCGGGGAGGGAGGCGGCGTGGCGCGGGAGGGGGTGACCCGGCGATGCAGGGAGGGCGGCGGCCCGGCAGTGCGGGGAGGGAGGCGGCGTGGCGCGGGGAGGGAGGCGCGCGGCTACAGGGTGGGAGGTGGAGATCGTGCGGGGCAGCGGGAGTGGGAGGTGCACGATAAGGTGTGTGTGTGGGTGGGGGGTCTTTTTTTTACCCAGGCAGTTCGGTCGGGTCTTTAGCGTGGTAAGTTTGTAGCTACTGGCTGGGTGGGAGGTGTTAGCAGAATAAGAGTCTTAAGGGGTGTTATCATAATAGACCCACCCTATATATGTGTGTGTAGTGCGGCGAGAGTGAGGAGAGTGCAATGCCTAACGAACATGCGCCGAGGCTCCAGCTTATATAGTACTCGTGTATACTACTAATATATAGTGGAGTGGTTTTCTTTTTCTCTCCATAACAGTCGTTTTAAATTATGTAAGTACGAAACGAAACTCTTTATTTAACGTACCAGTGAAGAAAACTACTTATGATCAACTAACGATCCACGCGCCCTGGTCGCACTTCCTGTCCTTCACGTGCGGTACACTACCCTCCAATAAGTGAACAACCACTCACGCGCCAAATTATCGGAAAGGTGTGAGAGTGTGTACAAATAAAAAAATTTAATTTCAATTATCGGAAAGGTTTGAGAGTATGTACAGTTTGCCCTCTCTCAATAATTATGGTTTGTTGTGTTCGGCCTAAACATGGTCAAACTTCACAAAGTTTGACTTCAGCCAAATCTAATATGCAGAGTAAGTAAAAACGAAGGGCTACTACGTCCATCCGGGTTTTTGGTCCACACCATATTTTTAATCAAAGTCTGACCACATGTTTAGTTAATAGATGGACAAATAAAATTAAAGGGGAGCTTAAGACAAAGTTGTGAGAAGGCTTAGATATCAATACAAAACTTATGCTCTTAGTATCAACGTCGATGCTTCTTCGAGGAAACATTTGGTTCATAGCCAATTGTGTGATAAATTTGCACCAACATGAAAGACGACTGCGTCTCCAATGCAACCAAGGTGAACTGATGAAGGATATCATCTTTGTGGGTAACAAGCAAAGAGCACTGATGGAAGACAACTTGTTTTTTGTCGAAAATCAATCAGCTTCACCAGCCGATGCAACCATGAGACGCAACCATGAGCATCGATAGGTCATCGTGGTGATGCATCATCCATTAGGCATCAAGTTTGCGTGAGGCACCAATGAAGTTCGACAAATCCTCACTGTGGTCTGTTTCTCTCGGTAATCAAGCTCGAGGAAGGAAGAACCACGTGGCAGAGGACAGTGAAGCGAAACAACAATGGCCTTTCAATTTTGTGCAATTCCACTAAAATTGAGGAAGACATGCCCGGGTATGGAGATACGCATCGCTGTTTGCAAAAATATAAAAAAGGGATATAGTGTTGTTACTTTGTTTTGGCAGTGGTACAAGATTAACAGCGATAACTCAATTGTCAATAAGAATTAATGAAAGGTACACCAACAAACAGAAGCGTCTTGATTATCTTGATGGGAACTAAACCAGGATACCCGAGAAAAAAAGCAGGACAGAAGCATTTATCGACGCCTCTGGATTGACATCAGCATTACTTAAAAGGGACGTCATTTTACCATGCACATTGCTTCATTTAACGAGTGATAGTATTAGATTAGCAGCAGAAATAGGAGCATATGGACAATGACCGCACAAGTACCATGTACTTTTTGTCGAAAAAACATGTATACCTCCACCGAGGCATAAACCAGGACAACTTTTCGAGTGGCCTTTCCTCTATAATAGTAAAAAATAGATGATGTTGGACCAGCCGACGAACCCTAGCTACTGTACATGGGGAGCTGGGGAGTAGTGGCATAGAAGAAAACCCGCATGCAGCGACCTGGGGAGCTGGACCAGTACAATGAAGCATGAAATCCAAAAGAAGTTATACCTCAGGTGGGCGAGGTGTCGCTTAGGCGGGCGGGCGGGATCTGCCCACACGACGGCAACGAACAAGGGTGCAGAGGACCTTCATCCGCGCCAGCGCTGGCTCAGAGAGTACGGTGCGCATCGGCTTCCTCCATCGCCGACGGCGTCAACGTCAACGCTGCACCTCCACACCTCCCACAGCGGACGTGATTCGGCCGAATCTGTGACCACCAGTGAGGAGAGAGATAGAGTGGACACTATCATCTTGTTTAGATATGGAGAAGGTGAGAGAGCGAGACGCGGGAAACCCTATCAAACAAGAGGCTATATATACAATGGAGTAAAAAAATCTCTCCATAGCAGTGGTTTTAAATAGAATACGCGCGTTCCCAGAAAAAAGAAACAAAAACTGGCGTACAAATCGTTTTTTAATGTAGCAAGAAAGAAAACTCGATCAAAAACACGCCCCCGCTTCTAGGTCACAGTTTGTATCGCTCACGTGTGGTCCCTGACCCTCCATTATTAAGTGAACAAATTAAAGGCTCAAATTATTACGTACGTAAGCTGCCTCTTCGTGTACAAATGCGCTCCATCGTGTACTCACGGGTATCTCGGAGGCAGAGTGAGTGCGTGTACATTTCTTCTTGTACGTCGTACTCCATTTATCTCACTTCATATTGTTTCCCACTCCTATGATATTCCTATACTAGGAACAAAATGAGGTGGTACTGAGTTTGTGTGTGTGTAGGTAGAACGAGACATCGATGGTGTCTACGAGTAGTCGCGAGAGTCGTCGCGCACACACACATAGACATAGACATGCATATCCGTGTTTACGTAAAATTCCATCTCCATCTCCATTTTCAATCATATTTGTACAACTGGCACATTATTTACGTTATTAATTATATACGCAGCAATATTTACGTACAATATCTCTTGTTTGCGGGCATCCGGACCGCTGCCACGCCCGCTTGACCAACCCGAACCCTCTTCATCACCCGCGCGTGCTTCCCGCCTGAGACGGCCAGTGCCGCATTCATGCCCAGCCAGAGCGGAAGCGACCTCTCTCTGGTGCCGGCATTGAAGCGGCGCGCCGGCCGAGAGAGCGCCACCCGCGCCGCTTCCCGGTGCACGCAACTGCTCCATGTTCAAAGGTCGCCACGGCCGGCCACAACATGCAAAGTTCTTGGGAGTCCGTGCTACAGCTAGCTGTCCTCCCCCTCCTCATCCATCTCTTCCAGTAGTGCTAGTACTCCATGACGCGATCCATTGACAAGCAGGCGGGAAAGTTATCGTATACTCAGTTTGCGGTGAGTGGCATGCCGAGCGATCGTGTGGGGTGGAGCCGTGGAGGAGGGTGAGACACGAACGCCATAGACGTGATTTAAACGTTGGTTTTGCTCGATGGCGCGATCCAACGAAACGAAACATTCGTTTCTCTCTATTTCCATTTTTTCTTTGGAAAAACAGAAACTTTCCACTCCATTTTCATTCCTACTCCAAGGTTGCCCCATTACAACATTCCATCAAATACAGCGGAAAACTAACACGCATGCTGATGCATCTCAATGATTCACAGACCATAGCCAATATTTACATCACAACTAAAGACAAAAAACTACTGATGGGGTCACTACGACGTAAACCCTAAACCCTAAACAATATTTAATTTCCTGGCTAGGTAGAACCTGTCGAAGGAAAGACGGCTGGCACCCTCGGGTCATACGATGCTTTTGTGCAGTTGCACTAAAATCGAGCTGAGAATCCCTGTTGGCAAAGATAATGAAGAAGTGTGATTAGAATAATAGTACTGGCACTAGTTCATGAGACATAAACTCGTCACAAATAGAAGCCGGTAGAAGTAGAGAAAGAACCACATGGAGATGGAGCTACGTGGGGAGCTACGGCAGTGGAGCAACCCGGCTCCAAAAGGAAGTTGTACCTGGGACGTCGGGCTGTAGCTAGAAGGGCGGTTAGGAGGCAGCATCAGCTCATACCGCGGGGGCCCCTGATCGGGACGCACCGACAGTGGGTTTTCTCCCTCGCCGCTGTCTACCGCGTCTACGCAGAACATCGTCCCCTTCCCCCAGCGGCGGGATCAGGCCGGATCTGTGACCAACAGTGTGGCCACCTTCATTCTATGCTTGTGAAGAGAGCAACCCAAGCAAGCAGGCTTGTAGCTTAGGCTCCTGCTAGTGTATATATAATGGAGTTGTTTTCTTTTTCTCTCCATATCAACAATTTTATATTGCGTACGTGTCATTGAAGAGTGAAATGATGGTTGCTTCTTCCTACTAACTTACTGTGTGATTTGACTGCTCCTGAGTGGCCCCTACACGTACTCCCCCTACGTGTATGACCGTTCCTGAGTCTCACTTGTACTTATCTCTATTTTCTTGCATGACACATAGACATGATGCGCATAGAGGAATTTTGTTACTACACGTTGTTACGTAGTACTACTAGTACCTACTCCCTCCTTCCGGTTCACTACTAGTACTCCCGCCGTCCTAGCTTATTGGTCCCCTTTGTACTCAATTCATGGGCTCGTTTTCCTCAAGTAATTATCTTTACCAACGTACTAATTAATATCGGGAATGCATGCGCGAACAACGAATGATTAAACCTTGCATGCAAAGTTTTGACAAAGCATTGACTTATGAACATGTGAATGTGAGGGACTACAACCTCGTGCATGAATGCAACAGTCACACGTACACATGGACGCAAAAAGGCGCGCGACGCCCTAATGCATGCATGTTTGAGCACATGACGGAACACACACGGTCACGCTCAAGTGCTCAACCTACACGTGCATGCACACACATACTCAGCCAGGGCGAGCTAGTGACCGTATAAACACCCGAAAATGTATATATTGAACGCAATGAGCGTATTATGAAGTTCACTGACCGTATTTTTACAAATAGACAGTGACAGACAGTGTATTTATCTCGTTTCAAATATTAACCGGAAAGGAGGCGGTATGGACTAGCATTTCTTTGTTGCCGAACGAGGAGAAGCTTGCAGGACGGGAGAAGCTTGCGCGTGGTGGCTCACAGGGCAAGGAGAAACTTTTGACTAATGCAAGCTCTCCCTCGCTCAGGCGGTGGACGTGCAACAGTTAATTCGGTGTCAGATTGCCAGAAGCATACACTTTACTAGTACCATTTCTCGTGGTTTTGTCACGGCAGATGTCCTAGAGAAAGGACTTAGTCGTGGAGCCATTGCTACGGGTTAACTTAAAGGGGTTAAAGCGGACAAGGGACGCAAGAGAGTTTTATATTAGTTCGGCCCCTTACGATGAAGGTAAAAGCCTACGTCTAGTTGTGATGGAATTGCTGGGGTTTCGATGACCAGGGAGCGTATACGCTTTGCCTAGGTCTCAAGTTGTTGTCCGTTCCCCTTGAACCGCCGCCGGGTCGTCCCCTTATATACATGGGTTGACGCCCGTCGGTTTACAGAATCCCAAGGCTGTCTCATAAACGTGTCCGGCTCGGTCTCTGCTATTTCTATCTTACCACAAAAGTTTACATATCAATGCCGGTTTATGTCTACAGGCCTTAAACTGGCTTTGGGCCCTGGGCCTTCATAAAGCGTCATCGTCTCTCTTCATGGGCTTCAGATACAATGAACTACTTATGGGGTTAACCCGGCCTCTCCTGGCCGGTTTACGCCCAGTGGTAATATCCCCAACATTAGGCCCCAGATTGATTTGAACTGGTTCATGTCAATCCTCAATACTTAAGAAAATTTCTTCTTCAACATCTTCACATAATCTTGTAAACCGCCGTGACGTCATCTTCCAGGACCATGATAAACCGTCGTGACGTCACCTGTTATTTAAAACTGTGTATAACCCACCTTCATTAATGAGCCTCCGACAATCGAGGCGACAGCTCCGCCTCATATCCAAATTTTAGGCTCCTCGATTTTCGTGCCTGACGCTTATCTTTTTGCCCTTATAAATAGGGCTAGGGGGTCTTTCCATCCCCCCCGTATCTCTTCACCTCATCTTCTTCCTAGCACTGCCCGACCTTTGGAGCTCCGCCGCCACCATCGACCTTTCGTTTCTTCCTCCGCGACGGCCGCTGCATCAACCTGATCGGACCAGAAAAACGCGGCAATCCTCCGCTGCTTCCTCAGCACCAGTACGTTCCTCCTTTCTTACTCCAGGTCGACCATTAGGGTTCGTCATTCTTCGTAGTTCTTTGAAGTTCTTGAATCTGTTTGTTTCTCTTTAGTAGTACCAATGGCTAGTTTAGATCTGCTTTTTCCAAAGCCTTTGTACTTTAAACTCCTGCTTCCTTGTTAGAACATCTGCCTTGTATAAAACTCATCTCAACTTGGTGAACTCTTAACACGCTGGAAATTAGGTCAGAATATATTTTGTTTTTCCAACACGCGGTAGATCTGAAATTACCATGGCAAGATGTGAAACTTGTTTCTTCCTTCACTTATACACCTTTAATACCAGATTGGGCGGTTTAACTTCATAGAAAAAATAATGACCCAGTAGATACCATTAGTCCCGTGTTGAACCGCCAATGCATTCATCATTGTACTATTTCCATTGTCAGACTCCGGTTTACGAATAACCAACTCCGGTTTAACAATATGCTTACATCCTTATACCGCTGTATAGTTGTCCACTGTAAATCTTAAACCGGCAATAATCATGTTTCAGATCTTTCATTGCCATGGCCAAGCAAGTCTATGAATGCAATTGGGCTCCTTCTCGAGTAACCGAAGAACAGTTAAACAATCTTGTAAAAACGGGCGCTTTAGCCAAGAAAGATGTCATCCACTAGAGGGTCCCTGGCCTGGAAAATCCTCCTATACCCAAGGACGGAGAGGTAGTCGTGTTTGCTGATCATCTGGGTCGAGGTTTTAGCCCTCCCGGTTCGAAATTTTTCCGAGATGTACTAGCCAATTTTCAGCTGCGCCCTCAAGACATCGGTCCCAATTCTGTGACCAACATCTACCACTTCCAAGTCTTCTGTGAGGCTTATCTGCAAGAGGAACCTACAGTCGAACTGTTTAGGGATTTCTTTCACTTAAACCGTCGCAGAGAGTTCACGGATGGACCCAATACGGAATTGGGTGGAATGGCGGTTCAGAAAAGGAAGGAAGTTACTTTCCCTCATCCCAAGCTCCACAGTCACCCCAAAGAGTCGAACCAGACCTGGTTTTATTGCAAGGATACATCTAAGCGTCCTTTTAACGGGCCAGCCCTTTTTAATGCGCCACTTGACCCTGTTTTGAAAATGAGCTTCGCTCTTCTGGGCGCTAGGCGCTCCATACCGCCCTGAATGCCTTAGCAATACACATCCTTTTCCTCAGAGGTTGACTGCAAAAGAAAGGGCCAACTATGCTCCTCAACTATTCAAGCTTAGAGCCTTCATGGCAAACGGTTTGACAGGAGTTGATCTTGCTCGTTGCTGGATAAGCTGGAGTATTCTGTCCTTAAGCCGGCGCTCCGGTTTGATGTGCGAATACACGGGGAGATTGAAGGATGCTCAATGACATATTGACATTCAGCTTACAGATGCGGAAGTTACTAAAGCTGTAAAGAAAATGCTGAACGAACCGGAGGCTGTCTGTGCTCAAACCAGACTACTCCCTTTCTGCACTTTCAACAAACCGCCAGCTGTAAGAATCATATAATCTTTTTATCTTAAGTTGCTTCTGTCCAAATATTCTCTGAAAATGTGATTATTTTCTGACAGGGTAATGATCCGTTCTGAAACAAGAAACCACAAGAAAAACCGGCAAAGCCGCAAGACCAACCGGCTAAGCCACTTCACCCAAAGACCAAGGTTGTTAAAAAACCTGGCAAGAAAAGGACCACTGCATCTTCCAAACTACCAGCTGATGACGATGTGGGTAACCCGGAATCAGAGGTACAACTTGACTCTCTTGGTTCATTTTTCGTACACCTCATTGACAATGATTATTATCAGGACGACGCTGAAGGTAGTCACGCTGATGATGTAGAGGTAACCATTCTTTTCTTCGATTCAGATCCTCTGCCAACATGAAAAATCCGTCGAGCAAACCGGAAAGTAAAATTTTCTCACCCCCTTGCTTACTTGGATCCAAACTTTCTTTTGAAGACACAGCAGCACGAGGCTCGCCGCACAACCCGGCACAGCGGCCAGGTAGTTACCTCCGCCGGTTTACCGAACAACCCGATTCGGAAACGCCGATCAAAGGTCTCTTATCCCCTTGACACTTCATGCCCCAAAGCAGGTTGTTTCCGCTAGCCTCTTAACCTGTCTGATTCAAATTATCAGGGCACTTCTCACTCATCTTCTGGCGAGTCGTCGGCCACAAAACATCCACCCCTCAAAACAGTTCTTGGGTGAGCTATATGCTTATTTTTATCCTTGATATGTTATTTTAATATATACTGTACTGATCCTCATGTTTATTTTTCTCAGCGCCAAGCCCAGACCCAGCAAGAAGGCTCGGTTGAATAAACCGGCTGATGAGGACGTGGCTGTTGAACCGGAGAAAACTCCAGATCCTGAAGAGACCAACATTGATGCCATACTGAATGACCCACCGACTCAAGACCATGACTTTGTTGCTGAGCAGGTAGAAGTTGACACCACAAGCCATGCTAACCAGCCAACCAACCCTGTCCAAACTGATGACAAACCGGCAAGTCCGGTTAAAAATACTAACAAACCGCCAACCCCAGTAACGGCTGCTGATGACAAAGATGATGATATTATGATTACTAGCACTGGCCATACCGCTCATGGCAATCCTGTCGCTTTGTCAAAGCATAATGCCAAAGATGAGCTCACTGCAATTGGCAAAGGCAAATGGAATGCCGATTTGTCAAATTATGCCCATTTGAATGCTCAAGACCTTCACTCCGGCTTCTTGAACCGTCTGTACACCAGCCGTGATTATGAAGCCGGTTTGGTCAATTTGATGAAGGAGCGATATGAGGTAACTCCATAAGTGTTCCTCTCTTATATTCAATTTGCAGCTTATCAACTTCCAGTAGCCCCCAAGTGACGGTTTAGGATACCAATCTAAACTGGGACTTTTAGTAACAATTTCATGCTCGCAACAACGCATCTTAACTTCACTGATGTAGCCCCCAAGGGCCGGTTTAACTTTATAAAGATGAACCGGGACTTTGCAGAAGAATTCCCATATCAGAAATTATGAGAAAATACACATTAGCCCCCAAGTGCCAAGTTGAATACTTGTATTGTGCTTGGGACTTGTAGAAATTTCTAATAAGGAACAAATACGCATTAGCCCCCAAGTACCAAGGGCATAACTTGTTATGTGCTTGGTACTTCAAATATGTACTGTCAACTCATTATATATCTGTTTCTTTATAGGCTAAGCTGAGCAAGAAGGAAAGGCAAACCGCTGATCTGCAAGAGAGCCTCAAATCCCAGCAAGCCGAAACCTCCAAAGCCAAGGAAGAATTGACGAGCGCTCTAGGCGCTATGGAGAAACTGAAAGAGGGCTTCAACAAGGAGCGGGCGGATTGGGAGACTGAAAAATCCGCTTTGATAAAAAGGGCTGAGAACGCAGAAGCAGCTCTTAAGCCAGTGGTTGACGAACTGACCGGTGTAAAGCGGCAGATTCATGCCATGACTGCTGCTGTGTTCGGTAAACATCTTTTCCTTAACACTTTCAACATATCTTCCCATGTGTTGTCGGTTTACTGATGTGTACCATGGCGTAGGAACTCGTATTAGCCATCTAGGCTCTGACGTACAGAAGAAATTGAAAGCGGCCTATACTCTGATAGAGCAGCTATATACCGGTGCGCAGCGGATCATCTATACTGCTTCACACAATAATCCTCCTCCCACTTTGATCAATGATACCTTAGAAAGGTTATCTATGCTTCCTGCCCGGGTAGACGAGCTAAAAAAGTCTGCCGCAAGAACGGGCGTTTTGGCCGCACTAACCCGGGCAAAAGCGTGGGTACCTGACTTTGATCCAGTGGAAGCGGCCCAAGGCTATCCCAGTTTGAAGGAAGACGGAACAGAATTTGGCAATGATGATCTCCGAATCATAAACCGGGAAGTACACCCATTGGCTTGTCAACTGGTTGAAGAAGCAGATCTCTCGTATTATCAGGCGAGTTATGATGATAAGAACAGACGAGTTGCTGCACCAATTCCAGAAGCGCAGAATCTTATCCCGCCAATCCGTAAGCACACTTATGCCCCTGACATTGAACCGTCCACGCTTATAAGCGATGAAGCTGTATTCCAAGCCCTAACTGGATCGACTGGGCAACTGTTGACTTCCAGCCACTGGGTAGAGAGGAGGGAGTTGAACCGGCGCGAGACGATCCGCAGCCGTCAGGCCAAACTGGTAACGAATCATGATCCAGAGGCCGGTTTAGTCTTCTACATGGTGCAACATGTATTTGAGAAAACAATTATCCTTTTGGGCACTGAAACGCCTTGTAATAGGCTAGTTAAAATACTTGGTATGCTATGCCTTCGTGCATATTTATCTGCGACTGATGCTTGCTTAATCCGACATGCTTAAGATATGATATTCATAATCCATAGCCATTTATTCAAGCTGTTCCTGCAGATAAGAAGCTTAAAAGCGCCCTGGCGGTTTACCCTCGGGCGGGTCACGATACCCAAATATAGATACATGACCAAGGTTGTAAAAGATAACCAAATATGGAAATATATAATACCTGTGACCTTTAGGCATAATGTTGGCTGACCAACGTTGTAGTGAGGGCCATAACCCTACTCTTGAGGATAAGTAACTCCTGTTATATGATGCCGGTTTACAATACAACCGTTCCGGGTTGTGAGAAACACCGGTTTATTCCATACTGGTGACTTTGAGTCAAAACCAGACCGGGCTGATAGTCTCCGGATTATAATTTGATCGTGTACTGACAACTTGTAGTTGACAGCCTAACCGGGTTGATAAACACCGGTTTGAAAACATCACAAACCTTATGAAAGCAAAGAAAACTTAGCAAAAGGCAATAAAAACCGTTGTAGTCGAGTCTTTTCACGGGCTGCCAGGCCCCAAATTCGAGGCTTTTCATGGGCTGCCAGGGCGCTAAGTTAAACCATTTTTGCAAAGCCTTTTAAGATGGTCCTCAATCCTTAACCAATCATCGTTTTAACTTGACAAGTTCAGGGTCTTCATTTTAGAGTAACTTGTCAAAGTTCGAAGGGTCATACCAGGTTTACCTGGGCCGAGTGACTTACTTAAATAGGCAGGTTAACCCGGGGTTTTAGGTGTATACACCAGGCTTCCAAGCCACGGCTTGATAGCCTATTACAAGTGTAGATTCTAAGTTCATTTCAACAACAAAGAATCCCCAAGTAACATTTTGAGTTGTGCTCAGTGGGTGCCTATGTTTGAGTTGTTGCTTTACAACACTCTCTTTGGCCCCGGATTGATTTGGCTTTTAGCTGATCAAGAGGTGTGACTATGGTTCGAATACGACCAAGCCCCCAAGTGATGTTATGGCATTGCGCCGATCAAGAGGTGTAGCTATGGTTCGGATACGACCAAGCCCCCAAGTGATGTAATATAAAGCTTTGAGAAGCTAAATCAAGGGGTAAACCGGACGCCGCTTTGTAAGCTCCATGTAACCACACATGATGTAAGAAAAACAACAGATACCCCGCTTTAGCTGAGGTTCCGGTTTATTATATTGATCATAATATATACAATGTCATAATATGTACATAAGCAGAGCCTATGGCTCAAGTATAGTAGGGCCGAAGATGAGCAATATTCCACGGCCGATTGGTCTCCTCCTCCGATTTACGTGAGTCTTTGCGCTCTCGAACATCGATTAGGTAGTATGACCCATTGTGCAGATTCTTGCTGACCACAAAAGGTCCTTCCCAAGGGGAGATAGCTTATGCATATACGTCTGATCCTGGATGAGTCGAAGCACCAAATCACCTTCTTAAAAGGTTCTGGTTCTAACCCGGCGGCTATGATAACGACGCAGATCTTGCTGATAAATCGCCGAACGGGCTGCCGCCATGTCCCGTTCCTCATCTAACAGGTCAAGAGCTTCCTGTCGTGCCTTCTCATTGTCAGCTTCAACATATGCCGCTACACGAGGTGAGTCATGACGGATGTCACTAGGAAGAACCGCTTCCGCTCCATAAACCATGAAGAACGGAGTGTATCCTGTCGATCTGTTGGGTGTAGTATTGATGCTCCATAACACAGAAGGTAACTCCTCAACCCAACAACCCGGCGTCCGTTGCAAAGGAACCATAAACCGGGGTTTGATGCCTCTCAAGATCTCTTGATTGGCCCTCTCCGCTTGACCATTGGACTGGGGGTGAGCGACTGATGACACGTCAAGCCGGATGTGCTCACGTTGACAGAACTCCTTCATGGCACCCTTTGACAGATTGGTACCATTGTCTGTTATAATGCTGTGTGGAAAGCCAAACCGGAAGATCACCTTTTTGATGAATTGAACCGCCGTGGCAGCGTCACACTTACTAACTGGCTCAGCCTCCACCCACTTCGTGAACTTATCAACCGCCACCAAAAGGTGGGTCTTCTTGTCCTTGGACCTCTTGAAAGGCCCAACCATATCCAGCCCCCAAGTTGCAAACGGCCAGGTGATTGGAATCATCCTCAATTCCTGAGCCGATACATGAGCGCGCCTTGAGAATTTCTGACAGCCATCACATCTTTTGACCAAGTCCTCGGCATCAGCATGAGCTGTCAACCAATAGAAAACCGTGACGAAACGCCTTGTCCACCAAAGATTTTGAACCGACGTGGTGACCACAATCTCCTTCGTGCATCTCTCGCAAAATTTCACGGCCTTCCTCAGGAGACACACAACGTTGAAATGCCCCTGTCACACTGCAATGATGTAACTCTCCATTGATAATAGTCATGGACTTGGACCGCTGGATCATCTGCCTGGCCAAAGTCTCATCCTCTGGTAACTCGCCCCGGCTCATATACGCCAGATATGGAACCGTCCAATCCGGGATAACATGAAGACCCGCCACCAACTGAGCTTCCGGATCAGGAATAGCCAAATCCTCTTCACAAGGGATCTTGACGGACGGATTATGCAGAACATCCAGGAATACATTAGGTGGAACCGGTTTATGTTGGGAACCTAAACGGCTTAAAGCGTCCGCCGCTTCGTTCTTCCGCCGGTCCACGTGATCCACCTGATAACCTTTGAAGTGACCTGCAACAATATCCACCTCACAACGATATGCCGCCATGAGTGGGTCCTTGGAATCCCAAGTGCCAGACACTTGTTGAGCCACTAGGTTCGAGTCACCGAAGCACTTAATGCGCCTTAGGTTCATCACCTTAGCCATCCGAAGACCATGGAATAAGGCCTCATATTCAGCTGCATTGTTAGTGCAAGGGAACATTAAACGGAGATCATAACAAAACTTATCACCTCGTGGGGAAGTTAATACGACTCCAGCCCCCGAGCCCTCCAATTACCTGGACCCATCAAAATGAATAGTCCAGTAAGTATGATCCGGCTTCTCTTCTGGCGCTTGTAGTTCTGTCCAATCATTGATGAAATCCACAAGTGCCTGGGATTTGATCGCCGTTCGGGGTATGTATTTCAACCCGTGAGGCCCGAGTTCGATAGCCCACTTAGCAATCCGGCCAGTTGCTTCCCTGTTCTGGATTATATCCCCCAAAGGAGCAGAGCTGACCACCGTGATGGGATGACCTTGGAAATACTGCTTAAGCTTCCGGCTTGCCATAAAAACCCCATAAACCAATTTTTGCCAATGTGGGTACCTCTGCTTGGACTCGATACGTACCTCACTGATATAGTAAACCGGCCGCTGAACCGGATATTCCTTTCCTGCCTCCTTGCACTCCACCACAATAGCCACACTAACAGCCCGAGCGTTAGCTGCTACATATAGCAACAGCGGCTCTTTGTCGACTGGAGCAGCAAGAACCGACGGATTAGGCAGCTGCCGCTTTAAGTCCTCAAACGCTTCATTAGCGGCGTCACTCCAGACGAAGTTATCCGATTTCTTTAGCATCTGATATAAAGGGATAGCCTTCTCGCCAAGGCGACTGATAAACCGGCTCAACGCGGCAATCCGGCCCGCCAGGCCTTGAACATCATTGATACACTTCGGTTTGGCCAAGGAGGTGATGACTTTGATCTTTTCTGGATTAGCTTCAATGCCCCTGTTAGATACCAAAAAGCCCAAGAGCTTGCCTACAGGTACACCAAAGACGCACTTGGCCGGATTAAGCATCATTTTGTAAACCCGCAGGTTGTCGAAGGTTTCCTTCAAGTCATCAATCAATGTCTCCTTCTTCCTTGATTTGACCACAATATCATCCACATAGGCATGAACATTGCAGCCGATTTGTTTATGAAGACAATTCTGCACACACCGTTGATAAGTCGCCTGGGCACTCTTGAGCCCAAAGGGCATGGACACATAGCAGAAGGCTCCAAAGGGAGTTATGAAGGCTGTCTTCTCCTGGTCCTTAACTGCCATTTTGATCCGATGATAACCAGAATATGCATCCAAAAATCTTAAACGCTCGCAACCCGCCGTAGCATCAATAATTTGATCAATACGGGGGAGGGCAAAAGGATCTGCTGGACAAGCTTTGTTGAGATCTGTGTAGTCCACACACATATGCCAAGTGCCGTTCTTCTTAAGGACCAGCACTGGATTAGCCAACCACTCAGGATGGAATACTTCAACGATAAATCCAGCCGCCAAGAGCCTGGCTACTTCTTCTCCAATAGCCTTGTGTCTTTCTTCATTGAACCGGCGGAGAAACTGCTTGACCGGTTTATACTTGGGATCAACATTGAGAGTGTGCTCAGCGAGTTCTCTCGGTACACCTGGCATGTCAGAAGGCTTCCACGCAAAGATGTCCCGATTCTCACAGATGAACTCGATGAGCGCGCTTTCCTATTTCGGATCCAAGTTAGCGCTGATGCTAAACTGCTTGGACGAAACGCCAGGCACGAAGTCAACAAGCTTAGTCTCATCAGCCAATTTAAACTTCAGGGCCGGATCATGCTCTGTAGTTGGTTTCTTCAATGAAGTCATATCTGCTGGATCAACATTGTCTTTGTAAAACTTCAACTCTTCTATTGCACAAACCGACTCAGCATAAGCCGCATCAACTTCTTCACACTCCAGAGCGATCTTGCGGCTCCCATGCACGGTTATAGTTCCCTTGTGACCCGGCATCTTGAGCTGCAGATAGACATAACAAGGCCATGCCATAAACTTAGCATAAGCTGGCCGTCCAAACAGGGCATGATACGGGCTTTTGATTTTCACCACTTCAAAGGTCAAAGTTTCTGATCTTGAGTCCTGCTCATCTCCAAAAGCCACCTCCAGAGCTATCTTACCAACAGGATATGCCGACTTACCAGGCACCACACCATGGAACACCGTATTGGACGGTTTAAGATTTTTATCTGTTAACACCATGCGATGGAAAGTTTCATAATAAAGGATATTGATACTACTCCCTCCATCCATGAGTACCTTAGTGAACTTATAACCTCCCACCTGAGGTGCCATCACCAGTGCCAGATGACCCGGATTGTCAACCTGGGGCGGATGATCTTCTCTACTCCACACAATCGGCTACTCGGACCACCGTAAATAACGGGGCACCGCCGGTTCAATGGCATTCACTGCCCTTTTGTGAAGCTTCTGATCGCGCTTGTCCAACCTAGTGGTGAAGACATGATACTGTCCGCTATTCAACTGCTTCGGGTTGCTCCGGTAACCCGACCGCTGCTGCTGCTGATTCCCCTGATTGTTATAACCACCTTGGTTGCCCTGATTGCCTTGATTGCCATGCCCGCTCTGGTTACCGTGAAAACCTGAACCGGAACTGCCTCCACCATAACCCGGCCCATGAGACCCGGGGCCCGAACCGCCACCCGGTCCATGATCATACCAGAAAGAATCAGAATTTTTGAACTCTTGCATGATGTAGCAATCTTTCCAGAGGTGCGTGGACGGATTCTCCTTCGTCCCATGTTTTGGGCAAGGCTGGTTCAGCAGATAAGACAAGCGGTCCGGGTTAGGACTTGGTCCTCCACCGCGCTGGGGCGGTTTACCCTTACGTCGTTGGCCCTTGTCCTGCGTGCTGGTATTAGCCACAAAATCTAAGCCGTGGTCCGCTTTACGCTTGCCGCCGTTTCCATGACCCGCCGGGTTGTGGTGCTGCCCCTTGGCGTTGGCGCTCCTTTTTCCCTTCCCTGTCTTATCATCGTCAGACTCGGGATCCTTGGTACTATCAGAGTCGGCATACTTCACCAGAGCAGCCATGAGGGTTCCCATGTCATTACAATGACGTTTGAGCCGTCCCAACTTCAACTTCAGGGGTTCAAACCGGCAATTGCCTTCCAATGTTAAAACCGTGTATCAGCGTTGATGCGGTCCGATGAATGCAAAATTTCCGAAACCCGACGCACCCAACGGGTTGTTGACTCTCCTTCCTCCTGGACACAGGCAGCTAAGTCCACAATTGACATGGGCTGCTTGCATGTATCCTTGAAATTCTGGATAAACCGGGCTCTCAACTCGGCCCATGACCTGATAGAATTAGCCGGTAAGCTCTTCAGCCAAGTGCGGGCCGTTCCCTCTAGCATCATGGTGAAGTATTTCGCACACGCCGCATCGTCCACATCCAGCATCTCCATGGCCATCTCATAGCTTTCGACCCATGTCTCAGGGGATAAATCGGCGGTGTAATTCGGCACCTTGCGCGGGCCTTTGAAATCCTTGGGCAGGCGCACATTGCGCAATGCTAGGACGAGACACGGTACTCCCAAAGAACTAGAAAATAACTCCTGGTTCCACCGACGTGGTTGGACGAACCGGAGTAAGCTGACGGGCTTCATGCTGCGCTGCTAACTCGGCCTCTCTGCGTGCCCGAGCCCGGTCCACCACCTCCTGAGCATCACCAGCACCACCCGCCGGGTTATTGCCACGGGGCAGATCACGGTTCCGCGCATTGCTTGACACGGCCGGTTCATCCATACGCCTGCTGTAACTCCGGCTTGGGCGGGGAGTGGAATGAATCCGATCGCGACTATATGAATAAGCCTCCTGCTGAACCAAGGCTGTCTGAAGAAGCTCCTTAACCCGACGCGTCTCGACCGCCACCAGAGAATCGCCTTCGATCGGGATGGCTGCCAGCCGTGAAGCGGCAGTGACAATGTTGTCCATCGGGTTAGAGTAATGACCCAGTGGCGTTGGGACATGCGGTGTTACAATGTTGTTCTGACGAGGCGGATCCACCAAACGTGGCTGAACTGGCGCCCCTGCTCCTGGGGTGTTAAAGAGGTTTCTAGCGTCATAAACCGGCGGCAGGCGAGATCGGTACCTTCTCTTCAGGACTTTGTTCGACGCACTCTGATCCAGCATAATCCGGTAAGCCTGTGCATCCAAAGCGGCCCGTTCCGCGGCCATCCTGGTATCCTCAGCTGCTAAGTCGGCTTTGGCCTGGGTGATCTAATCTTTCACCTTCGTGATTTCCGCATTGTGTGCATCCTGATCCGCCGGGTTAACCTCTGCCATCAGCGTTGCCAAAGCGTCAAACAAATCAGATAGAACCTGAGCCGGCGGTCGCACAGGGCCTCCTGCCCCGGCCGCTGTTGCCGCTGCTGATCCGGAAATCATCGCTGCTGCGGTCGAAGAGTGGGGCGCCGGTTGCGTACCGGCCATGAAGATCGCAACCCGGTTTGGCAGATCAAAGGGGTCCAGAATATTGTCGCCATCGGAACAGCCCCCAATCCGGCCATCTAGTAACTGATATAACGACTCGGTCTCTCCGGTCGATGACTCGTTGTCGGAATAAACAACGGTTTCACCACCAGATTCCGATCTATCCTCAGATTCCCCTCCATGGATAAGTCCCACGAAGGCACGCTTCATGATAGGCTTGACCCGGGGAGATCTCGCATGCTGAGCCGTTTCGACGAGGTCGGTGCAGATGTCCGGCTCAGGGCCCGGTTCGCCGATCTTGCCAATGAAAACGTGTATGCCACCAAAGGGGACCCGGTACCCGTACTCGATTGAGCCGGCCTCGGGGCCCCAGCCTGCATCGTCGATGTAGAGCTTGCCGCGACGACTCTTGGTCATCTGGCCCACAGCGTAACCCTTGAGTCCTTCGAAGCTGCCCTCCAAGAACTTGAAACCATCATGCGATAGCCCCACGGTGGGCGCTAACTGTCGTGGTTTTGTCACGGCAGATGTCCTAGAGAAAGGACTTAGTCGTGGAGCCATCTCTACGGGTTAACTTAAAGGGGTTAAAGCAGACAAGGGACGCAAGAGAGTTTTATACTAGTTCGGCCCCTTACGATGAAGGTAAAAGCCTACGTCTAGTTGTGATGGAATTGCTGGGGTTTCGATGACCAGGGAGCGTATACGCTTTGCCTGGGTCTCGAGTTGTTGTCCGTTCCCCTTGAACCGCCGCCGGGTCGTCCCCTTATATACATGGGTTGACGCCCGTCGGTTTACAGAATCCCGAGGCTGGCTCATAAACGTGTCCGGCTCGGTCTCTGCTATTTCTATCTTATAACACAAGTTTACATATCAATGCCGGTTTATGTCTACAGACCTTAAACCGGCTTTGGGCCCTGGGCCTTCATAAAGCGTCATCATCTGTCTTCATGGGCTTCAGATACAATGAACTACTTATGGGGTTAACCCGGCCTCTCCTGGCCGGTTTACGCCCAGTGGTAATATCCCCAACACCATTATTGTTCGACTTCCCGAAGAGGCGAACAGGCAAGCGCAAAGTTTACTACTAGTACTACTATACATGTATGGACTACTAGGAACCAGATGGTGGAACGTCTGCACTCTTATTTTATTTTAATCTATGATAAAGCAATCTTCAACACATTTAGTTCTCTTCGAGGGTTCTCGCATGTGATAATGGAAGTTGATTGCATGGAACACTCGCCACAATTCTCGCTTAATTCTGGCTCCTATCCAGTTAGAAATAGGATCGCTCGGTAATATTTTCTCTTTTTTTTGCTATTCAGCATGTAAACAAGTCAGCAAATTAACCTTGCGACGCATCTTTGTGCGAACCATGCTTGCTGCACTTGGAATGTGACCCAGAGCTGGCTTGATGAAACACCTCGCTTCCTTCTTCTTTTTTTGCGGGGTACCTCGCTTCCTAGTGACCAGTTTCTTGGCTGATCGTCCTAAGAATGCTTATATATGAATAAAGATCTCTCATTTACCCGCAAAAAAGATTAAGCCATATTAACCGGAAAGGAGGGAGTATGGACTAGCACTAGTTTTTTGTGTGTCCCGTCAACTCGCAGAACGAGGAGAAGCTTGCAGGACAAGCTGAAGCTTGCTTAAGCCTTCTCCGTCTACCTCAAGCCTGGTGGCTCGCAGGATGACATGAAGCTTTTGAGTAATGCAACCTACCCTCGCCCAGGCGGTGGACGTGCAACAGTTCATTCGGTGTCAGATTGCCAGAGGCATACACTGTAGTACCATCATTGTTCGACTTCACGAAGAGGCGAAGAGCCAAGCGCAAGGTTTAGTAGTACGAGTATATATAGGTACTCCTACTAGGAACCGCATGGTGGAGCGTCTGTACTCTTATTTTATTTTAATCTCTGATAAAGTACACATTTATTCGGGAGAAGTGCGGAAAACGGCAGCCCAATAAAAGCATCGACCATGTAATGATGATATCAATCAACCATGCTCGAATATATCTTGGCCTCCGTGCGAGCCCGTCTGTGTGTTCTTGCTCCTCATCTCTCTCAAGGAATGGCGGGTTGGCCATTTTTCCGTCAATTGAGATCGGTTTGCTCACACTCCGGTCCAACATGTCAGTGATATGCCAAGAGGAAGTGCGTTGACCGACTGGCCATATGTGTACTTAGTTTTGCACCTTGATACTACTCCTCCCTCCATCACAGTTTATAGGGCGCGCTTCATTCTCATGCATTTCTCTCCATGCATTTCCACCAGCAGAGAGATTTTAGACGCGTTTGGTTTAATGCTCAATTAATTAGGGCGTGGTAACCGCAATCAAGTCCACAATTTTCTCTTGATGTAGGTGTGTACGCGGAGTGGAGTAAGTGCATGCATGTGTGTACCCGGGGTGGAAGCACTGCATGCATGTGTGTACGCATTATTTCCTCTAGTAATAGACACCGTGCTATAACTATCAATGCTATTTTTCAAGCTGATCGCTAGTCGCCTTGGTTCCAGAGATTGTTGAAGCACGCTCTATAAACAGTGACGGAGGGAGTAGTATGAGCGGATTCAAAGAAGAGCGTATTGATGGTTGCTTCTTCCAAGCAACTTACAGTGGGAAAGGTGGGGCTTATGATTTGAATGCTCATTACTCGCTATTAGTGCGGCACAACGACCGGGCTGAGTCTCCCATGCGGTTGTCCACTACTCCCTTTGTTCTTAAATATTTGTCTTTCTAGAGATTTCAACGAGTGACTACATACGAAGCAAAATGAGTGAATCTACACTCTAAAATATGTCCATTTGAAATTTCTAAAAAGATAAATATTTAGGAATGGAGGGAGTATAATTTTGTGCATGGCACATGGACCCGGATGCTGAAGAGGCTTCTGGCAATGCTTTCAAGCTTCCAGCATTTGTTTACATAATTGACGTACTATACAAATAATTTTCCAGCGACATGAAATTGTATAATGCTCTAAGCTTTCAGCTTTTGTTCCGTGTGTCCTGCCATCCATGGCTCTTTCGGAAAAATAAAAAACTAACTTCCTTGCTAATGCATCTCAATGATTAGCAGATCAGAGCTAATATTTACATCACAACTGAAGACAAAGTTGTGAGAGGGTGTTAAATTAAAATTGATCCATGCTTTCATTGGCAGCAACTTCCCCCCAACTCTATCTAAATCCATAAGGCATGTTGGGAAAAAAGTAGCTGTCAGGAGCATGCAACATTCCGATCATTTTGTGCAGTTCCACTAAAATAGAGCTGAGCGTCCCTGTTCCATAGATATTAAGTGTGATTACAATAACAGAGGACTGTTGATGAAACAATAAACACACAAATAGAAGCCGGTCACCTTTGCAGTCTCTCTTAAGACTAACTAGTTGGAGAAGATTAGGCAAATAGTTGGAGAAGATTAGGCTCGGAGTTGGATGAGGAGGATAGAGCAAAACCAATCTCCCTTTGTGTAATCGCATTGAAATGTAGAGACGTTGCCCATGTGACATTTTAGTACAACTGCACAAAACACTCTTAAGAAAAAAAGTGATTTGTGCAGTTCACCAAAAGGTCGCAATAGCAACGAGGTGAAATGGATAGCCCTGTTTGCAAAAAAGAGGTAGAAAGGAAACAATTACTGACCAATAACAGTTGATGACATATACGACGACAAAAAAGAAGCATATTCCTTGTCCTAAGGGAAGATAACAGCACGGTTGTGTTTATCTGAAACGGTGTGAGGACGAGATTGCAATATGGAAAGTACGCCGGACAAGCTACGTTTTGGGCAAAGAACTAGGGAAGATCCACATGCAAGATTTTCCACATGCAGCGACATGGGAAGATGGGCAGTGGAGCAAGGCCGGAGGGGATACCTGGGGGTCGTCGGGATGTAACTAGGAGAGCGGCGGCGGGCAGGATCTGCCCATACTGCGGCAGCGAGCAAGTGGCGTAGGCCCTACCGCGCCGGAGCTTGGTCAGAGAGAACGACGGGTACCGCAGATCGGGACATGCTGCCTCGGCACCGTCGAACGGAGAAATGATGCACATCCTCCCTTTCCGCGGGCGGACGGGATGCGGCTGGATCAGTGACCAACAATGAGAGAGAGAGAGAGAGGCCACCGCCGCCTTGTGTGAGATACTCTGAAGAGAGACAAACCCCGGCAGGCAGGCTCCATTGTATATAGTGGAGCGGACTACCTTTTTCTCCATAAAAATTGTTTTATATTATGTGTACGTGCCATTGAGCGATATAAATTTATTTAAAAATAACGCGCCAACGCATCAAGTCGAACTTTGTTTCGTGCACGCGTGGTACACAACCTCCGTAGGTAAACAACCGCTACACGCGCTCAAATTAGCACGTGGGCTGCCATTTCGTATAGAAATGAGCTCCACCGTGTACCCGCGTGGGTGTGGCTGGGCACGAAGCGTGAGTACGTGCAGCTATTCTCTTCGTGTACATACACCACCTACGTGGGTTTGTGTGAGAGAGATACAAACGTAGAAACGTTTGTGCAAGGTGGCCTAACGCAAATAGTTCTCTGCCGGAAGCCGTGTGTGATTGTTAGTTGGTCGAACATGCCTACTTTATAGAAACCATGTGGGTTGTTTGAGTTTATCGCCCACGATGCTGTCTAAGTAACCTTCTGCAATAGAAAACCCCAATAAGAAGGGTAATTAGCCTATTATTGATAATCCATGTACTAATCAAATTGATATTACTTAAAAAACACACCAGATATTTCATATCCGTATAACGGCAACCAGGATTTCATAATCGAATTACATCAGATAGCTTCGGCACTCAGTTACGCCATTACACAACAGCACCAAGTTTCACATGCAACATCGAAAACCTTTGGAAAGTAGCATCATACACGGTAAATAGACTGATGAATCTCATCAGGGAAACTGCAGAACCGGAAGGCAAATATTGAGCCTTCAGTGATGTTGAATGTCCTTGCAACTTTAGGCCAGTGGCTATGGATAATTGCCCGCCCAACCTTCGTCCTCTTCAAGAAGACTTCAATATTGTACCGTGGGTGTTGAATGAATACCTTCCTCACCTCTTGACCATGCAGGTGGTTTGAGAGGTAATCATCGGTGAACTGCTTTGAAAAGTATTGAAAACAAAGATATGCATAAATCGCTGTTATAAATTTTAGCGCCAAACAGGACAAAGCTAATAAGCTTGCTAAGCTTATTGCCAGCATGGTGGATATCCAGGATAACGTTTCTTGAGCTCTTCTGAAGTTGTTTCAGTTATGGACTTGTTTTGCTGCCACGTTTATTTGCACTGGTGGCCAATTTAGACGTCCAATGTATGTAATATGCTGCTTTGTTCCCTATATTTGCACTGGTGGCGAACTTTGATGCCAAGTGGATGTAATATGTGCAATAGCCATAATAGCCTAGCATTAGTTGCTTGCTTATTTATTTCCTTATTGTCTTGTTTAGTTGTTTGCTTGTAGTCACTACAGTTCTTTTCCCACGGTTTTCTAGTGGCTACAATAACCTATTTTTATAACTAGGCCACAATAACCATGGCAACACACGGACTGTTGTAACCATGGTCCTGCTACCTGCTTTAGTGACCATGGCCCTCCATGGGCTGTACGATCCATGGGCCTTCTACGGGCCGTAGGATCCATGGGCCTTCTACGGGCCATAGGATCCATGGGCCTTCTACGGGTCGTCTAATATACGGGCCTTCTATGGGCCGTATAATCGTTTCGCCAAACATGGGCTGTACTATTCGTGGACCAATAACGGTTCGCAAAATGGGCCATAAACGGGCTAGAGTGGAAATCGTCTGTTTTATGGCCTGACCATAACGGGCCGTTAATAGGCTGTATTTGATGACGCTATGAAAATAGCCCAACGGGTTAACGGGCCACAAATAGGCCGACTGTAACCACGGGCTGAATTTGGCCCACAAGCGGAACAGGCCACTAACACACCGTAAGTAATCGAATTCTAGAAATGAGCCCAAGAATAAATGGGCCCTTAGAAGGCCGAAAGTTAACACTGGATGGAAACGGCCGATGGAATAATGGGTCGTTAATGGGTATAAAGTGATACACTATTCATTACGGGCCAGTTTCACCACGGGCCGTTAATGGGCCAAGAGTTACAAAGGGCCTCATATGGGCCGAAAGCGTCATGGGCCATACATGGGCCTGAAGTTACAACCGGCTGGAATCATATTGCAGGGCCCAGATGACGCTACTGGGCCTAATTCATATAGGCCATAATGGGTCGTGACTTAGCTGGCTGTAAATCGGCTATATGCGAACAAACCGTTAACAGGCTTTCCGTGGGCCGGCCCGCTACCTTTGGACAAAGTCAAACGGGCTGGCCTTTTCACCAGAATGGGCCTCTGTTGGGCCGTGCCACGTGTCGACGTATCATAGGCGCCTTCGGTCCAATGAGTGAATGACATCTGTCCCAACGGTGAGCTGACACGTGGTTCCTCTGGCCATTCAGAATCTTACACATGGAAAATCCCCATTGGTCCTGGCTGTTAACGGGTTATCGGATCCAAACCGGAACCCGATAGCTTAACGGCGACCCGTACGGTGGATGCCATGTGTCGGTTGACGAAAGCAATTCTATGATGCGCGATTTATCGTCATGGAAATGGACACTTTCATGATGATAATTTTGGTAATGTCATGGAACACTTCTACGACGGCACAGGTATGACTATCTTGATTCTGTCATAAAATCGTCATGGATGTACATGCATGACAGAAAACGTGACCTACTGTGACAAACACGTATCATCACGGAAGTGTATTTTTTGTAGTGATTGTTGCCATCAAGGGTAAAAAGCTGGGGTTTTCATCATATTGCTTGTGTTTATCCCTCTACATCATGTCATCTTACTTAAGGCGTTACTCCGTTCTTATGAACTTAATACTCTAGATGCATGCTGGATAACAGTCGATGTGTGGAGTAATAGTAGTAGATGCAGAATCGTTTCGGTCTACTTGACACGGATGTGATGCCTATATGCATAATAATTGCCTTGGATATCGTCATAACTTTGCATTTTTCTATCAATTGCTCGAGAGTAATTTGTTCACCCACCGTATTATTTGCCTTCAAGAGAGAAGCCTCTAGCGAAACCTATGGCCCCCGGGTCTATTTTCCATCTTATATTTTCAGATCTATAAACCAAAAATACCAAAAAATATCTTGCTGCAATTTATTTACTTTTATTTTATTTTACATTTTAGTAATCTTTTATATCTATCTCTATCAAATCTCACCTTTGCAAGTGACTGATACCTCTCCAACGTATCTATAATTTTTGATTGTTCCATGCTATATTATATTATGTTTTGGATGATAAATGGGCTTTATTATACACTTTTATATTATTTTTGGGACTAACCTATTAACCGGAGGCCCAGCCCGTATTGCTGTTTCTTTTGCCTATTTTAGTGTTTCGCAGAAAAAGAATATCAAACGGAGTCCAAACGGAATGAAACCTTCGGGAACGTGATTTTCGGAACGAACGTGATCCAGAGGACTTGGAGTCTATGTCAAGAAATCGACCAGGAGAGCACGAGGCAGGGGGTTGCGCCTATCCCCTGGGTGCGCCCTCCACCCTCGTGGGGCCCACGTTGCTCCACCGACGTACTTCTTCCTCCTATATATACCTACGTACCCCCAAACTATCAGATACGGAGCGAAAAACCTAATTCCACTGCCGCAACCTTCTGTACCCGTGAGATCCCATCTTGGGGCCTTTTTCGGCGCTCCGTCGGAGGGGCATTAATCACGGAGGGCTTCTACATCAACACCATAGCCTCTCCGATGATGTGTGAGTAGTTTACCTCAGACCTTCGGTTCCATAGTTATTAGCTAGATGGCTTCTTCTCTCTCTTTGGATCTCAATACAAAGTTCTCCATGATTCTTGTGGAGATCTATTCGATGTAATCTTCTTTTGCGGTGTGTTTGTTGAGACAGATGAATTGTGGGTTTATGATCAAGTTTATCTATGAACAATATTTGAATCTTCTCTGAATTCTTTTATGTATGATTGGTTATCTTTGCAAGTCTCTTCGAATTATCAGTTTGGTTTGGCCTACTAGATTGATCTTTCTTGCAATGGGAGAAGTGCTTAGCTTTGGGTTCAATCTTGCGGTGTCCTTTCCCAGTGACAGCAGGGGCAGCAAGGCACATATTGTATTGTTGGCATCGAGGATAAAAAGATGGGGTTTATATCATATTGCATGAGTTTATCCCTCTACATCATGTCATCTTACTTAAAGCATTACTCTATTCTTATGAACTTAATACTCTAGATGCATGCTCGATAGCGGTCGATGTGTGGAGTAATAGTAGTAGATGCAGGCAGGAGTCGGTCTACTTGTCGCGGACGTGATGCATATATACATGATCATACCTAGATATTCTCATAACTATGCTCAATTCTATCAATTGCTCAATAGTAATTTGTTCACCCACTGTAATACTTATGCTCTTGAGAGAAGCCACTAGTGAAACCTATGGCCCCCGGGTCTATTTTCCATCATATTAATCTTCCAGCACTTAGTTATTTCTTTTGCCTTTTATTTTACTTTGCATCTTTATCATAAAAATACCAAAAATATTATCTTATCATATCTATCAGATCTCACTCTCGTAAGTGATCGTTGAGGGATTGACAACCCCTTTATCGCGTTGGTTGCGAGGTTCTTATTTGTTTGTGTAGGTGTGAGGGACTCGTGCGTGATCTCCTACTGGATTGATACCTTGGTTCTCAAAAACTGAGGGAAATACTTACGCTACTTTACTGCATCACCCTTTCCTCTTCAAGGGAAAACCAACGCAGTGCTCAAGAGGTAGCAAGAAGGATTTCTGGCGCCGTTGCCGGGGAGATTCGCGCCAAGTCAAGTCAAGTCAAGACATACCAAGTACCCATCACAAACTCTTATCCCTCCCATTACATTATTTGCCATTTGCCTCTCATTTTCCTCTCCCCCACTTCACCCTTGCCGTTTTATTTGCCCTCTGTTTTCCGTTCGCCTCTTTTTCGCTTGCTTCTTGTTTGCTCTTGTGTTGGATTGCTTGCTTGTCACGATGGCTCAAGATAATACTAAATTATGTGACTTTACCAACACCAACAACAATGATTTTCTTAGCACTCCGATTGCTCCTCTTATCGATGTTGAATCTTGCGAAATTAATGCTGCCTTGTTGAATCTTGTCATGAAAGATCAATTCGCCGTCCTTCCTAGTGAAGATTTCGCTACCCATCTAAATAGCTTCGTTGATTTGTGTGATATGCAAAAGAAGAAAGATGTGGACAATGATATTGTTAAATTGAAGCTATTTCCTTTTTCGCTTAGAGATCGTGCTACAATTTGGTTTTCGTCTTTGCCTAAGAATAGTATTGATTCATGGAATAAGTGCAAAGATGCTTTTATCTCTAAGTATTTTCCTCCCGCTAAAATCATCTCTCTTAGAAACGATATTATGAATTTTAAGCAACTTGATCATGAACATGTTGCACAAGCTTGGGAGAGGATGAAACTAATGATACGTAATTGCCCTACACATGGTTTGAATCTTTGGATGATTATACAAAACTTTTATGCCGGATTGAATTTTGCTTCTAGAAATCTTTTAGATTCGGCCACGGGAGGCACTCTTATGGAAATCACTTTAGGAGACGCTACTAAACTCCTAGATAATATTATGGTTAATTATTCTCAATGGCACACCAAAAGATCTACTAATAAAAAAGTACATGCGGTAGAAGAAATTAATGTTTTGAGTGGAAAGATGGATGAACTTATGAAATTATTTGCTACTAAAAGTGTTTCTTCTGATCCTAATGATATGCCTTTGTCCAGTTTGATTGAGAATAATAATGAATCTATGGATGTGAATTTTGTTGGTAGGAATAATTTTGGTAACAACGCGTATAGAGGAAACTTTCCTAGGCCGTTCCCTAGTAATTCCACTAAAAATTATGGTAATTCCTACAACAATTCTTATGGAAATTTTAATAAGATGCCCTCTGAATTTGAGACTAGTGTTAAGGAGTTTATGAATTCACAAAAGAATTTCAATGCTTTGCTTGAAGCAAAATTGTTTAAAAGTTGATGAATTGGCTAGGAACGTTGATAGAATTTCTCTTGATGTTGATTCTTGGAAACTTAGATCTATTCCACCTAATCATGATATCAATGAGTCTCTCAAGGCCATGATAATTTCCATTGATGAGTGCAAAGAAAGAACCGCTAGGATGCATGCTAAGAAAGATTGCTTTGTGAAGGCGTGTTCTTCTAGTTTCTATGAAAATAAAGATGAAGATCTAAAAGTTATTGATGTGTCCCCTATTAAATCTTTGTTTTGCAACATGAATCTTGATAATGAAGGGACTGAATATGAGCCACCTTAACCTAGAAGGCGTTCCAAAAATTCGGAGTCTTTAGATCTTGATGCGAAAATTGTTAAAAGTGGGGTTGAAGAAGTTAAAACTCTAGATATTAATGAACCCACTATTTTGGATTTCAAGGAATTTAATTATGATAATTGCTCTTTGATAGATTGTATTTCCTTGTTGCAATCCGTGCTAAATTCTCCTCATGCTTATAGCCAAAATAAAGCTTTTACTAAACATATCATCGATGCTTTGATGCAATCTTATGAAGAAAAACTTGAGTTAGAAGTTTCTATCCCTAGAAAACTTTATGATGAGTGGGAACCTACTATTAAAATTAAAATTAAAGATCATGAATGTTATACTTTGTGTGATTTGGGTGCTAGTGTTTCCACGATTCCAAAAACTTTGTGTGATTTGTTAGGTTTCCGCAAATTTGATGATTGCTCTTTAAATTTACACCTTGCGGATTCCTCTATTAAAAAACCTATGGGAAGAATTAATGATGTTCTTATTGTTGCAAATAGGAATTATGTGCCCGTAGATTTTATTGTTCTTGATATAGATTGCAATCCTTCATGTCCTATTATTCTTGGTAGACCTTTCCTTAGAACGATTGGTGCAATTATTGATATGAAGGAAGGGAATATTAGATTCCAATTTCCGTTAAGGAAAGGCATGGAACACTTCCCTAGAAATAAAATTTAATTACCATATGAATCTATTATGAGATCCACTTATGGATTGCCTACCAAAGATGGCAATACCTAGATCTATCCTTGCTTTTATGCCTAGCTAGGGCGTTAAACGATAGCGCTTGTTGGGAGGCAACCCAATTTTATTTTTGTTTTTTGCTTCTGTTTAGGAATAAATATTTGATCTAGCCTCTGTTTAGACTTGTTTTTATGTTTTAATTAGTGTTTGTGCCAAGTTAAACCTATAGGATCTTCTTGGATGATAGTTATTTGATCTTGCTGAAAATTCCGGAAACTTTCTGTTCACGAAAACAATTGTTAAAAATCACCAGAACGTGATAAAATATTAATTCAAATTGCTGCTGATCAATAAACAAATTATCTATATCGTCCTATTTTGGTAGATGTTTTTGAGTTCCATAAGTTTGCGCTAGTTACAGATTACTACAGACTATTCTGTTTTTCACAGATTCTATTTTTCGTGTGTTGTTTGCTTATTTTGATGAATCTATGGCTAATAAAATAGTTTATAAACCATAGAGAAGTTGGAATACAGTAGGTTTAACACCAATATAAATAAAGAATGAGTTCATTATAGTACCTTGAAGTGGTGTTTTGTTTTCTTTCGCTAACGGAGCTCACGAGATTTTCTGCTAAGTTTTGTGTTGTAAAGTTTTCAAGTTTTGGGTAAAAGATTTGATGGATTATGGAACAAGGAGTGGCAATAGCCTAAGCTTGGGGATGCACATGGAAGGCATCCCTTCTTTTGTCTACTTCCATGGGTAACTTTACTTGGAGCTATATTTTTATTCACCACATAATATGTGTTTTGCTTGGAGCGTCTTGTATGATTTGAGTCTTTGCTTTGTAGTTTACCACAATCATATTTGCTATACACACCTTTTGAGAGAGACGCACATGATTCGGAATTTATTAGAATACTCTATGTGCTTCACTTATACTTTTTGAGCTATATAGTTTTTGCTCTAGTGCTTCACTTATATCTTTTAGAGCACGGTGGTGGATTTGTTTTATAGAAACTATTGTTCTCTCATGCTTCACTTATATTATTTTGAGAGTCCTACAAAACAGCATGGTAATTTGCTTAAATTTAAAAATTAGTCCTAAAGAAATAGGCATCTAGGACTAGAGAAAAAAATTATCTTATGAGTGTGTTGAATACTATGAGAAGTTTGATGCTTGATAATTGTTTTGAGATATGAAGATGGTGATATTAGAGTCATGCTAGTTGAGTAGTTGTGAATTTGAGGAATACTTGTGTTAAAGTCTGTGATTCCCGTAGCATGCACGTATGGTGAACCGTTATGTGATGAAGTCGGAGCATGATTTATTTGTTGATTGTCTTCCTTATGAGTGGCGGTCGGGGACGAGCGATGGTCTTTTCCTACCAATCTATCCCCCTAGGAGCATGCGCGTAATACTTTGCTTTGATAACTTGTAGATTTTTGCAATAAGTATGAGTTCTTTATGACTAATGTTGAGTCCATGGATTATACGCACTTTCTTCCTTCCACCATTGCTAGCCTCTCTAATACCACGCACTTTTCGCCGGTATCATACACCCACCATATGCCTTCCTCAAAACAGCCACCATACCTACCTATCATGGCATTTCCATAGCCATTCCGAGATATATTGCCATGCAACTTACCACCGTTCCGTTTACTATGACATGCTTCATCATTGTCATATTGCTTTGCATGATCATGTAGTTGATATCATATTTGTGGCAAAGCCACCATTCATAATTCTTTCATACATGTCACTCTTGATTCATTGCATATCCCGGTACTCCGCCGGAGGCATCACATAGAGTCATATTGTTGTTCTAAGTATTGAGTTGTAATTCTTGAGTTGTAAGAAAATAAAAGTGTGATGATCATCATTATTAGAGCATTGTCCCAAGTGAGGAAAGGATGACGGAGACTATGATTCCCCCACAAGTCGGGATGAGCCTCCGGACGAAAAAAAGAAAAAAAAGAAGAGGACAAAAAAAAGAGAAAAGGCCCAAATAAAAAATTGAGAGAAAAAGAGAGAAGGGACAATGTTAATATCCTTTTACCACACTTGTGCTTCAAAGTAGCACCATGATCTTCATGATAGAGAGTCTCCTATGATATCACTTTCATATACTAGTGGGAATTTTTCATTATAGAACTTGGCTTGTATATTCCAATGATGGGCTTCCTCAAAATGCCCTAGGTCTTCGTGAGCAAGCGAGTTGGATGCACACCCACTTAGTTTCTTTTGTTGAGCTTTCATATATTTATAGCTCTAGTGCATTCGTTACATGGCAATCCCTACTCACTCACATTGATATCTATTGATGGGCATCTCCATAGCCCGTTGATACGCCTAGTTGATGTGAGACTATCTTCTCCTTTTTGTCTTCTCCACAACCACCATTCTATTCCACATATAGTACTATGTCCATGGCTCACGCTCATGTATTGCGTGAAGATTGAAAAAGTTTGAGAACACCAAAAGTATGAAACAATTGCTTGGCTTGTCATCGGGGTTGTGCATGATTTAAATACTTTGTGTGGTGAAGATAGAGCATAGCCAGACTATATGATTTTGTAGGGATAACTTTCTTTGGCCATGTTATTCTGAGAAGACATAATTGCTTGGTTAGTATGCTTGAAGTATTATTATTTTTATGTCAATATTAAACTTTTATATTGAATCTTTTGGATCTGAATATTCATACCACAATTAAGAGAATTACATTGAAAATTATGCTAAGTAAGCATTCCACATCAAAAATTCTGTTTTTATCATTTACCTACTCGAGGACGAGCAGGAATTAAGCTTGGGGATGCTTGATACGTATCTATAATTTTTTATTGTTCCATGCTATATTATATTCTGTTTGGATGATAAACGGGCTTTATTATACACTTTTATATTATTTTTGGGACTAACCTATTAACCGGAGGCCCAGCCCGAATTGCTGTTTTTTTGCCTATTTCAGTGTTTCGCAGAAAAAGAATATCAAACGGAGTACAAACGGAATGAAACCTTCGGCAACATGATTTTCGGAACAAACATGATCCAGAGGACTTGGAGTCTACGTCAAGAAATCAACCAGGAGAGCACAAGGCAGGGGGCGCGCCTACCCCCCTGGGCGCGCCCTCCACCCTCGTGGGGCCCATGTTGCTCCACCGACGTACTTCTTCCTCCTATATATACCTACGTACCCCCAAACTATCAGATACGGAGCCAAAAACATAATTCCACCGCCGCAACCTTCTGTACCCGTGAGATCCCATCTTAGGGCCTTTTCCGGCGCTCCGCCGGAGGGGGCATTGATCACGAAGGGCTTCTACATCAACACCATAGCCTCTCCGATGATATGTGAGTAGTTTACCTCAGACCTTCGGGTCCATAGTTATTAGCTAGATGGCTTCTTCTCTCTCTTTGGATGTCAATACAAAGTTCTCCACGATTCTTGTGGAGATCTCTTCGATGTAATCTTCTTTTGCAGTGTGTTTGTTGAGACCGATGAATTGTGGGTTTATGATCAAGTTTATCTATGAACAATATTTGAATCTTCTCTGAATTCTTTTATGTATGATTGGTTATCTTTGCAAGTCTCTTCGAATTATCATTTTGGTTTAGCCTACTAGATTGATCTTTCTTGCAATGGGAGAAGTGCTTAGCTTTGGGTTCAATCTTGCGGTGTCCTTTCCCAGTGACAGCAGGGGCAGCAAGGCACGTATTGTATTGTTGCCAACGAGGATAAAAAGATGGGGTTTATATCATATTGCATGAGTTTATCCCTCTACATCATGTCATCTTACTTAAAGCATTACTCTATTCTTATGAACTTAATACTCTAGATGCATGCTCGATAGCGGTCGATGTCTGGAGTAATAGTAGTAGATGCAGGCAGGAGTCGGTCTACTTGTCGTAGACGTGATGCCTATATACATGATCATACCTAGATATTCTCATAACTATGCTCAATTCTATCAATTGCTCAACAGTAATTTGTTCACCCACCGTAATACTTATGCTCTTGAGAGAAGCCACTAGTGAAACCTATGGCCCCCGGGTCTATTTTCCATCATATTAATCTTCCAACACTTAGTTATTTCTTTTGCCTTTTATTTTACTTTGCATCTTTATCATAAAAATACCAAAAATATTATCTTATCATATCTATCAGATCTCACTCTCGTAAGTGATCGTTGAGGGATTGACAACCCCTTTATCGCGTTGGTTGCGAGGTTCTTATTTGTTTGTGTAGGTGTGAGGGACCCGTGCTTGATCTCCTACTGGATTGATACCTTGGTTCTCAAAAACTGAGGGAAATACTTACGCTACTTTACTGCATCACCCTTTCCTCTTCAAGGGAAAACCAACGCAGTGCTCAAGAGGTAGCAGTGATCGTGAAGGGATTGACAACCCTTTTATCGTGTTGGGTGCAAGTGTTCGATTTTCGGTGTAGGTGCATATATTGGAGACTTGCTGCTATCTCCTACTGGATTGATACCTTGGTTCTCAACTGAGGGAAATACTTATCTCTACTTTGCTGCATCACACTTTCCTCTTCAAGAGAAAAACCAACGCAATCTCAAGAAGTAGCAGCAGAGTCGTCGCACATGTTAACCACGCCGCAGACGAACGGCTTCCATCTTCAACCACAAGCCACCCACTTCTTAACCTCTTCTTGGACTTCTCGCTGGAAGGTAGTGTGATCGTGCCGTAGATGCTCACGCCCATGGCCATCGACCTCTACACCACACCTCCGGCCGGCGGGTCATCAATCGGGGGGAAAAGGAAGTGACCGTGTGAGATCCCCGCCTGCTGTTGGGGTTACCTACTACGGGTAGGGTCATGAGACATACATCTCAAGTCTTACCTAGGGCCCCACTTCAAGGCCTCTGGGCCACAAACACATACAAATAACTAATACGTCTTAAAAGTATCTATAATTTATGAAGTATGCATGCCATGTTTACAATAATTTTATATGATTTTGGTATGATTTGATTAGAACTAACCTGGACTGACGCTGTTTTTAGCAGAACTACCGTGGTGTTGTTTTTTTGTGCAGAAATAGAAGTTCTTAGAACGAGCTGATAATTTACGGAGAATATTTTTGGAAAATATAAAAATACTAGAACGAAAAGATATCGGAGAGGAGTCCCGAGGCAACCACAAGGGGGGGGCGCGCCCCTGCCCTGTCATCGCCTCGTGGGCCCCCTTGACTTGTCCCCGATGCTAACACCTCCTATAAATCCCAAAAACCCCAGAAATAAACCTAGATCGGGAGTTCCACCGCCGCAAGCCTCTGTAGCCACAAAAAACCAATCGGGAGCCTATTCCGGCACCCTGCCGGAGGGCGAAACCATCACCAGTGGCCATCTTCATCATCCCGGTAGTCTCCATGACGAGGAGGGAGTAGTTCACCCTCGGGGCTGAGGGTATGTACCAGTAGCTATGTGTTTGATCTCTCTCTCTCTCGTGTTCTTGATATGGCATGATCTTGATGTACCGCGAGCTTTGTTACTATAGTTGAATCATATGGTGTTTCTCCCCCTCTACCTTCTTGTGATGAATTGAGTTTTACCTTTGAGGTTTCACTATTATTGGATTTAATACTATTATGGATTTGAGAATACTTGATGTATGTCTTGCGTGGGATACCCGTGGTGACAATGGGGTGTTCTATTGATTCACTTGATGTATGTTTTGGCACTCAACTCGCGGATTCCCGAGGTGACATTAGGGTAATCTATGCATAGGGGTTGATGCACATTTTTGTCCTTGTTTCTCTGGTAGGAATCTTGGGGCACTCTTTGAAGTTCTTTATGTTGGATTGAATATTATGAATCTGAAGTTGTTTGATGCATATCGTATAATTGACCCACGGATACTTGTGGTGACATTGGAGTATCTAGGTGACATTAGGGTTGATTGATGTGTGTCATATGGGGTTATTTTACTACGAACTCTAGGGCTGTTTGTGACACTTATAGGAATAGCTCAATGGATTGATCGGAAAGAATAACTTTGAGGTGGTTTTGTACCCTACAAGCAATTTCATCTTATGTTCTCCGTGATAGGAACTTTGGAGTGACTTTTGTCGCACGTTGAGGGATTGCCATATGATTTAATTATGTTATCATTGTTGAGAGAACTCGCACTAGTGAAAGTATGAACCCTAGGCCTTGTTTTCAAGCATTGCAATACCGTTTTCGCTCACTTTTACCACTTGCTACCTTGCTGTTTTTATATTTTCAGATTACAAAAACCTATATTTACCATCCATATTACACTTGTATCACCATCTCTTCGCCGAACTAGTGCACCTATACAATATACCGCTGTATTGGGTGTGTTGGGGACACAAGAGACTCTTTGTTATTTGGTTGCAGGGTTGTTTAAGAGAGACCATCTTCATCCTATGCCTCCCACGGATTGATAACCTTAGGCCATCCACTTGGGGGAAATTTGCTACTGTCCTACAAAACTCTGTGCTTGGAGGCCCAACACGAGTCTACAATAAGAAGGTTGTGTAGTAGACATCAAGCTCTTTTCTGGCGCCGTTGCCGGGGAGGTTAGTGCTTCAAGGTATATCTTTAGATCTTGCAATTGAATCTTTTAGTTTCTTGTTTTATCACTAGTTTAGTCTATAAAAGAAAACTACAAAGAAATGGAATTGAGGTTGCCTCATACGCTTCATCTTTTTAATGTCTTCCGTGAAAATGATGGAAAGGAAAATTGTGCTCAAGTGTTAGAAGAAGAAATCTATAAAATTTCTGGCATAAAATCTTTGAATGATGAGTATGATTTCAATGTTGTTAGTTTGAATTCTTTGAATATCCGTGATGCTAATGATATGCAAAGCCATAAGCTTGGATATGCTATGTTTGATGAAGATGATATTTTTTGTCCCCCAAGTTTTGATGAGCAAATCTATTATGATGATCGCATGCCTCCTTTTTATGATGATTATGTTGATGAAAGTGGATTTGGAAGAGTGTCAACTCTAGGTACTAATGATCCCACTATTTTGGAGGGTCGAATCTTTCACGATATTGAGAAAAGTGGATTTGGAGAGGTCATGACTTTATTTAGTGATGGTTCCACTATTTTGGAAGAGGATCCAATTGATTATGAGAACAAAGTTGCTATCTATGATGATTATTGTGATGACATGTATGCCATAAAGAATAATGATAACCATGAAACTTGTCACCTTGATTTTAATTTTCAATTGGATTATGCCTCACTTGATAGTTATTTTGTTGAGTTTGCTCCCACTGCTATTCATGAGAAGAAATTTGCTTATGTGGAGAGTAATAAAAATTCTATGCTTATGCATCATGAAAAGAATGATTTATGTGATGGTTATATTCTTGAATTCATTCATTATGCTACTGAAAATTATTATGAGGTAGGAACATATGCTTTTACATATCTAAAATAATATCAGGTTTCCTCTCTATGTGTTGAAAGTTTTGAAGTCAGGCTTGTTTTGCCTTCCTATGCTAGTTGATCCGTGTTCCCATAAGTTGTTTGCTCACAAAATCCCTATGCATAGGAAGTGTGTTAGACTTAAATGTGCTTGCCACATTTGTTTCATGACGCTCTCTTTGCCTTTCAATTATTTACTTTTATGCGAGCATCATTGAAATCATCATGCCTAGCTAGAAAGGCATTAAAGAAAAGCGCTTGTTGGGAGACAACACAACACCAGTAACTACTGTTTTTGTGTGTTCACATGATTAAGCTACTGTGGTAATCATGTTTTATAGCTTTTGTTTCAATAAAGTGCCAAGTAAGACCTTTGGGATGGTCTATGGTGATAGTTGATTTCATCTTGCTGAAAAACAGAAACTTTTCCGTGCAGTAAAATAATTTTTGAAAGTCACAGAAGCGTGATTTTGATCTGAATTTTTTACACAAGATTGATATACAAATTTCCTAGGTTGTCCTAATTTTTCAGAATTTATTGAGTTACAGAAGTATGGAAAGTTTCCAGATTACTACAGACTGTTCTGTTTTTGACAGATTCTGTTTTCTATGTGTTGTTTGCTTATTTTGATGAATCTATGAGTAGTATCGGAGGGTATGAACTATGGAGAAGTTGGAATACAGTAGATATAACACGAATACAAATTCAGAATGAGTTCACAACAGTACCTAAGTGGTGATTTTCTTTATTATACTAACGAAGCTTACGAGTTTTCTGTTTTGTGTTGTGAAGTTTTCAAGTTTTGGGTGAAGTTTCGATGGACTACGGAATAAGGAGTGGCAAGAGCCTAAGCTTGGGGATGCCCAAGGCACCCAAGGTAATATTCAAGGACAACCAAGAGCCTAATCTTGGGGATTCCCCAGATGGCATCCCCTCTTTCGTCTTCGTTCATCGGTAAATTTACTTGAGGCTATATTTTTATTCACCACATGATATGAGTTTTTCTTGAAGCGTCATTTTCTTTTATTATGATTTGCTTGCTGTTTGAATAAAATATTAAGATCTGAAATACTTAAATGAGAGAGAGTCCTCACATAGCTAAATAATTATTTGGCTACTCATTGATCTCACTTATATCTTTTTGGAGTAGTTTGTCATTTACTCTCGTGCTTCACTTATATCCCATGAGTAAATGGTTGAATGATTTGAATATAATAAATCTGAATTTATATATGGTTCATATGCTTATACCATGGGAGTAATGACTTCACATATAAGAAGTAGAGGTGGTAAATTTATTGAAAGTTAGCAAACATAGTATTGGTCACTTGAAGAATTCATGAAAGAATATTGAAGGAAGAGAGATTTCACATATAAATATACTATCTTGGACATCTTCTGTGATTCTGAGCCCCATTAATTATTTTCAAACTTGATCAAATTAGTTGAAGTTGTACAAGGAATACAACTTAATGAGTTATGTTTGGTATATTTGTATAGAAGTTATATTGTTATGGATCCTCCAACATGTGGTGCTTGCCTTTTAGAATCTTTTGCTAGCCAAAATTTCTGTACTAAGTAGAGATACTACTTGTGCATCCAAAAACTCTTGAACCAAGTTTCTTCCATGAGTGTCCACCATATCTACCTTTATGAGGTATTTACCTGTCGTTCCAAGTAAATTTGCATGTGCCAAACTCTAAACCTTCAAATAATAATCTGTTTTGTATGCCCGAATCGCTCATGTAGCGACTACGGGCTGTCGGTATCTTCCATGCTAGGTGGGTTATTCTCGTGATGAGTGGACTCCGCTCATCATTCAAGAGAAAGTGGCTGGTAACCGGGATGCCCAGTTCTAAGCTCAAATGAAATCAAAATATAATTGCAAACTAAACTCCTCCAGGATTGTTGATAGTTGGACGGTACCCGTTGTTTCGGACCAGCTGTGGAATGTGCTTGTTGGTGGTGGGGGAGTAAAAACTTTACCATTCTGTTTGGGAACCGACTATAATGTGTCTAGCATGGAAGATAGTGAGAACTCTTGGTTGTTATGTTGACAATGAAAGCATACCTCTCAAAATTATTTTCATCTCTGTTTTAAAAGCTTCGAGCTCTGGCACCTCTGCAAATCCCTGCTTCCCTCTGCGAAGGGCCTATCTTTTAATTTTATGCAAGAGTTAGTAGTATACCTTCTCATTCCAACCTACTCTTTAGTTGGCAAGCATCATGTGATGGGGAAAGATCTAAGCATATATGGCCATTCAAATATATTTAATCATGAATTATTATTGTTGACAATTATCTATATGATAAATAAGTTGGGAGGTGAAACATTAAGCCCCTATCTTTCTCTTTGTTCATTGGATGCTATTTGTTCTAAAAATATGCTTTGAGTGGTAGCAATCATGGAAGACTATATGATAGTTGAGTATGTGGATTTGCTAAATTAAAGCTCTTACATAGACCCTTCCTGAAAATAAGATGAATTGCGATTGTTTGATGACTGAGAACATAGTTTGTTAGTTTTCAAGAAAGTTTATGGTCTATGCTTTAACATGTGAATAGCTTGTTACTTGATCATGAGAAGCTTTATGATATGAGCTACTGTTATGATATATAATGATGCTAGAAAAAGTGATTGAAATTATCATTGATCAAACTTGTGCACTTGCTAGCATTCCCACTTCATAAATTATTTCTTTTATCTTTTACCTACTCGAGGATGAGCAGGAATTAAGCTTGGGGATGCTGATACGTCTCCAACATATCTATAATTTATGAAGTATTCATGCCATGTTTACAATAATTTTATATGATTTGATTAGAACTAACCCGGACTGACGCTGTTTTCAGCAGAACTACCGTGGTGTCGTTTTTTTGTTCAGAAATAAAAGTTCTCGGAACGAGCTGAAAATTTATGGAGACTATTTTTGGAAAATATAAAAAATACTGGAACGAGAAGATATCGGAGAGGAGTCCCGAGGCAACCACAAGGGTGAGCCCCCCTAGAGCGCGCCCCCTGCCTTGTCATCGCCTCGTGGGCCCCCTTGACTTGTCCCCGACACCAACACCTCCTATAAATCCCAAAAACCTCAGAAATAAACCTAGATCGGGAGTTCCGCCGCCGCAAGCCTCTGTAGCCACAAAAAACAATCGGGAGCCCGTTCCGGCACCCTGCCGGAGGGGGAAACCATCACCTGTGGCCATCTTCATCATCCCGGTGGTCTCCATGACGAGGAGGGAGTAGTTCACCCTCGGGACTGAGGGTATGACCCAGTAGCTATGTGTTTGATCTCTCTCTCTCTCTCGTGTTCTTGATATGGCACGATCTTGATGTACCGCGAGCTTTGTTACTATAGTTGAATCATATGGTGTTTCTCCCCCTCTACCTTCTTATGATGAATTGAGTTTTACCTTTGAGGTGTCACTATTATCGGATTGAATACTATTATGGATTTGAGAACACTTGATGTATGTCTTGTGTGGGATACCCGTGGTGACAATGGGGTGTTCTATTGATTCACTTGATGTATGTTTTGGCACTCAACTCGCGGATTCCCGAGGTGACATTGGGGTAATCTATGCATAGGGGTAGATGCACGTTTTTGTTGGGAAACGTTGCATGGAAAACAAAAAAAATTCTATGCACACGCAAGATATATCCATGGAGATGCATAGCTACGAGAGGGGAAGATCATCTTCATACCCTTGAAGATCGCAAAGCGGAAGCGTTTATCAACGCGGTTGATGTAGTCGTACACCTTCACGATCCGTCCCGATCAAGTACCGAACGTACGGCACCTCCGCGTTCAGCACATGTTCAGCTCGATGACGTCCTCGCCTTCTTGATCCAGCAAGAGGGGCGAAGTAGTAGATGAGTTCCTGCAGCACGACGGTGTGGTGAAGAACAATCTCCGCAGGGCTTCGCCAAGCACAACGGAAACTATGATGGAGTATAAACTAGAGGGGACGGGGTTGTCGGCACACGGCTTGGTGATTCTTGATGCGTTTCGGGTGCTAGCCCTGCCCCTCTATTTATATGTTGAGCCCTGGGGTCGAAACTTGGAGAAAGTGCCTCCTCAAAGTCGGTTTTGCCCACAAGGAAGAGTCCTTCTCGGACTTCCAGGACCAGATTCCACAGTCCTTGGCATATGGCCCAGACGCTATGGGCCTCGGCGTGTGGTCTAGGGCTAGACACCAGGGTCTCCGGCGTTTGGCCCCCTGGCCTCCGCAAAACTCCTTTTGCACCGACCTAAAGCCCCGTGGGCTTAACCCCTTGGCCTAACCATATCATCCTATATATCAATCTTTACCTTCGGACCATTTCAGAGCTCCTCGTCATGTTCATGATTGCATCCGGGACTCCGAACAACATTCGGTCACCAACATAGATAACTCATATAATACTATTATCGTCAACGAATGTTAAGCGTGTGGACCCTACTGGTTCGAGAACTATGTAGACATGACCGAGACAACTCTCCGGTCAATAACCAATAGCGGAACCTAGATGCCCATATTGGCTCCTACATATTCTACGAAGATCTTTATCGGTCGAACCTTATGACAACATACGTAATTCCCTTTGTCCATCGGTATGTTACTTGCCCGAGATTCGATCGTCGGTATCTTCATACCTAGTTCAATCTCATTACCAGTAAGTCTCTTTACTCGTTCTGTAATACATCACCTCGTAACTAACTCCTTAATCATTTGCTTGCAAGCTTATGATGTGTATTACCGAGAGGGCCCAGAGATACCTCTCCGATACTTGGAGTGACAAATCCTAATCTCGATCTATGCCAACTCAACAAACACCTTTTGGAGATACCTGTAGAGCATCTTTATAATCACCAAGTTACGTTGTGACGTTTCATAGCACACAAGGCATTCCTCCGGTATCCTGGAGTTGCATAATCTCATAGTCGAAGGAATATGTATTTGACATGAAGAAAGCAATAGCAACAAAATTGAACGATCATTATGCTAAGCTAACGGATGGGTCTTGTCCATCACATCATTCTCCTAATGATGTGATCCCATTATCAAATGACAACTCATGTCAATGGTTAGGAAACCTTAACCATCTTTGATCAACGAGCTAGTCTAGTAGATGCTTACTAGGGACACAATGTTTGTTTATGTATTCACACATGTATCAAGGTTTCCAATCAATAAAATTCTAGCATGAATAAGGAAATATAAAATAAAAACTTTATTATTGCCTCTAGGGCATATTTCCTTCAGTCTCCCACTTGTACTAGAGTCAATAATCTAGTTCACACACTACAGCAGGATGCTGCTAACGCGACACTACGATCAGAGACCCTTTGACGAAACTGTGTCGATGCATTAATCGCAAACGGTGATGTAAAAAACCCGTCAAAAAAGATGCAAAACGTTTGCGATGGCAGGGGCATCAAACACGGTTCAGATTTTACTTGCGTGTGCGATGCTGGGCATACGGTTGATCCACACGAACTGTTTGCGATTATACAGAACAACAGAAACGGGCAGCCATATACATGTGTGTGCGATATACGGCATACAGTTCGCTCCGATGAACTGTTTGCTATTAGGGAAAGCAACAGAAATGGTCAGCCAGATCAAGGTGTGTGTCTGATATACGGCATACGGTTCACTCAAATGAACTGTTTTCGATTAGGGAAGAGAACATAAACGCACTGGTACGCGTCGGTCCTAAACAAATGGTTTTTATCCCCTTTCCGCGACGGCATTTGGAACCGTCACCAAGTGAGTGTGGGCGATAGGGGGTCCTTCCCACACGACCCAGAAACCGTCGGGGATAGGGCCCCTACAGTACTCCTACTCGTTTCTGCTCGCATTGCCATCGTAGTCGGTATTCTGTGGTGCTACGTTTACGATGCGTGGCCTATCACAAACGGTTCACTATTATAGAACGTGTATGATGCGCGGCCGATCACAAACGGTTCACTGTTAAGAAGATTAGCTAATCGTCATACGAGTGTCAGACAGGATTATGAAACGTCGGACCGTCATAACATCGTAACATCGTCGTACACAACAACTATCGCACACGCTATTCTGTGGTGCAACGTTTACGATGCATACTTCATCAGAAACAGTTCATGGTTGCGAATCGTGTATGATAAGGCAACTACCACAAACGTTTAGTTTGCCCGCACCATTTGTGATGCCTGCACACGTTTCCTCTCTGTGAACCGTCACGGACTATGGTGTATATCGCAAACGTTTGTGTTTTACCAACCGTGTGTGTCGTAACAACCTGGAAAGCGTAATTTCACCGCAATTTAATTGCTGCTATTTCTAATTGTACCGGATTTGAATTTGAATGTATGCTACAACTTTATTCATATCCATCAGGTTCAAACAACCAATGCAATATTCGATTCATAGGTACATATGTTCAAGAATTACATAAGAACCAAATAAAGAATGATGAACCACAGTTGTATACTTGTACTATTAAAGACGATAAAGAAAGAGGCGAAATATGTTCTGGTTGCTGAACAAGGTGAAGCGGAATGCCCATATTGTGCCCTCCTCCATGCAGAAGGCACGCACGACTCTAGTCCAACCCCTTGTGATGGCCGACCGCCCATCCTTCACGGTCTTCATGAAAACATCTAGATAATCATCATGTTCTGGTAGAAATACTTTAACCTTTGCATGCCCACTAATCATGTAGTTTGAGAGGTAATCTTGAGTAAACTGCTTTGGCAACCACTACAAAGGAAAAAGATTCAGACACTATCATCTAACACAACTCATTATGGGCAGTAAAAAGAAGGCTACAGAGTTCTTACTTACCATCCTGCATTTCGCTGTTATCTTGGATGAAGTGTGAACAAATAGTTTAATTGCCATCTTTGGACCCATTTTACTAATAATCTTTATCAGCTTCCTCACTTGATGCTGGTTCATCGATATCTCATTGCCCCATACGCAGAAATGGTCGAAGCGTGGATCTTTACCAATGAAATATGTACCTAAAAGCACCAAGTTAACATTAGAAGCTAAACAACAATTGCACAATGATGTAGTACAACACTCTTTTATAATATGTCTATATACGTTTGTATGTGGTGGTCCATTTGAAATCTCTAAAAGACAAATATTTAGGAACGGAGGGAGTATGTTATAACATCCAACATACGCACATATTAGATGAATTAACATCTTATATTATGGGTCGGAAGGAGTTTAGTGCATTCTTACAAATGATCGGCTGATTAACTGCTATTGTATCCATGGGTTACAGTTAGTTTGAGCTAGTTCGGGCTCAAATAGCCCTAAAGTATATCTAAACATGAGGGCTAGTTTAAGCTAGTTGTATCTATAACCCACCCAAACAAACTATCCAACCCAAGAGGTGCTAATTGGAGCTAGTTCTCCTAAGTGCATTTATTGTCAATCTAAACCTGCCATCCAAACAACTCTTTGGATGGAGTTAGTTCAGGGTTAGTAATGAGCTAGAAACTAACTCTAACCTCTAGCTAAGTTGAGTATCCAAACGGGGTTGTGTTGTTGTTATTGTTGCCGCTGCTCTTCTACGTATATCTAGACATCATTAGAACATTAATGTAACAGTCTTCCTTGTTGCTATGTTGCCTAGGATTGCATATTTAGACATTAAGTACAGTGCATGTTGCTATGTAGCCTCAGATATATTACATATGGCCCTAGTTAACCTAACGATAAATGGGTTGCAGATATATTCAGTTAAAAGTCCGATTAACCGATTAGTCCCTTATCAGCCACCGACCTATATGGTACCAGCTACCGATATCCTGAATAGTGAGCAGATATAAGCCATGGGATGAAACTAACCTCGATGGCAAACATCAGTCGTTCCCAAAATTGTCCTGTGTAGGTACATCGAGAAGCATGTTAAGCACAACAGGCTAAACATCAACCAAAATTATACATGGCAGACAAAATAATCTCCAAAAGATAGCTTCAGTGTGCAGGTTTAAGCACGCTAGTAAAGCAAAACACGTGGAAAGGTGTGCTAACTGCAACAGGCCTAACATTTAACAACAAGCAAACATAGTCATTCAAACTGGTATTATGCCGGTCTAAGTACACTGGTTATTGTTAAATAAAAATGGAAAGGCGTGTTAACTACAAGATGTAGCAACCAAATGTAGTCATTCATAGTGGTATTGTTGAAACTGGTATTGATGAAATTGAACTGCACAGTTCATACTTGCACATATAGAACATCAAATTGTGAATAATTGGAATAAACAAGGCATAGTACGAACAACCAAAGATAGCATTTGAAACTGGACATATGCTAACTACAAACAACCAACAATCAAAAAACTTTAAAAGAGGCATATGCTAGCTATAACAGGCTTAACGGCAAGTAAATATATGCATTCCTATCGGTATGTTTAAAACTGGATTGATGAAATGTACTGCACAGTAAATAATTGCACATATAGAGCATCACATTGTGAACAACTAAAATAAACAAGGCATACTGCAAACAACCAGATATAGCAATTAAAACTGGACATATTCTCACTACACTACAAAAGGGACTCGACAAAACAAATCATGGGTTTCCCCCTGTGAAGAGGCACGTCAAAACAAATCATGGGTTTCCTCACTTGTCACAGATGGGCTCGTTCCCATGGGAAGAGCACGGACCCTGGATGCCCTCCATGTTGTCGCAGATGGTCTCCTTCCCCTTGGAAGAGCACGACTGTAGGGTGCCCTCCCTGATAACGCAGATGGGCGCTTTCCCCTTGGAAGAGCAGATGGGCTCTTTCCCCTTGGAAGAGCCAGAGAGGGTGCCCTCCTCATGGTCGCCGTCGATGAGGTCTAACTTGGAAGCTGTGGATCCCAAGCCAGCGTCGCAGAACGTGTCCATCAGAAATGACAAAAGGGGCTCGATGGCGATGTAGAATGGCAAGTTGTTGACAGCGAGGCAGAGGAGATCAGCGGCGGGGCCATGGATGAGATCGACGGCGGTTGAACCCGAGGGGTTGGGGTGGGCCACTTAACCTGTGACATAGCCCGCCTCAGGCCGTCGCTGTCGATAACCTCGATGTCATAGCCGGTGGCCGAGACATGCCCGCATACTCTAGCCCGCTGCTTGAGTGCCTGCCGCCAGTAATGGTCGTCAGCTTCCTCGGCGACGTCGGGCGAAGAGACTGCTATACACCTCTTTTGGGCCAGTCGCTCCTCGAGCTCCACGGGTAGCGTAGCCGGGCTTAGGCTGCGACGCTCTGGAGTGGGGGATGGGGATGGGGATCTGTGGGAAAGGGGGCGTTTGGCAGGCATCATCTAAGAAACGCAGGGCGGCCTGGGTATGGAGATCGGTGGGTAAGCTGCACGGGCAAACCGGCAGATGTTGACAATGGAGGCCTTGCGGCGGCGGCGGCAGCGGCGGCGGGGACCTTGCTAGGGTTTCGAGCGAGGGAGGGGTGTGTGTGTGTGTGTGTGTGCGCGCATGCCCGAGGAGGTTTTGGTGTGTGTGTGTGTGTGTGTGGAGGGGGCAGGGTGTTTGAGGAAATGACGCGGGTACTGAAAATTTTACTACACGGGAGTCAAATGCGGGAGTGAAATGCCGGGCTATTGAAAATTTTGATGATAGTGCATCGCACACGGTCCGGTGATAACAACAGTGTGTTATGAAACAGAAAAACCCTCTAGGCGGGCAGATATTTTCTAGGGATGCAGGCGGGATTGGGAACAAGAAACATCGCACACGGTCCGGAGATAACAATCGTGTGTTATGAAATAGAAAAACCCTCGAGGTGGGTAGATATTTTCTAGGGATGCATGCGGGATTGGGAACAAGAAACATCGCACACGGTCCGGAGATAGCAACCGTGTATTATGAAACAGAAAAACCCTCGAGGCGGGCAAATATTTTTGAGAGGGGGAGCCTCGTGGAGCCCAATGTACTGTGCGGATGTGTGCGTGACAGGTGCACCGGCGTGGCACACGGTTAGTTTGAGTGAACCGTGTCAGTTGCATCATCCGACTTGTCTAATGTTCATAAGTTTGGCGAAAAATGACGCGGGAGAGGGTCAGAACACGAACACACTTGCATGTGGACCAAATTTATGTATCAAAAGGGTGGTTTGATTTTCAAATACCAAATGCAACTTCGATGTGGCACCTCTCTCGCAAAGCGCACGGTATTGCTTGCCCCTCCTCGTGTCGGCACGAAGGAATCCTAAGCTATGAATGCATGCCCCCTCCCCCCAACCGAGGTTTACCTAGCAAAGTGTGAAGTATATCTAGCAGCCCCCCTCCTCCCTCGTGTCGGCACAAAGGGAATCCTAAGCTATGAATGCATGCATGCCCCCCCCCAACCGAGGTTCATTCACCTAGCAAAGTGCGAAGTAGCTAGCAACCCCCTCCCTCGTGTCAGCACGAAGGGAATCCTAAGCTATGAATGCATGCCCCCCCCCCCAACCGAGGTTCACCCTAGCAAAGTGCGAAGTAGCTAGCAGCCCCCCCCTCCCTCGTGTCAGCACGAAGGGAATCCTAAGCTATGAATGCATGCCCCCCCCCAACCGAGGTTCACCCTAGCAAAGTACAAAGTAGCTAGCAGCCCCCCTCCCTCGTGTCGGCACGAAGGGAATCCTAAGCTATGAATGCATGTCCCCCAACCGAGGTTCACCTAGCAAAGTGCGAAGTAGCTAGCAGCCCCCCTCCCTCGCGTTGGCACGAAGGGAATCCTAAGCTATGAATGCATGCCCCCCAACCGATGTTCACCTAGCAAAGTGCGAAGTAGCTAGAAGCCCCCCTTCCTCGTGTCGGCACGAAGGGAATCCTAAGCTATGAATGCATGCCCCCCCCCCAACTGAGGTTCACCTAGCAAAGTGCGAAGTAGCTAGCAGCCCCCCTCCCTCGTGTCGGCACTAAGGGAAGCCTAAGCTATGAATGCATGCCCTCCCCCCCAACCGAGGTTCACCCTAGCAAAGTGCAAAGTAGCTAGCAGCCCCCCTCCCTCGTGTCGGCACGAAGGGAATACTAAGCTATGAATGCATGCCCCCCCAACTGAGGTTCACCTAGCAAAGTGCGAAGTAGCTAGTAGCCCCTCCCTCATGTCGGCACAAAGGGAATCCTAAGCTATGAATGCATGCCCCCTCCCCCGAACCGAGTTTCACCTAGCAAAGTGCGAAGTAGCTAGCAGCCCCTCACCCCCCCCCCTCGTGTCGCCACAAAGGGAATCCTAAGCTATGAATGCATGCCCCCCAACCGAGGTTCACCTAGCAAAGTGCGAAGTAGCAACCCCCCCCCCCCCCACACACACACACTGTCACGACCGGATTTTTGGGATATAAATTCCCAGAAAAACGGCCTGTGTGCTCACCAGCCCCAGGATTACTGTTAGCTGATGAGGTACCAACTTGATACAAGAATTCCAAGCAAGGAACAAAAATATGTAGTACAAGACCATTTAGGCCTGGGAGTACAACACTTGGTTTCTAATGGTTGAGGGCGGAAGCGGTTGGAAACATCTGCGTCTATGGGACTCCATTTCCCACAAGAACAGCTGACCAGGATAACTCCTATCTTCGCGAGGCTGCACACGTCGACAGCGTAGGTTCCGAGGGTGTCACCGCGATGCATACCTCCACGCAAGGCAATCTGGCCAAGACAATAGCCAGGGACAAGCCAGTGAGTACGTTTGAATGTACTCGCAAACATTAAGAACACGGGTATAATATATCCAACATACTCCAAATTTAATAGACGATCATACATCCGTCACGAAAATATACGAGGAACCATGATGCACACATATGGATAAAAATATACCAAAATAAAATACTGGGTGCCAAACGAGTGTCTGAATGACTCCTCGAGCGGAAAATGCAGAATAGTAATGCTGGTGCCAAACGAGTGTCTGAATGACTCCTCGAGCGGAAAATGCAGAAATAATAATACTGGTGCCAAACGAGTGTCTGAATGACTCCTCGAGCGGAAAATGCAGAAATAATAATACTGGTGCCAAACGAGTGTCTGAATGACTCCTCGAGCGGAAAATGCAGAAATAATAATACTGGTGCCAAACGAGTGTCTGAAAGACTCCTCGAGCGGAAAATGCAGAAATAATAATGCCGCAGTCGGGCGTCGGGGCGACACCACCTAAAGGGCTTATAAGAGAATAATCACAGTGAATATCCAGGAGGTAGAACCGTCCCAGGGATACTCAGTAATATACGTAATATAAATGGTTAGTCCAAAACAATAAAGATCATAATCCAAGGGTGCCATAATCATAAACAATATTTAGTACAGTCGTTTCTCCATCTGAAAACCGATAATTCAGTCAAGTCGTATCTCCATCCGAATACCGTTACTGAGCTCTAGTTAAACCGTTCTCCATCCGAATACCGTTACAGAGTTCTAGTTAAATCGTTCTCCATCCGAATACCGTTATCAAGATTTAACCCAGACTGTGGTCCTATACTCAAGAACATGACTATCCAACAGGATATATCCTCTGCCGAGGGAGTACCATTTTCCACGAGTAACGGGATTACTCAGTCCCTCGGGACTAATTTCGTCTACGGTCTTTTGATTGAAAACACGCCTGACCTGCACACACCAGCTTAACTCACCAGTGCCTGGAATCACCCACGACACCTGCCAAGCAAAACTCTAAGTGGGGAGGCTACAACCTCGACGTAGCATGGGATCACAAAATTTATACCGCGCGCAAACTGGGGAAGCTATCCCCTTCGGCTACAACCGAAAACACCCATGCCCCCGGACCGAATGACAGGCTTTAATCCGTGGCCACGGGACCTTCATCACGGCCTCTCTGTACGGTGTGTGCTTTGGAAAGGGGTTGACAACCTACTGAACCATACCCTGTCCCCTGCAGGGACAAGTGGTGGTACCGACAAAAGGAAGCTACTGAACAAGACTCGGTCTACAACCGACTCAGGTGATCCAAGTATCCACCAACAATATTACCACTAGTGAAATAAATCACCACTCCTCGAGCCTCACCATGCTATGCCGGGCATACTCGTCACAACGAGGGATTAGGGACAAGCTCGTGTCTACCCAAGACCACGACTTTCCCGCTTCCTACCGGTGTGCAAGAGAAGCTCACGAGGGCGATCCAAATCCTTAGGGTATCCATGGCTGGCCACAAACAACTCCAAAGTGCACTCATGCACGAGACTACATCGATACATAAACTGTCACAATACTCCAAGTCAAAAGGTGCTGTGATCGCATCAAAACACCAAAACAAATATTATGCCAGAGTTCAGAAATGCTTGCCTTCAAGAGTATGCAAAGGATGCACTTATTGGAAGCTTTCCTTTTCCTCCAAAAATCCTATTTTGCAAAATACACAAATACAAATATTTCAAACACAGTACCAAAACTTGTCTCAAATATTTTTGAAATAAATCTTAAAATAAACTAGATGAAATTTGAGAGAGGTAGGAAAAAGAATCAACTCATTTGGAGTTTTATTTTAAAAGTTATAGCCAGTCAAAGTTTGGTCAAATCTATTTTTAAATAAAACCAAAAAAAGGAAAACGCTTCAGCAGTAATACGCTTACGCAGCAGGGAAAACGCACTCGGGGTTTTGCGCCTCCACTTAAACAGAGAGAGGGCGCTGCGCGGGTCGCTGACAGTGGGTCCAGAGGGCCCACTGGTCAGGTTTGACCGTTCCTTCCCTCCTTCTCTTCTCTTCTTCCCGACGGGAGCGGGGCTCCGGCGATCGCCGGCGACGAACGGCGGCGCCTCACGTGCATCCAAGGGCGGGGATGGAACGGCTAGACCGAGGCGGTCCTTTAGGTGGTGGTTGGGTCGACGGAGGTGGCAGGAATCGCCGGCAGCGAGCTCCGCGGCGGGGGAAAGCTACGGTGGTGAAGTGACATAGGTGCTCCGGTGGTCTCCGACCGCAGTTGGGTAGCTGGGCAGCTCCGCAAGACTTCGGGGAAGTTTCTGGTGGCGCTGGATTGGCAAAAGGATGGCTGGCGGCGACGAATCGCGCTGGGGCTTGGCGGCGGCCGAGCTGGCCGGAGTTGAGGGAGACGGCCACCACAGGTCGATTCACTACGCGGGAAGCTCTACGAGGAGTGCATGAAGTCGCGTGAGTGCTCGGAGGGGCTCGGGGACCCTTTATATAGCGCTCGAGGCAGGTTCCCGCGGTGGCAGAGGATAGGATCGCCGGCGACAGCCGTTGCTGTAGGTGCAGGGCATCTTGGCGGCGACGAACGCGTTCCGACAGGCAGGAGGATAGGCACGAGCGATTCCTAGGGGCAGCTGGCGCGCTGGCGCGGTTTGGGCGGTGCCGAACATGGCAGAGGCCGCTGCCGACGCCGGCGTGCCGCCAAGGGCGCTGCCAGCGGCGCAGCCGGGCACCAGAGGGATCGTGGAGCAGGGGGCGGCTAGTGCGCGGCTCAGCGATGCAGAAGGGACCAGGGTCGGGTCACGTCGAGCGCGGCAGTGCGGCGTGTCGGCGTAGTGCGCGCGCGTGCAAAACGTGCGCTCTGGGCGCGCCCAGAGCACGCACGGCAGGTGCTCGACGGAATGCCAGCGTGGTCTAGAGCGTGAGGGTGGAGCTGGCAAAGCACAGATCAAGGGTAGGGGTGGCTAGGAGCTCAGTGGACAAGGTTTTTGGGGCTGGGGTACAAGTCCACAATGCAAACCAGGGAGCTTGCCAAAAATGACTGTGCACACCAGGTGTTCGACAGAATGCCAAGTGCACTTAGGCAACTCTTGGAGTGGCCAAAATCTCCAGATCAGTGTCTCTTTAGACACAGAAGATGGTGGTGAGATTAGTTTGGCAAACACAGAGGGTTGATAGTGCAAGCTTTGCAAAACTCCAGTTTTGGGCAGAAAGAAAAAGGGTTTAGAACATGCATTTCAAAACCTCCAATGAGCCCAATCTCCTGGATTTAAGAGTTTGGTAGGGAGGGCTACAAGTAGGAAAAGGCTCAGGGTTACTAGAGCAAAGAAAATTCAGGTTGCAGTACAAATCATCAAATTGGACCAGAATGCAAAAGAGGTTGATCCACTCAAATTTTCCAAGGAACATCACTGGGTTTTTGCTTGAAGATGGATTGTATGTATCCACTGTCATCTCCAAACACTTGGAAGAATTTTTGAAGAAATATTTAAATGGGTTGCAATGCAAAAGTGCCTACTGGACCAGATTGGAAAAATTGGTGGAGAGCTCAAAATCTCCAATGGCCAGAAGGTATCTTTGCATAAAAGTGATGTGGAAACATCACATGACATCCCCAAATTTTGGTGGAATTTTTAAAAGCATTTGTCAAGTGGTTGTAGTGCAAATAGGCCCCAAATGCAAAAGGAATCATTTTAAAGAGATAAAGCTTTTTGAATAAATAAATCTTGCAACATTTGAATCCACTGATAAGTAATGGTTTTATAAAAGAGAGTAAACAAATCCAACAATACCTTTGAAGGTTTCTCCCACTAGAGGCAACAATCCAAAATCACAAAAGGTAAAACTTGACAATTTGGAAAAGTTTTATTTCCTGGCAATATTTTAATAAATAAAACAAGGCCAAAATTTTTGGGTGTCACAACACTACCCCCCTTAAGAAAAATCTCGTCCTCGAGATTTGTTAAAAGTTGTAACGATGATGCGCGAATAAAAGGTCTATGCCGGGAAAATGCATATATACGCAGCAATAACTCGGGGAAAAGAAATATCCTTGAAAATATGTTGCGAGAGAAGAAATAATTAAAACAACACTAACAGCAGTAACACTGCTCACAAAACAGGAACTAAAGAAAGTCGGATCCGTTGCATAAAGGATTTTACGAACGTGCTGCAACACATAAATACAAGTACTGGGACAATAAATACATCGGAGGCGTTCACATGGAAAACGGTAAAGTGACAGGGTCCTGAGAAAACGCCTCTGGCACTGGGGCACACTCCTCTTCTATCGGGGGAAGCGGGTTGACCAGACGATGAATGCGCCCTTCTTGGTCAGGCCTTAGGGGCCTGCCAATAGCGATCCGAGGATTTAAATCAGCGAGGCTCTGGAGATAACCCATTACTCGCTGAGTTAAACGCTCCTGGGCAATGACGTACTGGGCAAGGTTGGCCAGTACTGGATCTCTCTCAATGCGCCCACCGGGGAAAGATGCAACTTCTCCGGGTGCTGCACGGCTCGGAAAATAATAGTACCCTCGCTCACTGGCGTAGGGTACCACGAATCGAAGGCGGGTGAGCGCCTCGTACACGGCAGCTTCTATGGCCATCTGCGGAGTCGGCATGGATTTCCCCACGAAGGAGACTTCTGTTGGATCTTGGTTTGGGTAGGCGGGAGGGATGTGCACCACTGCCCAATATTTCGAGGTGGATGGAGTGATCCTCGATTTGAGCAGCTCGTACTGGGGTGGACGGGTGGCACTCATAGTACTACAGGTAAAGTCCCACAATAATTTGACAAAACTGCTGAGGGTTGCGTCTGGGGTTCTCAGATAAATACTGGGGGTCGACATGGCAAGGAATGGCTGTGAGTGCTGCGCACAAAGGTGAGGGGTGCTCTGCAAGGTCAGTAAGTGGCCTTTATATAGCACCCAGGGCTGGGATATCTACCAGGGTAAAAAGGCGACTGGCTGACGATCCTGTACTCGGGTCAAAGCCATAGATATACACGTCACATAAATGGGACGCATTACTATGGGAGCCGACGGGGTTGGTCTTGGTAGCTGCGCCCGAGAAATAAAAATGCAATTGTACGCCAACGTACACATGCATGGCTACGACTCCAAGAAAATAAGAGCGCTCAAACTGACAGCATGCAACAAAAGCGATACAAGGCCACACATTACAAAGCGTAGAAAAACTAAGGCTCGATACAACTTTGAGCGACTTAGTCTACTTCGTTAATGTCCAAGTGGGCTGGCCTTGCGGACGCCGATGCTTCTCCCCGGTTCTCACCGTCGGGATTTGCTGGTTGAGGCTGAGGTGCTGCAGGGTCGGGGAGATGGTGATGACCATCCCGGGGGTTGTTGGCCCAAATCCCGTTGGAATGAGTTTCCAAAAGGCGACGAAGCGCTTCTGGGGTCACCAAAGTGCTCTGGTTGAGGGCTGGCGCAGACCTCAAGGGATCGATCGGGTGTCCGAACAGCACGACTGGGTTGTCGGTGTCGGGCTCCGCTTCTCTCCTCGCCGGGGCTCGGCGGACCAGCTCTCCACGAGCTGCGATCAGATCCAGAGTGATCTGGTCGAACAGTTGCTCTAGTGCGCTTACATAGCGCACCAGATGCAGCAGCGCAGGATCCGTCTCGTGGTCTCCGTTGGCGACTTGGGGCGGCCTACCATACCCATCACGACTGGGGTAGTAGTGGAACGAGCGACAGTTAACTCTGGGCAACAAGTGCCGGAGTTGAACTATAGCTTCGCGGGCTGCCAGTTGGATGGCTTGTGGCTCAAAGGAAGTTGTCCTTCCAGTGAACCTGTAGGGGCGTTCTGGCGACAGACCCCTACCGTAGATGTGCACAGTGGCCCAGTACTGACGGCTTTCACCGTACATGGGTCCTTGGTACACAACATACTCAGGAGGTTCCTCCAACGCATAGGCACGACGGGTGAGGTTTGCGAGCACGGTCACAAAACCTCCAAGGTTGGTCGTTGTGGTCTCAATGTGAACAATGGGGCCAGGCATCGTGGCTGGGTTTGGGGGGAAAGAGGCTGTGCTGTGCCGTGGCTAGCGTGCCCTTTTTATAGGAAAAGGGGACGGAGTCTTCCTCCGCACGCTTGCGATAGAGACGGGTTGGACGTCGGTCACTGGCGCGTGATCGACGGGCTAGGCTGATAGGTTGGGCACCGTCCGCCGAAAAGGCGTTGGGTCACTGTGGAGCTACCTTACGCGGGAAGCTTGACCGGGGTCAGGCTAAGGTCTGATGGTTTGGGATAACCTGGGTTTATTGACCTGGCTAAGATAGGATTAGCCAACGGTCAGCCTGGCTCTGATACCAAGTCTGTCACGACCGGATTTTTGGGATATAAATTCCCAGAAAAACGGCCTGTGTGCTCACCAGCCCCAGGATTACTGTTAGCTGATGAGGTACCAACTTGATACAAGAATTCCAAGCAAGGAACAAAAATATGTAGTACAAGACCATTTAGGCCTGGGAGTACAACACTTGGTTTCTAATGGTTGAGGGCGGAAGCGGTTGGAAACATCTGCGTCTATGGGACTCCATTTCCCACAAGAACAGCTGACCAGGATAACTCCTATCTTCGCGAGGCTGCACACGTCAACAGCGTAGGTTCCGAGGGTGTCACCGCGATGCATACCTCCACGCAAGGCAATCTGGCCAAGACAATAGCCAGGGACAAGCCAGTGAGTACGTTTGAATGTACTCGCAAACATTAAGAACACGGGTATAATATATCCAACATACTCCAGATTTAATAGACGATCATACATCCGTCACGAAAATATACGAGGAACCATGATGCACACATATGGATAAAAATATACCAAAATAAAATACTGGGTGCCAAACGAGTGTCTGAATGACTCCTCGAGCGGAAAATGCAGAATAGTAATGCTGGTGCCAAACGAGTGTCTGAATGACTCCTCGAGCGGAAAATGCAGAAATAATAATACTGGTGCCAAACGAGTGTCTGAATGACTCCTCGAGCGGAAAATGCAGAAATAATAATACTGGTGCCAAACGAGTGTCTGAATGACTCCTCGAGCGGAAAATGCAGAAATAATAATACTGGTGCCACACGAGTGTCTGAAAGACTCCTCGAGCGGAAAATGCAGAAATAATAATGCCGCAGTCGGGCGTCGGGGCGACACCACCTAAAGGGCTTATAAGAGAATAATCACAGTGAATATCCAGGAGGTAGAACCGTCCCAGGGATACTCAGTAATATACGTAATATAAATGGTTAGTCCAAAACAATAAAGATCATAATCCAAGGGTGCCATAATCATAAACAATATTTAGTACAGTCGTTTCTCCATCCGAAAACCGATAATTCAGTCAAGTCGTATCTCCATCCGAATACCGTTACTGAGCTCTAGTTAAACCGTTCTCCATCCGAATACCGTTACAGAGTTCTAGTTAAATCGTTCTCCATCCGAATACCGTTATCAAGATTTAACCCAGACTGTGGTCCTATACTCAAGAACATGACTATCCAACAGGATATATCCTCTGCCGAGGGAGTACCATTTTCCACGAGTAACGGGATTACTCAGTCCCTCGGGACTAATTCCGTCTACGGTCTTTTGATTGAAAACACGCCTGACCTGCACACACCAGCTTAACTCACCAGTGCCTGGAATCACCCACGACACCTGCCAAGCAAAACTCTAAGTGGGGAGGCTACAACCTCGACGTAGCATGGGATCACAAAATTTATACCGCGCGCAAACTGGGGAAGCTATCCCCTTCGGCTACAACCGAAAACACCCATGCCCCCGGACCGAATGACAGGCTTTAATCCGTGGCCACGGGACCTTCATCACGGCCTCTCTGTACGGTGTGTGCTTTGGAAAGGGGTTGACAACCTACTGAACCATACCCTGTCCCCTGCAGGGACAAGTGGTGGTACCGACAAAAGGAAGCTACTGAACAAGACTCGGTCTACAACCGACTCAGGTGATCCAAGTATCCACCAACAATATTACCACTAGTGAAATAAATCACCACTCCTCGAGCCTCACCATGCTATGCCGGGCATACTCGTCACAACGAGGGATTAGGGACAAGCTCGTGTCTACCCAAGACCACGACTTTCCCGCTTCCTACCGGTGTGCAAGAGAAGCTCACGAGGGCGATCCAAATCCTTAGGGTATCCATGGCTGGCCACAAACAACTCCAAAGTGCACTCATGCACGAGACTACATCGATACATAAACTGTCACAATACTCCAAGTCAAAAGGTGCTGTGATCGCATCAAAACACCACAACAAATATTATGCCAGAGTTCAGAAATGCTTGCCTTCAAGAGTATGCAAAGGATGCACTTATTGGAAGCTTTCCTTTTCCTCCAAAAATCCTATTTTGCAAAATACACAAATACAAATATTTCAAACACAGTACCAAAACTTGTCTCAAATATTTTTGAAATAAATCTTAAAATAAACTAGATGAAATTTGAGAGAGGTAGGAAAAAGAATCAACTCATTTGGAGTTTTATTTTAAAAGTTATAGCCAGCCAAAGTTTGGTCAAATATGTTTTTAAATAAAACCAGAAAAAAGGAAAACGCTTCAGCAGTAATACGCTTACGCAGCAGGGAAAACGCACTCGGGGTTTTGCGCCTCCACTTAAACAGAAAGAGGGCGCTGCGCGGGTCGCTGACAGTGGGTCCAGAGGGCCCACTGGTCAGGTTTGACCGTTCCTTCCCTCCTTCTCTTCTCTTCTTCCCGACGGGAGCGGGGCTCCGGCGATCGCCGGCGACGAATGGCGGCGCCTCACGTGCATCCAAGGGCGGGGATGGAATGGCTAGACCGAGGCGGTCCTTTAGGTGGTGGTTGGGTCGACGGAGGTGGCAGGAATCGCCGGCGGCGAGCTCCGCGGCAGGGGAAAGCTACGGTGGTGAAGTGACATAGGTGCTCCGGTGGTCTCCGACCGCAGTTGGGTAGCTGGGCAGCTCCGCAAGACTTCGGGGAAGTTTCTGGTGGCGCTGGATTGGCAAAAGGATGGCCGGCGGCGACGAATCGCGCTGGGGCTTGGCGGCGGCCGAGCTGGCCGGAGTTGAGGGAGACGGCCACCACAGGTCGATTCACTACGCGGGAAGCTCTACGAGGAGTGCTTGAAGTCGCGTGAGTGCTCGGAAGGGCTCGGGGACCCTTTATATAGCGCTCGAGGCAGGTTCCCGCGGTGGCAGAGGATAGGATCGCCGGCGACAGCCGTTGCTGTAGGTGCAGGGCATCTTGGCGGCGACGAACGCGTTCCGACAGGCAGGAGGATAGGCACGAGCGATTCCTAGGGGCAGCTGGCGCGCTGGCGCGGTTTGGGCGGTGCCGAACATGGCAGAGGCCGCTGCCGACGCCGGCGTGCCGCCAAGGGCGCGGCCAGCGGCGCAGCCGGGCACCAGAGGGATCGTGGAGCAGGGGGCGGCTAGTGCGCGGCTCAGCGATGCAGAAGGGACCAGGGTCGGGTCACGTCGAGCGCGGCAGTGCGGCGTGTCGGCGTAGTGCGCGCGCGTGCAAAACGTGCGCTCTGGGCGCGCCCAGAGCACGCACGACAGGTGCTTGACGGAATGCCAGCGTGGTCTAGAGCGCGAGGGTGGAGCTGGCAAAGCACAGATCAAGGGTAGGGGTGGCTAGGAGCTCAGTGGACAAGGTTGTTGGGGCTGGGGTACAAGTCCACAATGCAAACCAGGGAGCTTGCCAAAAATGACTGTGCACACCAGGTGTTCGACAGAATGCCAAGTGCACTTAGGCAACTCTTGGAGTGGCCAAAATCTCCAGATCAGTGTCTCTTTAGACACAGAAGATGGTGGTGAGATTAGTTTGGCAAACACAGAGGGTTGATAGTGCAAGCTTTGCAAAACTCCAGTTTTGGGCAGAAAGAAAAAGGGTTTAGAACATGCATTTCAAAACCTCCAATGAGCCCAATCTCCTGGACTTAAGAGTTTGGTAGGGAGGGCTACAAGTAGGAAAAGGCTCAGGGTTACTAGAGCAAAGAAAATTAAGGTTGCAGTACAAATCATCAAATTGGACCAGAATGCAAAAGAGGTTGATCCACTCAAATTTTCCAAGGAACATCACTGGGTTTTTGCTTGAAGATGGTTTGTATGTATCCACTGTCATCTCCAAACACTTGGAAGAATTTTTGAAGAAATATTTAAATGGGTTGCAGTGCAAAAGTGCCTACTGGACCAGATTGGAAAAATTGGTGGAGAGCTCAAAATCTCCAATGGCCAGAAGGTATCTTTGCATAAAAGTGATGTGGAAACATCACATGACATCCCCAAATTTTGGTGGAATTTTTAAAAGCATTTGTCAAGTGGTTGTAGTGCAAATAGGCCCCAAATGCAAAAGGAATCATTTTAAAGAGATAAAGCTTTTTGAATAAATAAATCTTGCAACATTTGAATCCACTGATAAGTAATGGTTTTATAAAAGAGAGTAAACAAATCCAACAATACCTTTGAAGGTTTCTCCCACTAGAGGCAACAATCCAAAATCACAAAAGGTAAAACTTGACAATTTGGAAAAGTTTTATTTCCTGGCAATATTTTAATAAATAAAACAAGGCCAAAATTTTTGGGTGTCACACACACACACACACACTTTCAGTCGGCGGGCCAGAGAGGCATATCTCACCAAGATGGATAGTAAAATGGACCAAGAATAATCCACCTTGGTCGTACAACATCTCTCTTGTTGTTGGTCAAAGTGATGGCCGTCCATGCAACCCCGGAGATGGGCTAGCTCGCCAATAATCACGCAAGTAGCTAGTCCCCGAAGACAACCACAGCATGTGTGTGGCCCAAACATATGTATGGAGAGGTGTGCTTTTGAGTAATAATGGAACAACTTTGATGTGTGGCATCGTGATTTCGAACTAGAAATCCCCACACTGAGTGAGGGTTAGGTTGACGATGCATATGTATGTTACACACACTTCAAGCCAACGATGGGGATTCATGCATGCATGTGTGCATAGTATATGCGCTCAAACTTAAGGTCTAAATCTCACCATGACCTATACTACGATAACACGAACCAAATGAAGAATCCGCCATGGTAACCTATATTGTTGTTGGTCAAGGTGATCATGGATGTCCACGCGGGCCCACGAATATATAGGCTTGTCGCCGATAACCACGCGAGGGAGTGTACCGTTCGAAGGCAACCACTACATGCATATGTACGGAGGTGATGCATGCATGCATGTTTGAATACACAACATTGATGTGGCGCGTGCGTCAAAAATCATACACTAGCTCCCCGCACAGAGCGAGATCGGTTCATGATGTGTCGTTGTACTAGCCACTTCGACTCGATGGGAGGGATTCATGCGTACACATGCATGTGTGTGTGCTCAAACTGTATCATGCATGTCATCCTAGAGCAAAAATAATAATCCCCTCCTAAGTCAAATTAACCTCTCTTGTTGTCAGGCAAAAAGTAGTGATGGACCAAGTGGGCCCACAGATGGAAAGCATCGATATCACTGATAACCGCTTAAGTGGGTGCGAGAGGACAACCACCACCGCTTTGCATGTGGGCCAGACGTATATATGTTGAATACCCAAAATGCACAACTTTGATGTGCCACATGCCTCAAAAACCGTAAACCATGCACCCACACAGAGCGAGGTTCATATCAAGCTTACTACATATGATGGTCCCCTTCCCCCCTCTTCACCGCATACTATATGCGCCTGCCGTAATATATGTACAACCCAAAAGAATCCTCATCGATGGTGAAATTAATTAACCTCTCCCGATGTAGGTCAAAGTGATGCATGCATGCATCGATGATGGCCTCGTAGGCCCACAGATGGAAGCGTCACACGTGAGTGTCCTAGCTAGGATATGCATGTGGCCCAAAAAGGTGTTGTGTGATGTTTGAATAACCAATTTCACAATTTTGATGTGGCACGTGCCTCTGAAACCAAAGTCCCGGAACTGAGTGAGGTGTACTTGTTCACGGACGCGTACGTATAGTATATATGCTAGTCCCCTCCCACCTCTTCGACGAGTACTATATACCACCATAACACAAACAAAAAAGATTCTACCTTGCTGGTCAAATTAACCTCACTGTCGGCTGTTCGTCAAAGTGATGGATGACAACCTCGCGGGCCCACAGAAAGCATCACACGCGAGTATCAAGTGTCGTGTAGGACAACCATCGACTGCATGTGGCCAAAACATTTATGTATGAAAGGGTTGTGTAATGTTTTAAATAACGATTTCACGACTCTGATGTGGCATCGGCCTTCCTAACAAAACGGCCAACCCACTCGGTGGCTCACAACTCGTAGTGTACTGCGAGCCACCCGCCACCCCCAGACGCACACACCCACACACACACCGCGAATCCACCGCAACTACGATGCATGTTAAATTAATTATCCCGCGGTGAACATGTATGTTACCAAAGGAGGGATGTTTTAATTTCAAAAAAATCACAGAGATCATTAAGACGTTTTAGTACATTGATTGATTGATTTTCTACAGGTATAATGTGCAAAAATCAAATTTGAGCTACATGCACACGTGACAGTGCACCTAAATGGATTGGAAAAACACATGTGTCTCACTGGGTGCATGTTTACTACCCGTGCAACAAATTTCAAACATTGAGAATCTTGATTTTTAAATTCTAGTACATCCAAAACTTATTTGAAGTTCATGAAACTTATCGTGTTGTCATATGGACACCAATACAAAGTGGCATTGTACCTTTTTTGTCAAATTTGAGACCAGTTTTGATGTAATCTTTATCTAATTACACACGGGAGATTATTAATAATTGGGAACCAATATCCCAAACAGACTATTTATTTGAACCGTGAGTGTTAGACCAACAATGGATACGTGTCATGCTTCGGTTAAGCAATAAAGCGACAGCATTAATCATCCAAATAGAAAAACAATATACGTGCCGCCGCGCGACCCGTGTGCCGTGCGAGCAGGCGTGATTTGACGGGACGCATGCGAGCAGTCCGCCGTGCAGGCAGACGGGGAGGCATGTGTGCAGGTGTGTGAATTGACAGAGGCGTGCTCGCTGCATAGTGTCATCGGGAGGCGTGCGAGTAGCTGTCTGAAACTTTGGTAGGCATGCCAGCAGTCCGGTGCGCAAGCTCACCAGGAGGCGAGCCATCGCTTTGACCGCCGCCCGCCTCTCTCCCACAACTCCCACTACTCCATATTAATGGTGCGCCCGAGCGGCCGCACCCCCCATCCTCGCTACACACACACAATCCTCTCCCTCCGCTTGCATCCTCGACGCCGCTCTCAGTCCTCAAAGCCGTCAGTGTATGAGGATGCCACCGAAGCGCCCCATCGGAGGGAGTGGCGACGCCGGGGCTGCTAAAGCACCGGAGCACGGCGTGGAGATGGAGACAGAGGTTGCCGTCACCGTCGGCGAGTTATCGCTGCACCCTGACGTCGTCGACGGCGTCGAGCTTCCACAGTCGGAGGTGGAGTTCCACACCGACTCCGACGACCACTCCGGCGACGACTCCGACGACCACTCCGACGACGACTCCGACGACGACGGACAGCTGGTTAGTCATCTATACCCATTTATGTGTCAAATAGATCATAGGGTTTCTCTGGTTACTCCTGCCTCCCCCTTTTTGGAATACAAATCCTATGCTTATTTTCTCCCAATCCATGAAATCTGAGTAAGTTTCGTTAGATCCGTGTAGTGTATTGATTGTTTGAATGGTACAGGTGATAAGTGATTAGTTGTTTCATCTGTGCAAATGATTTCTGCTAGTAATCCAACTAGGGTTAGTGTTCGTGCTAATAATTCCTAGCCAGGGCTTGACAATTGATTTTGAATGACCTACATATGTTTGTGCCATTATTTTCTTCAAGATTGGTCTGTACATAGACGAGTGTGCTTAAAAATCGAACCATAATCTTTGGATATGTATAAATAAATAGCCATAAATTCCTAATCCTACTTCACGGCATGTAATCATTGATTTGATGCCAAATTTGTTTTACTATTTGTATAGGTGCTGTCTGACGATGTGGACAGCGAGGATGAAGATGGCCAGAGGAGGTACAAGAGGCAAATCCTGAGGGAGCTTTATGCGGAATGCATAACAGGCGTATTAGGACCTGGAACGGCGGCTATCGATGCCCATTTTGCAACCACAAGCTTCATGATGCGTATCTAAGTGTTCTGGCGCATGCAAGAGGACGGGCCGTTGCCTCCTTCAAGCAGAAGTATTCTCGCAGGGTGGCGCACGGCGCGTACGCCGAGTAACTAGAGAAGCTTCAGGATCGTGCCGGCATGTGAGATGACATGTGGGATGGATCGAACTATGTACGCTTGAGTATGCTTAATGACGGTTGAACTATGTAATTATGGTTGAACTATGCTTACGTACGTGTACGCTTATTATCTATGTCTGAGTATGTTAAATATTTCGTCAAAATTTGGTAAAAATTACAAAGGGGGCCAATAAACCAGGACGGAGGTAGTACGTCAATCACACACGGTTCCCAAAATTGGAACCGGGTGTAATGACTTTCATTTTGCCTGCTGCATCAATCACACACGGTTTGCTCTAGCAAACCGTCGCCCCCAAAATTCTTTGTGGGGCATAAAACCCTCACCACCAATTCAAAAAATAAAAAATAAAACCCTCACCATCCCCACGTCACAAAAACCCTCACCCCGCCCGCCACCCCCTCGGCCCCTCCGGTACGTTCCCCATTCACACCTGCACAAGCTCCTCCGCGTCTATACCATGGCACCGCCTATCACGGCGGTAAACACTTAGCTCGACACCTGCCACCGCCGCCAGGCTGCCGGCAAAGCCCACCGCATTTCGCCACTTCCGCTTGCCGCCGCCTATCGCCATCGACTTTCTCGACGCTGTTCGCGGTCGACCCAACTCCGCTCGGCTGGGGAATCTGCCGTACTGAGGGTTCTTTCTCATGGATGACAAGGTAACTAATTTAACGAGATATTATCTCATCTCTTATCCCAGTTCATCTGCCTCCTTTAATCACCCGGCGAAAATCGTCGTGAATTCATTTTTATTCGAGCTGATTTGAGGGTTTTCTTTCATTCATAGAATGTATAGTGCACCGACGCTTCAGGACTTTGCGACCGCCGCCAGAGATTCAATCTCACCGTACCAGATAACTTGAGGACGCGCGCGGTATGTTCAATCTCACCCTAAATCGGTTGGCATGGCCTACTTCCCTGAACATATTCTAAATATTGCTACATTTGGATAAAAGGTGCCACATGCACCATATACGTCAAAGGGATTTTCCCCTCTTCTTTCTATATTCGGCAAATTAATGATGTAGTGTTCTTTCGATTACTCTCATATTTCCATAACATCATGTTTACCCTATCTGTTTAATTATAGATTTTTGTCCTTCGATTTCAACTGCTGTACAGTTCTTTCAATTTGGACCCATATTTGCATGTTACCATATTTTCTTTAACAATCCTACCATTTTCTGTAGAACATCCCTTGCTATGCAACAGATTATGTAGTGCACAATTTTTCCCTTTACATAGATCAAGGCTCAACGAATGTCATACTGCACACAAACCATGGATTTACAATCATTGCTACTGTAAGCCTTGATGAACGTGGTGACTCCTATTTTGGCACTAGATTTTGGAAAGAAATTGCAAACTTTTATGTACTGAAAGCTGGCACTAAAATTGCACTGCACATAAAAGGGCCTGGTCATGAGATATATGCTAACTTCCCCGACAAAATCATCCGTCCAGACTTTGTTCGAAGTAAGTTTTGTTTTCAACTATCTGCATGTTGACTTACCCAGCAATGTCAAATGAATTGTGTAGTATTTAAGCAACCAATTTTTATTCCCTTTTCTTACTATATTCCTACCTAATAACTTCTAGTTACCAATACTCTTTTCTATTGCCCTGTTTTAACTAAATATTCCATGTACTCCCACTTCTATCAGAAAGCGCCGCTGACAAGGAGACTCCGGAGGTGGAGAACGGGGCTGCCAACAAGCGGAGGCGGGGCGAGCTAGAACCGCAAGCGACTCCAGCAGGGCTAGACTTCATCAGCAGCCTCCCTGATGATATGTTGAGAGCCATCATCTCCCTCCTCCCAATCAAATATGCGGCGTGGACAACCGTCCTTTCCCAGCGGTGGTGCCCCCTATGGAACTCCAGCCCTCTCGACCTCATCGACACCCACGAGCTCTGCCATGGCTATCACAAAATCGTGGATGCGTTCTCCAAGATCCTCGAGAGTCACCTTGGCCCAACCAAAGGCCTTAGAATGGGCAAGTTCTGTTCCAACAGCAAGGACCGAGCCAAGCTTGACGACTGGTTCCGATCCCCCGCCCTAGATCAGCTCGAGGAGCTCACTTTTGATGATGGACATATGCAATCGCTGTCAACGTCCGCACTTCGCCTCGCGCCCATGCTGCGCGTTGCCAAGTTCAGGAACTGCCATTTCCCCCCTTAATGACGCGCCCGCTCTTATTCTACCACGACTGAAGCACCTCGAGCTTGTCGCCGTCTGCCTCTCAAACGGTGACATGGAGCGCCTGCTCCATGGCTGTACTGCACTCGAGTACCTTCATCTTCAGGCGATCAATGGGTTGAGTACCTTCCACATCACCTCCATGACTCTCCGGACTATTTATGTGTGTTGCTGGTGCGGCAGGAAGACATCACAAGATGTGTACCACGGTATGGTCATTGAGGACACACCTGCACTTGAGAGATTACTTGTAGTTGATCAAGAAGGTCCAACAAGAATCAATGTCATTTCTACAAATAGAAGTGGGCTACTCGTCTCACAAATACTCCGAACTTGTTATTGGATCCACACCCGTTCAGGTACAACAGCCACCTTCTACCTCTCCTTCTACAAATTAACATTATTTCTAATTTTGAAGATGTTTGTTCGTCTGTCATTCAGAAAATGATTCCGACAAGCTAGACCCTGAAACTGCGCATGGTGAAGGTCTTGGCACTAGAATCTATCGGCCCCAACCTGGAGCAAGTTGTCAGTTTCCTGAGATTCTTTCCGTGCCTAAAGAAGCTATATATCGAGGTGATGTTCCTTTCCTGTTAAATGTTAACCATAAGGGAGTTCAATTTGTGACACCTTTTTCCAAGTTTACAATGACAATGTACTACGATTTCTGAAGGTTCTTTTGGAGGATTTTAGTACATACATGTCCCCCCCATATTGGTTGCTTGATCCATATGGTTACAATCAATAAGCATTTCTCCTTTGGATTCATCTGTACTAGTTTTCTTAGGGAACTTTTCATCCACTCCAACCTCTTGTGAGGAAGGCTACATTTTTTTAGAATGTAATCAAATGCCCATGTTAATCATGTCAGATCGAAGATGGCATGTTAGTGCATTTTACAAATCCTGCAAACCAAATAGGGATGTAGTAATGTTCAAAACTGCATGTAGGCACTAACACGTTTTCTTCTTTTGCAGATAAGATTAGGCCTAGTGGTGGATAATGTGATACAATATAACAATCACGTCGAATGCCTAGATCTGCATCTCTCAGAAATTACTTTGAACTCCTACTGAGGGACCTTATCGGAGATTATATTCGCCAGGTTCTTTGTTCTCAGAGCAAGGCTGCTGAAGGAAATGAGGTTTGCCCTACATTTATTTCGCAAAAATGAATGGTTTGTTGATCAGTGCTGGCGCCTGCGGCAGAATGGAGTAGGCTCCAAAAATGCTGAATTTCATTTTGGAACTTTAGATGGCAGAGTAATCGGAAGTCATCGTGTCAACCCCATACATGACTTCTCAGTGGCTGACCCCTTTGCAAAAATTGTGAGGTTTCGAAACTAGACTTAGAAGCGATGATATTAGTTTGAACCTCTCTGATATCCATGTTCAGCGGATCAGCACGAGCGTTTGTAGCTGATGAGCTGAATTTCATTTCTAATATCAGTTTGAACCTTGTAATCTTCGAATTTGAGCCATATAACTCTGGAATTTGAACCTTGTAACATTTCGAGCTTTTGTGGTACAATCGTTGAAATGGCATCGTATGAGACTCGTATATTGCTAGCACTATTTTGACCTTAATATGCAATGGTCTTAGATTTTATTAACCATTCTCGAATCTGTTTACCTTGTCGATCTCACAGCACACGATCTGTATAGCTAATAAGACTGCGATCTTCGACATTATTGCACAAAGTTGGTTTCTTCCACCGTGTGCACTGTAGAGCGCAGAATTAATTATCGCACTCGAGTGTCCATCATCACTCTTCTGTGTAACTTTGACCTCATCACCCACGGGTAAACTTATGACCGAAGTCATTCCACACACTTCATTTTTACAAAGCTTTTTGCCAATAAACGCCCACGATTTGTCCCTCTTCTAGCCGCCGCATGGCCAAACTAGCCGGGCGGGAAGCTTGCGCGGTAAACAGCGCGGTAGCGCGGGAATAGGCTCACTGACGATACATTTGGCGCCTCTTCGAGCCCACGCGTGCGGTGCGGTGTTGTCAAGCATGCACTGGAATCCTCCACTATGAATGCCGTGACAAGACGTGATGATTACAGGCCGGCCGGCCCCCATTTATTATAGCGGCCAATCTTTCGATCGCGCCCCACCATTGCAAGAAGCACACCCACCATGAGAAATTCTTAGAGGGTATCCTGCGCGGCTCCAATGGTGCTCCGAGCGGCTGCCAACAACGAGTAGCAGTTCACCATGCGTGCCGTGGTGGACACCCACAGAAGGTTCATGGACCTCTCGATGGTGTACACCAACGACCCGGTCTGGGTGGAGAACTCCATCCACATCATGGAGCTGTTGCTTGCCGAGGAGAAGTACAAGGTGGTCGGGTTCGACCTCGAGTACACCCACGCTCGTGTCGGGTCTCGTCCCAAGGTCGCCGTTGCCCAGATGTGCGTGAGCCACCACATCCTCGTCTACCACTACTGCCTGGCCACAAGGCCTTGCGAGCGTTTCGCCAGGTTTGCCAACAGCCCCCACTACATGTTCGCTACGATGGACATCACCAACGATGTAAAGGCGCTCGAGAATTTGGGCATCGCCTACCAGAATCTTGTCAACATCCAGGGCCAATACAAGATCTGGGGCAGCAAGGAGCATGAGAAGGACTCACTGGTTCACCTCGCCGAGGCCATCATCGACCCCTACTACAGAGACATGAAGGATTCGTGCAACAAGGACAAGCGTGCCTGGCACTCGTCCTGGATGGAGAACTCGACAAAGCTCACGTCGTGTACGCGGCCAAGGAGGCGTACACGAGCTACGACATGTACAGGCGGATCGTTGACATGAGGAAGTGCCTCTTGCCCCAAAACGGCCAGGGATCCAGCCGGAAGCAGAGCAATGGCAAGCGTCGTCGCAACAATAAGTAGATGATTAGATCCTTGTTTCTCCTACTTTGGCATGCATGTGATTGTTTACTTTGGTGTGTGCACATGTTATGTGTGTAGTCACTTGTGTAATTGTATGCTTAATTTGGTTATGCAATGCTGCCTTTTTAAGTATATATGTTGATTCTCTATAGACAGAGCGTAGATGTTGTACAGACAAAGAAAATCACATCGCACATGGACTAAACAATGGAACCTGTCGGTGATGTTTTCATCAATCACTCACAATTGTATACTAGCAATCGTTTGCTCACAACACACACGCCTTGTTAGCAGTAATCGTTTGTGTTGTTATCGGTCTTCGCACACGTTTCCGATTACAGACCTGTTTGCCTCGTATCACACACATGTTGTTCATTTGAACCGTTTCTGTTCTCATGTCTCAACGCAAACAGTTCATCCGAGTGAACCGCATGCCGTATATCGCACACACCTTTGATCTGGCTGAACGTTTCTTTTGTGTTGCCTAATCACAAACAGTTCATCCAAGTGAACCGTATGCTGTACATCGCACACACCTTCATCTGGCTGCCCGTTTCTTTTGTTCCTCCTCATTGCAAACAGTTAATTGAGCTAAACCGTATGCCCTGCATCGCACACGCAACTAAAATCTGAACCTTGTTTGATGCATCCTCCATCGCAAATGTTTTGCACCTTTTTTGACAGTTTTTTTACACCACCGTTTGCGATTATGGCATCACACACAGTTTCGTCGAAGGGTCTCTGATCGTAGTGTCGCGTTAGCAGCATCCTGCAGTAGTGACGGTTCAACCTTACAAGATGTGTGTGATATGCGGCAAACAGGCCTGGAGGTTAATTTGAGAACAAGTACACAGAGGTTAATTTGACGTACATGACTTATAAGTTTCACAGAAATCATATCACTTTTTTTGGAAAACATTTGATTGCGTTGAATGTATATAGTGCTCCGTCCTATTAGTTGAATTAACCTCGAGGTCCATGTTTTGGAAACATGTCGTAAAGTAACGGGATAGACCTTCATTCAAGCCAATCAACATGTGTTCAAAAAACAAAAATTATCAAAAAGTAACGAGATAGACCTTCTTCAAGCCAATCAACATGTGTTCAAAAAATAAAAAATGTCAAAAATTAACAAACAAGGACCTCAAGGTTAATTCAACTAATATGATGAAGCACTATATACATTCAACGCAATTAAATGTTTACAGTGATCCATCAAATTAGTTAATTTAACATCGAGCCCACTTCCCATCCGGTCACCCATCTGATGACTACTCAAGCCTCAGCACAGTTAACTTGGGAGTTCTGTTAGATGAGCTATTGGTAGGATCCCTCTTTGCATCCTTTATTGTGCACCTGGATGACCGACTGTTGCCGCCCAATGATCAATGCCACGTCCCCCGCGAATGTAGAAGCTTCCCTCCATTGGATGAGTGGCAAACGGTTAATCAAGAAGAACTGTTTGTGATGATGCAAAACGACATAAACGGGCAGCCAGATGAGGGTGTGTGCGATATACGGCATACAGTTCACTAGGATGAACTCTGTGTGATTAGGCAACACAATAGAAAAGGTTCAACTTAACAAGATGTGTGTGATACGCCGTAGAGAGCGGCCGTGTGCTACTACCGCCGTCTTGGTCTGTTAGCCCCCTTTATATTCCGTGCCATATTTTAACCTTAAATTTAACCAACAAAATGTTAATGCATGTTACAAAAATTATGGAAGCTATGTTCAAATATGAATCCAACGATATAATCTTTGGCGGCATGCATTCGTATTTTATTAGTTAAATCCTACTTATAAACCAGGACGGGGGTATAGTAGGTAATTAAATCACAAACATTTTTTATTAACCATATGTGTACGTGTCCTTTCGTCCTCCTCTCGCACGTCTTGTCACCCCGCTGCCGCAGACGACTTCGAGCGCAAGCTTGAGCAGCGCGCGGGGCCGTTCTTTTGGCCAAACGGCGGTGAGCCCGTTCCCGCGCAACCGCGCAGGTTACCGCGCAAGCTTCCCGCCTGACTCGATGAAATCCCCCAAAATCCCAATGCTTACCAGCCTACAATATAAACCCTCACGGCCGGCAAGTCGTGCGTCGCATTTTCCCCTTCCTCCCTGTAGCTTATATCGTCTGCTTCTCCCACAATCGCCAATGGCAGCGGTCCGTCGTCAGAGGACAGCTCCAGCTGGGAGGCTACACCGCGGCGGTGGCGCAGTCCCCAACATAGTGTAGTGTGTGTGGCGTCCCTGTTGGGTGTGTGCGGAACACCCACCACACGCTCCGCCGCCGCTGCCCGTCGGCAGCTGTTGCCGGCCGCCGTTGCCGCCACACCACCGTCGAAAGCCAGGGCCATCGCCCGCTCCACCGTCGCGGCCCGAAGGCGGGAGGTGGCCGTCGTGACCGCCACCCCACTGCCGGCCACCGTGGCCATCACCCGCTCCCCCACCGCGGCCCGAAGGCGGGAGGTGGTGGACGTGGCCGCAACCCCATCATCGACCGCCGTGGCCGCCAGCCCACCGTCGACCGTCGGGATCATCACCCGCTCCGCCACCACCGCCTGAAGGAGGGAGGCGGAGGTGGAGGCCCGCACGTGCGTCAGCGACCTTGCGCGCCACATCGAGTTCCTGCGGGAGGAGGAGGAACGCCTCGTCGAGCACGCAAAGAGCCTTACCGCAGCCGTGGCCGCAGCACACGCTGACACGGAGGCGAGGAATCAGGAGATCTACGAGCAGTCCGGCCACTTCGAGAGGGGTCGTCTGGAGCGGCAGAGAGAGTTTGAGGTGAGTGTTGCTGAAGTTGCAGCAGCGGCATGCACCGTATTGCAGTTGTCCAGCTCGTCGGTAGGCTCCTCCTCCTCTTCCTCTTACTGAGCGCGCTCGGCAGAGGAGAAGCTGCCGGAAGTAGTACAAAGCCCCTCCATAGTAGTAGTGGTATTTAGGGGCTATTTCGTTCAGTTCATCTGACTATAGATGTGGTGGAACTGTACAACGTACTTAAAATTAGCTAGTATATACTAGTCGTTAACCCGTGCACCTGCACGGGCTAGATATTTCTCTACATTTTTAATCATGAAACAGTAAACACAAAACATGATCCATAATTATTATTTTTATTTGATGTGGTTTCACACTCCAATTTTCCATGGATGATGGATTTTTTTCACATGAAAGTTAAATTTTGAATTTCACCGAATAATTCACCATAAAACTAAAGTAATCAAATGACACAACTAACCTCAATAGATAGAATTTGTGTTCATGTATATTCCTGAAGTTTCTTTCTATGACTGTAGGCATATGATGTTCCCCATAGACCAATAGAAGGTAAACGGAGTCATATTTACGAAGATTGTCAGGCCAAGCCCACATAAAATATCAAACCAAGACATATAGTTATTAAAAGATGTAGACACGAAAGTGGAGCTGTACAAATTTCAAGTTCATTGATCATACATGGAGTTTGATCTTCAATGAGTGATAACATATAAACAGTACAACATCTTGGAGATGCAAATTTGCATGTTTGTAGCCAAAACTTAAAAATACATATTTGTAATGTTGATTTCATCATGCTTCCTTACATCACACATCACTAGTAGAAAAAGGGCCATTTGTCCCGGTTCGTAAGGGCCATTTGTCCCGGTTGTCGAACCGGGACTAAAGGGTCGTTACTAAAGTCCTAGGCCTTTAGTCCCGGTTCTTACACGAACCGGGACAGATGGGCCTCCACGTGGCCGGTGCGGCAAGCCCAGGAAGGAGGCCCTTTGGTCCTGGTTGGTGGCACCAACCGGGACCAATAGGCGTCCACGCGTCAGCAGCTAGCAGGAGCTGAGGTTTTTGTTTTTTTTGAAAGGGGGTGGTTTAGGGGTTTTGGGGGGTTAATTTAGGTGTTTCATATATTGTGTTAGCTAGCTAATTAATAGAGAGAAGTGTCCTCTCTTATCTCCGTGCTTGGTCGACGCTGCGTACTATACGTATAGAGAGGACTCGACACGCTAGCTAGTAAGCAAATGAAGGAAACAGAAGATCGTCATGAACATATGCATACAGAGAGAAGTGATATCGACCTCTCCTTCTTTGAGAGATTGGTCGAACAACAAGTTTTCGTATATCTATCCGACGCTACTGGCTACATATATACAATATAAGATCTCTTACAATATAATCTCCTAATTATATATGAACTCAGGGTCCACATGGTATTCTCTGTCTTTATCGATCACGTGGTCAATAAAAAATGCCACCAATTCCTCTTGAATTGCTCGCATACGATCTGGTGGTAGGAGTTCGTCCCGCATCCGAAATATCTAATTTGAAGAAGGGGGTCAATACATATATATGAATAAATCAAACTCAACACAAATGATGGTAATAAAATATAATTGTGAATATTATTATTTACGCACTTCATATTGTTTGTCAGAGTAGCCCCGCTCACAGGTCGTGTGGCGGATGGACTCGCAAACGTAGTATCCACAATAATTATTCCCGGCTTCCTGCCACAACCACTTTACAAGAAATAGAGGTCAATCAAACTGATAAGCAAGCATGCTAAATGGTATTGATGAAACTAGAGCGCGCTTGAATCACTAGGAGATGCGCGGAACATGCTAGTAGTACTTACTTTCGGGTGTTTAAATTGCAGCTTCTTCGGCGGTCCCGGAGCTTTTGAGGTGAATTTTGTCCAAACCCTGCCAGACAAAGAAAACAATTACTTGATATCAGGAAATGAACAAAGTTGCCGATATGGTGCGATAATGATCGATTTAACTTACTTCTCGAGCATTTCAGTCATGTCCGCATACTCCTTGGGATCTTTTCGTCTCGAGTCTAAGACGGTTACTAGTCCCTTCTCAAGCTTAATCTCTAGGAGAATATAGTGGAGGCTGCGCACGCATGCATAACTCATCAATTACATTACTAGCTATAACCTAGACTAATAAGGGAAACCGAATATGCACAAGACAGTAACACTCACTTGAAGTTGTAAGGAAAGAGTATTATATCTTTGTTTTCATTTATTACCAACGATCGTAGCAAGTTGGCCTCGGTCTCTCTGGCCTTAAATTCAACCTTATATGCATCTATGAGATTTGTGTTAATGAACCCAATGTCACCGATTTGTCTTTTCTTCAATTCGGCGATCTTCAATCTGCATAATATAGTGAGGATAATTATAAATACATGCAATGAAAGAGCTGACCTATATATAGAGACTTAATGACAGAAGTAGTACTTACAGACAGTAGCAAGTGACCGTTAATTTATCGAGGGCATGTTGATTGAAAAACTGGAAGAACTCCTCAAATGGAACATTCAACAGATCAATTCCAACGAGGTCATGCTCCTCTTTAACTCTCAGCATCAAAATATTCCTCCCCCCAGACTCTCTGCAGGTTTTCATGTACCAATCATGGAATCTTCGCATCATCGTTGTTAGAGATCTTTCATCTTTGACGAGAGGCTTCCCGTACTCGTATCTGTGTTCGTCCACCTCCAAGAAATCATAATGTACATCGTCGGGCAGGTAATCTCCAAGATTGGTATAACCGGGCACCATCCTCGGATCATTAACGACGATATCGCTAGACACCTTGAGCGGGGGGCACGATTGGTTTGCTTGTTCTCCGAGCTAGGCAAATTTTTTCCCAGCTCGTCGTTCTTTTAACCTTTGATCACTGATAGTACTTTCCGACCGCTTCGCTTCGATAAATGACCTTTCAATAATGCACTCATAGTTGCCTTTCGGCGGAGACTTTGATGGTTTCTTCAGGGCAGCCAGAGTGCGCTTCGCTTTCACCGGATCTATCTTCTCCTCCGGAGGTGGATGTTTCTTTGCTTTCACCCCTTCAAAGAAGTTCGTCACTTCGGCTCGCACGATCTTCGTGTTTTCCTCCAGGGACCTCTCGTATGGTAACTTCTCTGGAGTCTTCAGAGAAGGACCGAATCTGTATTGCCTCCCGCCTCTGGCTGTACTGTTAGACGCCAGAGCAGACGGAGCGGCTGCGGCTGTCTTCTTTCCTTTCTTACGAGGCGGAGGAGAAGGACTACAACGCGCCGGAGCAGCCAGAGCGGCGGCGGGTCTCTTCCGCCCTTGCTGACGAGGCAGAGAAGGAGGAGGCTGGCTGCTGGGGCGCGCCGGCGCAGGCGGAGAAGGAGGCGGAGTGCCGCCACGCGCCGGAGAAGGAGGCTGAGTGCCCTGATCACTCGCCGGAGGAGGAGGCGGAGGAGGAGGCGGAGTGCCCTGACTCGCCGGAGGAGGAGGAGGAGGCGGAGGCGTCCAGTTCGGAAGGTTGATGAGCTCCTTCCTCCATAGGCATGGAGTCTTCAGAGAAGAACCCAGCCGAGTCTCCCCTTCACCCGTAGGGTGGTCAAGCTCGAGGTGCTCAAATCCGTCCATTATTTCATCCACCATCACCCTAGCATATCCTTCTGGAATCGGCCAGCAGTGATAGGTTGCGCCAGGTTCAGGAGGTGCAACAGAGCCAACAGCCGCCTTGACTTTCAATTTCATCCATTGCGTCATAAGGTGGCAATGTTGAGACTCCGTGATAGCACTACTAGAAAAAGGCCTACTAATGGCGCACCTAATTTGGCCATTAATGGCGCATTAGTGGTGCGCCATTAGTAGCACGCCATTAGTATATTTTACTAATGGCGCACCACTGGTGCGCCATTAGTATCTGGTATACTAATGGCGCACCCCAGATGCGCCATTAGTATATACAACAGTGCGCCATTAGTATGCCTCCCAGGGGGCCATCTATACCCAGGTGCTTTGGCATACTAATGGCGCACAACAACAGGATGCGCCATTAGTAACTTCGGCATACTAATGGCGCACTGTTTAGAACCAAGAAAAAATTTGGCATGACTTTCCCTAAAATTAGGACCAAAAAGAATGCTTAATGCCAAAATTCTCGCCGAAACGGAAATGAATCAACATTCCGGCAAAATATTGGCAACTATCGCATTTCAAATACCGGTACACCTCCAAACACAAACACATATGCAACACCACAAACATATGCAACACCACGAACATACATAGATCTAGCTAGGCCATAAAAAGTGCATGTGCACATTGTTGTAGGGAGAACAACATAAATATAGCTTCCCCCCTTACTTACCTATCAAAACAAGGTAATTTAACCACTTAAATTGAATGAATCTATGGTGGAAATGAGGTGAAAAAGAGGAGGCACCCGAGACAAGGAGGGGGTGGAGAGAATGAAGTGGGGAGAAAGTGAGTGTGGGTAGGAGAGGCTGTCCAAAATATCTTGTTGCTGCCCACTTACTAATGGCGCACCAACTCTAAATGCGCCATTAGTAATCCAGGTTACTAATGGCGCACCTTCTGGTGGTGCGCCATTAGTAGTTTTGCAAAAAAAAACATACTAATGGCGCACTGTTCCACAGTGCGCCATTACTAGTTTAAACTAGTAATGGCGCACGGTGGAAAAGTGCGCCATTAGTAGTTTTGCAAAAAAAGGGAATAAAAATATAATAGAAAAAACAACATTAGTGGCGCACTTTCCGGCAGGTGCGCCATTACTAGTTACAACTAGTAATGGCGCACTGTGTCTGGATGCGCCATTAGTATGTTTGGACAGGCGTACTAGTTAAAAAAAAATTGATACTAATGGCGCACCCTGGGCCAGGTGCGCCATTACTAGTTACAACTAGTAATGGCGCACTGTGTCTGGATGCGCCATTAGTATGTTTGGACAGGCGCACTAGTTAAAAAAATTCATACTAATGGCGCACCCTGGGCCAGGTGCGCCATTAGTAGTTTCAACTCTAATGGCGTATCAGAAGGTGGTGCGCCATTAGTATATACTAATGGCGCACCCCTTGTCTGGTGCGCCATTAGTGTCAATCCCATCTATAGCCCTTTTTCTAGTAGTGTAGCATCCACGGGGTAGCTAGCAGGAGCAGTGAAGACAGGCTCCTGCTGAAGCAGCTTGGTGGAAGCCACGCTGCTTCTCCGATGAGATGGCGGGGTAGCTTCGGGGGAAGCTTCGGCAGGTCGTTTGCTGTGATTTGCTTCTCGTTCCTCTATCGCTTGTACCCTTGCGTGCAGCGCCTGCAGTTGGGTATGCTCCACTTTCTTCCTCCTCTCCTGGCATTTGTAACCGCCTGCGTCCGGAAACCCAGCCTTCCACGAAACGGAGCCTGGCGTGCCTCGTGTCCGTCCAGGGTGCTCAGGATTCCCGAGGGACATTGTGAGCTCGTCGTTCTCTCTGTCTGGAACGAACGTCCCTTGCTGCGCTGCCTCGATATACTCATGAAGCCTCGTGACGGGTATTCGCAGTTGCTCGTTCGTCCAAACGCACTTCCCAGATACAGGGTCCAAGGTTCCGCCAACCCCGAAGAACCAAGTCCGGCAACGGTCTGGCCAGTTCAATGTCTCTGGTTCGACCCCTTTATCAACCAGGTCATTCTCAGCCTTGGCCCACAACGGCCGGGATTTGAGGTAGCCACCTGACCCCATGCGATGGTGATGCTTCTTCTTTGCAGCATTTTTCTTGTTTGTCACTGACATCTTCTTACTCTTGTCCGATGTCTTGTGGGCCACAAATGCGGGCCAGTGATCTCTCATCTTCTCATACCGGCCGGTGAATTCTAGTGTCTTTTGTTTGTCGACAAACGATGTTTTCAGCTCATTCTTCCACCTCCTGAATAGTTCTGCCATCTTCTTAAGAGCATGAGACTTGATCAATTGCTCTTTAACTGGCTTCTCCGGATCCTCCTCTGGCGGTAGGGTGAAATTTGCCTTCAGCGCGGTCCAAAGATCATCTTTCTGCATATCGTCGACATAAGACACCTCAGGGTCTTCCTTCTTAGGCTTTAACCATTGGTGGATACTGATCGGGATCTTGTCCCTAACAAGAACCCCGCACTGAGCAGCAAATGCTTCCTTTGTCCGGATGGGTTCAATCGGCATGCCATCGCGCGTGATTGTTGTGATCTCAAACCTTTCATTCGAGTGTAACTTTTTCTTCGGGCCTCGTCTCTTGACCGAAGTTGTGCTCGATCCGGAGGGCTAGAAAAAGAAGAAAGACGACAGTTAATTAATATGTGTACATACCAAAACAATGAATGCATCAATTAGCTAGTCAGCACAGGCTTAACTAATATATATACCTGGCCGGACTCGGTTCGGTCACCGGAGCCGTCATCACGGTCTCCTTCTTGCACCGGCATTGGGTCACCGGAGCCGTCATCACGGTCTCCTTCTTGCACCGACATTGGGTCACCGGAGCCATCATAATCATAGCCTGCTTCTTCACCCTGTCCTTCAAGACCATCAGTGTCGTTGAGAAACGACAAGACGGCATCACTTCCTTGTGCGATTATGTCCCCCAACACCGCTTCTGTTGCTTTGTCTCGGGGGTGCTCCATAGTTTCTGCAAATATTTACAACATGGCAATTATTATTCAAAGATGACAGATGGATATATTAGTGGCAAACGTAGAACTAGCTAGCTAATCACAATAAGGAATCATATTAGTGGCCTCGACGCTGCTTCTCTAGGGTTTGGGGTGGCCTCGGCAATGCTTCAAGGGTTTGGGGTGGCCTCGACAACGCTTCAAGGGTTTGGGGTGGCCTCGACGACAACGCTCTTTTAACTTGGTAAATTTGGGTGGCCTCGAGAGAGTTTGTCGGGTAGGGGCGCGGCGGGAGGGGGTAGGAGGCCGACAGCATTTTTTCTAGGGTTTGGGTGTCCTCGAGAGTTTTGGTCGAGCGAGAGGGCCGGGGGGTGCTCCCGTGGTATAAGTTATCATGGTCGAGAGGGGGTTATATATATCGACAACGATGACATACGACGACCCCTCGACCCTCGAACCCTCGGCGACCCTCTGTTGGGAATCGTAGCATCATTTTAAAATTTTCCTACGCTCACCAAGATGCATCTATGGAGTATACTTGCAACGAGGGGAAAGGAGTGCATCTACATACCCTTGTAGATCGCGAGCGGAAGCGTTCCAATGAACGTGGATGACGGAGTCGTACTCGTCGTGATTCAAATCACCGATGACCGAGTGCCGAACGGACGGCACCTCCGCGTTCAACACACGTACGGTGCAGCGACGTCTCCTCCTTCTTGATCCAGCAAAGGGAAGGAGAGGTTGATGGAGATCCAGCAGCACGACGGCGTGGTGGTGGATGTAGCGGGATGCCGGCAGGGCTTCGCCGAGCTTATACGAGAGAGAGAGGTGTTGCAGGGGAGGAGGGAGGCGCCCAAGGCTGTGTTCTTGCTGCCCTCCCTCCCCCCCTTTATATAGGCCCCCTTGGGAGGGGGGGCGCCGGCCAAACCCATCTAGGGTGGGGGGCGGCGGCCAGGGGGGTGCCTTGCCCCCCAAGGCAAGTGGGAAGCCCCCCCCACCCTAGGGTTCCCAACCCTAGGCGCATGGGGGGAGGCCCATGGGGGGCGCCCAGCCCACTAGGGGCTGGTTCCCTTCCTACTTCAGCCCACGGGGCCCTCCGGGATAGGTGGCCCCACCCGGTGGACCCCCGGGACCCCTCCGGTGGTCCCGGTACAATACCGGTAACCCCCGAAACTTTCCCGGTGGCCGAAACTTGACTTCCTATATATAATTCTTCACCTCCGGACCATTCCGGAACTCCTCATGACGTCCGGGATCTCATCCCGGACTCCGAACAACTTTCGGGTTTCCGCATACACATATCTCTACAACCCTAGCGTCACCGAACCTTAAGTGTGTAGACCCTACGGGTTCGGGAGACATGCAGACATGACCGAGACGCCTCTCCGGTCAATAACCAACAGCGGGATCTGGATACCCATGTTGGCTCCCACATGTTCCACGATGATCTCATCGGATGAACCACGATGTCGAGGATTCAATCAATCCCGTATGCAATTCCCTTTGTCAATCGGTAAGTTACTTGCCCGAGATTCGACCGTCGGTATCCCAATACCTTGTTCAATCTCGTTACCGGCAAGTCTCTTTACTCATACTGCAATGCATGATCCCGTGACTAACGCCTTAGTCACATTGAGCTCATTATGATGATGCATTACCGAGTGGGCCCAGAGATACCTCTCCGTCACACGGAGTGACAAATCCCAGTCTCGATCCGTGCCAACCCAACAGACACTTTCGGAGATACCCGTAGTGCACCTTTATAGTCACCCAGTTACGTTGTGACGTTTGGCACACCCAAAGCACTCCTACGGTATCCGGGAGTTGCACGATCTCATGGTCTAAGGAAAAAATACTTGACATTGGAAAAGCTCTAGCAAACGAAACTACACGATCTTTATGCTATGCTTAGGATTGGGTCTTGTCCATCACATCATTCACCTAATGATGTGATCCCATTATCAACGACATCCAATGTCCATAGTCAGGAAACCATGACTATCTATTGATCAACGAGCTAGTCAACTAGAGGCTTACTAGGGACACGTTGTGATCTATGTATTCACACATGTATTACGATTTCCGGATAACACAATTATAGCATGAAATATAGACAATTACCATGAACAAAGAAATATAATAATGACCATTTATTATTGCCTCTAGGGCATATTTCCAACAGTCTCCCACTTGCACTAGAGTCAATAATCTAGTTACATTGTGATGAATCGAACACCCATTGCGTCCTGGTGTTGATCATATTTTGCTCTAGGGAGAGGTTTAGTCACCGGATCTGCTACATTCAGGTCCGTATGTACTTTACAAATATCTATGTCTCCATTTTGAACACTTTCACGAATGGAGTTGAAGCGACGCTTGATATGCCTGGTCTTCCTGTGAAATCTGGGCTCCTTCGCAAGGGCAATAGCTCCAGTATTGGCACAGAAGAGAGTCATTGGGCCCGACGCGTTGGGAATCACCCCTAGGTCGGTAATGAACTCCTTCATCCAGACTGCTTCCTATGCTGCCTCCGAGGCTGCCATGTACTCCGCTTCACATGTAGATCCCGCCACGACGCTCTGCTTGCAACTGCACCAGCTTACTGCTCCTCCATTCAAAATATACACGTATCCGGTTTGTGACTTCGAGTCATCCAGATCTGTGTCGAAGCTAGCGTCGACGTAACCCTTTACGACGAGCTCTTCGTCACCTCCATAAATGAGAAACATATCCTTAGTCCTTTTCAGGTACTTTAGGATATTCTTGACCGTTGTCCAGTGTTCCATGCCGGGATTACTTTGGTACCTTTCTACCAAACTTACGGCAAGGTTTACATCAGGTCTGGTACACAGCATGGCATACATAATAGACCCTATGGCCGAGGCATAGGGGATGACACTCATCTTTTCTCTATCTTCTGCCGTGGTCGGGCATTGAGCCGTGCTCAATTGCACACCTTGCAATACAGGCAAGAACCCCTTCTTGGACTGATCCATATTGAACTTCTTCAATATCTTGTCAAGGTATGTACTCTGTGAAAGACCAATGAGGCGTCTTGATCTATCTCTATAGATCTTGATGCCTAATATATAAGCAGCTTCTCCAAGGTCCTTCATTGAAAAACACTTATTCAAATAGGCCTTTATACTTTCCAAGAATTCTATATCATTTCCCATCAACAATATGTCATCCACATATAATAAGAGAAATGCTACAGAGCTCCCACTCACTTTCTTGTAAACACAGGCTTCTCCATAAGTCTGTGTAAACCCAAACGCTTTGATCATCTCATCAAAGCGAATGTTCCAACTCCGAGATGCTTGCACCAGCCCATAGATTGAGCGCTGGAGCTTGCATACTTTGTTAGCATTCTTAGGATCGACAAAACCTTCCGGCTGCATCATATACAACTCTTCCTTAAGGAAGCCGTTAAGGAATGCCGTTTTGACGTCCATCTGCCATATCTCATAATCATAGTATGCGGCAATTGCTAACATGATTCGGACGGACTTCAGCTTCGCTACGGGTGAGAAAGTCTCATCGTAGTCAACCCCTTGAACTTGTCGATAACCCTTAGCGACAAGTCGAGCTTTGTAGATGGTCACATTACCATCCGCGTCTGTCTTCTTCTTAAAGATCCATTTATTTTCTATGGCTCGCCGATCATCGCGCAAGTCAGTCAAAGTCCATACTTCGTTTTCATACATGGATCCTATCTCGGATTTCATGGCTTCTAGCCATTTGTCGGAATCCGGGCCCGCCATCGCTTCTTCATAGTTCGAAGGTTCACCGTTGTCTAACAACATGATTTCCAGGACAGGGTTGCCGTACCACTCTGGTGCGGAACGTGTCCTTGTGGATCTACGAAGTTCAGCAGTAACTTGATCCGAAGCTTCATGATCATCATCATTAACTTCCTCCCCAGTCGGTGTAGGCACCACAGGAACATCTTCCCGCACTGCGCTACTTTCCGGTTCGGAAGGGGTGACTATCACTTCATCAAGTTCCACTTTCCTCCCACTTAATTCTTTCGAGAGAAACTCCTTCTCTAGAAAGGACCCGTTCTTGGCAACGAATATCTTGCCTTCGGATCTGAGGTAGAAGGTATACCCAATAGTTTCCTTAGGGTATCCTATGAAGACGCATTTCTCCGACTTGGGTTCGAGCTTTTCAGGTTGAAGTTTCTTGACATAAGCATCGCATCCCCAAACTTTTAGAAACGACAGCTTAGGTTTCTTCCCAAACCATAATTCATACGGTGTCGTCTCAACGGATTTCGACGGAACCCTATTTAAAGTGAATGCGGCAGTCTCTAAAGCATAGCCCCAAAATGAGAGCGGTAGATCGGTAAGAGACATCATAGATCGCACCATATCCAATAGAGTGCGATTACGACGTTCGGACACACCGTTTCGCTAAGGTGTTCCAGGCGGCGTGAGTTGTGAAACTATTCCACATTTCCTTAAGTGTGTACCAAATTCGTGACTTAAATATTCTCCACCACGATCTGATCGTAAGAATTTTATTTTTCTGTCACGTTGATTCTCAACTTCACTCTGAAATTCCTTGAACTTTTCAAAGGTTTCAGACTTGTGTTTCATTAGGTAGACATACCCATATCTACTTAAGTCATCAGTGAGAGAGAGAACATAACGATATCCTCCGCGAGCCTCAACACTCATTGGACCGCACACATCGGTATGTATGATTTCCAATAAGTTGGTTGCTCGCTCCATTGTTCCGGAGAACGGAGTCTTGGTCATCTTACCCATGAGGCATGGTTCGCACGTGTCAAATGATTCGTAATCAAGAGACTCCAAAAGTCCATCTGCATGGAGCTTCTTCATGCGCTTGACACCAATGTGACCAAGGCGGTAGTGCCACAAGTATGTGGGACTATCGTTATCAACTTTACATCTTTTGGTATTCACACTATGAATATGTGTAACATCACGTTCGAGATTCATCAAGAATAAACCATTAACCAGCGGGGCATGACCATAAAACATATCTCTCATATAAATAGAACAACCATTATTCTCGGATTTAAATGAGTAGCCATCTCGAATTAAACGAGATCCAGATACAATGTTCATGTTCAAAGCTGGCACTAAATAACAATTATTGAGGTTTAAAACTAATCCCGTAGGTAGATGCAGAGGTAGCGTGCCGACGGCGATCACATCGACCTTGGAACCATTCCCGACGCGCATCGTCACCTCGTCCTTCGCCAGTCTCCGTTTATTCCGTAGTTCCTGTTTTGAGTTACAAATATGAGCAACCGCACCGGTATCAATACCCAGGAGCTACTACGAGTACTGGTAAGGTACACATCAATTACATGTATATCACATATACCTTTGGTGTTGCCGGCCTTCTTGTCCGCTAAGTATTTGGGGCAGTTCCGCTTCCAGTGACCACTTCCCTTGCAATAAAAGCACTCAGTTTCAGGCTTGGGTCCATTCTTTGACTTCTTCCCAGTAACTGGCTTACCGGGTGCGGCAACTCCCTTGCCGTCCTTCTTGAAGTTCTTCTTACCCTTGCCCTTCTTGAACTTAGTGGTTTTATTCACCATCAACACTTGATGTTCTTTTCTAATCTCCACCTCCGCTGATTTCAGCATTGAATATACCTCAGGAATGGTCTTTTCCATCCCCTGCATATTGAAGTTCATCACAAAGCTCTTGTAGCTTGGTGGAAGCGACTGAAGGATTCTGTCAATGACCACGTCATCCGGGAGATTAACTCCCAGCTGAGTCAAGCGGTTGTGCAACCCAGACATTCTGAGTATGTGCTCACTAACAGAATTGTTCTCCTCCATTTTACAGCTGAAGAACTTGTCGGAGACATCATATCTCTCGACCCGGGCATGAGCTTGGAAAACCATTTTCAGCTCCTCGAACATCTCATATGCTCCATGTTTCTCAAAACGCTTTTGGAGACCCGGTTCTAAGCTGTAAAGCATGCCGCACTGAACGAGGGAGTAATCATCAGCACGTGTTTGCCAAGCGTTCATAACGTCTTGGTTCTCTGGGATTGGTGCTTCACCTAGCGGTGCTTCTAAGACATAATCTTTCTTAGCTACTATGAGGATGAGCCTCAGGTTCTGGACCCAGTCCGTATAGTTGCTGCCATCATCTTCAGCTTGGTTTTCTCTAGGAACGCGTTGAAATTGAGGACAACGTTGGCCATTTGATCTACAAGACATAGTGTAAAGATTTTAGACTAAGTTCATGATAATTAAGTTCATTTAATCAAATTACTCAATGAACTCCCACTCAGATAGATATCCCTCCAGTCGTCTAAGTGAAACATGATCCGAGTTAACTAGGTCGTGTCCGATCATCACGTGAGATGGACTAGTCAAGATCGGTGAATATCTCCATGTTGATCGTATCTTCTATACGACTCATGCTCGACCTTTCGGTCCTCCGTGTTCCGAGGCCATGTCTGTACATGATAGGCTCGTCAAGTCAACCTAAGTGTATTGCGTGTGTTCCGAGGCCATGTCTGTACATGCTAGGCTCGTCAACACCCGTTGTATGCGAACGTTAGAATCTATCACACCCGATCATCACGTGGTGCTTCGAAACAACGAACCTTCGCAACGGTGCACAGTTAGGGTGAACACTTTCTTGAAATTATTATAAGGGATCATCTTACTTACTACCGTCGTTCTAAGCAAATAAGATGCAAAAACATGATAAACATCACATGCAATCAAATAGTGACATGATATGGCCAATATCATTTTGCTCCTTTGATCTCCATCTTCGGGGCACCATGATCATCTTCGTCACCGGCATGACACCATGATCTCCATCATCATGATCTCCATCATTGTGTCTTCATGAAGTCGTCACGCCAACGATTACTTCTACTTCTATGGCTAACGCGTTTAGCAACAAAGTAAAGTAATTTACATGGCGTTATTCAATGACACGCAGGTCATACAAAATAATAAAGACAACTCCTATGGCTCCTGCCGGTTGTCATACTCATCGACATGCAAGTCGTGATTCCTATTACAAGAATATGATCAATCTCATACATCACATATATCATTCATCACATCTTCTGGCCATATCACATCACATAACACATGCTGCAAAAACAAGTTAGACGTCCTCTAATTGTTGTTGCAAGTTTTTACGTGGTTTGTAGGTTTCTAGCAAGAACGTTTCTTACCTACGTATGACCACAACGTGATTTGCCAATTTCTATTAACCCTTCATAAGGACCCTTTTCATCGAATCCGTTCCGACTAAAGTAGGAGAGACAGACACCCGCTAGCCACCTTATGCAACTAGTGCATGTCAGTCGGTGGAACCAGTCTCACGTAAGCGTACGTGTAAGGTCGGTCCGGGCCGCTTCATCCAACAATACCGCTGAAACAAGATAGGACTAGTAGCGGCAAGAAGAATTGGCAACATCAATGCCCACAACTACTTTGTGTTCTACTCGTGCATAGTAACTACGCATAGGCCTGGCTCATGATGCCACTGTTGGGAATCATAGCATAATTTTAAAATTTTCCTACGCTCACCAAGATGCATCTATGGAGTATACTTGCAACGAGGGGAAAGGAGTGCATCTACATACCCTTGTAGATCGCGAGCGGAAGCGTTCCAATGAACGTGGATGACGGAGTCGTACTCGTCGTGATTCAAATCACCGATGACCGAGTGCCGAACGGACGGCACCTCCGCGTTCAACACACGTACGGTGCAGCGACGTCTCCTCCTTCTTGATCCAGCAAAGGGAAGGAGAGGTTGATGGAGATCCAGCAGCACGACGGCGTGGTGGTGGATGTAGCGGGATGCCGGCAGGGCTTCGCCGAGCTTATACGAGAGAGAGAGAGAGGTGTTGCAGGGGAGGAGGGAGGCGCCCAAGGCTGTGTTCTTGCTGCCCTCCCTCCCCCCCCCCTTTATATAGGCCCCCTTGGGAGGGGGGCGCTGGCCAAACCCATCTAGGGTGGGGGCGGCGGCCAGGGGGTGCCTTGCCTCCCAAGGCAAGTGGGAAGCCCGCCCACCCTAGGGTTCTCAACCCTAGGCGCATGGGGGGAGGCCCATGGGGGGCGCCCAGCCCACTAGGGGCTGGTTCCCTTCCCACTTCAGCCCACGGGGCCCTCCGAGATAGGTGGCCCCACCCGATGGACCCCCGGGACCCCTCCGGTGGTCCCGGTACAATACCGGTAACCCCCGAAACTTTCCCGGTGGCCGAAACTTGACTTCCTATATATAATTCTTCACCTCCGGACCATTCCGGAACTCCTCGTGACGTCCGGGATCTCATTCGGGACTCCGAACAACTTTCGGGTTTCCGCATACACATATCTCTACAACCCTAGCGTCACCGAACCTTAAGTGTGTAGACCCTACGGGTTCGGGAGACATGCAGACATGACCGAGACGCCTCTCCGGTCAATAATCAACAGTGGGATCTGGATACCCATGTTGGCTCCCACATGTTCCATGATGATCTCATCGGATGAACCACGATGTCGAGGATTCAATCAATCCCGTATGCAATTCCCTTTGTCAATCGGTAAGTTACTTGCCCGAGATTCGATCGTCGGTATCCCAATACCTTGTTCAATCTCGTTACCGGCAAGTCTCTTTACTCGTACTGCAATGCATGATCCCATGACTAACGCCTTAGTCACATTGAGCTCATTATGATGATGCATTACCGAGTGGGCCCAGAGATACCTCTCCGTCACACGGAGTGACAAATCCCAGTCTCGATCCGTGCCAACCCAACAGACACTTTCGGAGATACCCGTAGTGCACCTTTATAGTCACCCAGTTACGTTGTGACGTTTGGCACACCCAAAGCACTCCTACGGTATCCGGGAGTTGCACGATCTCATGGTCTAAGGAAAAAATACTTGACATTGGAAAAGCTCTAGCAAACGAAACTACACGATCTTTATGCTATGCTTAGGATTGGGTCTTGTCCATCACATCATTCACCTAATGATGTGATCCCGTTATCAACGACATCCAATGTCCATAGTCAGGAAACCATGACTATCTATTGATCAACGAGCTAGTCAACTAGAGGCTTACTAGGGACATGTTGTGATCTATGTATTCACACATGTATTACGATTTCCGGATAACACAATTATAGCATGAACAATAGACAATTACCATGAACAAAGAAATATAATAATAACCATTTATTATTGCCTCTAGGGCATATTTCTAACACCCTCGCCCTCGGTGACCCTCGACCCTCTACCCTAGCTAGTTCCCGACCCTCGCCCCTCGAACCCTCGGCGACCCCTCCCCCCCCCCCCATGTCGAAGTTATCGAGGAGGGGGTATATCGATAACGACATACCCGATAAAAATAAGAAAAGGAAGAAGAAGAAGAAAAAAAAAAGAAGAAAAAAAAGAGGAGAAGAAGAAAGGAATAGAGGAGAAGAAGAAAAAATAGAATATTTTCTATTTTTTCTTCTTCTCCTCTATTCCTTTCTATTTTCTATTTTTTTCTTCTTCTCCTCTATTCCTTTCTTCTTCTCCTCTTTTTTTTCCTTTTTTCCTCTTCTTATTTATTTCTCCTCTTCTTCTCCTTTTTCTTTTTCTTCTTCCTAAACTAAACATAAACTAAAATAAGCCTAAAACTAAACTAAACTTCTCCTCCTCCCTTTTTATTTCTTCTTCTTCTTTTTTTTATCCTTAAACTTTATGAACAAAATTACAACAGAAAAAAACAATAAAAATTCTATGAACAAAATTACAACAGAAAAAAATCATAAAAATTCTATAAAAAATGACATATTCTTTGCATATGAACATACAAACATCTGCAATTCTACAATAATACCACCAAAAAAATCTATGAACAGGAAAAAAATCCTAACTTTTGCATATGAACATACATACATCATCGTCATCATCTACTACGTACTACTACAATATGAACAAAAAAATAAATATATATGTGAACAGGGGGCCTGCTTCGTCGTCGGCGTCGGGGCGGGCGGTGGCGTTGGGGCGGGCACGCGGTGGCATTGGGGGGCGGGCACGCGGCGGCATTGGGGCGCGGGGGGAAGGGGGAGAGGAGGGGGAATGGCGCGGTGAGGCTCACAGTGCAGGCGAGCGGCGGTGAGGTCGGGGCAGGGCGCTCGGCGTGCGCGACGGCGAGGTCGGGGCAGCGCGCGGCGAGGACGGGGCAAGGCTCGGCGACGGCGAGGTCGGGGCAGGGCGCGTCGAGGTCGGGGCAGGGTGCGGCGAGGCCGGGGCAGGGGCGATGGAGACGGCGGACGGGGGCGGCAGCCTGGCGGCGTCGATGTCGTCGGCGTCGTCGGGGCAGCAACTGCTAGATGAGAAGTGAAAAATTTCACAAGTCCTGCTTATATACCCAGAGCATTGGTTCCGGTTCATAGCACCAACCGGGTTCAATGCACCCTTTAGTCCCGGTTGGTGCCACCAACCGTGACCAAAGGTCAGTTTTCAGCAGCCCAAAGGGCGGGAAGCGGCGGCATGTGGTCCTGGTTGGTGGCACCAACCGGGACTAAAGGGGGGGGCATTGGTCCCAGTTGGTGCCACGAACCGGTACCAATGCACCCCTTTAGTCACGGGTGGTGGCACCAACCGGGACCAGAGGCCATGTGCTGCCCGCGTCGCGGCCAAAACTTTAGTCCCACCTCGCTAGTTGAGAGAGCTCGAGAGTGGTTTATAAGCGCTGCTGCGCCAACCCTCTCGAGCTCCTCTCAACTGCAGGCTTTCGGGCCTAAATTGTCACGAAGTGCTTGTGGGCCTACTGGGCCTCCTGCGGGCCAGAATCCTGGCCCATGGTTGGGTTTCTAGTCGTATTCAGGCCGTGGTGGCCCAGTAGGTGGCACTTTTTTCATTTTTTTGTTGCTTTATTTATTTTACTTTGTTTCTACTTACAACAAAAAACTTATTGTTCCTATTTTTATTTATTTTATTAAAGTTTATTTATTTTACTTTTATAAAGTTTATTTTGTTTCTACTTCTTTATTTTATTAAAGTTTATTTTATTTTATTTTATTTTGTTTATTGTATTAAATTTTAATTTATTTTATTTTGTTTCTACCTATTTATTTTATTAAAGTTTATTTTATTTTTTTCTACTTATTTATTTTATTAAATTTTAATTTATTTTATTTTGTTTCTACTTATTTATTAAAGTTTATTTTGTTTCTTTCTGCTTTTCATGTTTTGATTAGAAAATACTTAGATAATTTCAGTGGCATGAATTTTATATAATTTTAGTTTAAAAAATACTAGAGGTTTATAAAAGCTTTTTAGTTCATTCCTTTTGTTGATTATTTTGAGCTATAAGACCCTGAAATTGAAAAGCATTTCAAATGAACTCTGAAAAGGTTGAAAGTTGGCATGGTATCATCATTTCATCCATATAGCATGTGCAAGAAAGTAGAGAGGGTTACGGCAAAAACTGGATGCACTTCGTGTACAAAACGGACAATCTCTTTCGAAGTATCAGGGTTTCATACGGAAACTCGTCTGTTACAAAGCGATTTCATTTTTTAACTTATTTGAACTCCAGACTTTTTCTGTGTTCAAAATGCACCATTCAAAGCCACATCATCAATTTTCAACCCTTTCTGACTTCATTTGTTATTTTTCATGCATTTACTGATTTTTGTGAGCTAAATGACCCTGAAATTGAAAAGCATTTCAAATGAACTCTGAAAAGGTTGAAAGTTGGCATGGTATCATCATTTCATCCACATAGCATGTGCAAGAAAGTAGAGAGGGTTACGGCAAAAACTGGATGCACTTCGTGTACATAACAGACAATCTCTTTCGAAGTATCAGGGTTTCATACGGAAACTCGTCTGTTACAAAGCGATTTCATTTTTTTTAACTTATTTGAACTCCAGACTTTTTCTGTGTTCAAAATGCACCATTCAAAGCCACATCATCAATTTTCAACCCTTTCTGACTTCATTTGTTATTTTTCATGCATTTACTGATTTTTGTGAGCTAAATGACCCTGAAATTGAAAAGCATTTCAAATGAACTCTGAAAAGGTTGAAAGTTGGCATGGTATCATCATTTCATCCATATAGCATGTGCAAGAAAGTAGAGAGGGTTACGGCAAAAACTGGATGCACTTCGTGTACATAACAGACAATCTCTTTCGAAGTATCAGGGTTTCATACGGAAACTCGTCTGTTACAAAGGGGGTTTCACTTTTTTTAATTTATTTGAACTCCAGACTTTTTCTGTGTTCAAAATGCACCATTCAAAGCCACATCATCAATTTTCAACCCTTTCTGACTTCATTTGTTATTTTTCGTGCATTTACTGATTATTTTGAGCTATAAGACCCTGAAATTGAAGGCAACATATAGCTCTCATGAATAAATAAGTGACCAAATTAATAGAAGTTCATCATCACATTAAAACCAAAGTACATACATAGTTCTCATTGAACAACATATAGCTCTCCAGAGCATCTAATAAACCATACATTGAAATTATGTAAAACATTTCAATGCCACAACAAATGTGATCATAATCGCAACCAAGGTAACAATTGATCCAACGGCATAATGATACCAAGCCTCGGTATGAATGGCATATTTTCTAATCTTTCTAATCTTCAACCGCATTGCATCCATCTTGATCTTGTGATCATCGACGACATCCGCAACATGCAACTCCAATATCATCTTCTCCTCCTCATTTTTTTTATTTTTCCTTCAAGTAATTGTTTTCTTCTTCAACTAAATTTAACCTCTTGACAATAGGGTCGGTTGGAATTTCCGGTTCAACCACCTCCTAGATAAATAAAATCTATGTCACGTTGGTCGGCATAATTGTCATAAACAATAAATGAACCAAATAGTTATAAAAAGATAATATATATCACATCCGAATCATAGACAGGACGAGGGCCGACGGGGGCGGATACCAAAACCATCGCACTATATAATAACAAGGAATAATAAAAGTAATAAAATTAGACAAGTATCTATCTGAAGTAAAAAAATTCTTTCAGAAAGAAGATAAGAACAAGAGGCTCACCACGGTGGTGCCAGCGACGAGATCGGCGCGGGCGATCGACGGCGGTGAAGACGGGGACGGGACGTGACGGACCGCTAAACCTAGACAAATCTCGGGGAAAATGGAGCTCGGAGGTCGAGTTTTGAGAGGAGAAAGATTAACTAGTGTGGCTCAGACATTTCATCGAACACCTCATGTGCATAGGAGGTGAGCTAGAGCACCCAAATGCCCTCCCCTCGTCAGCCAGAAAAAACAGACCACTGTGGAGTGCTCTGCTGCGGCGATGGTGTATATATAGGCAACTCATTTGTCCCTGTTCGTGGCTAGAGCCGGGACTAAAGCTCCCCCTTCTGTCCCAGTTCGAGCCACGAACCGGGACCAATGGCTGTGGGCCAGGAGCGAGGACCATTGGTCCCGGTTCGTGCCTAGAACCGGGACAAATGGGTCCATACGAACCGGGACCAACGCCCACGAGGCCCCGGCCGGCCCCCTGGGCTCACGAACCGGGACGAATTCACCCATGGGTCCCGGTTCGTGACTGAACTGGGACTAATGGGCTGGCCAGGCCCGAACCAAAGCCCTGTTTTCTACTAGTGCATCGCGGAAAATTAATATATCAAGTAAACATTCACTTTCTTTGAAACAGAAGGATACTTTTTATCCTTATACTGGCCTATTATTATTAATATAATAGTTGTGCATATAAGATCTTGTTTTTACCTGGAGTGTAAATGATATTAACATAGACATAGTACAGAAAACATATGTTATATTTAAAACAGGACTTCAGCATGAATGTCCATGGCCTGACCGCATGGAAGTGTGAATACATCCTGCATCATCCTCGTCTTGCTGCTCCACTCCCTCTTGCAAGCTCGAGCAGTATACCGTGACAGAAGCCGATTGCCCGCCGTATGTGCTACAAAAGACACGTAGATTTTAAGGGATATCAATTTTTCATATTGTGAGAAGAATTTTATTACATTAAATAATATACTTAAATCATGGAGGCCAATGTCTAGGAGTACTACACAAAGAGTTGCTGGGAAGTAATACTCCTGATGAGATCAAACCAACTGAACTCATAAGTGGTAAACCAATGATTTATGGAAAGATCATATTCCATAGATGTACTTTGCATACACGCCTGATATATTAATCCATGGAAGTGCCTGATGGATTAAACAATAGAAGCAGGCACCTGTAGACCGAAGCAGTGCGACTTTTTTTAACCTCAAATCAAAAGCCTACAGGAAAGGGTAATCCCAAAGAAAACTATTAATCGCTGCATGGCTGAGTGTCCCATGTTGCAATTTTGCCATCCAATCTAATAGATAGGAAGTTAGGCAGCTCACTTCTCAAGCTTGCTTTTCCCTAATAAAAGAACAAATATTCTACTATATATAGTAAATTCTCCTCTCTTTCTTTCTCAATTCATATAGAAGTAACTTATCACAAACTCTAGAAAACAGTACTGCAGCTTTAGAGGGTCTGCAGATGGTTCACCATCGATTTTTGCATCATCTTCTCATCAAAATAACTAATGTGCATCAGATAAAAGAAGATAATGCCTCAATTTAATAAATACTGACGTGCCTACTACTGTGAAAATAATACGTGTACAGAAATTTAGGATTTTTATTTACTACCGAGGCATACTGCATACATAAGTAACTAAGCGAACTATTTGTATCTTGATTCGATCCTTGCAAGAGTGGAAAATATAAATCGGAAACATAAACTTCTAAAATTATTCTAGGAGATCTAAAAATGGATTCTTGAGCATGTTGAGTCAATTGATGAGAGGCGACACACAGGGTTGAAGATGCTATGGAGTAGACAGTACGCGGGTCTGGTATTCGACTGTTGTGAGCAAGCGGCTTGCCGGCCAGCCGAAGATAAACACGGACTAAAAAGATATCTCAAATTGGAATCTACTATTCCCCGTAAGAACATTTTCCTTGATTTCAGACAGGGGAAAAGGAAGATTAACAATGTATATTTGTAAGAGACAACTATACTTGAGCTTAACACACAGAGTATGCAGATTAGCTTGGCTTGTTTCTGCCACATTGGCCATAGCCAGAGACGACAACTATGATCTAGTCAGACCACACAAAGACTTTAGGACGTGATGGCCTCCTAATATGTTGCTGCCCAACGTGGAGGACAATTATCTAGACTTTACATCTGCTACCAAGACAGTGGAGGACGGTTGTACATAGCTGCAGAATATATTCACCCCAGCCTTGTGTGGAAGAATGACACCTATATAAATAATTTTGATTATTGCATCAAACCGACAATCTGAATCGGATCAGTCTTGGACGACCAACACCCCTGTAGTTCAATTCCGTGGTCGTCCCTAATTGAGTTTGTGATCTGAAGTTTTTGAGATTGAATCTGCAGATGGATCCGACCGGAAAGAAAATATCACGTTTCTTACCTTAGATCAAATCAGTGAAACTTGTTTTGAAGCTGAGCGGAGATTTTCAGCCAAACACCATGAAGGATGGCCGCCCAGATCTGCCATTGTTGCTTCGTCCTATGGAGCCACGAAATCGCATACCTATATGGTGCGCCAGAGATGCTATAGGCACATGCTGCTTCTGCACCATGCAATGGCTGATTGAACTGGAGGAAATTGACCAAGAAGAACCCTGTACGTCAAATTTTGGAGGAAACTACGCTAGTATGTTTTTCGTGAGGGCAACACAGAGAGACCGATTGAGGCAGGACTTGAATACGCTGGGATAGGAGACTTCCGTTTTTTTTTTTTTTTGAAAGTGGAGGCGGAGGCTTTCCTTCCTAATTTTGTGGCAATGGGTGGAGGCTTTCCTTCTTTTCTTTTCACCTGAGGATTTCCCTTTCCTATTTTTTTTTTTTTTGAGGAATCCCCTTCCTAATTTTGGGGCAATACGTGGAGGCTTTCTTGTTTTCTTTTCACGTAAGCATTTCCTTTTTTTTTTTTTGACGTGAGCCTTTCCTTCTTTTGGCTGACTAACATTGGACGTGTCACATGCGTTTTCTATAGGACTCGACCATCTACGTTACGTTAAGTTTTCTTTCTATCTTGAACGTCAATTTTACAATCTAACGGTTTAATTAAATTTAATGATGTGGATTAATGAGAGATCATGAATAGTGTCTCCAATTAGTAAATATATAAGATATAAGATAGTTGAACTAGCTATTTCAGTACGTGGTTGGCAACAATTGGAAAAAAATTTGGTCGGTTCAGTTGTCGAGTTGAACTGTTTGTATAAATTAAGAACGACTGCTTAAGAACGACTGAATTTTAGTTGCAAAAATTAGATAGTGCTAGTGATTTGTAGGTGCATATTTTGACAAATCGCAGCGTTACAAGGATTAACAAATGGCAATGTTACTAGATCAACAAATGTCAATCTTTCCAGTTTGACAAATGGTAATATACCCAATATGACACATGCAAATCTTATCAAATTGTCTGTAAGTGGTTGCACACGGGTCATCCAAAAAACCGTTTGAGTTGAAGCGAGGTACAAATCCTGCTTGCCAAATTTTCTCTTGGCTTAGCGCCGAAGTCTCGCTTTGCATACCTTATTCAATTTGAACCGTTTGCGTTGAAGAGATGCACAAATCCTGCGCGGTGAATTTTCCCTTGGCTTACCATAGCTCTCACTTTGCATACAGGTGTTCTATCTAAAACGTTTGCGATGAAGAGCTGCACAAATGTTGCTCGGCACATTTTCCCTTGGCTTACTAGGGAAGCTGTCGATTTACATACGGGTGTTCTATGTAAAACGTTTACGATGTTAGAGTGGCAGCTATTTGTTTCAAAATGCCTTTGTTAGCTGTTATTCGAGTGCGCCGTCTCTCAAAATGGATACGAAAAATACCACAGCATGTCGGGTGCTATTCCATGATAGCATGCCAAGTTTCATGAATTTCAGACGAGTTTTGGATTTACTCGAATTTAAAAACAAAGTATCTCAACGTTTTGCCGGCAATCAACAGTGCCCTAGTGTTTGAAATTCATTCTCATTTCTTGCATGTGACCTAAGCATGCACCCAAGGACTCAGATTTGATTTTTCAACCAATTTATATGCACTGGAGCATGTGCATGTAGTTCAAATTTGAATTATGCACATAAAATGCCTAAAAAGCCAGTTAATGTATAAAAATGTCCAAACGAGCCCCGAAAAATTCCAAAATTTAACACAACACTCATGTTGTTCTATTTTGACACTAGAAATATTTTGAAAGCAATAAGAGGCAACATATATCGTTTCGTCCAGAAAGGTGAAACGTTCCCTACCGAAACCATCAGGCTTGTTGTGAGAAGCTCTGGTTTGTGAGAGGCTTATATCCAAACCTGGCCCAAATGGGACATAAAATTTACTCCTGCATGTTGATGTCGTCCCATGATAGCATGCCAAGTTTCATAAATTTCAGACGAGTTTTGGATTTACTAGAATTTAAAAACCATGTATCTCAATGTTTCCGGCCGAGTGACGGTGGCAGGGTGTTGGACATTTATTCCCATTTCTTGCATGGGACCTAAGCATGCAACCAAGGACACAAATTTGAATTTTCAACCAATTTATATGCATTAGAGCATGTGCTTATAGTTCAAATTTGAATTATGCACATAAATGCATTGAAAACTCAATTAATGTATTAAAATGTCCAAACGACCCCCGAAAAATCCCAAAATTTAACACAACACTCATGTTGTTCTATGTTGACACTAGAGAAAAAATTGAAATCAAGAAGAGATAACCGATATCGTTTCGTCCAGAAAGGTGAAACGTTCCCTACCGAAACCATCAGGCTTGTTGTGAGAAGCTTATACCCAAACCTGCCCCAAATGGGACAAAAAATTTACCACGACATGTTGATGCCGCTCCATGATAGCATGCCAAGTTTCATGAATTTTAGACGAGTTTTGGATTTACTAAAATTTAAAAACCAGGTATCTCAATGTTTGCGGCTGAGTGACGGTGGCAGGGTGTTTGACATCCATTCCCATTTCTTGCATGGGACCTAAGCATGCAACCAAGGACACAGATTTGAATTTTCAACCAATTTATATGCATTAGAGCATGTGCCTGTAGTTCAAATTTGAATTATGCATATAAATGCATTGAAAACTCAATTAATGTATAAAAATGTCCAAACGAACCCCGAAAAATCCCAAAATTTAACACAACACTCCTGTTGTTCTATGTTGACACTAGAGAAAAAATTGAAATCAAGAAGAGGCAACGGATATCGTTTTGTCCAGAAAGGTGAAACGTTCCCTACCGAAACCATCAGGCTTGTTGTGAGAAGCTTATACCCAAACCTGCCCCAATTGGGACAAAAAATTTACCACGCAATGTTGATGCCGCTCCATGATAGCATGCCAAGTTTCATGAATTTCAGACGAGTTTTGGATTTACTAAAATTTAAAAACCATGTATCTCAACGTTTGCGGCCGAGTGACGGTGGCAGGGTGTTTAACATTTATTCCCATTTCTTGCATGGGACCTAAGCATGCAACCAAGGACACAAATTTGAATTTTCAATCAATTTATATGCATTAGAGCATGTGCCTGTAGTTCAAATTTGAATTATGCACATAAATGCATTGAAAACTCAATTAATGTATAAAAATGTCCAAACGAACCCCGAAAAATCCCAAAATTTAACACAACACTTTTGTTGTTCTATGTTGAAACTAGAGAAAAAATTAAAATCAAGAAGAGGCATGGATATCGTTTCGTCCAGAAAGGTGAAACGTTCCCTACCGTAACCATGAGGCTTGTTGCGAGAAGATCTGGTTTGTGAGAAACTTATACCCCAACCTGCCCCAAATGGGACATAAGCAACAACCCATGGACACATATATCATTTTACAACCCATTTTGGTGCACCGGAGCATGTGCATGTAGTTTAATTTTGAATTGTGCACCTGAAATGCCTAGAAAACCAAGTTAATGTATAAATACGTCCAAACGAACCCTAAATAATTCCAATTTTTTGACAACACACCTATAGTTGCATGTTCACAGCTGATAAAAGTTCTAGCAATTCAAACGCCATCCTTTGCAGATGTGACCCCATTATGCAATTCAAATAAAGACAAAAAATCAAGTAGATCGCACACAGTTTATTATCACCAACCGTGTGAGATGCGGTACAAAATATCCTGGAGCACCGTCGGTGTATAGTACACATACGGTTTACGCGAGAAGGTGTGTCGGCTACTGTCCACAGCCGGCGTGTCAAGCACACTAGCTCGCTCCCCAAATATCATTTCACTGTTCAATCGTCACCGGTGAAAGATGGGGACGTGGACCCGCTTCGTGAGGGCAACTTCGGCGGCCCACTCCAGCGAGAGCGCGACCACGGCCGCCAGGTGCATGCTAACAAGCTTCGTGAGCGCGGCCGCAGTCTGCGACCGGGCGGCCAAGGCAGCCCAAACGGCCGTTGTTGCTTCTCAGGTGGCGGCAGCAACATCTGCCTCAGGGATAGCAACTGGCGAGAGCGGCACAACAGCTGTCCGTTCCGCAGCGGCGGCCTTAGCCCTGTTGGAGGCCGCCCATGACCATGTCGAGGCCACCCACACCCAGCTCATAGAGGTCACCACACAAATCGAACGAAGCTTCTCCGACAACGGTCGGCAACCCACGGCCGAAGACTTGGCAATCGCCAAGAGCGTTCGAGCAGCCGTCCGTTCCTGCACGGCATACCTTGCCACGACGGAGCCCGCCCAAGCCAAGATCGCGGGATGCCATGGACCCCCTTCCTCAGGAGATCGTCGGGCGCGAGCTGGACATGGAGGAGGCGGCGGGGATCGACGAGCACCAGCCGTAGTAGTACTCTTTGTTTTGTTTAATTAAGAGCGCCGGTCTTTAATTTGTTAGAGTAATGTTTAGGTCGGCTAGCTCTATTTAATTGGTGAAAGTGCTCGATTAAGAAGTGTGGGTGTGATGTAGTCTCCTTTGTGTACGCAAATTATGCAATGACGTGGATGACCACTGTAACCAGGTAAATTCGAACCAAATTTTTTGACGTTCAAACTCATCACACATGGGTTAAGCTATCTGAATCGTTTGTGATGTTCACATATCGTACACAGTTCTGAATAAGGGACCGTGTTTGATGACACTTTGCGCGCCAGTTTTTTCGCTGAACCGATTCAAAAATTTTGACTTCCGCAGAAATATCTACCTCCCCGCCCCTCCCCTTACCAAAAGCCATATTTCCCCTGTTTCCGTCTTCCTTTCCAAGTTGAAACCTTCACTCCTTGCTTGCAGCGCCGCCTCCTCGCCGGCGACCCTCCTTCACGCTGCTCGGCCTCGTCTATCCAGGCAGGTAATCCACACTCGACCCCCATCCTCCTCCTCCTTCCACATCCCACATGCCCCGACCGCCGGCGCGACACCTTCCACCCAAATCACCGACCCCTCCACCAAATAAGCGCCGCCCTAAGCGATGGTGCACGCAGTATAGCCAGGAGCTCAAGGAGCATTTGACAGTGGAGAAGCAAATCGCGGCCGCACGCGCGGATGAGGTCGTGATGGCTGTCATTCGTGTCGACCCCCAGATCTTGGAGGAGCACCTCGCCGTCGAGGCCACCGTCAACGCCTCGCGCGCCAACGCCGCGACGCGGTTGGCTGCTTTAAACGACAGTTCGTGGCGTTTTCTCGAGGCCACACCCTCGGTGCCTTCGACGAAGACTACGAGGTGTTTTCTTAGCGTGCACGTGCTTACCTCAACTTGAGAGCCAGCAGGTTGGTGCCCGTAGCGGCTCAGGAAACTCACCACTACGATGAGGGCACCCACGATGCGGAGGCCTCGCCCTCTTCCATGTCCAAGGAGCCAATCGTCATCGATATCTCTGACAATGAGGAGTAGCTTGTTTTATTAGCTCACTATAAGGACCCATGTTCAGTTTGCTAGCTACTGCCTTTCCTTAACAAATTCTAGTGAATTGTGCTATCTACTTTTACCATGCAATCTGTTGCTCTAGTGTATATGTTCTATATGTCATGCAATATGGTGCTCACTTATTAACTGTTTGGTTAATTAGTTGTCGTGTTCAGTTAACTGTTTGGTTCAATTCTGCAAATGAGATGTTCAATTCTTCAGGGTGCAATTTTGTATTGTCCTCCATGTGAGAAATAAATCAAATTTTTCTTTACAAAATACATGAGAAACAAATACAATTGCTATATTTCCAAGTTGTCGGGCATGCTTGGTTTGGTTAACTGTCTGATCTTCTAGTATGTTATACATTGTGCAATGTGGTGCTCAGTTAACGTTTGGTTCATTTGTTGTGGTGTTTAGTTAACTGTTTGGTTCAATTCTGCAATGCGATGCTCAATTGTCGTGGGTGCATTCTGTTATTGTATACCATGTGAGAAATAAATCGAATTTGGCTATACTAAATACATGAGAAACAAATACAATTGCTATATTTTCAAGTTGTTAAGCATGCTTGGTTTGGTTAACTGTCTGATCTTCTATTAGGAGCATGTTATATTGTGCAATGTGGTGCTCAGTTAATGTTTGGTTCATTTGTTGTGGTCTTTAGTTAACTGCTTGGTTCAATTCTGCAATGCGATGTCCAATTGTCGTGGGTAGAATTTTGTATTGTTGTGCATGTGCGGAATAATCGAATTTGGTGGCACTTAATACATGAGAAACATATACAATTGCTATATTTCCTTGTTCTTAATCATGCTTGGTTTGGATAAATGGGTTTTCCATGTGGCTTGAATTAATCTGATGAATCTGCAATGTGCTTATTTTTCATCAACATATTTTACTAATAGCATGCGAACCCTCACTTAACCTGATCACTAACTACCTTATATGTGTTGCAGGAAAACAATGGGAAGCACTCAGATTTACAATCGAGGTTGCACATGCATGGTCCTTTTTCTAATAGCACATTATTGTGCAATTGCAGGAAACATCCTAATATTTAGGTGTTGACAATTTCGTCTTGCACATGTAGGTCTTGCTGTCAGAGGTTTTGACCCAGTGTTCGACCCTTTTTGCATATGGGGAAATGAGTTGTCCATGAATATCAGTCAAGTCAAGAAACTCAGAAAGATTGTTAGGATAAAGAAATTAGCGACAAAAAACAACAAGATCTTTGTCTGCACAATGAAGAAGACATCAGTTCACTACAGGATGGTACTAACTATTATGCATTGCCTTTTTTATTCTTTTGCCCTATCTCCAATATAGAGAAGATATTTATGCACATCCTTGTTTTCAGGCCTTTTCAAAGCAGTTCACTGATGATTACCTCTCAAACCACCTGTATGGTCAGGAGGCGAGGAAAGTATTCATACAACACCCACGGTTCAATATTGAAGTGTTCCTGAAGAGGACGAAGGATGGACGGTCAATCATCCACAGGCACTAGCCTAAAGTTGCAAAGACCTTCAACATCAATGAAGGCTCAATATTCGCCTTCTGCTTCAGCAGTTTTCCAGATGAGATACATCTGTCTATGTACCATCTATGATGCTAATTTTGAAAGGTCATAGATGTTGCATGTGAAACTTGGTGCTGGTGCAGTTGTGTAATGGGGTAACTGAGTGCTGAAGCTATATGATGTTGTACTCTGATGTATTTCAATTATGAAAATGAAATATATTGTGTGCTTAATATAAAATGTCAATTAGGTTAATAAATGGATTATTAATAATAGGATAATTAGCCTGCTAATTGGGTTTTTCTATTGCAAACGATTATTGAGAAAACACCGTTGGCGATGACCTCACGCAACGCACATAGTTTTTAGGAATAAACCGTGTTGGATTGATGAACATCACACACGGCATCCTCTTGAAAACTGTTTGCGTTAGGCCACCTGACGCAAACGTTTACCACATAAAAACTATATGTGATGGACAGCATTTGCCACACAATTTCTTCTATGCACCGTGTGTGATGCATTCAATAACGCAAATGATAAAATTGTTAATACCGTTTGCAATGGAAACGTTATCACAAACGATTTAACAGGGAAAATTGTGTGTGATGTACCTGCGAACAGAAACGTTTTCCTTGGAGCGACTGTGTGAGATGTATATACGAACGAAAACGTTTAGCGGGGACTGACTCTGTGGGATGAACTTACGACCGAAAACGATTTCGCCTGTATAATTGAATTTTTTAGCACTACTGTACATATAACCGTATTTGATCGCTCGCCGGTCGCACACGACCTCATTTTGCCGAGCGTGTGTGCCAGGAGGACATATCCCCGACGGTTTCTGGGTCGTGTGGGAAGGACCCCCTATCGCAGTCACTCACTAGGCGACGGTTCCAAATGCCGTCACGGAAAGGGGTTAAAAACCGTTTGTATAGCACCTCGCTGTACTAGTGACATCGTCATGTGATTAGCACCCATAGTTCACATCGCTATGTGACCAACGCCCAAAGAGTTTACTAGAGTCAATAATCTAGTTCACATCGCCATGTGATTAACACCCAAAGAGTATTAAGGAGTGATCATGTTTTGCTTGTGAGGGAAGTTTAGTCAACGGGTCTGTCACATTCAGATCCGTATGTATTTTGCAAATTTCTATGTCTACAATACTCCACATTGATTTACTCTAGCTAATTGCTCCCATTTCAATATTTATCCAGATTGAGACTTGGAGTCATCTAGATTAGTGTCAAAGCTTGGATCAACGTAACTCTTTACGACGAACTTTTTATCACCTCCATAACCGAGAAACATTTCCTTAGTCCTCTTTAAGGCATCTAAGGATAATTTTGACCACTGTCCAGTGATCTACTCCTGGATCACTATTGTACCCCCTTGCCAAACCCATGGCAAGGCACACAACATGTCTTGTACACAGCACGACATACTTTATAGAACCTATGGCTGAGGCATAGGGAATGACCTTCATTCTTCTCGTAATCTTCTGCTGTGGTCGGGCATTGAGTCTTACTCAACTTCACACCTTACAATACAGGCAAGAACTCCTCCTTTGACTTATCCATTTTGAACTACTTTAAAATCTTGTCAAGGTATGTACCCATTGAAAATCTTATCAAGTGTCTTGATCTATCTCTATAGATCTTGATGCCCAATATGTAAGCAGCTTCACCGAGGTCCTTCACATTCCATCCTGATCAAGTACCGAACGTACGGCACCTCCGTGTTCAGCACACGTTTAGCTTGATGACGTCCTTGCCTTCTTGATCCAGCAAGAGGGGCGAAGTAGTAGATGAGTTCCGGCAGCATGGCGGTGTGGTGACGGTTGGTGAAGAACAATCTCCGCAGGGCTTCCGCCAAGCACAAAGGAAACTATGACAGAGGATAAACTAGAGGGGGCGGGGTTGCCGGCACACGGCTTGGTGATTCTTGATGTGTTTCGGGTGCTATCCCTGCCCCTCTATTTATATGTTGAGCCCTCGGGTCACAACTTGGAGAAAGAGCTTCCTCAAAGTCGGTTTTTCCCGCAAGGAAGGGTCCTTCTCGAACTTCCAGGACCAGACGCCACAGTCCTTGGCGTCTGGCCCAAATGCCATGGGCCTCGGTGTCTCGTCCAGGGCCAGACGCTAGGGTCTCCGGCGTTTGGCCCCCTGGCCTCCGCAAAACTCCTTTTGCACCGACCTAAAGCCCCGTAGGCTTAACCCCTTGGCCTAACCATATCATCCTATAGATCAATATTTACCTCCGGACCATTCTGGAGCTCCTCATCATGTCTGTGATCGCATCCGGGACTCCGAAGAACATTCGGTCACCAACATACATAACTCATATAATACTATTATCGTCAACGAATGTTAAGCGTGCTGACCCTACGGGTTCGAGAACTATGTAGACATGACCAAGACACCTCTCCGGTCAATAACCAATAGCGGAACTTGGATGCCCATATTGGCTCCTACATATTCTACGAAGATCTTTATCGGTTATGACAACATACGTAATTCCCTTTGTCCATCGGTATGTTACTTGCCCGAGATTCGATCGTCGGTATCTTCATACCTAGTTCAATCTCGTTACCGGTAAGTCTCTTTACTCGTTCCGTAATACATCACTTCGTGACTAACTCCTTAGTCGTTTGCTTGCAAGCTTGTGATGTGTATTACCGAGAGGGCCCAGATATACCTCTCCGATACTTGGAGTGACAAATCCTAATCTCAACCTATGCCAACTAAACAAACACCTTTCAGAGATACCTGTAGAGCATCTTTATAATCACCCAGTTACGTTGTGACGTTTGTAGCGCACAAGGCATTCCTCCGATATCCGGGAGTTGCATAATCTCATAGTCGAAGGAATATGTATTTGACATGAAGAAAGCAATAGCAACAAAACTGAACGATCATTATGCTAAGCTAACGGATGGGTCTTGTCCATCACATCATTCTCCTAATGATGTGATCCCGTTATCAAATGACAACTCATGTCAATGGTTAGGAAACCTTAACCATCTTTGATCAACGAGCTAGTCTAGTAGAGGCTTACTAGGGACACAATGTTTGTTTATGTATTCACACATGTATCAAGGTTTCCGATCAATACAATTCTAGCATGAATAATAAACCTTTATCATGAATAAGTAAATATAAAATAACAACTTTATTATTGCCTCTAGGGCATATTTTCTTCAGTTTTCGTCCTTGTTTCTCCGGTAGGAATCTTGGGGCACTCTTTGAGGTTCTTTATGTTGGATTGAATATTATGAATCTGAAGTTGTTTGATGCATATCGTATAATTGACCCAAGGATACTTGTGGTGACATTGGAGTATATAGGTGACATTAGGGTTGATTGATGTGTGTCATATGGTGTTATTTTACTACGAACTCTAGGACTGTTTGTGACACTTATAGGAATAGCTCAATGGATTGATCAGAAAGAATAACTTTGAGGTGGTTTCGTACCCTGCAAGCAATTTCACCTTATGTTCTCCGCGATAGGAACTTTGGAGTGACTTTTGTCGCACGTTGAGGGATTGCCATATGATTTAATTATGTTATCATTGTTGAGAGAACTTGCACTAGTGAAAGTATGAACCCTAGGCCTTGTTTTCAAGCATTGCAATACCGTTTTCGCTCACTTTTACCACTTGCTACCTTGCTGTTTTTATATTTTTATATTACAAAAATCTATATTTACCATCCATATTACACTTGTATCACCATCCTTTCGCCTAACTAGTGCACCTGTACAATATACCATTGTATTGAGTGTGTTGGGGACACAAGAGACTCTTTGTTATTTGGTTGCAGGGTTTTTTGAGAGAGACCATCTTCATCCTACGCCTCCCACGGATTGATAAACCTTAGGTCATCCACTTGAGGGAAATTTGCTACTGTCCTACAAAACTCTGCGCTTGGAGGCCCAACACAAGTCTACAAAAAGAAGGTTGTGTAGTAGACATCAATAACCATCAGCATTAATTTCGCTCGGATGACAATCATCCACTTGGATGCTAACGGTTCATTCGGCCACCGTTCCATCCACTCGGCTAACCCATCAACACTCAGACAAGGGAGACGAAAAACCAACATGGAATCTAAAGCATCCACGGGCGCACGCCACGGGCGTTACTAGCCATCAATGCTTCAGTTAGCAGTAGTAACGTTTGTATTAAACTTCACTCATCAAACCCTCTGTAACATAGCAAGACAAAGGGGCGGCGCACTCTATATAAGCCTTCCCATAACATTTGGACGGGGGTTCACAATCTCTGTAATCATCCATACGCAAGGAAACAAACAACTCCAGAGCTCGAGACGTAGGGTCTTTACCTCCACCGTGAGGGGCCTGCACTGGTAAAACCCTTGTGTCACACCTCGTCGTACCTAGGCTCTTCCCTTTGTTCACACCCTAGCACTTACTGTCAGGATTATTCCCACGACACCGGCAACCGTCCCGACGCCAGCCAACTGTTCGACACAATGCCGAGATTGAAGGATGATGACCCGACCCATGTTTTCATCATGGAAAACAACATTTTTGAGGGCGGCGTGGGTGGCGCGGGCTTTGATCCCGATGATACCTAAAGGCAAGACGACACGTAACACCAAGAGGGCATGTCCGGCATCTTCACGCCAGGCAAGGCGGGCATGGCCGACACCTTCACGCCAGGCCAAGATGGCATGGCCGACACCTTTACACAAGTCCAATAGGGCATGGCCGACACCTTCATGCCAGGCCAAGAAGTCCCGGACGACCACGACCAAGATGAAGAAGAGGAACTGGACATCGAGGGGAGCCTTTGTTTGCCGACGAGCTCACCCACCAAACCAATGTGCAAACAAAGGACGGCAAAGGATTCAGACGAAGACATACACAAAGGATGAGGACAAGCTCATTTGCGAATGTTGGAGAGATATTGGGCAAGATCCCAAGAGCGTCGCCGAGCAAAAAGGTTCAACCTTTTGGTTGAGAGTTCATGCCCAATTCCATGAACGCGAGAAGTTCCCACCCTACAAGTTTGATAGAAAATTTGAGAGCAAGCATATTTAAATCCAATGCAAGAAGTTCCCGAGAAGGAGGCCTTATTTGGAGAAGATGCAAAAGGAGATGCTCGAGCTAGATGGTTGATATATGCCTGGCAGCACCATCTTTTTTGTAAGCCGGCATGACTACGGCCGAGATGTGTATCGTGGTTGAACTACGACCCTTTTTGTGTGCTGGCAACTGTGTCGGGCGATGGCATGTGCACATGCATGAACTATGGTGTTTTTTGCAGGCTGGCATGCATGTCGACCACCGGCATGAACTGTGGACGCTGACATGGCCGATGGCATGAACTCTGGCCGCTGGCCTTTCTAATGGTAAATTTGCTTTGGATGCGAATGAAAAATGCCTCGGCCGGTTGGACGCACCGGCCGGACACAGGCGGACAACGAGCCTGCAGTCGACCCAAATAGATAAAAGGCGGATAAAAATTACGTCCGTTGGCGTGACGCATTGGGTTGCTCTTAACTTATTTGAGTTTCAGTAAAGTGCCATAAAGAAAGGGGGTGCTACGCGTCCGCCGGCTGATCTTTTTAAAAGATCGGCCGGACCGCGAGCCGTTAGATCGATGCCATCAGGCGGCCGAGCGGCGTTCTTCAATTTTGCAACAGAGGTAATGTTGCGAAAACCTTTGCATCAGAGGTTGTGTTGCAGTAATCTTTGCAACAAAGGTCATGTTGCAGAAAACTTTTGCAACATAGGTCATGTTGCGGAATTTTTTATCTTCATCTTTTTGCAACATAGATGATGTTGTGGAACAAACTTTTGCAACACAGGTGATGTTGCGTAAAAATTGCAATGGTGATGATGCGGAAACGCCGCCCGCCGTTGCCAATGCATGTCGCAGCAACATCCCTGTCATTCATCGTCATCACAATTGCAACTGGAGGCGTCAGTGATGATTGGGAACTGCATGGAGGAGGCCGGGGTTGTGCGAAGCTCGAGCGCTCCGCTGCAGCCAATGTCCCTGCAGCGGCCGACGGTCATAGTGGAGGCGGTCGACGGCCCGGCGAGCTGCGGCACCTCGTGTGGTGCAGGCGACCGCTTTATACGCGTGAGTTCCTGGCCACCCATGAACAGGCACGAGAGATGACAAAGAGATGAGAGAGAGAAACAGGATCTGGTTAGGACAAGGAACGAGCAACTCAGGTGAGATAAAGGAGAAAGACGTAATGCGGTGCACGGGGACATGCGTCACGCGCTAGTGGCGACGGACGCCCTACGCTGAATCGGCCGGCTGATAGTAATCGTTTCCCATAAAGAAAAGTGCTAAACTAAAAGGAAACGATTCTAATCACCCGGCCGTTAACAACAACTGCGTCTGCTGGCTCCGTAGCCGTCGGATCAGATTTTAATGATGGCTTCGGGAGCAACATATTACCTAGACTAGTTTTCGCAACCGAACCGCTGTCGCAACAAGTGATGTGTTACGGGATCTAAATCTGAATCCTCCCGTGCTCTCCCGAGCTCCCCATCAAGCCGATGCCTACATGCGCTGCTCCGACTGCCTCCACATGCAGCACGCAAACGAGGCCGCCGACAAGCACGCCGACGAGGTCACCTATCTCCGTCTCCATGTGCCCGCTCACGTCCAGTGGCCATGGCCGCTCGAGCGCGCACGCTCGAGCTCCGCTCCGGCCGCCGGCGCCCAGCTATGCCGCGACAGTGGTGCTCAACAATGGCCCGCAACCACGCTCGCCTCTATCATCCATGGCTTCACTCGCTTCCCCATCCATGGTCGTGTTCTTCTTCCCGCTGCAGGGAAAGATTTTTTGTAGCAAAACTCTTGTTGCAGAAATCTCTCCGCAACAGAGCTCATGTTACATAGATCGAACGGAGAATAATGGTCCAAAAAAGTTCCGCAACAAGGTTGTTGTTGCATAAGGCTGAGCACAACAAGGCTCATGTTGCATATATCGGAGAGAAAAATGGCCCAGAAAAGTTTTGCAACAAGGTCTTTGTTGCAGAAGCATGAGCGCAACAAGGCTCGTGTTGCTAATATCGCGAGAAAAATAGTCAATTTTTTTGCAACAAGGTCTTTGTTGCAGAAGCACGAGCACTACAAGGCTCCTGTTTCAGAAATTAAAAGAAAAAAATGGCTAGGGGAAGATTGCAACAAGACCGTCGTTACAGAGAGATGAGCGCAATGTCAAGCTTGTTGAAGATATCAAGTTATCAACGGCTACTCGGCACTCCATCCAGCTGCTACTCTGAGGCGGCGGATCTTTTTAAATTATCCACCGGCCGCTGCGTAGCAGTTCCCTAAACTAAATACGTGCGGACTCCACAGAAATCGCCCACTCGGCTAAAAAATCCAAGAAAGTAGAAACGCACGGGGCTTTTGATTCTTTATTATTACTTTCTGTCCGTATTGCAGACTATATGCATGGTGATTTCTCGGTCAAACAAACTAGACGTGCATAAGCTGTCTATATGGACAGATCGATGGATCTGGTTCATGTAACCATGCATGCATGCAGATGCAGGTAAAATTACAGATAAATACAGTAGATAGATTGACTAGAAGAGCAACAATGAATCTACGAGCCTATCTCCTTCTGGATTGCCGCGTTGCCACTCTTGAAAAAGAACAACGAAAACGGAAAAAATGACTCCTCCTAGGACGGCGACCAAACCGGAGATGAAGAACGCGACGTGAGGCGACGGAAACCAGCTGAGGTCGGGAAGCTGCTCAACATGCTCGACGTGGGCAAACATGCCGGTGCCGACGACGAAAAGAGTCGAACCGACGACGGCCAGTAGACACATCAGCACCCACCTGCTACACTCCGCGGGCTCCGCCGCCACAAGCTCGTCGCCGGCCATCTCCACTTCCCTGGTTTACTGGCTATTTTGGCTAGGATTTGGTAAAAGCAATTGAAAGATCCGTCGGTGTAGCTAACCGTAGGTAGGTCTCGGATGTTTGTTAGGATTGACCGGCCGGATCGCCACAGGTACCGTACCAGATGGCCAGACGCCCCGATCCTCTATATCCCTTTTTCTTTTGCCAAAACACGCAGGGTTGCTACCTGGGCCAGCCCAATAAAGGTTTGTAATTTTCTAATTCGAATTTATTTTACTTATTTTTATTTATTAAAGCCTATTCTGAAAATAAAAGTATTGGTGAAAAAAATGTTCATCCATGTGTATTTTTTAAAAAAAAAAGTCTATTGCTTAATACATATTCATGAATTTTTTTGAAAACTTTGTATGTTTACAAATGTTCATATTTACGAAAATGCTAATATTAACAAAGTAATGTTCTTAAAATTTAAAGTAATGTTCATCGACTGATATTATTATGTTCACAAAATTTTGAAGACAAAAAACATGTGTTAAAAAGTCAATATATTCTGCTTCATATTCTGTCATGTCTCCATTTTCCTCTTTTTTTGAGGGAAGGCCATCATGGCTAGCTTTATTTATCTCAAACAGGAATTACAACGTCCAAAAGCTTGGAAACCAGGCAGGCCGGAGGCTCATCGGTCCAAGTGATACAAATTTTATTACAAAAAATATAACTATCTAGCACATGCGCTGCTTGATTTGAAAAAAAGGACACAATGTTTAAAGATAGCCTTCCCAATTAATGAAGACACGTCCACGCATTTTGCGAATACGGCTGCTGCAGTATCCCACCATATTGTCTATCCCGAACAGTAATCGGTCACAATTGAATAATCTGATTCAACTTCGGTTGAAGCCAACTGAATTTGCAAAGATCAGACCGCCCCTCATTGTCATAGCTTCCTAAGTAACCACATCAAGCGCATCTGCAAATGTATTTGCATTGGGCTGCTAGAAAATTACCTTTTGTTCTTCCCATTTTTCTTTTATGTTTTTGTTTCTTTGGGGGTTTCATTCCTTTTCTTTTCTTGTAATTTTTCAGTATTCCTTTTTATGTATCTTTTTTATTTTTTATTTGTTCTTTTTTGGGAGAGAAATATTGAACCCTTTTAAGATGGCATGACCAGTTATCCTAATACAAATGAACAACTTTCCTCAAATGTAATGAACTTTCTTATAAATTTACATTTTTTACATGCATAGAGAACTATTTCAGGCACATGTTTTTTCCCCAAATGCATGGAATTTTTAAATACACCCCCACCCCCCCCCCCCCACACAAACACATGTTTTTCCGTGCATGAAGAATGATTTTTTTAGTAATCTCGTTAGTATTTAAGCGGTATTTTTACTATACTTTTAAATTCACGAAATACATGGTTGAATATTTCTATTATAAATAAAAACAATATGTATTAATTGACCCTTGAGTGCTAGCACATTACTCTTCCCATCTAGTGAAGCCTCCTCACCAGCCGCTTCGGGCGTATATACGAGCTCACACACACATATGTCGGGCTGCTATGTGGCGCTAACAGCGTCTTATGAGCAGGATGTGGCCCACTAACCCTGTTGGTTGCTTGCCTTGTCTCCACCCGTATTATGTCCACCATTTTTTTCCCTTGTTAAAACACCCTTTTCCATTGAACTACTAACTTTTAAAAATGTATTTAGTTCACCAGTTGTGTGTGAAGCAAAAAAAAAGGTATTCATGTATTTATAAGAATATTTTTATCTTATTTCAGAATATTTGCCCTATTAATTTATATACGTGATTTAAAATTAAACAGGTAAAAATACTAGTGCAATATGAAGAATATTAAAATTTATTCAGAAAATGTTCACACATTTTATTAAAATGCTCATGTAATTTACAAATCTTCAAAATTTCAAAAGAAATGTTCAGGTGTCTTAAAATGTTCACATATATTAATTAAAGTTCATACTTACTAAATTGGCGCTCACAAATATTCATTTAATTAGAAGAATGTTTAAAAAATAAAACAATCATCTGATCACACATTTTTCAAAACTATAAATTTACATCTTTTTTTGTGTTGGCAACTGTGACGAGCGCTGGCATGTGCGCCGGCATGAACTATGGTATTCTTTTTGCAGGCTGGCATGGCCGCCGGCATGAAGTGTGGTCCCTGTCATGGCCCATACCTGGCCAAACGGGCCGGCTCGACCCGGCATGGCCCGGCCCATCGTAATCGTGCCTGGCCCGGCACGGCCCGCCAGGGCACGATTACTATACGGGCCGTGCCGTGCCGGCCCGTGTGCTGCGCCGCTAGGTCCAGGCACGGCCCAGTTAGTAAACCGGCCGGCACGTTGGCCCGTTTAGCACGGTGGGCCGCATATTTTCAGCCTGTTATTTCACGCACTAAGCGTTTTTAGCCTATTTTTACATATTGGGACATATATAGATGTATAAAAAATTAAAAATAAAAATGTAATTGGGCCGTGTCGTGCCGGCCCGCGTGCCCAGCCTCCAGGCCCAGGCACGGCCCAGGGTGTGCCGCGTGCCAGGCCCGGCCCAGTTAGTAAACGGGCGGGCACGTTGGCCCATTTAGCACGGTGGGCCGCATATTTTCAGCCTGTTATTTGACGCACCGAGCGTTTTTAGCCTATTTTTACATGTTGGGCCATATATAGATGTATAAAAAATAAAAAAACGTAATCGGGCCGTGCCGTGCCGTGCCGGCCCGCGTGCCCAGCCTCCAGGCCCAGGCACGACCCAGGGTGTGCCGCGTGTTGGGCCTGGCCCGTTTTAGCCCGTGTCGTGCCTGGCCCAAGGCGGGCCGTTCCGGCGTGCTCACGGGCCGGCCCGAAAAAAAGGGCCCATTTGGCCAGCTATATCATGGCTGATGACATGAGGGAGCAACTAGTTACGAGCGCTCCTTCGGGAGCCTCGCAACGATCGGTGTCACTTGGCGTGCTCTCAGCCATGCGGCACGTGTCGCACTCTGGGCGCTCCCTCCGAATTTTGTTTTTTTATTTTTCCGCACGCGTTTTGGCTTTTTAAACGGGTTTTTTTTCGACGTTTTGGTTTTCGCCCGGTCTTCCTTAGCTTTTCGATCAAAAAAATTTGAAAAAAAAATTTGCGCAGAAAAAACGCGTTTTCTTTTTTTTTCTTTCGCGAAAGTCACGGTCTTTTTTCCGCGAGAGGCACGGTTGTGCTTTAGCTAGAGTCACGGTCGTGCCTTTCGGAAACGGAAAAAAACGTGTTTTCTGTTTTTTCTTTCGCGAGAGTCACAGTTTTGCTTCCGCGAGAGGCACGGTTGTGCTTTCGCGAGAGTCACGGCTGTGCCTCTCGGAAAGGGAAAAAAACGCGTTTTCTATTTTTTTTTCTTTCGCGAGAGTCGCGATTTTGCTTCCGCGAGAGGCACGGTTGTGCTTTCGCGAGAGTCATGGTCGTGCCTCTCGGAAAGGGAAAAAATACGCGTTTTCTGTTTCTTTTCTTTTGGGAGAGTCACGGTTTTGCTTTCGCGAGAGGCATGGTTGTGCTTTTCGCGAGTCACGGCCGTGCCTCTCGGAAACGAAAAAAAAACGCGTTTTTTGTTTTTTTTTTCTTCCACGAGAGTCACGGTTTTGCTTCCACGAGAGGCACGGTTGTGCTTTTGCGAGAGTCATGACCGTGCCTCTTTCGGAAAGGGAAAAAACCGTGCTCCCGGTTCGGTTTTTTACCCGGTTTTTTTCGTCCGGTTTTTTCGTGAAAAAAAAAGTTCGTCAAAACCTATCGACATGGGATCTAGTATTGAAGATCTCGACGCGAGGAATCCAATGGTGAAAACGGTTCGAGATTTGGACGCACGGTTTAAGAGATAAAACATTTTGAATAAACGGATCTACGAAAAAAGAGAAAACTCCCAGGTTGCGACAAGTGGCGCGCTGCATGTGCGCCACTTGTCGCGATGTGGGAAAGTGGAGTGTTCTTTGCAACGAGTACTCCTTAATTATTGATTTCGATGACATAAGCTCTGGCCACGGGCCCTTTTAAGGTAAATTTGCTTTGAATGCAGAGGAAAAATGCGTCGGCCAGTTGGACGCACTGAACGGTCGCAGACAAATAATGAGCCTACAGCCGTCCTAAACAGACAAAAAGCGGACCAAAGGCGCGTCCTTTTGTGTCAGCGCGTTTGAGTTGCTTTAATCTTTATTTGAATTTCAATAAAGTGCCATGACGGCATTCCCTTAAAAAGAAGCTAAACTAAACCCTAAACTCTACAGAAATCGCCCACACGGCTAAAAAATCCGAGAAAGTAGAAACGCACGGGTCTTTTGATTCTTTATTATTACTTTCTGTCCGTATTGCAGACTATATGCATGGTGATGTCTCGGTCAAACAAACTAAGACGTGCATAAGCTGTCTACATGGACAAAACGATGGATCTGGTTCATGTAACCATGCATGCATGCAGATGCAGGTAAAATTACAGATAAACATAGATTGACTAGAAGAGCAACAGTGAATCTACGATCCTATCACCTTCTGGATTGCCGCGTTGCCACTCTTGAAAAAGAACAATGAAAACAAATGACTCCTCCTAGGGCGGCGACCAAAATGGAGAGGAAGAAGGCGAAGTCAGGCGACGGCAACCAGCTGAGGTCGGGAAGCTGCTCAACATGCTCGACGTAGGCAAACATCCCGGCGCCGACGACGAAAAGAGTCGAACCGATGACGGCCAGTAGACACATCAGTACCCACCTGCTACACTCCGCGGCCTCCGCCGCCACCGCCACAAGCTCGTCGCCGGCCATCTCCACTTTCCTGGTTTAGAGCATCTCCAGCCGGCCCCCCGGGGCGCCTAAAAAAAGCGGCCTGGGGGTGAACCGGCGCTAGCTCGGCCCCTGGGGCGACCTAGCTCCCAGTCACGCCCCCAGGCGCCGTCCCCAGGATGTGGAAAATTCGAACTTGGTCGTTCCCGCTCACAAAAGACGCCACAAGTCCGGCGATCACAATTCACAGTTCGGCGATCGGATGTAGTCTGGCGTACAAAAAATAGAACGCCACAAGTTAGCATGCGCAACGCATCACTCGGCGGGGTCGGCCTCAGGCGTAGGTGGAGTCGGCGTGCGCGGGCTCGGCGGTGTCGGAGCCGCTTCGGTGCTGGACGGTGTCGGCGCGGCTTCGGTGCTGCTGGGCGTCGTGGAGGCGTCATCACTCGGGCTTGGCGTGGGCGTGGGCGTGGGCATGGGCGCGGGAGTTGGAGTCGCCGTCGTCGGCAGCTGGTTCAGGATGAGGCCGCGCTCCGCCATGTACCACGCCTTGAGCTTCTCGTCGGTGCTCTGGAGCATGTCCGCCCCGCCCATCAGAAAAGCCAGGTCGGTGTTCCTCTTCTTCGCGGCGACGTTGGTCCGGAGCAGGTCAAGCTTGATGGCGCTGTTCGTCATCAACGACGACCACCGCGCCGCGGTTTTCTCTTCACGCAGGACGGCCCGGGCCTGTGCGTCGGCAAGGCAATGCTCGATGGACTCCTGCACTCGGGCGGTAGCCGCGTCGACGTGTTTCCCATTCTTGGCCCCTTCGTCCTCCTCCTCCTGCTCTTCCTGCTCCTCCTCGCCGTAGACGTAGCCGAGCTCGCCGTCCATGCCGCCGCTGAGATCCACCGTGTCGTCCGGGGTGACGAACCCGGGAGACGCGGCGGCCGCGGTCGAGCCGGTCGCGATGATGTTCTCCATGTCGGCCTCGGTGTCGTCGGCGTCGCCGAGGTGCGAGAAGGGAAGCGCGCCACGGCGGAAAGGTGGCGTCGGGGAGGACGCGTAGGCGGGCGGCGAGTAGTTGTATGGAGGGTACTGCACACCGGCGAAGGCAGGCGAGGGCGTGCGCTGGGCCGGGTGTCCATGGAGGAAGGTGACGTTGGGGTTGAACCCACCGTGCGCGTCCCCGTCGGTGTAGCCCGGCGAGGGCGATCCCCATGGCTGCGGCGACGGAGAGCCGACGCCTTGCTGGCCCCAGGGCGCGTACTGGGCGTGGCTGCCGGGTGGATTCATCATCCCGCGCGAGCCGCCTCGGCCTCGGCTTGCTTCGCCGAAGCCGCAGCCGCACGCGCCGCGTTGTCACGGGCCTTCTCGGCGATCGCCCTGTTCCGCCGGTTGGCGGTGACAGCCTCCCGTCGCTGAACTTCCACCCTCCAGTCGACGTTTGACATGCCCGGTGGCTTGAACGGCGGCGCCCTCGGCTTCCTCTGCTTCGGCTGGGCGACGGAGGCGGTCGCGGTTGCCGCGGCGCGGGGGACGACGTACTTCTTCGATGGCATGGCGGCCGGCTGTGAGGCGAGCGGGAGGGAGATTGGCGGGAGGAAGGGAGAGAATGGGAGGGAAGTGGGGGAAATGCGGGAAGAAAGGCGGGAAGAGGCGCTCAACTCGCCGACAGGGCGGACCCACGCGCCCTTTTCGCTTGTGCGGGCGCCCCAGGCGCCCCAGGGCGTCGGGTTCGGCCTGGGTCCGCCGGCATCAGTTTCGACCCGAGCCGGCGAAAAATGGGTTTCTGGAGGCGCGACTTGGCCGTTTTTTCGGCGCCGGCCCGGCAAAAACACCTGAAGAAGGCCTGTTGGGGACGCGGCTGGAGATGCTCCTACTGACTACTTTGGCTAGGGTTTGGTAAAAGTAATTAGAAGATCCATCGGTGTAGCTAACCGTAGGTAGGTCTCGGAAATGTTTGTTACGATCGGCCGGCCGGATCGCCACGGGTACCGTACCAGTTGGCCGGACCCCGGATTTTTTATTTTTTTTATTTGAGGGGAGCCCTGATCCTCTCTATACGCACAGGGTGGTCCTAGACCCCAAAAACGCACAGGGTTGCTACCTCGGCCAGCCCAATAAAGGTTTGTAATTTTTAGTTCCAATTTATTTTACTTATTTTTATTATTAAAGTTCATTCTGAAAATACAAGTATTCGTGAAAAAAAATCATCCATACGTATTTGTAAAAAATTCTATTGCTTAAAACATATTCATGAACTTTTTTTGAAAAAGTTTGTATGCCTACAAATGCTCATATTTACGAAAATGCTAATATTAAGAAAGTAATGTTCCTAAAATTTAAAGTAATGTTCATCGACTGATATTATTATGTTCACAAAATTTTGAAAACAAAAACGTGTGTTAAAAAAGTCAATATATTTTGATTCATATTCTGTCTTGTCTCCGTTTTCCTCTTTTCTTCTTCCCATTTTCTTTTATGTTTTTGTTTCTTTGGGGGCTTTCACTCCTTTTCTTTTTGATGTATCTTTTTATTGGAGAGAAATATTGAACCCTTTTAAGATGACATGACCATTTATTCTGATACAAATGAGCAACTTACCTCAAATGTAACGAACCTTCTTATAAATTTACATTTTTACATGCATAAAGAACTATTTCAGGCACATGATTTTTTTTCCCAAATGCATGGAATTTTTAAGACCCCCCTCCCCCACCCACACACACTAACATAATCTTTTTTCGTGCAATTCTTCAATATGAGATGAATGTTATTTTGCTATATATGAAGATTATATTAACTTTTCATAAAATCTCTTTAGTATTTCAGTTGTATTTTTACTATTCTTTTAAATTCACTAAAGAGAAGGTTGAATATTTCTGTAATAAATAAAACAACATGTATTAACGGGCCCCTTGAGTGCTAGCACATTACTCTTCCATCTTGTGAAGCCTCCTTACCATCCGCTTCGGGCGTATATACGAGCTCACACACACACACATATGTGGGGCTCCTATGTGCCTCTAATAGCGTGTGATAAGCAGGACATGGCCCACTAACCGTGTTGGTTGCCCGCCTCGCCTCCACCCATATGATGTCCACCATTTTTATATTTTCCCCTGGTTAAAACCCCCTTTTTCCATTGAACTACTACATTTTGAAAATGTATTTACTTCACTAGTTGTGTGTGAAGCCAAAAGTGTTCATGTATTTCTAATAATTTTTTAATCTTATTTCAAGATTGTTGCCTTATTAATTTTTATATATAATTTAAAAATAAACCAGTAAAAATAATAGTGTGATATGAAGAATGTTCACATTTATTCAAAAATTGTTCACACATTTTATTGAAATGTTCATGTAATTTACAAATGTTCAATTTTTTAAAAGAAATGTTCATGTATCTTCAATTTTCACGCATATTAATTTTCGCCAATGAGTTCTTTCACCAGTGGGCATCAATGTAGGATGAATCTTTTGGCATTTTAGGGACTAAAATTATTTTTAGAAGTTGAATTCATATCAAAGAAAATGCCCCGTATAAGCTTGGCTTTGGAGCAACCATATATTTTTGGAACTCCGCATAACAAAGAGAAAAGCAAATCAAACTGCCAAATGCTGCTCGACAATGTTGAAACAGACACATGGGATTCACAGGGAAGAGATCATGCTAAACTAAATACGTGACGACTCCACAGAAAATCGCCATCCGCCCCAACAAAATTGAAGAAATATAGGAAACCAGCCCACATTATTTCTATTCTTCAAAATTTTGGAGTATGTATCAGGTCTAATTGATATACTCCCTCCGATCCATATTACTTGTCGCTCCAACAGATGTATCTAGCATTGAAATATGTCTATACACATCCATTTGAACGACAAGTATTATGGATCCGAGGGAATATAATGAAATCGTATACGTACCGAGGTGATTTCTCACTCAAACAAACTAAGGCACACATATGTTGCGTATGGGCAGATCGATCGATCTGATTCAAGTAATTCAATAGAAAAATCTATGCATTAAAAATGTTCATGTATTTATGAAAGAAATAAAAGATGGAAACACGAAAAACAAAGAAAAGAAAAAAAGGGAAGTGTTGAAATTGAAAAGAAACCATACAACCAAAAGAATAGACAAAATAAATCTGACCAGAAAAATGAAAAAAAAAAACTAAAAAGGCAGAAACCAGGAAATAATCAAAAACAAGAAGAAACACAAATAAGAATGGGAAAACCACTGGCAAGCCAGCGAAATGAGCCCAGCCATATAGAATCATCGTTTCCGACAAGAACTTTGTTTGAAAGGGGGAGAAGGCCAACCCACCCTGGCCCAAGGGTAGCTCCCCCATTACTCATGAGATTGCGGAGTCTAGTCATAGTGGAGAAGTTATGCTCACAATTGTCTAAGAAAAAGTTAGGCTCTCATTAGTTGAGTTCTTTTATATCATTCTGTCATTCCGTAGCAGCGAGGAATGGTTTTCCTTTCATCACTTTTGTTACTCATGTGAAAACAGAAGGATTCGTTTTTCTTTAGCTCTTTTTTTTGAGACAAATTCTTTAACTTTTTTTGAATGAGAAAGAAAGAGGTTAGAGAATAAGTGGCCAGAATTGGGTTGGAAGGAAGCGAAGGCCTTTCAGCAGGAAATGAAAGCGAAATGGCCTGGAGAAATGGCCCAAGCCCACAGAGAACCATCGGGGGAAGGAAAGGAAAGGGGGTGAAGGGTTTTGGGTCGCTCTGCTTCCCCCGTGGCCGCCGCTCCACCAGAACCCTTCCCTCCCCTGCCCTGCCCTGCTCCTCGTCGGCGGAAGACCATGGCGGCGCTCCTCCGCCGTCTCCTCCTCCTCCGCCGCCTCCCCGTCCCGCACCCACACCCCCAGCCTCGCCTCCTCCCACCCACCACCACCCCAACCCCCCACCCGGCCCTCTCCCCCGCGCTGCTCGCCCCCGCCCGCGGCTTCTCCTTCTCCTCCGCGGAGGAGGCCGCGGCGGAGCGGCGCCGCCGCAAGCGCCGCCTCCGCATCGAGCCGCCGCTCCACGCGCTCCGGCGGGACCCGTCCGCCCCGCCCCCGCCGCGGGACCCCAACGCGCCCCGCCTCCCCGACACCACCTCCTCCCTCGTCGGCCCGCGCCTCAGCCTCCACAACCGCGTGCAGTCCCTGATCCGCTCGGGCGACCTCGACGGGGCCTCGGCGGCCGCCCGCGCCGCCGTCAGCTCCCGCGTCCGCCCCACCGTCTTCACCTGCAACGCCGTGGCCGCCTCCATGGGCCGCGCGGGCCGCCACGACGACGCCGTGGCCCTCTTCGACTTCTTCTTCCGCCGCTCCGGCATCGTCCCCAACGTCGTCTCCTACAACACCCTCATCCTCGCCCACTGCGAGGCCGGCCGCGTCGACGAGGCGCTCCTGGCCTACCAGGAGATGCTCGACGGCGCCACCTCCTTCTCCCCCTCCGCCGTCAGCTACCGCCACCTCACCAAGGGCCTCGTCGCCGCCGGCCGCATCCAGGAGGCCCTCGAGCTCCACCACAGCATGTACCACCGCGGCCAGGGTGCCGACTCCATCGTCTACAAGAACCTCATCGACGGCTACATCGGCCTCGACGACTGGGACAAGGCCTTCGAGCTCTTTGCCGAGCTCACCGAGAAGGCCACCGTGTACGACGGCGTCGTGCACACCAGCTTCATGGAGGGCTACTGGAAGAAAGGCATGGACAAGGAGGCCATGGAGAATTACAAGTCTCTGCTGGACAGGAACTTCAAGATGACGCCCGCCACCTGCAACGTTCTGCTCGAGACACTCTTCAAGCATGACAAGCACAAGGAGGCCAATGACCTGTGGGAGACCATGATTGACAACCACAGCCCGCCAAGCTTCATCGGCATGAACAGCGAGTCCTACAATGTCATGGTCAACCAGTGCTTCAAGGAGGGCAGGTTCCAGGATGCCATTGAGGTGTTCCACCGCCAGCCGAGGAGGAACGTCCAGATGGACGTCGGCTGCTTCAACAACATCATTGGGAAGCTCTGTGAGCAGGGGATGCTTGCAGAGGCAGAGAAGCTCTTTGAGGAGATGGAGAGCAAGTCGGTGCTTCCTGATGTGTACACCTACACTTTCCTGGTCGACTTGTGCTTCAAGGAAGGTCGTGTGGATGACACGATTCAGTACTTCTACAAAATGGCAGATGGGAGGGAGCACGGCCCAAAGTTCAACATTGGCTTTTTCAATAGAATGTTTGAAGGACTTTCCCAAGCTGGCCGGGTTGATGATGCCTTGAAGGTGTACGGAAGGATGGCTGACAAGGAGATCAAGCCGAACACAACCACATTTGAAATCCTGGTCAATGCACTGTGCAAGGAAGGGGAATTGGATAGAGCACTGGACCTGGTGAGGGACATGGCAAGGGGTGGTGTTGTTGCAACTCCTGAGTTCCGGGAGTCTGTGAGTGAGATTTTCAAGAATGCCGATCGGCATGAAGAGATCGAGAAAGCTTTTGAAGAAAAACCAGTGCCACTGCCTCCTCAGCCAAGACCAGAGGTTCGCCCTCGCACTTCACCTCAAGGGCTGCCAGGATTTGCATCTAATCAGACACGGGGCAGCTACACACCTAACCAAGGCCAACCAGGTTATGGTTCTCCACAACCGTTTCAGCCTGGCAATGGTGCATCTCAAGTGCGGCAACCCGAGTGGATGTCTCCTAAACTTCAGCAGCCTGTGTCTGGAAACCAACAAGTTGAAAAAACAGATGTTGGTGCTTCTAATAAATGGCAGCATGGTATTTCTTCTCCTCAAGAAAAACAACCTGGGATTGCCCTGCCTCAAGATGGACAACAGCCAGAGTTTGGTACCTCTCGCCCTTGGCAGCAAACAGTTGGTGCTCCTCAAGTGCAGCAACCTAATTTTGGCTCAGCTACACCGGTGCAGCCTGGGTTTGGTAGTCGACCGCAGCAACCAACACATGTTGCTCATGAGACTCAACATCCTGGGTTTGGCACATCTCGTCCATGGCAGACAGGGTATGGCGCTCACCAAGCACAACAGCCAGGCCATGGTGCTCAGCAAGCACAACAGCCTGGGTATGGTGCTCATCAAGCGCAACAGCCTGGGTATGGTGCTCATCAAGCGCAACAGCCTGGGTATGGTGCTCATCAAGCGCAGCAGCCTGGATATGGTGCTCATCAAGCGCAGCAGCCTGGATATGGCGCCCATCAGGCGCAGCAGGCCGGATATGGCGCCCATCAGGCGCAACAGCCCGGATATGGCGCCCAACAGGCGCAACAGCCCAGATATGGCGCCAATCAAGCGCAACAGCCTGGGTATGGGGCTCATCAAGCACAACAGCCTGGGTATGGGGCTCATCAAGCGCAACAGGCCAGGTATGGGGCTCATCAAGCGCAGCAGCCTGGGTATGGGGTTCATCAAGCGCAGCAGCCTGGGTATGGTACTCATCAAGTGCAGCAGCCTGGGTATGGTGCTCCTCAGGCATCACGGCCATCATTTGGTGCCCCTGAAGCACAACGGTCTAGTTTGGGCTCTGCTCAGAGTCTCCCACACTATGGCCGCATAGGAAATGAGCATGATCAGCTTGGATCTTCTCGTCAAGGTGGACCAACATTTAGCACTCAGGCACCACAGAGTGCTGAGGCCCCAGACGACATGGCGGTCAAATACAGTCAGCATTACTAGTTTTTTTTTTTTTGCTTGGGCTCCAAACCAAATATACCCCAAGTTAATGAGCTGGTACTGCATGTGTCCCTAATTAAACAGTGTTCATTCCATTTGATTTCACATTTTATTCCATGTGTGCAACTGTTTGATCTTATTTCTAGACCCCACTGATGTTTATGTTCTGCTACTTGCAGGAAAGTGCCAAAAACAATTCTTATCTTTGTTAGCAAGCTGCTGCACGGATGGAATGGTCTGTTAGTGGATTGAAAACTGCTGGAAGCGGGTGATTAAAATGGGTCGGGTTCTAGTAACTTTCAGACTTGTTGGCTGTCATCATTTGCACATTTGACCATCATTGGTCAATAATAGGATTGTAATAATTGGGCTTGAGAATTCACATTCACAATGAGTTGGATCATCGTATCCACCTGAACAGTTAGTGAGGGTTTTAGCAGTATGAGCAATTTTATTTGGAGTACCTTGTACGTAGTATGAACTTGATATGATATTGTTTTATCACAGAGATGTCCACTGCATAGACTGGTGTTTCTTTCAGTTTTGGTTCCATAACATGTTTTTGGTTTTATGTTTAAAATGATGCCAGAACTAGATTTTAAGTCCACATATCTGTTATTGGCACTGCATGTTCACCATTGACAATGGTATGCCGTTGCCAAATCTTCTGTCTGAAACAGATGATGGTCGACGCCACTACAATCTTACTTTTGAATGCTGTCTATTGGATACATGGCTGATGATCTTACTATAAGGGTAAGTCTGCACTCTGCACAAGGTTCAACTTTTCCGAGGAACAGCCTTTTATTTAATGGCTAATGTAGCTTAATTAAGAAATACTAGTCATGTTCCTTGCATATTTCAGCACTTCTACAACTACTCATTACCCACTGTTAATTATATCCTGTGTTTGATGTTTGCTATATAAGACAGTTTGTTGATTTCTGGTGGTGCTGCTCCTGCTACTTATGTTGGATGCCCGATGCCAGGATGAGAGTGGTGTGCAGTGTTCTGCAAGTGTTGTTGAGTCAAGAATAGCTCATGGAACTTGGTAATTGACAGGTCTACTTTGTGATATACTAGCTTTTTATTGGCTATGGTTTGTAATAAACAAGTGCAAGTGCAGATGTGCAACCAACATTCACCAAGTGCATCTTTAGAGTCTTGACTAGAATTAGTTTTCCCTTCATTGGCTCTTACCACCATCTGCAAACATCTTCTCAATTTAATCTGCATCATTACTTTAAATGCTTGTTCCAGTCATGTACAGTATATTTGAAATTTTTGTGTGATTTCACTCTTCATTTGCGCGTCCTGTAACTTCCTCAGTTAAATTCTTAAGCAATTACAGCCCTTGAAATATTATTGCCAAAGATTATTTGCTGCTTGAGATATAATTTCTTGCTAATTGACTGTCATGACAAGAAGGTTCACATGCTGTATGGTCCTCTGTAGATTAATGCTTGAAATTTAAGAGGCCAGCTTATGATGAGTGCAGATCATTACTTCACTTGTTGCCCAGTATCATCCCCGCTTTTAGATATCCAAGAAGTTACTTTCTGGTGTCTCACAAGCTTAGTTCACAGTTTCACGTTATTACTGCATCATGTTGTTTTTGCTAGCCATTTGTCGCCAATTTTATCTTCTTTTGTTTCTCCGTAGTGTGCATGCATCTTTGCTTCCACAAGCTTGAAATTCCTTATTGTCTGTTTGAACTAGGCACACAGTCGTTGGTAGCCCCATACTGCCATTGCTTCACTCCAAATCATGAACTCTGAAGTTACCTGAATCCTAAAAAGAAGCTTGATACATGTAGTAAAATATGCTTTCATCTATCACCCGTGTGCACATACACTTCATTTGGTTGCATTAGGAGGAAATTGTACTGCAAGATGAATGAGATAATTTGGTCGTTGAAAGCAATTGGTACGATCTGTGGCATTGTAATTGCTGGTTTGTCATGTTACTGATACCACTCATTTCTCTGATTGTAATGTTAATAGTTCCACTTGAGGTTCATACTGCAAGTTCTCATTTTCAGATTCCTCACCTCAGGTGTACTGAGTACAAAAGGTCCAGGTTTTTAGGAACCGCAGGAGTGCTTATGGTGGAGGGCTTTCTGGAGCTGCTTTTAGAGAGAGGTGAGCAAATAAAAGCTAGATATATGCTGATTTGTGAAGTTCAATAATCTGTCATCTTGTACTCATAAGTTGCAACTATGGCTGTGCAGGATTATTCGTGCTTTCTCAGTCAAAGAGCAGAAGATTACCAAAAAGGTCCTGAAAATTCAGAAAACCAAAGACAAGATAGCCGCAAAGTAGAGCTCCTCTGAAATTGACGTTGCGCTGCTGTTTTGTACACAATGAAAAATTGAAAAGTACTCCTGATGGTGGTGATGAAAGGTTTAGTTGCCTCGAGTTAAATGTTTAGCAGGTGAGAGACAGACCTTTTGAGTTTAGAGCGTTCCAAATCGTTGTACCTTTCTATTATCAGGGTATTTAATCCATTGATTTATCATATGTTCAGTACTCTTCACTCCATGTACACCATCACCCACCTTGAAATAAAATGTATACACGATACGCCCAATGTATGTATGTATATATCCTTCTCTCTGTTAGCACTGCTGTTAACAAGGGTATAGCTTACTAGTATATACAGTACATCTGATCCAAAACTAAACAAACAATAGCTGGTGCCTTTGCTAACAGAAATGCTGACAGATGAAGGTGGCGCACACCTTCCACTCCTTGTAGGGCAGGCTAGGCATCTAGTGCTGTGGGATCTCAGCAGGGACTGTTGGGCTAAGAAAGGATTCCCAAGGTATGTTGCACTCCCAGTCATCTGAAGAGTCTTCTACTAAACCGAATGGGAAATCGAGTCTCCCCGGAGCTTCCCACTCATTGTTCATGCTCCTGAAATTACCGCCATGCTTCGTTGTGGATGACTCTTGGTCCCTGCAGCTCATGCTGGCATTTACATCCGCAGAAGAACCAGTCACAAATCCAGCGATCTGCTCAGGCTGCCCAAAGTGCGCATCGAAGAAGAGCGATGGTGGCGCAGTGCGCAGCACGGGCTTGTGTGATGGCGCCTGTGTTTGGAATGGCAAGATGGTGGGACCTTTGAAGACTTGCGGAGATGGACCACAGTTGAAACTTATGAACTGATTTGATGGTGCCACTGCTGCAACTTGCAATGAGCGAGTGGAGCTCTCCGAAGCAAAATGTGAAGCTTGCCCCGTTTGCATGGCGGAGAGGAGATGTTGTTGCTCAGTTGCCCCAGGCAATGGAGCCCCCCAAGCATGAGACAGCGCACGTTGCGCAGCCATCGAACCGGTCTTCTTGAAAATTCTGCATATGGTCCAAGAGTCCTGTTTTCGGCAACAGAAAAAGTTCCTTAAGAATTCCACATAACATTGGAATTTAGCTCTGCAACTACATAATATGAATTGAAATGCGTACATTAAGCGGGATGTTCTTGTCGATCGGTCTCTTGGGAAGTGATGGATCGGTGAGCGAAGGAAGCCTGAACTCATGCATCATCCAGTCGGTTTTGATCCCTCTTGCCGCTCTGCCTTTGTAGAAGACAAGGGACTTCTTCAGGCCTACGCACCTGGTGCCCTCGGAGGAGTAAATCGGCCTATCTGTTCCTGTGGCTTTCCAGAAACCAGCTGCTGTGACCCGGTTTGGCCTCGCGCTGTTGCGATATTTCCAGTCCCTTGGGCAGTAGAAGTACCACTCTGTCTCACTGCTGGTGCTCGCAAGCTCTGTCGTTGACAAGGAACACATTCAAGTTAGACTTTGCAGTAAGGTGAGTAACCCATCTATTCTAGGTTAGCTTGCCATGCAAAGATAATCAATACTACTGCTGATTTCTTTCAACTGAATCTCTACTAGCTAGATGGATGAGCACGAGATTGTCCTTGTTCCTACTTAACTAAAGATCAATGAAACAACTTGTGTCGAATCAGCATCCTAATTCCTAACCTCTCCTTGGAAGATACAAGTTTTGAAAACTCAAAAGCCAATTAATTCCATCCCATTCTATTCATGAGGAAAATAAGATGTAGTATAAACAAGGAGATGTAGATGCAAGCTTGCTTACTTGGGAGGTCCCATGGATCAAACTTGTAGATGTCCTGCTGCATGATGAGCTCAATGGAGATGGGCTTCTGCTGGATCTTCTTCTTGAGGTAGAAACTAACCAGCTCTTCGTCGGTAGGATGGAACCGGAACCCAGGCAGGAGGATCTCATCTGATTTGACATCATCTCTGCCCTCCATATCTCTCACAAAGGTCTGAGTACTTCTGCAACTGGCGACAAACTTGCAAAGGCTACTTGTCCTTGTTGTACTGCTTGTGCAGTGAGCTAGTGAATGGCTTCTTGGGATGAATCTGCTAAGGTGAAGACAATCGCTGAGAGATGTGCACTACAGATGTTGTGATGCAGTCTACTACGCACACACTGTGTGTATTTATATACAAGGCTTGAGGTATCTGGAGCGGCTGGATGAGGTCCGAAGGATTTTGGCCCACCTTTAATAATTCGCTTTAGTTCCTTCTCTGTTTGAAAGCTGCCATGATTAATTTTAATGCTGGATTATTATCTCAACGAAGACAAGCTGAGTAGCATGAAGGGGTGCCCGTCCCTTTTGAGGCAGCTGTCACGATTAGTTTAATACTGGATTAGTATCTCAACAAAGACAAGCTGAGTAGCATGAAGGGATGCCAATCATTTTCAGTTCACACTTAGAATATTCACGTGCGGCAGTCAAAACATTCTTAAAATGTACAACACTTGCCTTCTAGATTTAGTTTTGATTTTTTGTGTTTCATCTTTGGCCTCCTCAGATAAAAAAAACATAATAATACATAGTAGGAGTACCCCAATTACGTCAGTAACTGAAACTCTGCAACTCTTCTTGAGGCTTCATGAAACGTCAATGAATATTTATACTCTTCTGATTTTGATGTCTGAAACCAAAATTCTCCATTTCATGTGTTTTTTATGCAGTTTTCCTGACTAGTCTAGGCTTTAGGTGCATTTGTATGTAATTTGCATTTGATTAGGATGAGCTTCAATATGTGTGCGCGTGCGTGTGTGAGAGAGACGTACAGACTGATTACCCAGGGATAGTGATGGCCTTACCAGTGTACTTTCTTTGTTTGCATTTTTTTAGTAGTGATGGCCTTACCAGTGTGATCTTTTTGCACTTCTGTATAAACTAGCGTGAATGACTCTGCTAGCGAGTGTTGGAACAGAAGGTCCTTATTCCAAGCACAGTTTGTAGGCTAAATTTTAATCGCTTGAGTTGCCACGGTGGAAAGGCGTGCAGTCCAGCTTTGCTCCAACAGCGAGTACATCAGTTTGGTCAATCGTGCACAGGCTGGTCATGATTTATAGTGGCTCATGTCCAGCTCTGCTATTCGAATGTACAAAATATTTACACACATTCAAGCCCGTGCAGTCATCAACTCATCATACTATTTAATAATATTTGTTCATGAGTTGATTAGTCATCCTTGCATATGTCAGCACTTGTACAACTACTCAAGTATTCATTACCCGCTGTTAAATATATCCAGTATTTGATGTTTGCTTTGTAAGACGGCTTGTTTATTTTTTGTTGCTGCAGCTCCTGCTACTGTACTGTAGATGTGCTACCAACATTCACCAAGTGCATGTTTAGAGTCTTGATCTTAGAATTATTTTTCTTACCATCATCCCCAAATATCTTTTCAATTTAAACTGCAGCCTTACCCTAAATGCTTGTTCAGGTCATGTACAATATCTTTCCGAATTTTCTCACCCTTCATTTGTACTCCCTCCGTTCCAAAATTTAAGTCTTTTTAGAGTCTTCAACAAGTGACTACATGCAGAGCAAAATGAGTGAATCTACTCTAAAATATGTCCATATACATCCGTATGTTGTAGTCCATTTGAAACCTCTAAAAAGACTTATTTAGGAACGGAGGGAGTATTTTGTAACTTTCTCAGTGAAATTGTTAAGCACGTACCGTCTTTGAAGTACTATTACCTAAGCATTGTTTGCTGCTGCAGATATAAGTTCTCTGCAGATTGACTGTAATGACAGGAAGATTCACAGCTGTATGGTCCTACTTTGTTGATGAATACTTGGGATTTATAGAGGTCAGTTTACGATGAGTGCATATCACTACTTCAACGTTGCCCAGTGTCATCTCTGCTTTTAGATATCCAAGAAGTTATGTTAGTGGCTCACAGGCTTAGTCCATGGTTTCACGTTATGACTGCATCACAAGCTTGAAATTCTTTATTGTTTTTAAACTAGGTGCACAGTCATTGGTAGCCTCATAGTGCCAAACTGAATCCTAAAAAGAATATTGATGCAGGTGATAAATATGCTTTTTATAATAGTCAAGGCAAAGCAAAGCCATGAGGATTCATTTTCAAAGGCTTCTTTTGTTGAACTAACCTTCCTTTTTATTCCTGTGTATGATGTCTATTCTTTCCTACAGCCTTGGAAGATCTCGATGAGTGATTCATCGTCATCTACCCAAGGCATGGGGAGCAAAATCAGTATTTTCTTCAAACTTTAGACATGTTAGAAAATGAAACACCATTTCCTACTTTATTATCAGAAAGAGCCATTTGGTGATACATTTCCCATCTTTTCAGCATCTTGCACGTTTTAGGGTTTGGCAATCCATTGCAAGCTTGTGACTTGTACATACGTTCATTACTCTCCACTCAAAGTAGAGCATACTAACAGCACTCAGCTTAAAATGTACACACACTACGCCGAATGCATGTATATATCCATATCCTTCTCTCTATTAGCTCTGCTGTTAACAATGCTATAGCTTACTAGTATATATATGATACATCTAACCCAAAACTGTACAAACAGTAGCTGGTGCCTTCGCTAACAGAAATGCTAACATATGAAGGTGACTCTGTGTAGGGCAAGCTAAGTATCTAATACTGTGTTATCTCAGCAGGGACTGTTGGGCTAAGAAAGGATTCCCAAGGTATGTTGCACTCCCAGTCATCTGAAGAGTCTGCTCCTAAATCGAATGGGAAGTTGAGTCTCCCCGGAGCCTCCCACTCATTCTTCATGTGGGAAGTATCACCATGCTTCATTGTGGATGACTCTTGGTCCCTGCAGCTCATTTCGGCATTTACATCTTCAGAAGAACCAGTCACAAAACCAGTGATCTGCTCAGGCTGCCCAAACTGCGCCCCGAAGAAGAATGGTGGTGCAGTGTGCAGCATGGGCTTCTGTGATGGCGGCTGTGTTTGGAATGGCAAGATGATGGGGCCTTTCAGGATTTGTGGAGATGGACTGCAGTTGAAGCTTATGACCTTGCATGAAGAGCCACCCTCCTGTGTGTTGTTGGGTTTCTGAAACTGCTGCTGTCCTTGGAAGCCATATTTGCTGTCGAACTGACTTGATGGTGCCGCAGCTGCAACTTGCAATGAGTTGGAGGAGCTCTCTGAAGCAAAATGAGAAGCTTGCATGGCGGAGAAGAGATCTTGCTTAGTTGCCCCAGGCAATGGAGGCTCCCAAGTGTGAGTCAGCGCCTGTTGCACCGCCATCGAGCTGGTCTTCTTGAAGATCCTACATATGGTCCAAGAGTCCTGTTTTTGGCAACAGAAAAAGTGGCCTTCAGAAATCCACATAACATTGGAATTCAGCTCTGTAACTACAGGATATGAATTGAAATGCGTACGTTGAGTGGGATGGTCTTGTCGATTGGTCTCTTGGGAAGTGATGGATCGGCAAGCGAAGGAAGCCTGAACTCATGCATCATCCAGTCGGTTTTGATTCCTCTTGCTGCTCTGCCTTTGTAGAATACAAGTGACTTCTTCAGGCCTACACACCTGGTGCCCTTGGAGGAGTAAATTGGCCTATCTGTTCCAGTGGCCTTCCAGAACCCAGCTGCTGTAACTCGGTTTGGCCTCGCGCTGTTTCGATATTTGCGGTCCCTTGGGCAGTAGAAGTACCACTCCGTCTCACCGCCGGTGTTCGCAAGCTCTGTCGTTGAGAAGGAACAGTCAAGTTGTTAGACTTTGCAGTAAGGTGAGTAACCCATCTATAGATTATCTTGCCATGCGAAGATGATTAATACTACTGATGATTTCTTTCAACTGAAACTCCACTAGACGGATGAGCAGAAGAATGTCCTGGTTTTCCTACTTGACTAAAGATCAATGAAACCAACTTGTGTTGAATCGGCATCCTAATTCCTAACCTCTCCTTGGAAGATACAAAGGCAACTTGCTTACTTGGGAGGTCCCATGGATCAAACTTGTAGATGTCCAGCTGCCTGATGAGTTCAATGGAGATGGGCTTCTGCTGGATCTTCTTCTTGAGGTAGAAACTAACCAGCTCTTCATCGGTAGGGTGGAACCGGAACCCAGGCATGAGGATCTCTTCTGATTTGACATCATCTCTGCACTCCATATCTCTCACAAAAGTATGAGTACTTGTGCAACTGGCCTTGTTGTACTGCTTGTGCAGTGGGCTAGTGAATGGTTTCCTGGGATGAAGCTGCTAAGGTGAAGACAGTCACCAAGAGATGTGCAGTACAGATGTTGGGATGCAGTCTACTACGTACAGACCACGTGTATTTATATACGAGGCTTGCGCTACCTGGAGCGGCTGGATGAGGTCCACAGGCCAGTAGGCCACAGGTCCGAAGGATTTTGGTCTTCCTTTAATAATTCATTTTAGTTCCTTCTCTCTTTGAAAGCTGCCATGATAAGTGTAGGATCGATTACACTTTCAATTAGTTTAATAAGCTGAGTAGCATCAAGGGATGCCAGTCACATCCAGGCAGCCGTCACGATTAATTTAATGCTGGATTAGTATCTCAAGAAAGACAAGCTGAGTAGCATGAAGGGATGCAAGTCACTTTCAGTTCACACTTAGAATATTCATGTATGGCAGTCAAAACGTTCTTAAACTGTACAACACTTGCCTTCTAGATTTGATTTTGATCTTTTTTTTTGGTATCCAGTATTTGATAGTACCCCAGTATGCTCAGTAACCAGAACTATGAAATTCTTCTGGAGCACCTTTGGCTTAAAAAAACGTCAATGAATATTTATATTCATTTATTTAATATCTGAAACCAAATTTCTCTGTTTCACGGGACTTTATGTGATTTTACTTGACTGATCTAGGCTTTGGGAGCATTCATATGTAACCTGTATTTGATTAGGATAAGCTTCAATGTGTGTGCGCCGTGCGTGTTAGAGAGTGAGGCGTACGGGTTGATTACGCAGAGATAGTGATGGCCTTGCCAGTGTAATTTCCTTTTTTACATTTTTTTAGTGATGCCGTTACCAGTGTGATCTTTTGCACTTTTGTATAATCTGACGTGTGTGACTGCTAGTGAGTGTCGGAACAGAAGGTCCTTATTCTAAGCACAGTTTTGTAGGCTAAATTTTAATCGCTTGAGTTGCCATGGTGGAAAGGCGCACGGTCTAGCTTTGCTTCAACAGTGAGTACATCAGCTTGGTTAACCGCGCACATGCTGGTGACGAACTGATGATTGATGTAGCAGTGGCTCATGTCCAGCTCTGCTGCAGTGCTGCTCGAATGTACTAGTGCAAAATATGCACACATTCAAGCCCGTACAGTCATCATACTATTTAATAATATTTGTTCATGAGTTGACTAGTCGTACATATCTCAGCACTTGTACAACTACTCAAGTACTCATTACGCGCTGTTAACTGTATCCAGTATTTGATGTTTGCCTTGCACTGGCGGAGCTTGACTGCATTGTCGGGGGGGCCAAAAAGAAAGTATACATGTTTGTAGGGGTAATGAGAATACTTTGTTCTAATTATGCCCCTCCAAAAAAAATTCCTTCAGGAATTTCTGTTGGGCTGGGGGCATAGCCCCCTCAGCTATAGACATAGCTCCGCCGTTGTTGCCTTGTAACTTGTAAGACAGCTTATCTTTGCTGCTCCTGCTTCTTCTGTCGGATGCCTGTTGCCAGGATGATTGTGGATTTGCGGTGCACTGTGTTCTGCAAATCCACTTCAGCCTTTTATTTGCTATGGTTGTAATAAACATGTGTAAGTGCAAGTGCTATGTGCAACCAACATTCACCAAGTGCATGTTTAGAGTCTTGATCTAGAATTAACTTTCTTATCACCATCCCCAGATATCTTCTCAATTTAAACTACAGCCTTTGCACTAAATGCTTGTTCAGGTCATGTACAGTATCTTCGAAAAATTTCTCACCCTTCATTTGTGTGTTTTGTAACTTCCTCAGTGAAATGTTAAACAAGTACAGCCCTTGAAGCATTATTACTAAAGCATTTTTCGCTGCTGCAGATATAAGTTCTTGCGAATTGACTGTAATGACAAGAAGAATCACAGCTGTATGGTCCTACTCTGTTGATGAATTCTTGGAATTTGAGAGGTCAACTTACGATGAGTGCACATCACTACTGTGCTGTTGCCGAGTATCATCTCCGCCTTTAGATATCCAAGAAGTTAAGTTCCAGTGGCTCGCAGCTTAGTACATGGTTTCATGTTATGACTGCATCATGTTCTCTTTGCTAACCATTTGTCGCCAATTTTGTCTTCTTTTGTTTCTTCAAAGTATGTACGGATGTTTGCTTCCACAAGCTTGAAATTAAACTAGGTGCACAGTTGTTGGTAGCTCCATAGTGCCAACCTGAATCCTAAAAAGAATATTAATGCAGGTGGTAAAATATGCTTTTTATGATATTCAAGGCAAAGCAAAGCCATGCGGATTCATTTTCAAAGGCACCTCTTTTGTTGAATTAACTTATCTTTTAATTCCTGTCAATGATGTCTATGTTTCCTAGAGCCTTCGAAGATCTCCATGAATGATTCATCGTCATCTACCGAAGCCATGTGGAGCGAAATCAGTATTTCCTTTGAACTTTAGACATGTTAGAAAATGAAAGACCGTTGCGTACTTTATTATCAGAAGGAACCATTTGGTGATACATTTCCCATCTTTTCAGTATCTTGCAAGTTTGAGGGTTTGTCAATCCATTGCAACTTTGCAAGTATGTGTGACTGGTACATATGTTAATTACTCTCCACTCAAAGTAGAGCATCACAACGACACTCTGCTTAAAACGTACTGTATTTCGTATACACAATATGTCCAATGTATGTATATATATACATCCTTCTCCATGTTAGCTCTGCTGTTAACAAGCGTATAGCTTACTATATACAATACATCTAACCCAAAACTGAACAAATAACAGCTGGCGCCTTTGCTAACAGAAATGCTAAAATATGAAGGTGACTCTGTGCAGGGCAACCTAGGTATCTAGTACTGTATGATCTCATCAGGGGCTGTTGGGCTAAGAAAGGACTCCCAAGGTATGTTGCACTCCCAGTCATCTGAAGAGTCTGCTCCTAAATCGAATGGAAAGTTGAGTCTCCCTGGAGCCTCCAACTCATTCTTCATGCTGAAAGTATCATCATGCTTTGTTGTGGATGACTCTTGTTCCCTGCAGCTCATGTCGGCATTCACATCTTCAGAAGAGCCAGTCACAACAACTCCGGTGATCTGTTCAGGCTGCCCAAACTGCGCGTCAAAGAAGATCGGTGGCGAAGTGTGCAACATGGGCCTCTGTGATGGCGGCTGTGTTTGGAATGGCAAGATGATGGGGCCTTTCAGGACTTGTAGGGATGGACCACAGTTGAAGCTTATGACCTTGCATGAAGAGCCATTCTCCTGTGTGTTGCTGGGTTTCTGAAACTGCTGGTGCTGTCCCTGAAAGCCATATTTGCCGTTGAACTGATTTGATGGTAGCGCAGCAGCAACTTGCAATGAGCTGGAGGAGCTCTCTGAAGCAAAATGTAAAGCTTGCACCGGTTGCAGGGCGGAGAAGAGATCTTGCTCAGTTTCCCCAGGCAATGGAGCCCCCCAAGTGTGAGATAGCGCCCGTTGTGCCGCCATCGAACTTGTCTTCTTGAAGATCCTACATATGGTCCAAGAGTCCTGTTTTCGGCAATAGAAAAGGTGGCCTTTCAGAATTTGACATGACGTTGGAATTTAGATCTGCAACTATATATACTAATATGAATTGAAATGCGTACGTTGAGCGGGATGTTCTTGTCGATCGGCCTACTCTTGGGAAGTGACGTATCGGCGAGCGAAGGGAGCCTGAACTCGTGCATCATCCAATCGGTTTTGATCCCTCTTGCTGCTCTGCCTTTGTAGAAGACAAGGGACTTCTTCAGGCCTACGCACCTGGTGCCCTCGGAGGAGTAAATCGGCCTATCTGTTCCCGTGGCTTTCCAGAACCCAGCAGCTGTGACCCGGTTTGGCCTCGCACTGTTGCGATATTTGCGGTCCCTTGGGCAGTAGAAGTACGACTCCGTCTCACCGCCGGTGCTCGCAAGCTCTGTTGTTGAGAAGGAACAGTCAAGTTGTTAGACTTTGCAGTAAGATGAGGAACCCATCTATTCTAGATTAGCTTGCCATGCGAAGATGATTAATACTACTGCTGATTTCTTTCAACTGAAACTCCACTAGACGGATGAGCAGAAGAATACCCTTGTTTTCCTACTTAACTAAAGATCAATGAAACCAACTTGTGTTGAATCAGCCTCGACACAAAGCTTTGAAAACCCCAAAGTAGCGAATTGAATCCCAATCTAGCTATTCATGAGAAATAAAAAAGATGTAGTATAAACAAGGAGATGTAGATGCAAGCTTAATTACTTGGGAGGTCCCATGGATCAAACTTGTAGATGTCCAGCTGCCTGATGAGCTCAATAGAGATGGGCTTCTGCTGGATCTTCTTCTTGAGGTAGAAACTAACCAGCTCTTCATCGGTAGGATGGAACCGGAACCCAGGCATGAGGATCTCATCTGATTTGACATCATTTCTGCTCTCCATATCTCTGACAAAGGTACGAGTTCTTCAATTTGCACAAAGTTGCAAAGGCTAGCTGTCCTTTGTGCAATATGCTAGTGAATGGCTTCTTGGGATGAAGCTGCTGAGGTGAAGACAATCGTCGGGAGATGTGCACTACAGATACTGCGATGCGATCTACTACGTACACACAATGTGTATTTATACATGTATGTATGAGGCTTGAGCGACTGGATGAGGCCCACAGGCTACAGGTCTGAACTGAAGGATTTTGTTCTTCCTTTAATAATTCGTTTTAGTTCATTCTCTGCTTGAAAGCTACCATGATTAGTTTAACGCTGACAAGGGATACCAGTCACTTCTAGGCAGCTGTCACTATTAATTTAATGCTGGATTAGTATCTCAACAAAGACAAGCTGAGTAGCATGAAGGGATGCCAGTCACTTTCAGTTCACACTTAGAATATTCATGTATGGCAGTCAAAACGTTCTTAAACCGTACAACACCTGCCTTCTAGATTTAGTTTTGATTTTTTTTCTTTGTTTCATTATTAGTCTCCCCAGATAACAAAATAAATAAATACATTGTACTCCAATATACGCCAGTAATCGAAACTATGCAACCCTTCTTGAGCACCTTTGGCTTGTCGATGAATATTTGTATTCTTTTTATATCTGAAACTAAATTCTCTGTTTCACTTGAGTTTTTATGCAGTTTTCCTGAGTTTCTATGCAGTTTTCCTGACTAGTCTAGGACTCTAGGCTTTGGGCCATTAACATGCAATATGTATTCTATTAGGATAAGCGTCGATGTGTGCGTGCACGCGCGAGAGTTCTACGGGCTGATTGATTACCCAGAGATAGTGATGGCCTTACCAGTGTAGTTTTTTTTGCACTTTTTTATAAACTAGCGTGAGTGGCTCTGCTAGTGGGTGTTGGAACAGAAGGTTCTTATTCTAAGCACAGATTTGTAGGCTAAATTTTAATCGCTTGAGCTGCCGCGGTGGAAAGGCGCGAGGTCCAGTTTGCTCCAACAGCGAGTCAGCTTGGTTAACCGCACTCATGCATGCATGCTGGTCACAATTGTTTCTCTTGCCCCGTTCCACACTCCATCTATAAGGTTACGTGTCCCTAAATATTACTATTAGATGCAAGCGTTTGAACATAGCGGCAGGTTGAATAGATATGATCGAGCTCCTCAGGACTCTGTTTGATGAGGACCGACATGAGGCAGATCAGAACGTGCACCAACTGGTCCACGGTCTGATGTATCATCCGTAGCCTGTTGGTATGTTGCTGTTCTTAGCTTATCGCGTTATACTGGAATGTGACCTGGGTTTGCGCGACTTCTGTGTTCTCCGGGCACTATAAACCTTGTGACCTTTGTTGATGCAATGGAATGGGGGGCGTGGCCCATATTTTTCTGGAAAAAATGTCCATGCGCATCTTTTTCTTTTGAAAGATCCTCATCCTATATGTATGGTCACTCCTAATGTATTTGCTCTTAGCACGCTCTTCTAGGAGTTGGTTAATTTTTGGAGACAACTACCCCAATGTATATTGTCTTACATATGGTGAATATTACTAATATTTATGATAGTTGACTCTAATTATATTAAGATACTTGAGTCTGAAAATTCATCTACCCCTTTTGGCTTCAGTAACCATGAAACTGTGTCTCACCTGGCTCTGGAATGCAGCAGGATGAAGCATATTTGGGAACTCCTCGCGTCCGAATGGGTGATGTGGATCAACCGCCGGACATTTTTACTGACTGAGGAAAGTTCATCTCTGAAGACAAACGAAAATCTTAAAGGTGACTGACAGATGTGTTTAATAGATGTGCTATGTTTTTCTTGTTGATTCAGTTGGAGCAATCTTCATGTGACAAGGTTCTTGTACGCCCTAATCCTAGTGATTTCTTAGACTACTCAAGGCCATTCCATTATTTTTACTTTATGGGGTTTTGGAGAACTGGAATCACCCATGCTGAAGAAGCTGAGCTTCTTGACATCAGAGTAATTGTGGATGAATTTAGAAGTTGTATCAATGGAAATTCAGGTGTCCGACATAAAAATAAAAGAAATACAGTACCATTGTTCGTTTTTCCTGGTGGTGTGCGTCCTTGTCCTTCCAGAACATTTGGCAAAGAAGTCCGTGCAGTTTAAACAAAAAATACAGTTTCCACTGACGCTCAAGCAGGAGGTGTGCCCAGTGATGTCAGGCAACTTCTTTCAGATCCCAGTCTGCTGAAAGAAATTCTACAGGGGCTTTTACTTTGCCCGATGAAGAAACTAGCCATATTTCCAAAGTGTGCACAAATCGCCATGCAGAACTGGTTGAATGGGGACTTCTGGGGAACTATCTAGAAAGTACAACTGTTGCTGAGTAGCATGCCGCGTATGATGTTTTTAAGCCGACAGGGTGCATGGTTCCCAATTCAACTGTTTTTCTTCCACGTGCAAATCGACTGGACTCTTATTTGCATAGTTCACTTCAAAAACCTGCTGAGGTTACTTTAAATAATCACACTGTTTCCTTTTCAGCTCTTCTAACAGTACCTAATGGAGTTCATGATATGGGATCTCTTCAAGTGAAGTCAAATCAGAAAGATTTAACCGTTTCAGGTCAAATATTATCTCTGGAGCATATCCCTGGGAGTAATCTGGGACAAACAGAAACAACAGTGGACAGCTTGTAAGCGTAAAGCTGAGGAAGAGCTTGGGGTCCTTTTCTTATATGAATGCCATTTACTTCTTTATGATGTTTATATTATTTTTTTGCCAATGGATGGTATTGACTACTGTTACTTGAGCCCGTGCGTTCTTTTTTCTTGAAAACAGAACACTTTCTTTTTCTCTGTTGAAGCCTCTCTTTTTACGTTTTGATTTTACTTAAATATAAAAGTCTTGTTCTAGTTCTAGACTTGTATGCTTTAGCTATCTTTGTTAAATGAATTATGTGAAATTATTAAGATCGGATCATTACATTCAGTTAACCATACTTATAGTTTTCAAGAGATGAAAAACATTATCACTTACTGGTGTGCTTATGAGTTGTCTGACAGATTTGAATATACTATTCAAAATGGACATGGAGTTATTTTACTGGGCAATGTACTGATGGTTCCTGGAAATTTTGGTAAGGACCTTTTATTTGGAATATCTGCCTGATTTATACTGAATTTGAAATTCACTTTGAACTTTTGGTTCTGGGTGTGTCCAAGCAGAACATTTGCTTTCAAAAGTTAACTACTGCATGCTAAGGAGAACCTAAAGACAGTGTGGTCCTGCTTTAGGTTCGACAAACAGAAGCATGCCTGGAGAGAAAAATAAAAAGACAGTGGCAACCTAAAGATATTGTCTTGCCTGCATTTGTTTTTGCTCTGTTATGTCGTATGTCTGCTTTCCATAGGAGAACAGTATCCTACAACAGTTCTTATACATAACGTTATATTTAAATCTTTTCTGGCTAGCTCCTATTTTTTTTTACCATCTTATATTATAAACGTTCTCTTTAATTTCCATGTTGCGTACATCTCCATTTTTAGATATTACAAGTCTGATTTTTGTTTTGAGAAAATAGCTGCTTGAGCTTCCTGCCACATTAGTTGGCTCTCCTGCTCCGATGCTAACTACGCAGAGGAAGCCCCTTAGGTACTTACTGTTTAATGCAGTGTCTATTCAATGCATTGCCTTGTTAGTTGTAAACAGTCCCGTTGTGGTGACAGTGTGTGTTAGTCAATCCCATTGTAGTAACAGTGTGTGTTAGTCAAAGTTCAGTTTGATGGTTTTTTTTTTTTGACGGAAAAGCAGCTTTGAGCTGTTTTCATTAATGTAGAGAAGTAAAGTTCAGAATAGTTACAGATCTGTAGACTATCCTAAATAAAATGAAAAAGAAAAGGGAGCAGAAAAAGAGTTGCCTAAAGGCTACAGCACTGTTATTACTTCAGAGTTGCCCAAAGGCTACAGCACTGTTATTACTTCAGTTTGATTGGTTTCCATCCTTACCTGTATGCTAACTGTGCTCTGAGGAGAATGTTTTCACTCATGAAGAGTCGGATTGTCGACCGCGGCAAATCCAAACCTGCTGAAGGCACTTCATGAATCTAATAGGTTCGAATCATGGACATGTTTTTTTTCCCTCTTCTGCAGAACTGCATTCGCTCATTAAAGCGGGAGCGTTGAAAAGGGTAGATCCATTTGACATTCTTATCCGTGTGAAAGACAGGAGGAGGGGAGCTGAGCTGTAGAGCTTGATAGCCCTACATACCCACTGGCACGTACAGCAATGTGGATGTATGAGGCCTTGATGGCTGCAGATCCTGATAGATCTTGCCGTGTGGAAGAGATAAGGAGGAGGTGAACTGGGCTGAGCTGTATGTCTTGATAGTCAAGACATACACATCTACACTACAGACACATACAGCTAGCTTTTAATTCCACGTGAGTATGGACCTATGAGATCAAGCGAGGATTATTTGGTCCCAAACGTTCCTCCAGTGAGAAACATCCAGGCCTGGGGTCGATCTGATTTCCCATATCCAGTGCAGTTCAGATGGCTTTACTGCCGTACAATCCCGCATCATCCCTAACCCCTGTGTAGATTAAGGGGACCACTATACTATAGTTATAGTTCAGGAGGTTAAGTAGTGGATTCTTTTCCTTCTCTACATTTATTTATCCCGAGTATTAGCTTTGGTCAAAGTCAAGGTTTGTAAACTTTGACAATGTTTATAGACAAAAATATTAACATATACAATAACAAATCAATACCATTATATTCAGTATTGAATGTACTTTCACATCATATGGATTTGTTATGATAAATGTTTATATTGTTTTCTATAAACCTGGTCAAACTTTATAAAGTTTGACTTCAGTCAAATCTAATATGCAGAGTAAATAAAAACATAGGAAGTATTACATTGAGTGGTCTGCATGTAAAGTAACAATCAGTATATACGGTACTCCCTCATTGCTAAAATGTGAGGCCCTTCTGGATTTGAGCCTAATATTCATCACAATTAGTCACAAAATATGAGTTATATGGCGGAAAAGTAAACGATTGAATTTGTTTTGAAAAAATAATAATTCTGATGCTATATTTTTATGGTTTTTAAGTCGCGATTTGTTACTAGTAAAATTTGTAGCCAAAATTAGGCTCAATATTTGAGAGGACATTCACATTTTAGTAAGGTGGGTGTACTAAGCCCAATCAGTCTTGTTAAATCTCAGTCTGACTAAGACTTGGTTATGTTGCAGTCGATGGTATAGTCGTGACATCTTACATTGAGATCCATGCAATTTTTTCTTTTCAGTTATTTCTTTTTCTTTCTTACATGTTATGGGTTAAATCTCAGTCAACTGAGATCTATCCACACCTAAACCCAATACTCACGCACTTATAAAATTTTCGACATGTGGAAATAGCTATTTTTTTGGGGGGGGGGGGGGGGGGGGGGGGATTTAGAGGAGACAGGTTTGCGCAAAGCCCGAATCCAAATTTACGTTTACGGAAGAATCAACCGTTGGTGTTGTACCCAAACTCATGGGAGATGATCTCAGACATGACAACATGCGTGCGTTTACTATTCCGTTTTTTTTCCCGGTGATGTTCTGTTTTTGCGAGTGATTTTTCCGGTGATGTTCATGTGGATACCAAGATATATGTGGTGATTTCATCGGACATCGAAGCTCTACGGAAGCTCTGGTTAGCTTACAGTAGACGTTGCGTGAATGCGCACGCATGTGGTATATGCTTGTGTGGGTCGAGAAGAAACCGTGGATCGGTGGATCAATCCAACGGCAGTCCATTTGGAGTACCGTCCTTCCACTTATGAACAACAAAGACATGCACTTTACAGCCATTCTGATGCCGATCCAACACCAGATGTACCACAGAGCACCAATAGGATACTACTACTTCTAACTCACGCTGCATGCATGGATCGATGTACGCGCGCACGTGCATGCCGCGAGACACGGTGCCTGCGTCTGTGTGTGGTACCTACAAAGTCCATCACCGTATTAACTTCGCCATCTGAAATTTCGGCGAGTTAGCCGGCGTTGTCGCGCATCACTTCGCCGGCCACCACCCGCTGCGAGCTTGCATGCAGCCAGATCATCGCCGAGCTGGATCGATTGATGCGGAGGCCTATATAAGCCATGCGTCGCCTGTTACATCCATTCATCCATCCATCAGCGTACACAAGCAAGCAAGTGGTAGAGGTTCAGGCATGGCAGCTCCGAGAGCGCTCATCCTCGCCGTCCTGCTGGCGCTCGCCGTCGCCAACGCCGAGGCGGCGTCCGTCGTCGTCGGCCTGGCCAAGTGCGCCGACTGCACCAGGAAGAACCTCAAGGCCGAGGAGGCCTTCAAGGGTAAGCGCTAGCTATATGCAGCTCAATTCGTACCATATATGTCAATGCCCAGCTCATGGTTTTCCTGCTGTCATGAACGCACCTCAGGTCTTCAGGTGGCGATCAAGTGCAAGAACGTCCACGGCGACTACGAGAGCAAGGCCGTGGGTGCCCTTGACGGCACCGGTGCCTTCAGCGTTCCCCTGGCCGCCGACCTCCACGGCGCCGACTGCATCGCTCAGCTCCACAGCGCCGCCTCCAACGCGCCGTGCCCCGGCCAGGAGCCATCCAAGATCGTGCCTGTTTCTGAGGGCACCACCTTCAGCGTCGTCGCCGGCGACAGCATTGCCACGCCGTCTGCAGCGTCGCCGGAGTGCGCGTCCATGACCTTGTGCGGGCCGATCAAGAAGCACATCATCGAGCATTTCCACCACAAGCAGCCCGTGCCGCCCAAGCCGGAGCCCAAGCCCCAGCCCCACCCTGATTATCACCCCGTGCCCAAGCCGGAGCCCAAGCCGCAGCCCCACCCGGACTACCACCCCGTCCCTCCCACGCCCACCTACGGCGGCGGCGGCGGTGGATACCACGGACACCACTAGTGACTCCGATCTACCAATCCGGCACAGCAATGAAGTGACGCTGCTATTTATATATGTGCACGGGTTAGCTTGGTCTTCTATCATTCAGAATAACAGTTGTGAGGGATAAGTATGCGTGTCAGGTAAATGTACGGGTGTTTGTAATACCGTTGTGATTTTTTGTAATGAGAAGTTCCTATATCTGAATCAACCAAGCGCACTCATTTTCCACATATGCCTGACTTATGATATCTCCAACAGCGATCACCAAACAGATGCCACCAAATGTCTGCGGACATCCGGCCGGATGGACGTCATCCAATTGTGTCCTTCAAATTTGCTCCCAAGTACTTGTCCGACCTTTTCTCTTTGTCAAAATTTCAAGATCAATAACAAATTTAAATAGTGGCAAACAAATGCAACAAATAGCAAAATCACCGGACATTCAATAAGTTTTATACATCTATCGAACCCAAAAGCAAATGAACCGGCTTCAAGTTTCGGCCTCTCCCCCCGCCTCCTTTTGTGCAAAGCGCGCGTACATGCTATCACGCAAGTCAAGAACAAACTTGGCTGCTTCGGGTTCCAAGTCATGGGGCTCCACGTGCAAGATCTTTTGCTCCTCGCACGCTTGCTTGATTGCAAGCTTCCTATCATTAAGCTCAGTCTTCTTCTTTTGGATTTCCATGAACAATTTCCTCCTTGATCTCATGGCGCTTGGCACATGTCTCCTCTTTCTTCGCCATGATATCCTCAAACTTCTCTGTCATCTTGGCCGCCATCCCTTCTCACTCTCCTTCTCATTTTCCCATTTCCATCCCTTCGACCTGGCCACACGGGTGGCCGGTGCAAGTCCTCCTCCAACTGCACCGCTTGGATCACCATCTTCATCACTTACTTTGGCATTGTGGTCTTGACAGAATTGGTAATGCTGCTCCACTTGCTTTGCGCATTCAAGTTGTACCAACAATGCATCATTGTGAATGGCTTGCCCTCGGTCTTCTGGAACAACATGGCCACGCGTCCGGGCTAGCAAAGCAATACAATGACATGATCAACAAGTTGCAACATAGAGAACATTCAATCAAATGACCAACACATAAAGCATCACTAAGCAAAACTTACGAGCTCGAGGAGTGACGCGCCTCTTGATCACAGTTTTCCATTTGTTCATACGCACCACAATACATGTTGATGGACTCTTGAATGGCGTACCATTGAAGGTTTAGTGACTCCGGATTGCGATTCTGTATCATTTCCTTGTTGTAGGGCTCATAGTGCTTTTTCTCATGAAACCAATCATGCACACTTTGCCAAAGCGCCGAGCCTTTTGCTCCATGCTTTGAAACGGTTCAACACTTGCGCCTAACCACGCCAATCATAGTAATTCATCCTCCTTGTTCAAGTATGCCAAACCCCTCTTTTTCTTTGTGTCCGAATCAGACACCAACGACTACTGGGTGTTCGTCGACATCTCTTGCTCCGGATGTGTGGTCAGTAGTCGTCATAGACTTGTATGTCTTCGTGTCCGCACCATTACGGATCATGTCCATCATCACCTCGTCGCCCGACCACCGCCATCGAGCTTGGGCGAGGCATTTCGCCAAATAATGACAGGGCACTGGCAGAAAAGGGCTCCTTGGGAGGAAGACGGGACCGAATGAGTGTTGGTGACTCGGTGAACACGTAGTAGCTGCTGAGGTCGACAGTGTACGGTGGAGGGTGGCCGGAGGTGAAGGATGCAGGGAAGTGTTGTGGTGATTGCTGAGTGCCGGGATGACCGTACTAATTGGCGGCGAAGTACTACGGTGCCTTGTACTGGGTGGGCCAGGGCGGTGATTGCCCGAAGGGCACATGCACGGCGGTCTGCTGGTATGAGCGCAACAACTTTACCATGCCACGTCTTCACTTTTGATCCCGCGGAAATTCTAGATTCTTTCCTGAAAATATTTGGTTTATTTCCTAATATTCTTCCAAGACCTAATCTCGTGAATATCTGTTGGTTTTACCTCTTTATATACCTTTGTGGAGGCCTCTCCTTTGCCCATTGACAAACCAATCTATTCCAGTTGCATATTAAGTTTGTAAGCAAAGACAAGTATCTCTTAGGCCATGCCATGCTCATGGGACGAATGCCAGACGACCTCACAGGAGGAGATGATCACCTTGCTGCCGGTGGAAGCTAGCCACACGTATCAAGCCCCTTCCACGAGGAGGATTTCGAGCTAGAAAACACTTCTCCTGACGCGTTGGGACGACGACTCGAATATGACCGGCGAGTGTGGGATCAAGGTGGAGGTAGCTCATATTAAGAAAGAGTCCCTGATGAGGTAGAGATGGAGCAACATGAGCCACATGAGCTAATCATTGGTAAGGAGCAAGTTGAATCTCTTAAACATATTAGCTCCAACAATCCTGCACCTGCAAATGAGGGTACCCCGACCGTCGTGAATGGCCACACCATCCATAGATCGTTGGAGGGTACCTATGAGTAAAATTCATCACACCTACCAGAAAAAAGATCAATATTGGGGCCCACGTATCTGTCAAGCTGCCTAGGGCATGGGAGAAGAAGTACGTCGTTAACCCCAATTATGCACCGAAGCCGCATCCTATCAACATTGATGAGCACATTCTTTGACTTGAGGTACATGCTAATGAGTCACACATCCACCATGATCTTTTGCCTTAACGTCTTAGGCAGTTGGAGAAAAAGATTGTCGAGGACACTAAGTCCACTCTCAAAGCCCGTGTCACACTCATCGCCAACCTAGAGTAAACTGTGCGCATGAAACCACATCACAATGCCGACTTGGAGAAGACTAATGAGTTGCTCCATCAGGCCCTTTCCCACAACACATCCACCACAACCGAGAAGAAAACCCGTGGGACCAGGGACTGAGAGGGATTATTGGATCCCACTATCTTAGTTTTTCAGCTTGGGGAGATTCATAAGCCATTGCATATTTACTGTTTTTGTATGTTTACTTTCCTCAAAATCGAGTTAGTTTATTTTAAGTTTTGCATAATAAGTTCCAAAAAAGCTCCCCACGAGCAGGGGAGGAATTACCTATCCTATGATGAGCGTGTCTTAATGACAAATGGTGATATTACAACATTCAGTATGTTTATTAGAGATACGAGTTAGGTTGAGTTCTAGTGTACTTGTTACTTTTGAATGACTATAGGGTCATCTGCACCACTATTTTGATTGTTAAGTGTAGGTTGTTATGTTAGAGTATTTTTGGTTTCACTAGCTTTTCAAAAAGAGAAACAAAAGGATGAAAATTATTATTTTTGCCAAATTGTTTTAGCATAGAATGAGTAAAAAGTAGAGGTGGAACTCTCAAACCATGAAACATGGATGGTTTCATACTCCGTTTTGAAATTAGCACTTGGGTAGATCGCTTTCGTTTTCTCTCGTAAACCTTGAGCATGCTTAGCTTTCATGACGCGATACTCATAAATATATGAGCTAAACGTTGTTTCATGGGAAATTAAGCTTGCTTAATATTACACGAGAAAATGAAAAGAGTTTTGTTTACATATTAAATTCTAAAAGGCTATGCGGGGTTCTAAAAAAGTTGAGAGCCCCTCATCTTCCGTTCGATCAGGCTTGAATATCTTATTCTATTAGGTTGTTTTTCTTTCACTAAGCACTCAATCAGTAAAGGCATGGGAGCCTCTCTAGCCATTTTTTTCATTAGAAGTATGCTAATACTCATGATGGTTCGGTATCTTTTACGAGTACCGCTTCGCTGCAATGCCCTCATTTGATTATGACAACTCGGGCTTCATGAGTGTGATGATCCTATTCTCCAAGCCGCAGTTTTGCTCCGGGATGAGAAAAAGTCTAAGCTTGGGGATGTTGATGAGTGAATTTTATGGCGCATTTTGCTTAGCATTTTTCATTATAACCACAAAATTTTCTACACTTTACGATGGGTACTTGATGGACAACTTCCACCCCGTGCAACTAGATCACAAATGTGACCAACGGAGATACCACAGACCACAAGACAGAAGCAGGAAACCTCGTCTTCGGAAGGGATCTGAAGTGGGAATGAACACAAGGGCACCACCTCGCCGAAGCTTCGACCACCGAGGCCACGGCATCAATCATCATCAACAGCATCATCATCCACATACTCGACATTGAATCCATCATTCAGCTCGCCGTAATATCAAATCCTAGTGTTATACGGTGGCTAACTAATAATTCATCTTTCATTGCCATGAACACCTTGGCGAAGTCTTGTGCCTATATGTGTGAGTAATTCACTAGTTATTGAGTTATTGCGGATATGGGGGATTCTAGTATATATATGAGCCTAATGTCGATAAAATATACAATCTTTGTTATATGCATGTGTTAATGTTCTTCGTGATATTGTGCGAACATCGACTGCGCAATATTTAGCCCATCGAGACTTGACGGATATTATTATCTTTGTGATGTGGGCTATGGGTTAGAGATACACGGTGACATAAGCTACCTCTAATCCTTACCGAATCATTGGTAAGAGATTCATGTGTTTTATGCCGCGTCCCCGGAGAGACCCCTTAATCACCATCGAACTCCATGGATATGTATTGGAGGGACGGTGGTGGCGTGCGTGATACATAACTGACGCAGTATGCACATATCTGTTTATTGTCATTTCATGCACAATACATATATAACAGAGATCACATTTGAACCAAAGGTTGTGTTTCTAAACAATTAAGTATAATAAATACTACTAGTGGTGAATCCAGACTCCATGAAGATCTGTTGCATTTTCCATCATTTTCATTACTCTTTTACTCTTAGCTATTATTCTTGCGGACTTTAATTCTCGTTTTCACACACTTGCAATATTTAACCCTTCTCACCGCTTTTTCTTAGGACCTAAAATAACATGCAAGCACATTACGGTAAACCTCTATAAGGAAAAAAAAAACCATTTCCCTAGCTTTCGTGGGATCGATACTCTACTTGAAAAACAGGCACATCTAAACTCTATGCACTTGCATAACATCACCTGGCATGACGCGTGTTTCGTGAACGAGCTGGACTATGACCTATGTCACGTGTGTGTCACTCTTTTTTTCCGTGCATGACAGGAGTCAAAACCTTTTTTTTTCATTAGGAAAAGATGAAATGGAACATTTGTAGACTCTTCCTCTTCCACTCCTCTATAATGGACCGGTTTCGGTTGCCTGAGTCTATTAGAGGTTGCTCCCCTGTCCATAGACGGGGCTATGGAGAGATGTACATGAGACCATCCTTCAGTTCCACTGCTTTGCGCCGCCTACATCTTTCCCAATCCACTTTCCATCATGCACCCTGATGTGGGACATCATGCCTCCGGAACCCTGTCTATTGTGATCATTTTGAGAGAAAGGACATTGGGATTTTTGGGGAGAGCTCTCACGCGACTGCTAGCATCTCCTCCGACATTGCGGCATACACCGACTTCCTCAACGATGACTACTCCGACGACCACTCCCCCTCCCTCCACGCCATGTCAACCTCCAACGGTGCGGCGACTGCGAACACTTCATCCGCCACATCATACGTTATTTTCCCCTTCCATTAACAATCACTTCTGGTTCCTTGCTACTAGTCTTCAATCTGACATAGCATAATGTTTAGAGCATCTCCAACAGTGGCTGCAAAAAACGCGCGCACGCGGTAAAATGCGATTTTAGCGCGCGCGGGACGGTTTCGCACGCTCCAACGGAGGCGGAAAACTCATGCGCGTGGGAAAAAGCGGCCGGGCGCGCCTATAAAATGCAGCGCCCGCCACGCGCCCTCCCATCGCTCTCCACCTGGCCACACGCCCTCCGTCGCTCTCTCATCGCTCCCTCTGCCGCTTTCTCGCTTCGCCGCCACCGCGCCACCACCGCGCCACCATGCCGCCGCGCCGCCGGGGAGTTTCGGGCTACCGCGGCGTCCGCGCATGCCCGTCTAGCGCCTTCTCCGCCGAGATTCGGTCCGGCGACTTGCGCCTCGGCCTCGCACCTTTGAGACCGCCCACGAGACTGCCCGCGCGTATGACACGGCGGCGTGGCGCCTCCGGCTGTCCCGTAGGGACATGAACTTCCCGGAGGTGCCAACACGGGAGATGGCGCCTCCCCCGCGGCTTCTCACCGACGAGGATCATCGCGAGAACCGGAGGCGGGAGCTAGCGTCGTCTCAGCCTCGCCGAGATGGACGAGGAAACCATGGCGCTGTGGCGCCAATGCTTCCCGCAAGACGTCATCAACGAGCAGTAGTTCTTCGCGCAAAGGAGGGCGGAGGGAGCCGCCTATCGCGAGGACCGGCATACGTGGAAGGCGGCCGCTGGGTTCAACATCGAGCTAGGAGCAGCGTCGTCCTGGGACTCCGAAGACGAGCAGTACCTTGACGCCTTCATTGTGACGTCGGAGGAGGACATCACTGAGGCAGAGTTCGAGTCAGAGGATGAGGACGACGAGTAGTTTTTTTATCTATCGTAGGAGGAGGCTATGAACTATCTACGCACTATCTATGTATCTTTTTTATCTATTGTTTAATCTATCTATGTACTATCTATCTATTGTTTTTATCTATCTATCGTTTTTATTTTATCTATTGTTTCTATCTATGCCTATATGTGTATCGAGTTGTAGTAGAAAAGAGAACAAATATAGCGCGTCTGCTGGAGCGGCTCGCACGTGCTCTATTTTGCAGCGGCCGCTGGAGCCAGTGCTCCGCGGCGCGCAAAAACTCGCGTAAACGGCGCTGTAAATGTTTTTTTGCGCGCCGCGCGTTGCGCAG